>NC_090929.1:583578996-584203996 GCF_040938575.1 Ambystoma mexicanum | reverse complement strand
AGCAAGGGACCCACGTCTGGGCATACCCTCTCTCACAAGGAGAAACAAACTGACCACAAAAGTGATGGGTGGAAGGTTTCGAATGAATCTAAACCACTGGCAATTGCACCACCATTTTTTAGCCCGTCTTCGCCATTGGGACTAAGATAAATCTATTTGTCTGATCTATTTTATGCTTTCGCTGACACTCGAAAAACCAAAGTCAGGAGGGTTCTGCTTGAATCTTAACAAAACAATTGACTTTTGTCATAGAACATACATTATGTTATAAAGCTTTTGTACTAAGCCAAAGCACCATCTTAGCCTCAGGGCCCTATTCTCATCTAGGTGTTAAGTAACGAAAAGGATGTTAAAAGGCTTAACAACCTTTTCGGTACTTAAGACCTATTCTGAAGGTGGCGCATTCCTCCGAAGTCGGAAGGAATGCGCCACTTTCGGAATACATGTGGCAGTTGCTGGGATGGGTTGCAACCCAACCTAGCAACCACCACATTCGTAAACTGGCTTTTTGGAAGCCTATTCTTGTGGCACTCCGCCAGTTTAATATGTGCGTTAAACTAGCACACATATACGGTACCGTTTTGGTGCCGTTAAACTGGAGGAGTGCCACAAGAAGCCTTGTTTGGTGTATATGAATATGATCATATACAACCGTGTGTTGTATATGAACACTTTCATGTACACCAAAGCAAGCAGCTTCAACTTTGTAGGACGCAACATTGAAGCTGCTCGCTTTGGAGTACATGAAAGTGTTCATATACACCGCACGGGTGTATATGAACACTTTCATGTACACCAAAGCGAGCAGCTTCAACATTGCATCATACAACGTTGAAGCTGCTCACTTTAAGTGAAAGTGTTCATATACACACCACGGGTGTATATGAACACTTTCATTTACACCAAAGCAAGCAGCTGTTCACTTTCAATGAAAGTGTTCATATACACCATATAGGTGTATATGAACACTTTCCTATACACCAAAGTAAGCAGCTTCAACATCCTGCAATGTTGAAGCTGCTCACTTTGCTGTATAGGAACGTGTTCATCTGTGTTCTCGGCAGCATTTTTGTAAAATAACGAATATGTCGTTATTTTACAAAAATGCTGCTGAGATTGGATTGTGCCCGTTAGAACTAAAAACAGGTGCAATCCTCACATATCACTGTTGTGTTCTATGAGGACGCCCATGCCCACTTGAGAATAGTAGTGGAGCCTGGGAGTGCTCTTTTAGCGCAGTGAATCGTGCTGTTTAGCCGCAGCACTGCGCCAAGTTGAGAATAGGGCCCTCAGACTGCTTGGGCTTGTTGGGAATTTGGTATATGTATTTTGCCCCTAGAAGAGGTACTCTGACCTTAGAGTGTGGAGGAAAAAGGAGCCGGGGAAAGATAGGGGGATGAGGAAAAAGGGTGTAGGTGCCAAACACAAAGGGAAAGTAATGTTTTGTGGTAGCTTGAGTGCAGGTGCGTCCAATTAATCCATCCATAGATCCCAATGGCAGAAAAGACGATGAATCCTAAAATGTTGGGAGAAGATTGGACTTTTTACATGAGGCAGTTTTTAAAACCAGTAGATAATAACAAGACGTCTTTGTATGCATGATGGGTGTACGTTGTGCTCAAGTTGACCCTTGAAGTGTGATGGCATTTCCTGCCCAGGCATACCTTTCAATATTTCCACACAGTGAACTCTGGAATCATTTATTGCAGGGACTGCGAAGCATGGACGCCAAGTGTGACCCAGTCAAGAGCAGACTGAATAAAAGGAGGATAACAAGCATGTAGAGAGGGTTCCTCTGGTCGGACTAATGAATTCCAATGTATTGTCAGCCTGCTACGCTTTTTCGTGTAACATACACTCTTGATAGGATTGAATCAGGGTTCTTCTTTAGTAGATCTCATCTTAGTGTAAGGGTTATAAATTACAAAGGAACTCTATGGAGCTTATGCTTTGAGCAAAGTATGGTCGGAGTCCAGACTCAACACAACTAATTAAGGGCAGAATGCTTTATGTTAATGAGTCTGCCCCATATACCTGATTCTACACAACAGATGTCCTATAGAGCCAAATCAACTTAGGTTAAGCAACCTCTAAAATGTAACAGTGCGTCTCACACGAGCACACAAGCTGGTGCATAAATGTGTTGATTTCCCAAACTTTGTATGTTTTTGGTGAAATTGTATTAGCCTGAGACCAACGGCATAGCTTAGGTGCCTTTGTGCGCTATGGTTTTCTAATTGCTGAAACTAAAAGGCCAGTGAGCAGAACCATCTCTGCATCTCTTTCGCAAATCCCTCAAAACCACGCTATTCAGCTAACTCCACCTTCCCTTCACCCACTTCAGCTCGCACACATCTGATATGAAAAGTGTTCGACACGCAATGCTTCCTGTAATGAAAATTGCTTTGTAACCATCTTCCTTCCATTCTAACCAGACTATGTATGTATTCATGTAACAGCGCCACGATGCCCCCGGGCTGATGTGCGCTTTAAATAAATCCGAATAAATAAATAAATAAATAAATAAAGTGTAACCTGAAACCTCCTTTTTAGTGCATCCTTGTATCTGTGAGAAACCCAAAGATTATTGAGAGGGATTACCACAGTGAGGCACTGTACCCCACACCCTGGAGCAAAGTGTTAAATGTAATTGGTCGGGAATGTAACCTCCATATTTCTTGGCTAATTACTGCACCAGGGTAAATTGTTTAAGATGTAAGGTTGGGTCATCAGCAGTTCATATAGCTGCATAAAAAACTGGTGCAAATGCTGCCCCAGAATTCAGATCTTCATGGAAACGTGTCTGGAGGCCTTATTCACAGGGAAAACAAGAGAGACCTGGTACTTAAATAAATTTGCTAAATGCCTTTGTGGGAATGTCTTTATTACAGCCTGAAGGAAACAGCAAGGTAAATCCATCCATGTACAGGAACATATGCATCTATATTTAACCGAAAAAAAGCAATTATACCTGAGCTCTAATTCCTTAAATACCTTTACAGTTTATACAGAATATCAAAATCTCCAAATAATTATACAAAAGCGAAGAAGCACATTGGTGAGCAAGTATTCTTGTAGGAAAACGTGAAAGTTATCACTAAACGTCTGTAGTGAAGTATAGAAGAGGAGGCAGAGGAAATAAAGGCTGGCAAATGCTGATTGAGGTGCTATGGGAATTCGCAGGAATGGGAACTTACCGTTCCGCTGCCGCCTGGAATATCCTGGTATTAAAGGGGTATCGGGTGGTGGAAACGGTAAGGCGAGTCTGCCGGTAACCCACCGCAGACTCGTAATGAGGGCCTATAGTAAAAATATTGGTAATGGGTAATGTAATGTATAAGCTCATTGTTCTAGCCATGGGAAACACCTGCCCCATAAGATGGGCCACACATTTCGGTATCATCTATACCTAATTTCACCTCGTACCTGCTCCATGTTAGACACATTGTTGATCCACTGTCCAATAAGTACATTTATATTCGGAATATGTGTTGCAAAGTGGGTGAAGGCACATCAAGAGTGATTCTCTCAAAGATTTGCACTGTGACTATCTCAGATCTGCACCTACTATCTCACCCCTGAAACAGGAGCAAATCTGGAGCTGGAGGAACATCTTTAAGATGCTCTTAAGGACATTTGTGAGCACTGCATTTGCAAATGGCCATCGAAAAGACGCTCCAGGCACTGCCATGTGTGCTCTCGTTTTAGGAATTGTAGTAGCAGAAAGGCACTTTTTGCCCTGGTGTGCATATGCATATATATAAGTCACGTTGCTGTTATGGGCACGCGCATCTCTACGTTTGCTCAATTTAAATCTTTGAGAATGAGGCCTATTGTGTGATCTTTGGCAAATCGCTTTATCTCTTTGTGCCTGTTTTCCAACTATTGAACAATACATGTGGGAGTGCTTCAGAGTGGGCTAAATACTGGCATTAGCTACACAATGGTCTGGTTATCAGTAGATATTGATATCTGGTAGCACCATGCATGGATTTAACTACCAGAGTTTTGGTGTTGTGAAGACTGGTTATTTAAAATATTGTGTGTTTATATAAAGATGAAAGCAATAGAAGACCAGGGCAAAGTCCTTTTACTTGCAGTACTTTCCAGCACAGCACTGAGTTTTCAGATTTCTAGTGGCAACCCATTGGATTCCTGAGCTACTTATGCTCTGAATGGCACCAGACACGCTGTCATGTGCATTGAAATGCCATTCGTTTGTCTTTGGTTCTACAGATGAGGAAGATTGTGGCCTTGAAGGACTTGAGGAATTTTTCCCGGATGAGCAGGTGATTGCACAGAAGAAAAAGAAATCCAAAAAACTGAAAGAGGCCAAGACTTCAAAAGCAAAAAGAAAAAAGAAAGAGGTACTGTCATTTACATTTTGTTTTTAAATCATACTTATTTGATAAAGAAGCAGCATAATTCACAAATACCCATTCAAGCGACTATCTATCCGAAATTAGCAACCCACCTTCTGCTGTAACAGCAAACAGACTGCTGTCTCTAGTGTTCATGTTTTTGCAAACCTTTGGTCCACTGTTAGACTGCATAAAGGTGGGAGAGAAAAGAGATTCAGAGAAATTTTACTATATTTCACTCCCTCCTTTTAATATTTGGTAATACATGTATGTATAATGCATTTAGATGACGTACACTAGCCGCATATGATTTTCGGTGCGTAAAGTAGAATTACATTTCAAAATGTGTGCATGCATTCTCTTGAATTAAACGTGATTTCAACTTCAGTACGTCTATCTGTTAGGCACAGGGTTCAATAAATCAATGATTATATCTGTGCACTCTAGAAATCTTAAAAACAATAATAAGTAATTGGAACAGAGGCATACATTACAATCACATGCACTTCAACTAAGGTGTGTGGATGGGACTAATGTTTTGCTCATTAACTCGTAACCATCAGGGGGAGAAACAAAAGGGATTGATGAAGATCATTATAATGGAAGATTTCCACCTCCAGTTTGAACCTCTTGAGATTATGAATGGGTGTAACGATGAAGAGGATGTGCTCTAGGGTATAGGTGATCTTGCTGCTGAATGGCCTAAGCAGAAATATAAACACAGCAAAGTAGTAGCCAGTGTCTTATTGTTGCTGGGCCTCAGGGCATGCAATGGCAGATATAATAGAGATCACACTGCTAGAACAACCTTTAGCATCCATAATAAGTCTAGCTTGATTGGCTACATTGTTCTTGAACCTAGAAATTCGGAACTTGGTGTGTGATTTCAGGGTGGTAATGAGATCAGAAAAAGCGATCATGATTCGACTGTGATAATTGTCATGGGCTCACTTGTTGCCATGGCACTGGTTATCAACAAGATGAACACGGTACCGATCGAGTTAAGGGGTGAACCAAGACATACTGTAAGGTGGGAAGCGTCTGACTCAGGACCCAAGCAACCTGATATTTATTCGGACATTCTTCCATTCCATGAGGTATTCTCCATGTGCAATCAGGAGGATAGTAAAGAAATGCGAGCGTGCACGAGGCCCTATTCACTATGGTAGGAAGCTGTTTTAGTAAGCCTTGATCTGCTGCCCAATCAACAGCAATACGAAATGCCCCTTGGTATGACAGAGAATGCAGTCATGCCAAATTGGTCTTAATTTACCATGCTGAAGGTGTCCGGGGGGGGTGGTGGGGAGCAGCCGCTTTGCTAGAACAAGGTATTACAAATTCTTAAAAATCAAGAAAACAGAATGTTCAGAGCACCTATGGGATGCCCTCCAAATGGCTTCCAACTCAAATGATTCAAAATGCTTCTGGGAGTGCAATGGGGTGGAAATCTAGAGAGTAAAAGCTGGTACAGGATAGCATCCAAGGAGCAGCGTGGATCGCCTACTTTGAAAACCTGTACAAGGAATCTAGAATTGTTTTTAGCAACTGTGGGAAGAACAATTTGAGGAGCACATCCCATATAGATGAGATTCACGTCTTGTTCACCCTGAATGAAGTGAGGGACGCACAAAAGTTGCAAAACTGATATGGTGCCAATTGATATGTTCAACAACGAGATTGATCTTTGGGGTCCATATTTTCTGAAACTATTTGATAAGGCACTAGCAGAAGGCGTGGTGCCACCCTAATGGACCCAGGCCGCCCTTGTGCCCATATTCAAGAAGGGGGAAAGGGCTTCTCCTGCTAACTATAGACCCATCTCCCTTCTTGATGTTGGTGACAAGGTGTTTCTGGCACACTTAGAGGTGTGGATCACAGAGGGCGGGGGTCCTAAGCCATTTGCAGACTGGGTTTTGGCAAAGTATAAGCATTATGGACAAATGCTTCCGGTTGCATGTAATCACTGAGAAATACATCACACTAAGGAGTATGAACACATATGCCAACTTTGTCGACCTAAGAAAAGCTTTCGACAGTGTTCCCCGAGCCAAACTTTGGTTGGTACTAACAGAGCTGGGGATGCCGTCATCCATCCTGAGAGCAGTCCAGCTACTGTAAACTGGCAATGGTGCCACGATTAGGCATTCCCTGCAGGGTAAATGTCAGAAATTGGTGTAAGGCAGGGTTAAGTTTTGGCCCCCAGCTTATTCTGTTATTCATGAACAGGCTGATTGACAAATTGTCATCTGGGCCAATGGACACCCCAACTTTGGCGGATGAGAACATTTCAATTCTCTTGTTCGCTGATTATGCAATTCTGGTCTCATTAACCCCAATGGGCCTTAGACACCAATTCAATATTTTTGAAGAGTTTTGTGAGGCAGTCTTGCCATAAACACTCAAAAAACGATCATTGGTCTTTAGTAGAAACAGATGGAAGAAAATCCCTAGACTTGCAATTACTCTGAAAGATGGGCCCATTGACCAAGTTGTTTGGTATGATTACTTAGGGGTTAGGGTGAAAGGCAACTGCACCTGGGATGATCAAATCAACTGTGCCGCCCTTAATTTAACTAGACATTGTGATGCAATCTCCAGATTTGAGCAGAAACATAGTACGGGCCGTGGGGTGTTTCAATTAAGGTTTATAAGGGCCAAGCTATGCAGGCTGCATTATACGGAGCTGAGCTCTGGGGTATGAGTAACATCGGCAAACTGCAGGTTGCAGAGCAAACATTTCTAAAATCTACCTAAGGGCTACCTTCAAACGCATTTAATATCCCAGTCTTCGTGGATAGCTAAGTACTGAGTATATCTGCCGCAAAAACCTGTGTACCTTTGGGCCCACGTGGGGAAAAAGCCCAACCTTGGTAAATACAGAGAGGTGATCAGGTACTTATTATCCCAGGCTGGTGGTTTGAATATTGCATGGTTCATGGTTATCAAATAATGAATTAACTGGGGGTGGGAACATTTTTGGCACAATCCCGAATCCATTCTCATCCATTTCAAAGTGAAGCTAAAAGCGGCACATGCCATAAAATGGGAAAGGGAAATATTGGAAAAACAGGCCGATTCTAATAGTCTCAACAGCTATTCACTTTTGAAGAGATCTCACGGCTTTGAGCAGTACTTGGATGCAATGCAACCCAAACTCATGTGAGCACTGTATATGAAACCTCGAATGGGTTCACTCCCTCTTGCAGGCTTAAGAAACAAATGGAATCCAAACTGCTCCTCTGATTGCCTGCATTGTCAGAATTTCGATGAAAGTGTGCTACATTTTTATCTTTTTTTGCTCCAGATATCTGGACATAAGAAGAAAGTATGTGAAACCCCTTTTTAATCAACATTCTATTAGAAGGGTTGGTGACTCCCTCCAGCTGTGCCTGGCGGGCAAAAACCAACTGGTCACCCGCTGCATGGAACATTATGTGCTGCAGGCATAGAGGAGAAGGTTAAGGCCCGCAGCTTTTTAATCATTTCCAAATTGTCCTAGCGTAGCAATCGCTGATATGCGTAAATAAGTCTTAAGTTAATGGAGCTGTTGTAAGGTTTTATCTTGAGCATACACAATGTAATGTATATTGAAATCCTACTTAAAATAGTTTTTATTTTATTTTAAACTATGTAATTCATTTTTTTGAGTTTTTTGATGTCTAAATGACAGTGGTCAGGGGCACGTACCCTTTTTCAGGAACTAATATGTTTCTTATTCATTTGCACCTTGTTTAATTAACTGAATTCTGTCAACTGTACCTTATGTGGATTGTTTTATTTGATTCTTTCTTTTTTTGTATATCTTGGCCAGTTTTATGTTTTTTCCTAATATGGTTGTATGTGTCTTTTATGGTCTACCTAGGCCGCAATATAGTAATATGATGATGATGAAATTACAATAACATTTATTAATCTTTTCATTAACCGTGTGTTTTTAACTAAATTCTGCAGGATAAATGCTGACCTGCATTACCCAAACCAAACTTCACCAACTAAAGATAGTGGCCATAGGTACACAGCTCCAGAAATTCTAACAAGAGATTGTGGGGAATGGCAAGGGAGATGAGTGGTATATTGGGGTGAGTGGTCTGTACGCCTAGTTTCGAAATATATATATATATATTTAAGTAAAAAACTTTATTTGCAGGGACGTCAAGGTGAGAATGTAACGCAACAAACCCCCTAAAATTCAGCTAAAGCCACCTTAACTTCACGACCCCTGTTGCACAGCCTATGACCACAATGATGACATCACAGATCACATCACTGATGACATCACTAATTACGTTACAACAGTGACTGGCATTAAGAATGGCCTTCAGCCATGGTCAGTGTGCCAGGCCAATGTATTTTAACACATGAATGGGTGGTAGTCTAGGCCTTCAATTATGGACAGTGGTCACAACCTTCAATCATGTGCACTGATTATTGTAAAATGCTAACAGATAAACAGATAAAATGCTAAATGATGATATATTTTGGCCTTTACCAGTGGTATAGCTTTCAACCGTGTTCACTGTATATTCTATACAATGATCAGGCACTAACCATGGACTTTAGCACAGTACTGGCCAGTGGCCACAATCTTTGGCTGTGCCCACTATATATTCTGACATATAAATAGGCCACTAGCCATGGCCTTTGACTTTGAGCACTTTGTACATCTTTTGGCCATGTTCACTGTATATTTTAAAATATTAAAACTTTGGGTGTGCCCACTGTGTATTATACAACACTAACCAGCCACTAGCAATGGACTTTGGCCGTGCCCAGTGTATATTATATAGAATAACCAGCCACTAGCCATGGTCTTCAACACAATACTAGCCAGTGGCCATGGCCCTTTGGCTGTGCCAACTGTATATTCTAGCATATTATGGGCACTAGCTATGGCATTTAGCCATGGCCACTGACTACAGGTTTCAACATTGCCCACTGTATAGTTTAAAACAGTGATGGGCTACTAAGCATGCCTTTTAACCATGCACATTGGTATTTTTGAACACTAACCGACCACTAGCTATGGCCTTTGGTGCTGCCCAGTGACCCCAACCTTTGTCATGGCCAAGTTCACGGCCCAAATTGTTATTAAGGTAATCACAGTTTTCATGAGCTAACTTATAAATGATGTTATGTCTAATTCCATTATTGATGTAATCAGTTATATACAATGTAATTAGTGTTGTCACCAGTGATGGGATCAGTGATGTGATTAATAATGTCATCCGTGTTCTCATACAACATGTAATTAGTGATGTCATCAGTGATGTGATCTGTGATGTCATCGATGTGGTCATAGGCTGCGCAACAGGGGGTGCGAAGTTAAGGTGGCTTTAGCTGAATTTCAGGGTTTTTGTTGCATTAAGTTCTCACCTTAACGTCCCTGAAATTAATGGTTTTTCCTTGAATTTCAAGGGTTTTGTTATTCCATAGATTTTTAGAATGCTTCCAGACCACTAGCATGGTCTTCAGCTATGGACAGTGGGCAAGGTCTTTGGCCGTGCCCACTGTTCACCTTAAAATGCTAGCAGACTACTAGCCATGGCCTTTGGCCACAGCCGAACACTACCAAACCAGGGCCACTCTATAATTTAAAATACTTGCAACCCATCGTTCAAAGACGTTCATCAATCACAAACTGATTTTGTCCTGTTTTGACAGTGGTATTGTTATGTACAAAGATTGCAGGCTTTGAGAACTCACAATGTTTTTAGGCAATGTGCAGTGAGATGAAATGATTGGCCATCAACCACACACTTTGGTTAAGCAGCGTGTTCAAAGCCCCTTGTTTAATGGCCAGTCTCTTGTGGACCGTTGTGATACATCGTACAACCCCAACTAACCACATTTAAGCAGTACGGAAAGGAGAAAAAAATTATTGGCTGCAAGAACAACATATGCCCAGGTACCTTCTGCATCCATAGCGAAAATGAAAAGCTGGCACCCATGAGCATATGCACAATAAGTGAACATATATCCTAGAGTGAAATATACAAATGTAGTTCATTTGACCTTCCCCTTAGAAGAAAGGGCACAAGACAAAATAGCATGGCCTTTAAAAAAAAGTAATGAACACCAGAAATATGAACTGAGAGAGGAAATGTTGCAATAAATATACTGGGAAAGTATAAACAGTGCTTACATTTTAAACCCAGTATTCTGCCGTGAAATATTCCCTGGTGAACAAAATCCCAATACGAAACAAGTGCTTGTGACCTTGTGGGTAAGGGTCTGCACTGGGAACATGACAACCTGAGAAAAATCCTGGTAGCCAATAGTAAAGCAAGCTTGCCAACCGAAAAATGAACATGTGTTGCATCACCATCTGAAAAAAAAGTTATGCTCTTCACCGACATGTGTCCTTTACTTGTGACCTGAAAAGCAGCCACAATCAGTGTGCATGATTACAAACTCACATAATTTCCCCTCATCGCCCTCATGTCTGGCTTTCAACAATACTCTGCTTTATAAAGATAACTTGAAAAGCATACATTCCATAGTGTCATTCAAACATATAAATTCTTATTGGAACTATGTTAAACAGAAACTTTACAAATGTGGCATTATTCCCCCCACCTTGACTGGAAGAACACAAACACCAGAATGTAATTCAGCAAAAGGTAAAAAAATTGTCTCTCAGTGCAAAACTTTCAGGGACTGACAGTAGCACGGTTTAAAATAATTATAATTTGGATGCCCATTCGGTCACCAATCCATACAGTAACCAGGAATGACAATGTTTAGCTTCAAAGTGGGACTGACCCTGCTTAGCTTCAAAGCAAGGAAAGGGCCAGCCGTTTCTCTAAGTGGTCTTGTAAGTTGGGTTTATTTATCGGGTGAAATGGCCTGAGGGGGCGGGCCGCTTCCTCATTTTGAAGCTAAGTAGGGTCTGTGCTCGTTACTGCATGGATGGGAGACCTAGATGGCAAGCCTCACCAAGTGCCCCTCTCATCTGTGCCAGCTACCTCCACTCTCCAGATGGCCTCCTCACCTCCCTTTCCCCCCACAAAACACGCTGTGTCTGTGACGCAGTTTGCTTTGAGATGCTGGCTATTTGTGGCTACAGCCGAGGCTACAGACAGCTTTGCATTGCAAACTCAGTCTCTAGATGCCCTCCAACTCCATAATTTCACTTAGTTCCCTCTAGCCACCTTTCCTCCCCCCACCTCTAGCCTAATGGCATTAGCATGTTTTTGACCTGCAAATGGCTTTTTCCTGTATTTCATTTTCCCATATCCTCGGCTATAACCTTGAATATTTCCCGCAACAAGAGAAAAACAAGATAACGGTTGTTTCAGTTGTAAAAACACCCAGTTTTGGGTAAATCCCTAAATATGGCTATCTATTTTGGAGAAAGGGGCACCTCCTTCCCCATCAAATATTTAAATACCTACGGCATGGAATAACCCCAAACCAAGCATGGATCGCAAGTTAATGCTTTGTGCCCAAGTTGTTTCGGACCCGGTCCAAATCCGTCCAGTGGTTTAGGCTGTGCACTCAGGCAAAAATGTACCTTCTTTGTCTATGGGGAAAATGAATGAGAAGTAGGCCACAACTTTGGCAAAACATGTTGTTGTCTTCTTAATAATTGTCTTATTTTTTAATGCATCTTTACGAAAATGTGCAGTCTGGGGGGCGGGGGCTGCGAGTCCCTAATCACCTTCAAATGTTCAGTCTAATCTGTTACTCAAATCAAAAGTTATTAACAATATAATTTTAAGTGGTACCTATCGGAGTCCGACTCACCTTAACTCCCTGATATATATATAAAACACCAAGAAAGTTATGGTGGGTTTAAAAAGGTTTGAACAAAAACCTTTTACCTGAAATTTGAAAGTAGGAAAATCCATTTGAGCTGAGTCACACTCCAGTTCTGAGCCACAACAGCAAGGTATTGTGGGTATGCACATTAGCCCGAATGCAAACATTTTCTCCAGGAAATCGTCTTTGTCTAAGAGGGCAGTGCTATTTTATACATAGCTTAATCAACCCAAGACAGACATTTTGCAAGGCTGCCAGGATGACTACATGCCTGGTTTCACCCGTATTAGGGATCATCAGTGTATTATTAGTACCAGAAGACCACAAGTCATGCTTCACTCCTTTATTTTACAGTCCGTTATTACGAGGCCCCCGTTCACCTCTGTACAGTTACCCCGCTCCAGCCGTCTCTCTCTCGTTCTGTCTCTCTTCACTACCCGAACTCCCTCCTACATATATACAGGACCTAGGATCCTTCTAACCTGGGACCATGGGCATCTGTTGACTAAACACAATAACAAGACTAGAATCTTGAACATGTAACAGCTGTGCAGGAACACAGGTCAGTGGCAGAGAAAAATGAACAAACAACTTTAAGCCTAAACAATATAAAGTTAAGGCTGGATATGCATACTACCCCAAAATCAATATTTTGGACCTCAAATTAAGCAGCGCTATTAAATTGCCCTGGGAATGTCGCCATGCATTCATATTCAATAAAGAAAACTGCCAGGACCAGAAAGCAAACAATCCTACCAAGACAGCACGAGATTTGTGGAAAGACACTAGTCCTTTCTTACATCAATGGTTTTGCATCAATATTTTCAGTTCTCTGAAGGGGGCCCACGTCAGATATGAGTCGTTCATCCTCTTCTGTCTTTATGCTTTGAATGCTAGAATTTCTATTCCTGCATTAATAATGGCAAAGTACAATCCTACATGTTATTTCGTTGGGTTTCGTATGGTGCACTCTTTTGTACCTGTAGCATATGGGTTTGGTTTGGTTAGGTTATTAGAAGCAGAAGAGGAGTGCAAGATTGCTTTGTTGTTGTAATGAAATATGCAACCGGAAGGAGCAGGGTTCTGTGTGGTGTTAGGGCACTTGGGGTATGTGTATCCAGAAGGGAGCCCCAGCTGTAGGTATTGTGCACAGATTGTGACTATTGAAGTCTGTTCCGTGAGCGAGGATGGGTTGAGGGTTGCCGGAGGGCTGTGTGGGACAAGCTAGTGGGAGAGGTCTAGTGTGCTGATTGAGGGTGGATCTGTGCAGCGGAGAAAGGCACCAGCTGGTGTCCTGTGGCGTGTGTGAGTGGCTAGCCGATGGGTGGAGTATAAGGTGGAAAGTAGTATGTTGTGCAGTTTAGTGACAGGAGCAACCAATTAAAACATAACATGGCGTAGGAAGGCATGAACAGGCTTTAAAGTCAACACAACATTACAGATCTTAGCAAGGCTTGAAAAGGTATAACAAGGTAAAATACCATGGTCTCCTCGTCACACTCGTACCACTGGCATCATCAGATAGCTCTCATTTCACTTTTCACCAGTGTTACCTGCCCACCCCCCACTCTCTCTCTCTCTATGGAACCTTTGTCCTCTCCCTCAATAGATTTTGCACCGTGTCTGACAAGGAATTGGCAGATGAGGGTAGGGGCTGGTTTGGGACTAGGGTGTTAAAATGTATGGGTAGATTCATAATTTTGGCTCAGAGCAAGAGCGACCCACAAGAGAAAAACCCAGGGGCTCATTTCACCTACCTTAGTATAGGTTGGCAGCTTGAAACTTGGCTCAAGCCTCACTCTAACCTGTTTATATGCTGAGTTCATAGGGGCCTTCTGCAGCCTGAAAAAGCCAAACAAGGCCTACATGAGCTCCTGAAATCTGACTTGGAACACATCAAGAGGTCGATATTTTCCACATGTAACTGTTGTAGAAAGTTGTTTATGAGTTCATCTCACTGAAAGTAAGTGATCAATAAAGGAACACAGACATGGTGGCAAGAGGGAGCAAAAGCTGTGAATAGTTAGATTTTAAGAAATAAAATGGATACGTGCCATCCTTATCAATGATCATATCTCTCTAATAGTCCCTCATCCTGCAAAAGGAGCCCACACAGTCCAGTATTTATCTCATTACAAATGCAGAAACACAAGTCACAGAATAGAACACAAAGGTACAGGACTGGATGAGCTCCTCACACATTACATTTGGCAATTTCAGCACTATTTCTAAGCCCTGACTGAAAATATCATTTGTGCCTATGAAGCAGTCTCAATGTTCTGTTTGCAACCATGGGAGACTCACTGGCCAATCCAGTGGCCAAGTACTCAGGCAGAATCTTGCAGTAACCACTCACATTCTCCCTCAGCTATCTAGGCCTTCTCTGCGGGTCTGCCATTTTTCTTTTTTAGCCAGAGCACTGGGCCGGATCCTCTCCTCTCCCTGCAGTCCCCCCCATGCCAGAATCCTAAACCACCCCCTATGTTCCGCCTCTCCACTTACCTGCATGCCTCTGGCTGGCAGCTCTGTTTCTCGGCCATACTCCGCCCAGAACATTTTCCTTTACTATTTTTGTTTCTGCCATCTTTGTTGGAAGTTTCTTTTAGGGAAATAGGGCACTAGCATGTGCGATCGTCATGATGCCAATTTCCCCAAAGAAAACAAGGAGATTAGCACCCTGGATGGAGGCCCAGTGTGCTAATAGCATTAACGCCATCAATGGGGGAATTGGTCTGTACTTTGGCTTAATTGGATCAGGCTGGTGGGCCATTATTGGCCTGGTCCAAAACGCAATGAAGCAGGGTTCACTCTACAATGTATAGTCTATGTGACATGATGTTTTGTATGCACACACATCTATTTTCAACAGTTAAATAATATGGAACTGATTTGCAAACCATTTTCAATGGGAACATCCTCTGTGTCTGCCTCTAGTCCAGAGGCACCCAGTGAATCTGGTGGCACAAGGTGTGCTTACCACTCATTAATTAAGACAAATTTGCATTTAATACGTGTGAACGAAATCTCTGTTTATGACTTCTATGATTCTGAAGTGTGCTTAAGGAGGGTCCAGTATGACGGAGTTACCATGCAGCTGTGATTTTGAGGTGCACAGAAATGTGGTTTTGTTGTGTGTAGTTTGTGTTATGTTTGAGTCCCTCCCAAGGCTCGTGCCATGTCACGTGTGCAGCAACAGGTGACACATCAGGTGAGAAGTGTTAATAAAAGGGGCGCACGTTTTCACGTGTGCCAGTTCCAAACCTGCCAACTGAGTCTGGTGTATGTGTCACCACAAGTGCATGCAACTTGGGGCCAGGCCTTACCCAACCCCATAACACTTGCATTGAGGGAAACGAACCATGCGTATATACTGGCCGCACCAGCACTGAGTGTCCACTGCTCGGTGCTATGCATGCAACCTGGACCTGCTCCGGCGACCGTCGGCCTCCCCAACAAGGTCCTGCTGTAAGTGGGCCGGTGCTTCCAGAGTCCCAGGAGAGTTTTCAGGGTTTGGCGCGAGGTGTGTGCATGGATCCCTGCTGCTTGTCCTCGTGACCGCCTTTTTCAGGCGAGGTTTATTATTTTAAGGTCAATTACTGCTGACTATGGCCCACAATTTTACAACAGCTGAGGTGTGCTGCACTATGTTGCTGTGGCCCGGAGTACCGGGGGAAGGAGCTGTAGGAGTGCTGGTCCCTGCCTGCCGCGGCCCTAGTTCAGAAGGTGTTTGTGTGGTTTTGGCACAGGCCTAGAGGGGGCTCTGGTTAAATAGGGAGAAGGGAACTGTCCAGAAGAAGTGTGGTCGTGGGAGAACTTTCATTCAGCCGCTTCCAAACCGCAGATCTATGGCCTTAGCGCGGTTTAATTGAAGCTGTTTCTGCTTGTTCCCTATATTGACAGTGTGGTGACAACTAGCGAGATGTGTCAGCATATTTTTGGTCTTGTTTTTGTCATTTACTAAGTTCACCAATGGCACATTACAGCTTTACTGCACCTTTTCTACGTAAAACAAATAAAACACCATAGCATAGCTATATCAGAGCCATAAAAAGACTAAGTTATCCTAAAACCTGTAAATAGATCAAATCTGATGCTAAATATCAGACACCATCAACGATCTCACGTTGATGGGTGCTATGCCCTTCTTAAGGGGGTTCCAAAATGCACACTTTGACTCTGCCTTCAAGATTACACACTGCGGGTCGCCTGGTAGTCGGTGCCTGAAAATGTGACCATATTTCTCCAGTATTATCTTCTCTTCATTGGCTGTCCCTTGACTCCTGTGTACCCTTTAACATGTGTTATACTGCTTCCAAGGCGAATCAAACACCTCTCTCGTCTCTCCATCAAGCCGATTCCCCTGGGTGAAGCACGAAGTACGCCTGTTAGTAGCCTAGAAATTCCATTAGGCAAGACGGTTACTGCTAACCGGCTCTTTTGTGTATTGTTCCACAGATCTTACATTGCACTTTTGGTGCATTTGCGTCTTGCACCTACCCTCCTTTTGTTTCGTAAGGAAATGGTCACGCCTCTTTTTTCACAGATTTCGTTCTTTTATTATGCAACTCTTTTATGATGGCTATACTTGTTTATATGAGTTTTACAGCGCTCCAAATGCCTTTGAGAAAGGTCCATGCCTTTTCAAATGCCGTTAATAATACAAATGCACAATCCCTTTGAATTTGAAAAAAAAAACAGCCTAAAAGTAAAGCAGATGATGAGCCTGATTGACACTGTATTTTTCAACGGGATTCTCCCATTGAAAACTGCTGTGTGAGTCAGACCCACTGCCTTTCAAGTGTCTAGGGAACAACTAGGCCAGAGGGACCATGTTGATATTAGAAAGAAGTGGGGACAATGCGGATCCCGGAAGCACCCTGCAGGCCAAAGGAGAAGAAAGAGGAGCAAGATAACTACCTATTGCAACATACTGGTCCCACTCTATTTGAAAGGAGTGAATCCAGGACACTGCTGCCTCTTCGATCCCCATTACCTGTTTAGGGTGATGAGCAAGAATACTGTAGTTATCCACACTGTCAAATTCTGCTGATAGCTCTAAGCCAACAGGATAGCCTTTATCCTTAAGGCATAGCAACTTGTAATCAGTTTGAATCCCTGTCTAGCCTCAGCAGCAATGGCTTTCATGTACATTCTAAAGAAACATTCAAAAGTGCAGATAGAAGAGATTTGGTGGGTTTGAGTGCAATTGAGGGGAGCTCTATGGTCATACATGGAAACCCAGACTTTGTGGCTCATGTATATGCTCCTTCAGAGTATCCATGAGAACAAGTCATCAGCAAGCATCTGATGATCCATATTTTCAAAGGTATCCGAAGGGTCTCACAAGATGTGGCTTGTGCATCCTTTGAGTCTACTAAGTGAGGCTTCTGAGTTGCACAAAGTATGAGCGAGCGCTGGAGAAAGAGTGAACTATAATGCTCATATGAGGGTTATCTTCATCTGTTTAGGGAACTGGAGACAAATTGAATGTAAAATACAAGACAAATGTGTTCCCATCAGGTATTATTTCTGGCCAAAGGCTCCACAGTCGTTAGTTAAATCAACTCTGCTAAGAAGAAATAAATAAATCTACATATTACTTAATTTAAGAAACTAACATAATATCACAATAGAAAGTTTAATTTGCAAATGTTCAAACTGTTTTTCTCTAGAAAAAAGCTGCCTATACAAATGTTCCAAAGGAACACATGTACAAAAGGTGCAAAATTATTTTATAACAATTTTACAGAAAACTAACAAAACACCAAATCAATTGAAATAACCAAACTCAAAAAATAGATAAATGGCAAATTAACATCAACACAAAGCTGTTAGATGTCTGGAACATACCCAAATACTTCAGTCCCACCCCTAATCATCTAAATTAGCACTTCCTAAGTTCACATCAAAATGACCTTTTGATATCTATTTACCCCCTTCTTCCTGCCTCCTTTCTAGATAGACATAGATTAGGTGTCACATGCCCTCCAGTCTGTAGGAAGGGTTTGTCTAGATGATTAGGGGTAGGACTGAAGTATTTGCGTAAGTTTCAGACATCTGACAGATTCGTGTGGCTGTCAATTTGCCATTTATCTATTTTTTTTATTTAGCCATACCATGACATTTCACAGAAATGGTCCTATTCATATTTAACCTATCCTTAACCATTTTGTTTGGAGCTGGCTCATTATGTAACTTGTTAAACTTCAGAATCATAGATTAAAACTCTTACCTTGAATCATTGACGGGAAGGCCAATGTTTGAGTAACGTTTGCACAATGTACATTTCTGTTACGTATATTCCCTGGTCGGAAAGAAGACCTAAAATATGGGCTTGCCATAAAACCACTCTCTCTGAACTAGAAATTAAAGTGGATGAGGCTGCTTTAGGGAGATCCCCATTTGTCAATTAAGCCCTTGAAATCTCACCAATTAGAGTTAGGAATGCCCTCTTGCAGTGCCAGGATTTGGGCTGTTACTATGAGAAGTCTTTGCGGGTAATCTCCCTTTCCAAGGTTGGAGCTGATTATTTTCTTGAATCCAAGGCTGAACCTAACAATAAAGCCTGAGGGAGGAGCTGAGGGCAGCCTTCTCCTTGACTCAATCCCCATGCCAAGTGGGGTTCTCTGCTTCATTTCTGGAGTCTTGAGACAGACCTGGTTTCAAAAGTTATGAGCAGTAGTGCCTGAGATTATAGCACCCCATCCAGTGGGCTCATGTCATGATCTCTGCTTCCAAAAGGTCAGGGTTTTCCCAACTCCCTTGGAAGCAGATCCATAACCCAGGTTCCGAGTGCCAACCAGTCCCAATTGGGACCTTTTGGACCCAGTCCTGGCGCCAGTGGCACCAGGCTCATAAATATGCCCAGTCCCAGCGCTGGAAGCGCCGGGCTCATAATGCTTGGGTGGACTTACCTGCAGCAGACCATGCTGCTTACTTGCCTGCCAGTTGAGCCTCTGATCCTCTTCTGTTTGGAACTACTTTTCCTGTTGGGTGGGGCAGGAGCCACTCCCTAGATTCAGAACACTGGAACTCTTCTGGAAAGCAGGAACTCTTTTCTTACCTAGTCGTGGCTGTGGAAGGAGACACCTAAGCACTACAGGAGGCTATTTAAACCACACCCGATGGATGAATCTTGCTTTGCGTTATTCTGCATCCTCTGCAGCAGAACGCTCATCGTGTCTTCTGCATCTGCATCTGATCCTGATGATCTGATGAACTTTAATACTCACGTGCCATTACTCCTTTCCACATCTAACCCAGTGGGTATTCCGGCACCCTGCAGCCGCTCCGAACTTGTACCTGCAAAATAAAAAGACAGTTAGAGCGCATCGTGAAGCAGGCAACAAGCGCTTACTTACGTGCTTCCAGGCGCTTCTATTCATCACACGGGCTCCATCTTCAACTCACTTCAGCCCGTCATCCGCCATCGCCGGAACCCTGCAAAACAAGAAACATCATTACTAAAGACTTTAAAGACATTAGAATTACTCGAAACTTACCGTTCGTGCAGTAAACGACGGACAGCAGTCCTCTGAAGTCAAGAGGCCTGCTCCCCTTATCCAGTGAAGAAACTGGTTACAGCACCCTGCCCCGAGGCAGATGGAGAGCACGGCGTTCACTTACCTAAGGTGAGAGCGTTAACCTTTGGGGTTCTACAGGAGAAGAGAAAGGGAAGAAGAGAGAGACATTCAATAACCCAGTTCCTTAATCCCATATTTTCTATCTGCAGACATCTTACCCTTCAAGTCAGACATACAGTGCACAGAGGTCCAGCCCAAAGAGCCAGCCGTGTGTTACACATCACCTTTGAAGATACGTTATACGCCCAGTCAAGACCGGCGCCTCTACGGGAATCAGGTGAGCGTTACAGAACGCAAAGCCTACCACAAAACTCCCGTCCAGGCGCTATTGAAACCTCGGATACCGACCAGCTAGCCCAGTTACTTGGGGAACTAAGGGCAGAAGTGCATGCAGCCCGTCAGGAAACGAACGCTCTAAGAAGGGAACTGATTATTTCCAAGGAGCGAACAGATGATCTCGCTAGACAATTGCTACAGTCACAAGCCGGACAGACCCCGTTACCCGCATCTGGGGGAAATCTTCCTTCTACATCCTCTATGAATCCAGTGCAGATCAACCTACCTGGGAATGTACCTCTGGCTCCGCCCGAACGATTTTCTGGTGACCCAAAGAGGTTTGCAGTATTTATCAATCAGTGCCGGTTGCATTTCTTATGCCGGCCAGCAGCCTTTCCAACTGATCAAGCTAAAGTAGCTTTCGTGCTTTCGTACCTTAGTGGCAATGCGGCAGACTGGTCGATCCCTCTAGTAAATCAAGATGATCCGGTCCTCCATGATTTTCAAGCTTTTCAGCTCAGTATGGAAAAACTGTTCGCAAGACATTCACAGGGGCAGGCCTTGGACAATGAGCTTCTTTCGTTGCGACAAGGTAATCAAGACCTTTTGGCTTATATTGCGTCTTTCAACAGACTGATAGTGGAAACTCAATGGCCTGAGGACAAAAGGATTACGCTGTTTTATAGAGGTCTACGTGGAGAGCTCAAAGATGTGTTAGCCCAAGTAGTGAATCCCCCACAAGATTGTTCGGACTATATAGACTTAGTCGTTCAAATAGATCACAGACTGCAGAACAGGAAGGCCGATCGTTCCAAGTTTGATGCTCGAGTATTTTCCAAACCGCCAACTCCTTCCAAAGGAGTAGACTCCGGGGAACCCATGCAAATAGGGGGTCTGAAAGGTCCTCTAACACAAAAGGAGCGGGAAAGGAGAAAACAGTTGCAATTATGCCTCTATTGCGGAAACTCAGGGCACTTTCTTCGAGACTGTCCGGTGAAACCTGCCAAGAAGGCAGTAGGAGCTGCAGTTACCAAAGTTACAAACTCTGAGCAGGGAAACGACCTCGCCCGACAAGAATAGAGGTCCTCTTGCCGAGCGTGAAAACCAGTTCCGTGACCTCGCATTTCGTGATACCTATGGTCCTCATTAGCCCTGATAATCCGGATCGATTACATGCAATTGAAGCTTACGTCGACAGCGGTGCCATCGGCAATTATGTGGATCATGAAATGGTTTTGAGGATGAATCTAACTCTTTGTCCCAAGGCTGTAAAGGACGTCATTACTACGGTGGATGGTACGGAGATAGCCTCCGGGCCAGTAACGCATACCACTCAAGAGGTGACGCTAGTAAGTCAAGATGGACACCATGAGAAGATCGTGTTCGATGTGATCAAGGCCCCTCAGTTTCAGATTATTCTAGGAATACCTTGGTTAGAGAAACACAATCCTCTGATCGATTGGCGAGCAAGAACGGTCCAGTTTCCAGAATGTGTCTCTACTTGTCACCCTCCACCTGGTGTTGCACTGGCAGCAATTTCTTCAGAGACTCCCCAGTTACCTCCCGAATACCTAGAATACCAAGATGTTTTCCGGAAGGATCAGGCTAACTCTCTACCTCCTCATAGGTCTTATGACTGCCAGATAGACCTGATACCTGGATCTACTCCTCCTTGTAGTAGAATTTATGCCCTCACCGAGCCTGAGAACCTTCACCTTCGACAATACCTGGATCAATACCTGGCAAATGGGTTTATTCGTCCTTCCAAGTCCCCTGCTTCTTCAGCTTTGTTCTTCGTTCCAAAAAAGGAAGGAGACCTTAGAACTTGTATAGATTATCGCTCCCTGAACCAGATCACCGTTAAGAATAGATATCCGTTACCTTTGATCCCTGAACTCCTGGACCAAGTCAGAAAAGCATGCATATATACAAAGCTGGATCTTAGAGGAGCTTACCACTTGGTACGAGTAAAAGAGGGCGATGAATGGGAGACGGCCTTCCGCACCAAGTATGGGCTATTTGAATATCAGGTCATGCCCTTCGGACTTTGCAATGCCCCGGCCGCCTTTCAATATTTTATGAACGATGTCCTCAGAGAGCTCATATATGTGTGTGTTGTTGTTTACATTGACGACATCCTCGTTTATTCTTCATCGGAATCTGAACATCGGAAACACGTGAAAATGGTCCTCGAAAGATTGCGTCAACACAAACTTTTCGCTAAGTTGGAAAAATGTGTTTTCAACGTGACTGAAGTTGAATTCTTGGGATTCATATTATCACCTGGCGGAGTGCGTATGGATTCAAAGAAGGTCGATGCAGTTCTCAAATGGCCATCACCATCCTCCGTAAAAGGTGTGCAAAGCATGTTAGGCTTCGCTAACTTTTACCGCAGGTTTATCCCCGAATTCTCTCGAATAGTCCAGCCCATCACTGCCTTGTTAAAGAAAAACAAACGTTTTGAATGGTCTACCGAGGCGGAACAAGCTTTCCAGGATTTGAAGACTAAATTTATCTCTGCACCAATCTTAAAACACCCTCGCCCCAAACTCCCCTACATCGTGGAAACTGATGCTTCAAGCCTTGCCATGGGGGCAGTTCTATCACAAAAGGACCCGGTAACCAATCAGTTGCATCCCGTGGCATTTTGGTCCCGCAAATTCTCGCCTCCTGAAATCAATTACACGATTACTGACAAGGAACTTCTGGCTATCAAGTCTGCCTTTAAGGCTTGGCGGCATTATCTGCTGGGGGCCCGACACACCGTTACTGTGATTACGGATCACCGAAACCTGCAATATTTGAAAACCGCAAAAGCCCAATCCTCTAGACAACTCCATTGGGCATTATTCTTTGCCGAGTTTGACTTCATAATTACCTATCGACTTGGTACAAAGAACGGTAAAGCTGATGCCCTTTCTCGGATGGGAGTGGAAGAACACTTGATCAACCCTAAACCTGTACCAATCGTTCCCGAACAAAGAATTCTGGCTGTAATCGCCACAGAATCCATAGAGGAAGTTAAGGATAAAGCCAGGCAACTTGTAACTCCAGCAGACATACAGAATTGGCATCTGCAGGGAAAGGACTTTGCAGTAAAGGACAACTTATTGTATTTCCAAGAACGATTATACCTACCCAGCACAGATTTACAGAAAAAAGTAATCTCTTGTTATCACGATTCTTTAATGGAAGGACATCCCGGTATGGCCAAGACCTCAGAAAAGATCAAGCGCTACTTCTGGTGGCCGTCTTGGAAAAAAGATATCAGAGACTTTATAATGTCCTGTGGAGTATGCGCCCAAAACAAGAGTCAAAAGGAAAGACCAGCAGGCCTCTTACGCCCTATTGACATCCCACCTCGCCCTTGGCATACGCTTTCTATGGACTTCATCACCGATCTACCTCCATGCTCCGGATACAATACGATTTTAGTAATCGTGGACTTATTCTCCAAGATGGCGCATTTCATTCCGCTCAAAGGCTTGCCAACAGCAGCAACTCTGGCCCGAGAATTTCTCGAAAACATCGTCCGACTGCACGGTTTTCCTTCGGTTCTAATTTCGGATCGAGGTAGTCAATTTATTTCTCATTTTTGGCGAAGTTGCTGTCGGTCGGCTCAAATTGATGTGAGACTATCGACCAGTCACCACCCTCAGACCGACGGACAAACCGAGAGGACCAATCAAACTCTGGAACAGTATTTACGCTGCATGCTGCAACAAACTGAAAAAACTTGGAAAGACATCCTTTGGATAGCCGAATATGCCTACAATAACTCTGTCCATTCGGGAACTGGGAAAACCCCGTTTTTTCTTTTGTACGGCAGTCACCCTCGAACCTCGGAGTTGGATCCCCTCCAAGATCTTGAAACACCAGCAGTAGACTACCTGCATTCTACAATCACCCAAGCCTTTAAGGAAGCTGTTTCTCACCTTCAAAGGGCTAAAGAACAATACAAGAAAGGAGCAGATCAACATCGGAAGGAAGCCCCTCACTATCAAGTAGGGGATCAAGTCTGGTTATCCACCAAATATCTACCTCTAAAAGGGCCACGCACATTCAACCCAAGATACCTTGGTCCCTATTCCATCACTACCATAGTAAACCCAGTAGCGGTCAAGTTGGACTTGCCCCCGCACATGAAGATACATCCAGTCTTCCACGTCTCTCTATTAAAACCCGTGCAACCTCAAACCCGACTAACTAAATCTCCAAAACCTATCCTAGTTGATGGAGAACTCGAGTTTGAAGTCAAAAGCATTCTGGACTCCAAGATCTCCAAATCTAAACTATTTTACCTAATTGACTGGAAAGGCTACAGCCCCCAAGAGAGATCCTGGGAACCTGCTGAATATGTCCACACTCCTCGCCTAATCAAAAGATTTCACCGAACATTTCCTGACAAGCCAAAACCCCCGGAGAAGCCCGGTTTGGGAGGGGCCTTGAGGGGGGGTACTGTCATGATCTCTGCTTCCAAAAGGTCAGGGTTTTCCCAACTCCCTTGGAAGCAGATCCATAACCCAGGTTCCGAGTGCCAACCAGTCCCAATTGGGACCTTTTGGACCCAGTCCTGGCGCCAGTGGCACCAGGCTCATAAATATGCCCAGTCCCAGCGCTGGAAGCGCCGGGCTCATAATGCTTGGGTGGACTTACCTGCAGCAGACCATGCTGCTTACTTGCCTGCCAGTTGAGCCTCTGATCCTCTTCTGTTTGGAACTACTTTTCCTGTTGGGTGGGGCAGGAGCCACTCCCTAGATTCAGAACACTGGAACTCTTCTGGAAAGCAGGAACTCTTTTCTTACCTAGGCGTGGCTGTGGAAGGAGACACCTAAGCACTACAGGAGGCTATTTAAACCACACCCGATGGATGAATCTTGCTTTGCGTTATTCTGCATCCTCTGCAGCAGAACGCTCATCGTGTCTTCTGCATCTGATCCTGGGCCTAAGGAAAAAGGCTTACCATCCTGAATCCAGTCTTCAGCAACACCTATAAAGACAAGAAAGAACAGGTTAGCATTACGGTCTTCAGTGACAGCTCTTCACTTACCTGGTCCATCGGCTGTCACCAACGCCTCGCGCTGCATTCCGGCATCTGAAAGACAAAGGCTTACCTACTCTTCGTGCGCTCCGGAGGTCTTCACACTGCATTCCGGCATCTGAAAGACAAAAGCTTACCAACTCTTCGCACGCTCCGGAGGCCTTTGGCGCCTGCATCCCGCATCTGAAAGACAAAACAAGGTGCGTTTAAAGACATTGGGGAACTTTAATACTCACGTGCCATTACTCCTTTCCACATCTAACCCAGTGGGTATTCCGGCACCCTGCAGCCGCTCCGAACTTGTACCTGCAAAATAAAAAGACAGTTAGAGCGCATCGTGAAGCAGGCAACAAGCGCTTACTTACGTGCTTCCAGGCGCTTCTATTCATCACACGGGCTCCATCTTCAACTCACTTCAGCCCGTCATCCGCCATCGCCGGAACCCTGCAAAACAAGAAACATCATTACTAAAGACTTTAAAGACATTAGAATTACTCGAAACTTACCGTTCGTGCAGTAAACGACGGACAGCAGTCCTCTGAAGTCAAGAGGCCTGCTCCCCTTATCCAGTGAAGAAACTGGTTACAGCACCCTGCCCCGAGGCAGATGGAGAGCACGGCGTTCACTTACCTAAGGTGAGAGCGTTAACCTTTGGGGTTCTACAGGAGAAGAGAAAGGGAAGAAGAGAGAGACATTCAATAACCCAGTTCCTTAATCCCATATTTTCTATCTGCAGACATCTTACCCTTCAAGTCAGACATACAGTGCACAGAGGTCCAGCCCAAAGAGCCAGCCGTGTGTTACACATCACCTTTGAAGATACGTTATACGCCCAGTCAAGACCGGCGCCTCTACGGGAATCAGGTGAGCGTTACAGCTCAAGAAGGAAGGAATGATGTGTCAGTGTAATCGAAAGATGCTGCTCAGTAAAGCAGCAGGAGAGCTACTGAAATTCTCAAAGTCACTGTTTCTAATAATTCGGTAATCCCATAGGAGCTGCTAAATTAAGAGGGCATCACTTAAAACAGACTTAGTAATTGGCAGTAGTAAGTTGTAAGGAAGAACTCTCTTAAACCTGACATTTGCTTGAGTGAGTACTTATCTTCCTTGGAATTTTTGCAGGTGTTTTCTGCTTTCATCACAAAGATTCACCCAATATTTACAAAGGTCATGAGATTAATAAAGTCACATTTATACCATGGGTGGTTTGGGTCTTCATGTTTGCCAGCTAAACAGACTTTGATCCATGCTCTTAAGGCAGAAGATAGTAATCAAACATTGAGTGCTCTGAAGAGAATGACTTTTAAGGTAGGCTTTTATTAGGACCAGATAGCAATCAATGTTTGAGGTCTGGATTGAGATTGAGAAACCTACCACAATGAAGAGTAGTAGCAGGAGGCTTTGCGAATTGGTGGCAGCAGGCCAAATTGAGTCAAAACTAGAAGGATGGAAATATATATTGTACCTTCTGCTTGGACAGTTTACTTTTCTGAAATATATAATCGTGCATCTGATTTCTTCAAACCACTGGTGAAAGAGGATAGTAGCTGCACTGAGATTGCTACTCATGAGCTTTCCTTCAATTATGTGTTGATAGCTATTCAAGCTCTCACACAAAAGCAGCATTGATTATATCACATAGGATCATTTTTAATAGAATACTGATAAGCGTGCCCCTCTGGTGACTAGATTTATTTAATGACATTTGGCACATTGGATTGATTCTGGTGGGTGTGAACCAGGCCAAGCTCATGCTAATTTACAAGAAGGGAGTTAGGAATTCCCCAACATACTATTCATCACCCTCATGATGCTCATAAATATTTGGCAAATTGGTTCATTTCAGGTTGGTTGAATACACGTCAGCAAATAATGTCTCAAGATGACTTTGGGGAGGGAACTGCAACAAGGCAGAACGTTTGCATTGTGTACATTTGATTGCTATATATAAATGTTTGTGCAAATGTAAAAATTATCTGGCCTTTTTGGACCTCATTTCGGGTTTCAATATGTTGTCCATACTGAGACTCTGTGAGGTACTTATAGCCATAGAAATCCCATTACCCCTACGTAGGATTCTTAGTTTAATCGATCAGGACATGGTAACTATGTCAGATACGGGCTTGGTGGTGAATGCAATGGGCACTTCTCTATGAATAGGGGCATCAGACAGGGCTGGGTGCTGGCACCCTTCCGGTTTAAACTATACACCGATTTCATTCATTTATTTATTTAATTTTTATTTTAACATTTAGGTAACGCCCAGAACCAGAGTTATCAGAGCGTTTGTACATACAGTGAAATAATACAGATTCTATAGCTGAGTTAGGGCCATGTAGGATCTAGCTCATACAAAACAATTAGCCATACATATTGAACAACCAGGTTTTCAACAGTCTCTTGAATGCTTGGTAGGAGTGCTCAATTGTCAGGTGTGGAGGAAGTGAGTTCCAGAAGGAAGGGGCTGTGGTGCTGGAGGTCAGCCCCCCTGCTCTGACACGATTGAATCGTAGGGTAGCTAGAGTGAGCTGGTTGGAGGAGGGGACTGGGTGACTGGGCAGTTTCCTGAAGATGCAACAGTTCAAGTGTTTTGGGGCTTCATTGTAAATGCAGCAGTGAGCAATGGTTAGGGTTATGAAGTCAATCCGAACTTTTATTGGTAACCAGTGGATTTCACAACATGTTTTAGATATGTAGTCTGATTTGTGGAGGCTCAGCACTGCACACAGGGCTTTGGTTTGCAGCATCTGAAGTTTTGTTAGGCTGGAGGCAGAGGTTTACACAGGATGATAGCTCTTGAGAGTGTGAGATAGTTGTTAGAACTAAGGAATTACCTGCTTAATGAGATGAGTTAAGCAGTGTGGGCAGTCAAGGATGCAAGGGCATTAACATGCCTTGTCATGGATAGTTCAGCATCAAGGTAGCCCCTTAGGTTTTTTGTATGTTTGAGGACAGGAAAGGTAGAGCCGTCAATGTTGAAGAAGGCGTAGGAAGGGTTGAGGGATTTGAGACGAGCAGGGGGGCCCACGATGAGTAGGTCTGTCTTATCATCATTGAGACAAAGGTTGTGAGAGGCCATCCAGGACTGAATGGTGCAGAACACTTTCTTGATGGTGTCAGAGTCGTTAGAATGATTACCGAAGAGGGGGACTAGAATTTGTGTATCATCTGCAAAGTTGGTTTAGGTAATACCTAATGTGTCGAGGATGTCAAAGAGTGGTTTGGTATAGGTGCTGTAGAGTGTCGGTGAAAGGCACAAGCCTTACAGGACACCAAGGGGGACCGGGATGGGGTCAGCTGATTGGTTGTCAATGAAGCCTCTAGAAGTGCAGTCACTTTTGAAGGATTTGATCCATCTGACTCCTTCTGGGAGAAGTTTGTCGTGGAAAGATTTTGGCAGAGTAGATCATGGTCCACAAGGTCAAATGCCACAGAGAGGTCTAAGAACAGTAGAATGGCCAGGTTACCATTGTCTTTGATGCAATCGATTTGCATTTTTAGGTCAATGAGGGCTATTTCAGAATTGTGTTTTGGTCTGAAGCCAGATTGTCTGGTGCCAAGGAGTGGTGTTCGAGGAATAGCTGGGCTTGTAAGTAGGTAAGGCGGTCTAATATTTTAACAAGAAGGGTACTGTAGTAATAGGCCTATAGTTAGTCGGTATAGTAGAGTCTAAGGAGGTTTTTTAGTAGGGTGGGGTGACCCAGGCTGCTTTAATGCTGGTGGGAACCTCACATGAGTTGAAGGAGGAATTAAAAGAATCTGTGATGATGGGGGTGAGACTAGTAGCACAGAGCTTTATAATGTTGGTGGGTAGGTGTCTCCTTTGCAGTTGGAAAGTTTGAGGGCCTGGATGGTGTTCGGGTAAGTATCCTGGCTGACAGGATGCCTTGATCAATAAGAGTCTACATGTTCCATCAGCAGGAGAACCATGGTTCCATAACTTAGTTATGTAGACAATACTGTCCTAATAGCAAGGACACCCTTCACTCTAAAGAATCTAATTACCATCTATGTAGCTTACAAAAAAGAAAGGAAATTGCCCATTAATGCCACCAAGACAAAATTTCTGATACTTGGAGGGAAAGTGATTTTTCTCTGCACTTTACTTTAAATGGAGCAAGGCTTAAATGGGTGAGGTGTTCCTCCACAAGGGGCCTACAGATTTAGAACACATTAAGAAGCAGACTGCCATATCCCAGTCCTCACGTGCAATTCTACATCAACTAAATTACCTGGGCAATGCACCTCTAGAAGCAGCTTTCCGTGTCTATGGGGATCATTATAAGTTTGCTGATATCCCGCAGGTAATTCTGGCGGAATACCACCAAATGGACCTACCATTACCGCCTCCTGATCACCGGAATTTCTGGGATATTACAGGTGTCATCAATGGAAGGTAAATCCCCACACCATGGAGTCCATAGGACTCCATGGGGGGATTTTACGGTATTACTGACACTGGTAATACCGGTGCCGGTAATACTGGCTGTTTCTTGCCAATGGGGGCCTGATTTACCTCCAGCTCCTGGCTGGAGGTAAATCAGTCAGCCCCCATTCTTGCGATCTGCTGGTCTGGAAAATGGCCAGTATGTGGAATGTCTGTCCATGAATCCAAATCACGTGCTACTGCACTTTATGGATCAGAGCTGCTGCACTCTAAGAAGGTTACGTTCTACCAGATAACACCTCGTCCTATATATATATATATATATATATAGATATATATATATATATATATATATACACACACACATATATATATATATATATATATATATATATATATATATATATATATATATATATATATATATATATATATATACTTAATAGAAAGACAAGATTGAGTTATACTTAACTGCCATATCAGTCGTTAGCAGGAAAGTGGATTACTCACTTATGGTTTAAACTCCTACCAAGCGGCTATACTATGGCACATTCATCTGTGCTCCCTTGTGTTTTTCCTTTTTGCGCCAAACTTGCGAAAACCCTGAAGCATTGCACTCTTTTTTTTGTCCAAAGTATGCTTGAGTGTTCTGGTCCACTTACTATTACTTACTACTTATGAAAGGGGAGGGTTTACCCAGAGTAACCCGACACTCAAACATATTTAATTTAATCCAGGCTTGGCTGTAGCATAGACCCTGTAGATTTATTTTCTAAGGGCTTTAAGATTAAGAGGGACTGAGAATTTGATTTGCCCATTTTAGTTTGAGGTATTAGGTGGCAGAGCCGCCTATAAGCCAAAACTATTGCCTAAGAATACAAATATGGAGAAATGTCATGTGAGGATGGACACAAAGCTTGTAGGAGGTGTTTGGCTATTTGCCCGCCCATTGACTGCCCATGGCCATACTAATCCCCATTGCGATTCCCACCCAGTGCCTGCCCCTCCCCACTCAAAACACCTCCTCATGGGAACTCTTTGAGATCGCTTTAATTAAGCCTTTTACTATCAAATTTTGCACTGAAGTGCCTGCCAGTGTTTTTTCAAAACTGTCTTCTGATAGTTAAAAGTTAAAATCTTAATTGGAAACGTAAACCGGTGCTAGTGTAATAAAAATGCCAACCTGGTCGGCCCTCAGCCACAATTATAAGCTCTATGCGTGTCCATCACTAAAGTACTGTTAAGAATCAACATTGGCAAATCCAACATTTTTGGCATGTGTATTAGTATTAGGCATTTGACAGGGACTGCTATTTGATGCCCAGGTACTCACATAATTTTGCACCTAATACCATCAATGGCCAGTTAATACCACAATTCCAGTGCCTGTTCCGGGTCTTTGCCGTGCAGACACAAAAGTCCAAACTGTTGGCCTTGCCAATGCTTGTTAATATTTGTTGTGTAAATGTTAAGCTTTTCGCTCTGGGTTATTAATGAACTACAAGTAGCCAGGATTGTGAAACTTGAAATACATTTGGTTAGATGCGTTCAAATAGCCTGCTGTTTTGCGATGAGTTGTTTTGCAATTATATTCTTTTTTTAATTCATTTTACATTAAATATTTATGAATTGTAATTGTTAATGCTATAACTTTGTTTGTTTCTGTAAGACTTTTATGGTCTATGACCACAATATATTATTCATTTTTTTTGTTCACTCTTTCCAAGCCCTGTGTCTAAAACACAAAGGGGACAGGTAGCACTTTTAAAAGGAATTTATTTTGGAGCAGATATTGGTTTGTGAAGCTTCTGCAAAGGGCACATTTAAAATGAAATGTGGCTATTTGGTGGCAAAGGACCAACAACGTTAAGGCGTGTACTGAGCATGATGCTGAATATTAGGAGATACGTTCAGGCCGCTCGCTTGCCTGATAACTCCGACTATCAGACAAGAATGAAGAGCTTTTTCATTTCCTCTCATTTGAGATGAATGCTTCTACTGAGCTCTGACAATTGACAGATAGTAAACCCAATCCAAATTGTGTTTGTATAGTACCCAACCCCTAAACTGAGGGTACAGGTTGTAATGAAAAAGCAAGATAGACTATATCTAAACAAATGTGTGTTCAGTCCTAAAAACAAGGCAGCCTTGCTTTTGCAATTTGAGAAATTAACATGTTCCTGGGTTTAAATGCCAACGATTGGACATCATTGTCCATTCCTATGATCATTGTAATAGGAAGAGCCATACTAGTGATGACAAAAGAGGCTCTTTGGTGCATAGGCCATGGATAACCTGTAGAGTTTGCTTTGCAAGGAGGCAGTGGGGAGTTTGACCTAACAGGAAATGTATACTAGCTAACATTTTGGTTTGAAAGGCAATACATTGTCAAGTACGAGTTTAGATATACAGCCTGTGACTATTTATCATAGCGCTTGGGTTGACATGTAATCAATACTCACTCAAAATCCGATTTGATAGACAATTCATATTCAGTTATTAATTGGATTTGAGAAATTATGCATAGCCAGTTTAGAGTTTGACTTTTTAACCAATCAATAGTGAGATTCGAGTTTACTTTGACAAGCAATGATTGCTCAGTTAAGAGTTTTGCTTGACAAACACTGTCAAGACTGGTCCAACCCCTAATAGTTATGAGTTTGGATGCACATGCTATTTCTGTCTAAGTACTTTTGAGGGTATCACTACATATTATCCCCACCAAAAAAATCGCTGTATATATGGTCGTTAATGTTAATGTTAATGGACATTTGTACCGCGCACTATCACCACCGTAGTGGTCCCTTGGCGCTCTGGCGGCTCTAAAAGAGGAGGGGAGGTTGAGTTAGTGGGAGGAAGCAGGAAAAGTGCAAGAGAGCAGTGATGTGCTGTTGACAGTCTCAGCCCGGTGGGTCCGTTGGCTGGGCTTGGGGTGTTTTGTGGTCCGTAGTCCTCGTGTGCTGTTGTGCAAGTCTATGTGTGGTTTGTTTTGTTGTTGCATTGTTGTGAAGTTTGTGCGGATTGCTGCGTTTTAGGTTTGTGGTTGTGTTTGGTTAGAGTTTCAGAGGTGTATGCAGAGGGATGGAATTGTTAGTTGGTTGGTTAGTTGGCATTGCTGTCCTTGCAATAGTGGGATTCCATCTAGGTGCGGCACCTGCTGACAGTCACCTTTCTATTTAGGTTTGACGTGAGCTAGGTTCATAATTCTAAGTGTGGCACATGCTAACAGTCACATTTCTATCTAGATGCGACGCAAGTTAGGTTCAGAACTCTTAAGTGTGGTGCATGCTGAGAATCATATATGCTAATAATCACATTTCTGAGATTCCATCTATGTGTGGCATATGCTAACAATCACATTTCTGTCTAGATGCGACGCAGGCTAAATTTGAGAAATTCTATCTAAGTGTGGCATATGCTAATAATCATATTTCTGTCTAGATGCGACGCAAGCTAGGTTAAGAATTCTAAGTGTAGTGCATGCTGAGAATCATATATGCTAATAATCACATTCCTGTATAGATCTGGCGCAGACTAGGCTTGAGAGATTCCATCTAAGTGTGGCATATGCTGGTATTGCAATTATGGAATTCCATCTAGGTGCGGCACATGCCGACACTCACACTTCCATTCAGAATTCCATACGAGTGTGGCACATGCTAACAGTCACATTTCAATCTAGATGCGACGCAAGTTAGGTTCAGAACTCTAAGTATGGTGCATGCTGAGAATCATATATGCTAACAGTCACATTTCTGAGATTCCATCTAAGTTTGGCATATGCTAAGAATCACAATTCCATCTAGATGCGACGCAGGCCAATTTTCACAATTCTATCTAAGTGTGGACATGCTAACATTCACAATTCTATCTAAGAGTGGACATGCTAACATTCACACTTCTATCTAAGAGTGGGCATGCTAACATTCACAATTCTATCTAAGAGTGGACATGCTAACATTCACAATTCTATCTAAGAGTGGACATGCTAAAATTCACAATTCTATCTAAGAGTGGGCATACTAACATTCACAATTCTATCTAAGAGTGGGCATGCTAGCATTCACAATTCTATCTAAGAGTGGACATGCTAACATTCACAATTCTATCTAACAGTGGACATGCTAACATTCACAATTTTATCTAAGTGTGGACATGCTAACATTCATTATTTCATCTAGATGCCACGCAGGCCAATGTTCACAATTCTATCTAAGTGTGGACATGCTAACATTCACAATTCTATCTAAGAGTGGACATGCTAACATTCACAATTCCATCTAGATGCGACGCATGCCAATGTTCACAATTCCATCTAAGTGTGGACATGCTAACATTCACAATTCTATCTAAGAGTGGACATGCTAACATTCACAATTCCATCTAGATGCGAAGCAGGCCAATGTTCACAATTCTATCTAAGTGCGGACATGCTAGTATTATGGCACTCTATGTTATTGGTAGGTAAGATAGAGTGACAGGGTTTTCTGGAGTAGAGTGATTGCTCTACTCCCCACCCATTCCACACTCACGGTTTTTGTTGGTGTCTGTTGGCTGCTGGCTTCCTTGGCATCCCCTGCAGACACCTGCAGACACATCTTGGAGCCGCCAATGTAGGAGCCGCCCTTTGCCTCGTGGTCCTTAGCCGCGGGGGCTGCCGGGCAGAGGGCTGCCCTGGGGAGGTGGCTTTAATAGTGTAGAATGAGCCAATCAGGTGAGGGGGTGGTCTGGGAGGCGGGAGGAGGGAGGGGAGGAATAGGGGAAGCGGATGGGAGCAGGGAGATGGGGCCACGTGGGGCACCGGTGCCAGGAGGCACACCGGCCTCAGATTCTTCAATAAACGAGCCCTGGAGGGTCTCGTGTGGGGCCTCACTAACCTGTTGCAGCGCCTGGAAGAATGGCGCCTGGAACATCCCTAGGCAATATTTTTTGGGGGGGATCATTTTTGGGGTTTTTGGGAGCGGGGGTTGTGGGGTTGTCCCATGCTCCTTAAAAAATAATGCAGGGGTTGTGGGGGTGTGCCCCACTGGTTCCATGCCTTACTATCGCTGCAAAAATATGGCAATACTTTTGTATGGTGATATTCTTGCGGGGATATTAACGCATGGAACCCTTTTGAGAAGTAAAAATGAAGGGTATGCAAGCCAAGTTTGTGCAACATAATTAAAATCAATTGCAAATATGATGTCCTATTTCTGGTCTTGATTTGAAGCAAAGGCAAGAACACATCCAGCCATGGGACAACTTGTAGAACAAAGGAAAATGCTAAAATTGAAGGAATGTAGACACACACGAAATGGGAAAACGAGCATCTATGTCTTTGTGGACATGCTAACATTCACAATTCTATCTAAGAGTGGACATGCTAACATTCACAATTCTATCTAAGAGTGGGCATGCTAACATTCACAATTCTATCTAAGAGTGGACATGCTAACATTCACAATTCTATCTAAGAGTGGGCATGCTAACATTCACAATTCTATCTAAGAGTGGACATGCTAACATTCACAATTCTATCTAAGAGTGGGCATGCTAACATTCACAATTCTATCTAAGAGTGGACATGCTAACATTCACAATTCTATCTAAGAGTGGGCATGCTAACATTCACAATTCTATCTAAGAGTGGGTATACTAACATTCACAATTCTATCTAAGAGTGGGCATGCTAGCATTCACAATTCTATCTAAGAGTGGACATGCTAACATTCACAATTCTATCTAAGAGTGGACATGCTAACATTCACAATTTTATCTAAGTGTGGACATGCTAACATGCACTATTCCATCTAGATGCCACGCAGGCCAATGTTCACAATTTTATCTAAGTGTGGACATGCTAACATTCACAATTCTATCTAAGAGTGGACATGCTAACATTCACAATTCCATCTAGATGCGACGCAGGCCAATGTTCACAATTCCATCTAAGTGTGAACATGCTAACATTCACAATTCTATCTAAGAGTGGACATGCTAACATTCACAATTCCATCTAGATGCGAAGCAGGCCAATGTTCACAATTCTATCTAAGTGTGGACATGCTAGTATTATGGCACTCTATGTTATTGGTAGGTAAGATAGAGTGGCAGGGTTTTCTGGAGTAGAGTGATTGCTCTACTCCCCACCCATGCCACACTCACGGTTTTTGTTGGTGTCTGTTGGCTGCTGGCATCCTTGGCATCCCCTGCAGACATCTGCAGACACATCTTGGAACCGCCAATGTAGGAGCCGCCCTTTGCCTCGTGGTCCTTAGCCGCGGGGGCTGCCGGGCAAAGGGCTGCCCTGGGGAGGTGGCTTTAATAGTGTAGAATGAGCCAATCAGGTGAGGGGGTGGTCTGGGAGGCGGGAGGAGGGAGGGGAGGAATAGGGGAAGCGGATGGGAGCAGGGGGATGGGGCCACGTGGGGCGCCGGTGCCAGGAGGCACACCGGGCCTCGGATTCTTCAATAAACGAGCCCTGGAGGGTCTCGTGTGGGGCCTCACTCACCTGTTTCAGCGCCTGGAAGAATGGCGTCTGCACGGGTTCTGTGGCCTCTAAGGCCCTGGTACACATGGCCTATGGCCAGTCACGGTACGGGGGCGGTCTGGGAGGCGGGAGGAGGGAGGGGAGGAATAGGGGAAGCGGATGGGAGCAGGGAGATGGGGCCACGTGGGGCGCTGGTGCCAGGAGGCACACTGGGCCTCAGATTCTTCAATAAACGAGCCCTGGAGGGTCTTGTGTGGGGCCTCACTCACCTGTTGTAGCGCCTGGAAGAATGGCGTCTGCACGGGTTCTGTGGCCTCTAAGGCCCTGGTACAAATGGCCTATGGCCAATCACGGGACGGGGGCAGTCTGGGAGGCGGGAGGAGGGAGGGGAGGAATAGGGGAAGCGGATGGGAGCAGGGAGATGGGGCCACATGGGGCGCCGGTGCCAGGAGGCACACCGGCCTCAGATTCTTCAATAAAATAGCCCTGGAGGGTCTCGTGTGGGGCCTCACTCACCTGTTGCAGCGCCTGGAAGAATGGCGTCTGGGACGGCCCTAGGCAATATTTTTTGGGGGGGATCATTTTTGGGGTTTTTAGGAGCGGGGGTTGTGGGGTTGTCCCCTGCTCCTTAAAAAATAATGCAGGGGATGTGGGGGTGTCCCCCGCTGGTTCCATGCCTTAATATCGCTGCAAAAATATGGCAATACTTTTGTATGGTGATATTCTTGCGGGGATATTAACGCATGGAACCCTTTTGAGAAGTAAAAATGAAGGGTATGCAAGCCAAGTTTGTGCAACATAATTAAAATCAATTGCAAATATGATGTCCTATTTCTGGTCTTGATTTGAAGCAAAGGCAAGAACACATCCAGCCATGGGACAACTTGTAGAACAAAGGAAAATGCTAAAATTTAAGGAATGTAGACACACACGAAATGGGAAAACGAGCATCTATGTCTTTGTGACAAAAATCGACTGTTTATATTAAACACTGTAGTCTGGAGAAGATTAGAAACTGTCTGACCTTTCTTTCAGATCATCCCATGAATCCAAAATTATTCAATCTCGAATTCACAAAAATACTGATATGGCCTACCTTCAAAATGAAAATACACCTATTGAGAACACAGAGGAGGGTTCTGTACTTCAGCGTGTCTCATTTGTATTTATGATTTCATATAGCGCATGGATCTCTTGCCTCCTACAACATGTTGAGAATTAATTGAACAGGAAGAAAGCAGCATGAGACAGGGCAGATAGTGAAGACAAAGGAAGACAACCGGACTGATGTGATGTGCCTGCCAGGACAGCGTTATTCGGTGCAAGAGAAGATACAGTCATTGTTGTGACCTATTGTAGTCTATTTAATAGGATGCCACGATCAGTTGCATCAAGTGTCATGAAAAGGTCAAGCTTGACAGAACGTGCTGAGTCCCATCATTGATGATGTCTAAAGGGGCTCCCAATAAGAAGTATGGAGACACCACCCAATTCTATTGACGATTCTTAAGTCAGATTGGATGTCATCCACTAGCCATTGTGGTAAACATGGTGTTGTATTGGCAGGGATGATTTTTTCAATGAACTTCTTTGAGAATGAAAGTTAGCAGGCAGCTGGAACTGGATGGATTGGGGTGGCATACAGAGCACCATGCGGGAACTAGCAGATTGTAGCAGATTTCAAGAACAAGGCCAGCGCGGTTCTGAAGGACCTTATTGGCAGAAGCGGGAAAAATGTACACAAAAGAGAAACATTAACATTGCATATAAAGGATTTCGATTTTCTTTTAATGTTTACAAAGAAGAGTAACTGAAAACCATTTTTAATTTCTCATGTAAAATTAAAATCATACATTTAGGAGGTATGCCTTCTATAAATATTGCATGTACCATTACCAGCGTTTGTATTTTAAGAGAGATCAGACATCATTTTAATTGGTAATATTTTCTTGCGCTTTCATTTAGGAGCAGATAGCTTTTAATCTTATTCTCATAATGGAAACATTCATTTTGCTATTATGTGTATGAGGGTTCGTCTGATTATTATAGATCTTACTGCATATATGTTTGGTCCATGTGGAAACATATTTAAATGACATTTGTGGCAGCAACTTTCTATCAGCTATTCCTACACCTTTATTCTCGTGTGTGCAAATAGGGTAGCGAAAGCACAAACATAAGCCTTTTCTGTGTTTAACCCCATCTACACGTTCCTGCGGGGATGTGAATGTCCGCGTGCTGTCTTTCTGGAGAACATGTAGCCCTCCAAACATACAAGAATGCTGCGTGCTCATCTGCACCCTGCAATTCTTCTGTCCATGCACTGCCCGGTGATACTAACGCACATCTGGCACATTCCACTAGAAAAGCCATTTGTGAAGCCATAGATATAGTAAGGCTGGGGAGATGTGGATGGGAGTTGCTTTCCAAAAGAAACTGGGGATTTTTGCTTCTGTTTCACTCCATAGTTCAATGTATCGGCATTGCAACTCCCTGATAGAAAGTGAGTATCCACCACGTGCATGTGGCGAAGCCCGGGAATGAGGCCCTCTCCCAGCTCATTCCCTTTGAACACTGCATGCATGCAGTTAATGCTCAAAGTAATTCTGGCGGGATCGGTGTTATGTATTGGGCTCAGATGGGATGCGGTCTTTGGGTGACGCGCTGATTGATGTTTGTTTTACTGTGGTAGTTCTTGTTTCGTTTTATACATCTCTGCCCTCTCCTCTCTTTTCTTTTCCCATGTTAAATACGTGTGTGTGTAGAGGGGAAGATGTTGTGTATTGGGCTCAGATGCGATGCGGTCTTCGAGTGACACTCTGGCTGGCATGGTTTTAGAGCCTGCTTTGGGTTCTGGAACCATGAGAGCTGGAGGGTCGTCCCGACGAGATGTGCACTGCCTTGGGGGCTCTGATTAAATAAAGGCTTATGGTTCAATCAGCATTCGTCTCCATAATCAATTCATTATGACAATCAGACTCTGTGGAGAACCAACCTGCAGTAAACTTAGGTTCTCAATGGGTAAAACTTGTCTTTCAACTGTTACTGTGAATGACTTAGAGCTATTTATTTATAGCAGTCATTTATTATCATATGATCAAATAATTGAGGGGCACCCCGCACATTATTGAACCCAACTGCACCACCTTTTGAATGTGAAACTAGGCCAGCTTCTAATTCCCCCTTGCTTCCATACCTAATCACCAATATGTGATCAGGGAACATCTCTATTTCACACCAGCGCCTCAGTTTCCCTTACTGTCAAAACATTAACTGCTATGGCAAAAATAGGATCCAGTGAGATCCACCTTGAAACATTTGACTGGCCTGGCTGTCTCAAGGTGGCTGTCACTGAACGTCATAAGATCCTCTAGAAGAGGGATCTACTAAAGATACATTGGGCCTCATTACGAGTCCGGCGGTAAGCGAGGTGGTAAAACCGCCTTGTTACCGCCGGACTCGTATTACCATTCCGCCTCCGTGATTCCCGGAATTACCGGGGCATTACAACCCCGGTTTTCCGGGAATCACAGAGGCGGAATGGTGTTAATCCCCATTCCCATCGAGTCCTATGGGACTCGATGGGAATGGGGATCATGGAAACACCGGCAGCATCTCGTAATGCTGCCGGTGTTTCCTCGTCCGCCTGCAGGCGGGCTGTGTTAAACCCGCCAGGTCAGACCTGGCGGGAACATCACCTCCCGCCTGCAGGAGTTGTGATCGCCCGGCATGGAAACAACGGTGGCGGCGGGTTTACCGCCACTGTTGTTTCCATACCGGGCGATTTGTAATGACACAAGCACAGTACGATTGATCCTATGAAACACAAGCAGGTAGCTTTTATTTACCCAGAAATGTTACTGAGCATAGCAGGGTATACAGTGCTATTAGTTTGAGAAAGCCCCAGAAACCCCATCTGCCAGGTTTTATTTGATTACATAGCCCAATGACATTCAGGTGAAAATCAAGAACAATTATGTAACCATGCAGGGCATGGTGCTGTCATAGGGTTGCCTAAGTAAATAGACCACTGTGATGTCAGAGCAAATGCATTGTATCATATTGCATTTCCTGTAACAGAGCTATGCTGTTTGTCAGTCATAAAAATGACATAAAATATTAGCCTCACAAAGAAAGATTACCAATGAATCACTGATCATGTAGTTCAATAGTGCACTCAGACTCTTCCATCCCACCAACCACGGAATTTCTTTACATTGAGCTTTTCTCCTACTCCAGAAAAAGCTCAATCAATGGATGAATGAGTGTAAACTAACCAGTGAAGGTTGCATGTCAAGGCCACATATCAGTTGTTATAAGTTTATCAGTGGAAGCGGGTACATAGACTTCATCACCAGCAGTGATTGCTATGTACATTTTAGAATGGAGGATGGGGATTCCCATCGACAACTATACCATTGAAAAAAAAGCATCTAAAAAAAAACATTGAATGCATTTCTTTTATTTTATTTTTTAAATGGGCGGGTTCCCATTCAACCCCCCTTTTTTAAAACATAAAAACTCATTTTTGCTAAACTAAAACCTTTACCATTTAAAAAAATGCATTCAATGGTTTTTCTTTCGATGCATTTTTTTCAATGGTATGGTCTGTCGATGCTTTGGATTCGATGCAATGACTGGATACCAAGGATGGGCAATTTGAGCCTCACCTGCCCAGATGCTTAAAGCCCAGGTGCTTTAAGCTAATCACCAGAATATGTTCTGTCACTTCAAGTGAAATATTTTAACCATGTACGCACCCTGTTCAACTGCAGCTAAATACCTTGATAGTTGCCAGTAATGCTTTGTGGGTCATTGGTTCATCAAGGGAATCCCTGGTTAACTGGTAAATGTGACGCAACGCGATAATGGAGAAGTCAACTTTAAGACAGTTGCAACTTTTCTACTGGGATGCGATCATTCACTCCAGAAGAAATTAAGTGGATCATTATATATATCTCCGTTAGGGATGGGTGATATGGACCAAAAATCATATCGCAATATTTTTGGGCTGAATGGCGATATACAATATATATCTCTATATTGTTTATGTGGGTGAAATGCCCAGTTGCAAGCCACCAACTACATGTGAGATGTTACAAACACCTTTATTTATAAGAAATTGATCAAAATAAAGTGCAAATACAGGGTTCCTCTTGCTGTTTGAGAATACACACAGCTGTGTAAATATCAAAATGTAAACAAAAAATTGTAGTGCAAATAGTAATGTATATTTATATATCTCGAAGTTAACGATATTGTCTCATCCTATCTCGATTTTGAACATATATCAATGCATCTTCAAAACTCGATTTATCGCCCAGCCAAAGTCTCCTTGACCATCCCAGGTACCAAAATTGTCATGATAACTACTGTCAATTTTAACCAGCTAAGATTAAGCATTGGTCCACAGCTCACCACCCTTCTCACACGTCAGGTGGGATCTATTTCTATGAAATAACATTAATAAAGAAATATCTGTATTTGCTTATCTTAATTAATTTGAAATTCATGAGCTCTCCGTACAGTTAAGGTTCTTTATGTGAACACAAATTAAGGCTTTAACTGTGGGGTACAATACACCTTGGGCCTCATTACGAGCATGGTGGTAAATCAGTGGTAAATGGTGGTAAATCTGTAGTAAATCTGCAGATTTACCACCAAATCATTTACCATTACCATAGGGCTCCATGGGACATTGAAAGATTTACTGACAGCTCTGTGCTGACAGAGAATTCTCCACTTTACCTCCACACTCGGAATTCGGCAGTGCAGTTAATGTTATGAATTACTACAGCTTTGTCTGCACCACCAAACTCTTAATAAGACCATATAAATATATAAATAAATATACATATATATATATATTTTTTTTTTACAGGACCTGCGGTAGCTAGTTATGGTTAAGTTGCTCAACCCATTTGAAGTGCACTTTTTGGAGGCTTATAACTTTGGCCCCCGGACGAATCCTCATGAAACTTTGCAGAGAAAGGATATGGCGCTGTCAGATTGTGAAGTTTGGTGTGGTTTTGTGCGGGGCAAAGTCATAAGGGGGTCCCAAAATGTGTATTTTTTCCCATAGACGAAATGGAGAAAAAAAAATGTGCTCACACTAACAGCCCAAACCGCTGGATGGATTTACACCAAATTTGCAGCAGGAGCAACAGCTTGGTCCCCAAAGCGTGCTTTTAAATGGGTAAAAAGTAGGTAAAAATTATTGTGATAACTGGGTTCCGTCCATGTACTCACTTCCCTGTTCGGTCTGCGGACAGGCCTGCGATTGGTCCAGAGGGCAGTGTGATGTCTGCGGACATCAGACACGCTGCTGATTGGATGGTGAAAAGCATGAGGTGTGTCAGATTTTTGGAAACGCCTGTATGTTGGAATTTTGCCAGTGCCGTCGTCCACAAACATTGGGGTAAAAACATATTAAAAAACACACCATTGCACTTTTCAAACTAATAAAACAATATCCGGGGAGGTGAGGGGTTATGAGGATGGGATGGGATATGGCCTTTAAAGCAAAAAAAAGGGTGTTTATCAACTCCAACATCCACGAACAGTCTAGATGTCCGGGGTAGTCCTAAGATGTTCACAAATATCTGAGATGTTCAGAGGCATCCATTGCTATTTCTGCATTACAGGGTTGATGAGAAGCAGTTCTTGGATGACTTATAACTTTGGCACTACTCAATGAAACTGCTTGAAAGTTTGGAATTTCATTCTAGCCCTGACTCTGAATGGTCCTGCAAAGTGTGGTGCTGTTTTGTCAAGAGGGAACAAAATAAGAGGAGGGGTCCCAAAATATTTTGAAGGCTTATAAATGTGGTGCCATTTGATGTATTTGCACAAAAGTATGCAAACAGATTTTAGACCTGAATATGAATGATTGTGCAAAGTTTGGTGGGATTTTGTCAAGAGGGGCAAAATTAGAGGGGGTGTCTCAACATTTTTAGATGGCTTATAACGTTGTTACCATTTGGCGAATGTAGACAACTGTTTTCAAATATATTATAGACTCAACCTTGAATGGGGTTTGTCAAGTGGGGGCTAGGTTTATGACTATTTTATGTATGTGCATTTTGACACTTTTAAAAATTAAAACAGGTGGTTTTGCAGCAAACACGTGTAAGGAGTATTGGCAAGGGCTGGAATGCATGATTTTACAAATGTGTACATGTTTTATTTTTTGAAAGGTGTCATAATATAGGTACAAAAAATAGTGATATAACTTTGGTGACTGAGGTATAGCCTGTGGCCATGGGCAGTGGCCAGATGCCACGACCCGAACAATCTGGCTACTGGCCATAACCACGAGGGACCAGCAATGGGCTTAAAGTGGGCATGGCCACCAGGGACCGGTTATGTGGTAAGGTTTTTTTGAATTGGAATAAGTTTTAATGGGAAAAAAAATCTGCTCTTCCCTTGCCTTTCCAAAGTTAATTTTATAAACCTGATCTCCTACCTCGTACTCTTTTGCAGATGTCTTCCTATCATAATATGTTTTTGCACTGTCAGCTGCCTTTTGTAAATTCCACTGCACAAATACAAATGCATGTTGTAAGTGCTTCCTCAACTCTTCCACATATTCATGAATTGTGGAGGCATTTACAAGGGTTTGTTCATTGGTCTTGTAAAGTAAATGCTGTGGCAACACAATTTTTCTTCCTGTCAGTATTTCATGAGAGCTGAGATTTGTTGACTTTGCGGGAGTCGACCTAATGGCCATTAATACCAATGGGAGCCGAAGGTCCCAACTAGAACTTGCTTCAGCCACACATTTCTTTAACATATCTACGATCGACCTGTTAAACCGTTCCACGCCTCCGGAAGAGTAAACATTTCTCTGAGTTCTGAGTGACTTGCTTTCTCCCCCTAACAGTTGTGTGTTAGGACCTTGATGTGTTGTTTGGTTTTTTGTTTTTTTGCAGGAGAGGTCAGAAAGTAAGGTGGGGAGGGAAATGAGGGAAGAGGCAGCAACCACAAATATGGAGGGGCAGGTAGATAGGGGAAGATGTTGCACATGTGATACCTCTAAGATGGGGGCAGTGTTTCTCATGCTCCTTGATTACAGCTTCAAAAGCACTTTGCAATTGCTCCCTCCTGCAGAGTGGTGTGATGCAGTATATACAGAGGACTGTTGTCTTTGAAAGTTTTGGATCAACAGCGTCTTTTATCACTTGCAAGGTAGTTGGTGGGATGTTGTGTCCCACAGAAGTAGGATGTGGGGTTACAGTATTGGTTTAGGAAGATGAGGTGGAGGAAGATAGCCTACTACTTGCTAAGAAAGGAACAACCTTTCTGAATGCACTGCAGTGGTTGTATTTGGTGTGGCGGCGCATGGAGGTGGTCCCCGTAGGAGTACTGTCCAGGTAGTCTGCGACTGACTTAGTGCATTTCACTTTGATAGCTTTAGTCTTTGGTACACTCCCAACAGTGGTAAAGAACTGCCACACCTATGATTCTCTCTGGGTGCTAGAGGGAGGCACTTCCTCTGCCTCATGTTCTTGGCCCTCTTCATTGTCTTTTAAAGAATTGCGCTTTTTTTGTTGGGTATGTCATCTTTCATGTCCTGGTTGTTAGCACTGCACGGTGGTGGCGTGAGTTATGGTTTCTTTTACCATAACTGCCGAAAGTTTTTTTTTTTTCATTGAACTCAATGATATTTGTGATGTCATCTTTGATGTCCTGGGTGTTAGTGTTAGCAGTGCACGGTGGTGGCGCGAGTTATGGTTGCTTAGCTTACCATAACTTGCGAATTTCAAGGGTTTTTCGGTTTTACTTCAAACCATAACGTTCTGTTAACAAAGTTTTTTTAGTGAATTTCATAGGTTTTTAGTAGCGCAACTTAACCATAACGTGCCTTTAACAAACTTTTTTACTGAATTTCATAGGTTTTTAGTAGCGCAACTTAACCATAACGTGCCTTTAACAAAGTTTTTTTGCTAAAGTTAATCGGTTTGTAGTAGTAACACATAACCATAATGTAAAGTAATATCTGACTTCATTGCATACCTTGCGGAGAATGCCACATGACCATATGGGTTGCCAGTCATTTGGTCGAAAACAATTGGTCGACTGGACAACTGGTCGAATCAATTTGGTCGAAAACCAAATGGTAGAATTTTTATTTTTTTTATTTTCACCCCTTTTTTGGTTCCCCCCCAACCTCCTTTTTTTTCTTTCTTTTTTTTTTTTCTACACGAAAACCCACAAAACACATATATAAATAAAAAAAAAAAAATTGACCTTTTGGTTTTCGACCAAATGACGTCGACCAAATTGCAGTCGACCAGTTTGCAGTCGACCAAATGACTGGACAGCGACCATATGCTGACACACAGCATGGTGACGTGTCCGAGAATCGGCACACACTTAACAATAAGATGTATGCCTTGTGGAGAGTGTGGAAATACATTTTTTACTGATGTAGGAACTTCCACCTTCAACATTTTCCTTGCACACCTCGAACACTTATTCGTAGTCAGCCATTAACAATGTAGTACAGAGTACATACTTTTAGCAAAAGTACTAGTTATCTGAAAACAACATGAGCTAAGGCCATCCCTCCTCCCCAAAAAACAGCTTCACTGCTATAATGAAGGAACATGAGAAACACTACCCCACCTTACAAATAACACATGCACATTTTCCCCCATCCACCTACCCCCCCATATTACTGTTTAGTGCCTCTTTGCTCATTTCTGTCCGCAACTTTCCTTCTTAGCTTGGTTCCCAAAAAAAAGCCATACGTAAACAAATTAAATGTTCCTTTAAGAACCACCTTTCACAGTTCAGAATAAACTGTCCGAGACCATCGGACTATTCCCATTTTCAATCAAATAGTAACTTTGTTTCTTTGGTCGTCATTGAAAATATTATTCGTGAGGTACATGTTGATCTTTTCCCATACACAAAGTGTTCGCTTTCGATAAAGCAACCGCTTCGGTCGCACATTCATTTCCAAGACATCACCATGAACTGCGACCTACACCACCATAAAGGATGTTATGTTACTCCTAATGGCCATTCCAGCGTATGGACAAATGGGGCCGGGCCGATCGTCCCACAATACAGTGACGGTTAGGCAGCCGGTCACAAGTACGTGCATCTGGCATCCAAAGAACCCATCACTTGGCATCTGGAATCCATGGCAATCACAGTACGGCAGAATGGAGCTGTTCGGAAAACGTGACAGAAAATATGTATCAATACCCAACCTTTACCAAACAATTTAAAAAAAGACAAAACGAACGTGGAAACTGATACACAAATGGATGTGGTCATACATGACATTTTAAAGAAATAATAGCGTTGAACATGGGTGAACCTAATGATAGCCTTCGAATGCCGAGAATCTGCACTCTCCATAAGTAAAAAAAAAAAATGACAACTACACAGAAAGATAGTGCCTCAGATACAATGCCAAAATGGTTGTTCTGGTAATAAAAAATTAAAACTCGTTCCGGTGTAGAGTCGTCAAAAGTAAACTTACACAATATTTACTGTCTCCATTGTCTTCGTTAAACCCAGACAGAGATGTACTTGCAGCAAAGAATCTTCTTCAATTGATATTATATGTGTCTTACAAACGTTTTGAATACATAACCTTATCAAATGGTATTTTTTCCAAACTTGCACTCCCTGCATTCTTACTGAATTTCCCCTTTCACTCAAGGTTAAAAAACAATTGACCCTTATGGGTTCAGTGGGATGCGTGGGCCTACTGAGACCGCAACCAAAATAGCAAACCACAGTGACCTTCACTCAGAATGAAAATACGTTCTGACTTTGCAACAACATATCTGAATGCATGCATGAGAACTGCTACTCACATACACTTGCACAACCGCTGTTTCCATCAAACAGTGCAGGTGGCTGCCTCAGATTTCAAACTCTAGGACGCCATTATAACTGCAATATTATTGTAAATACATTGTAACACAGACACACTAAATATTCCCCTGTACTTAGTGGACACTATATTGAGCAGCAATTTTCAATTTACCATATGACTTTGATGACAAGAAAACACCACTTTTTGACTTCCTGCTGCCACATCCCATTGCAGCCTCATTAACCCTCACCTTCTGAAACAGTATTGCGTAAGGTTAACAAGTGCAATTGTGTGTTGTTTTATATGTGTTAGCGGCGATGTCCGCGTACACCAAAACAGGAATGAAAAATGGCGGGCGCAGCGAAGGAATCTGACACACGTCACGCCGTTCAACATCCAATCAGTGAACGCGCCACATGTCCGCGAACATGACGCTACGGATTAGCCAATCGGTATCTTGTCCGCAGAGTGAACAGGGAAGTGTATCCACGGAGCGGACATAGATATCACTAATTTTTTGAGATATACTTTTTGGTCGTTTTAAAGAGAACTACTGGACGGATTGTCACCAAATTTACAAAAGCATGCTTTTGGGACCAAGCTTCTGCCGCAAATTTGGTGAAAATCCATCCATCGGTTTCGGCTGTAGACATGCGCAAACATTTTCCCCCATTCAGTCTATGGGGAAAAAGATGTTTTGGGACCCCCCTATAACTTTTACCCCCCTGGACCAAACATCACCAAACATTGCAAAAAAAATCACAGTGGCCCATATACTTTTTTTTTGCAAAGTTTGGTGTGGATTCGTCTAGGGGGAGCAGAGTTATAAGCCGCCCAAAAAGTGCTCTTCCTATGGAAACAGCAACTTAACCATAACTACACGGCCTTATATATATATGGTTTATGGTAATTCCATCGAATTTTTACCATTGAATGACAATTCCATCTAAAAAAATGAATCAAAAAAATTACCATTGAATTCATGTTTTTTCTTTTTTGTTTTAAAATGGGCGGTCCCCCCAACCCCCTGTTTTTTACCCTTTAAAACCCATTATAAATAACACTAAACCCTTCACCTTGAAAAAACATGCATTTGCTGCATATTTTTTCAATACAATTTTGTCGATGGAATGGCATTCCATGGTAATGTTTTAGATGAAATGACCAAATTCCATATGTAGCTATATATAAAGCTTGATATATATATATATATATATTTAAGGAAAAAACTTTAGTTGCATGGACGTTAAGGTGAGAACTTAACACAATGAACTCCCTAAAATTCAGCCAAAGCCACCTTAACTTTGCACCCCCTGTTGTGCAGCCTATGACCACAACAATTACATCACTAATTACATTACAACTGTAACCGTCATTAAGGATGGCCTTCAGTCATGGTCAGTGTGCATTGCCACATATATGTTTTAACATATTAATGGGTACTATTCATGACCTACAGTAATGGACAGTGCCACAGTACTTACCCATGTGCAGTGTATATTTTAAAACACTAACCGGCCACCAACCGTAGACGTTGGCCTTCACCAGTGGCTACAGCTTTTAGCTTTGTCCACTGTATATTATATAAACTAATCTGCCACTAGCCATGGGCTTTAGCACAATGCTGGCCAGTGGCCACAATCTTTGCCTATGCCCACCATTTATTATAATGTATAAATGGGCCACTAGCCATGGCCTTTGACCATGAGCAGTTTGTACATATTATGTCCACTGTATATTTTAAAATACTAACATGGCATAAGCAATGCACTTCGGACATGCGCACTCTGTATTATAAAACACTAACCAGTCCCTATCTATGGCCTTCGGCCATGCCCACTGTATATTATGTACCCAAACCAGCCACTAGCCATGGTCTTCAACAAAATACTAGGCAGTGGCCACAGCCTTTGGCCATGCCTACTCTATATTGTAACTTATTAATGGGCACTAGCTATGGCATTTAGCTATGGCCACTGACTACAGGTTTCAACGTTGCCCACTGTATATTTACCACTCTAAGAGTACTGGGATTTTCTTTTCCAGGGAACATTTTACGACAGATTGCTGGGTTTAAAAAGTGAACAACTTTCATACATTGCCAGCAAATGTATTGGAACATTTCCTCTCTCAGGTTTTTTTCTGGTATTCATTACTTTTTTTAAAAGTCCAATATTATTTTGTCTTGCACACTTTCGTTTAAGTAGTAGGTCTATTGAACTACATTTGTACATTTCACTTTAGGATATATGTTCACTTAATATGCATATATTCATGGGTGCCAGCTTTTGATTTTCGCTATGGGGTCAAAAGTACCTGGGCATATGTTATTCTTGCAGCGGATCAGTATTTTCCTTTTTCCTTGCTGGTTAGTTGGGGTTTTGCCATGTATCACAACAGTCACCAAGAGACCGGCCATAAAATAATAAAACAAAGGGCTTGTAGCACGCTGCTTAACCAACGTTTGTGATCCTCTGCAAATCATTTAATCTCACTGCACATTGCCTAAAAATATAATGAGTTCTCAAAGTCTGTAATATTTTATACATAACAATACCACTGTCAAAACAGGTCAAAATCAGTTTGGGATTGATGAATTTTTGAGTGATGGGTTGCAAGTGTTTTAAAATATACAGTGACCGTGCCCAACGGCCATGGCCAAAGGCCGTTACTAGTGGTCTGGTAGTGTACCGCTTTGAAGCTAAGCAGGGTCAGTCCCAGTTTGAAGTTAAGCAGGGTCAGTCCCACATTGAAGCTGAGCAGCGTCAATCCCGGTTATTGCATGGATGGGCGATCAAAGGGGCATCCATATTTTTTTTAAACCGTGCTACTGTCAGTCCTTGAAAGTTTTGCACTCATAGACCATTTGTATGCCTTTTGCTGAATTGCATTCTGGTATTTGTAGTCTCCCAGTCAATAATAAAAAAATAAAAAAACAGGTATTTTTACAGCAACAGTGGGTATCCAGTCCCAGCAGTAACTTAGACAAACCCTGCTTTGCTTCAAATGAGGAAGGGGACAGCACACTAAGGCCATGTTGCATAATATATGGGCCCATCCTTAGCAGAACACTAAGAGAAACATGGCCTAAGGGGGCTGGATCCTTCCTCGCTTTCATACTAAGCAGGGTCGGTGCCGGTTACTGCATGGATGGAAGATAGTTCACAGTCCTGAATACTCTGCATTTTTATGAAAGAGAAAAAATGAAATATAATAATCACATTGATGCTGAACACTGTTATCAGAGAACCCTGGCCTTAAGGAGTTGGATGGGCAGCACTTAAGCATTATGCTACAATGATGCTATTGCTTGGACTTTCACAAGTTTCATGCCTAGCCTTTTATCATTGAACATATTAAATTACAGGCTAAGTATGAAATGTATGCCCCAAGAAGCACCAGGCCATTGTGGCCAAGTAGTTAAATGCTGGGCCTTGAACGGTAGCAGGCCAGGGCTCAAGGATGTATTATTTGCAGTAAAAAAGCTGGAATCTCTGGTTCATTTTCAGTGAAAAAAATAGTGTAATATGTTAAGCAAGATAGTTTAAAAGCTTTAAATGCATACCATTTTATTTTATTAGCCAGTGTTACACAGCAGCAAGAAACAGATTTTTAACACAATAAAAACAAAAGCAAGCAGCTTATTAACAGTCAATAAAATGGTAGCCTGAGAAAGACCATATAATATCACAGGTAAGCAAGTTAATAGCTGGCTGCAGGGAAAGAATTCTCCAACATGCATGCAACCTTTTTTCCCGAAAATTGTAAAAAACACAATGCAGGGTTCGTGATTCTCCCTATATAACTTGCATATTACTAGGGCAGAAAGTGAAGGCTCCATGCCTAATGCCATCCGGACAGAGAGTCGGAGTGTGTCTAGCATGGCAAAATGGACCAGAAGGTGTTTAGCGGATTCAATGGAAGCTGTAGCTCAGAGACGGAACATGCACATAGATCTAGGGATGTCAATCCAGGCGCCTGTCACCTCCCAAGGTATTGACATAATTGATTTTGACCTTAAGATACTCCCAAACCAAAGTATTGCCCAAAAGGTGGGTGACATAGTTTGGGGGGCCATCCCGCCTGATAATATATTCAGTAAAGAGGCTACTGTTCACCTTGGTGGCTAAAAATGCTACATACTGCTCACAGTAGCAAGTGTATACCACGATGCATGTAGCAGCCTTAAACCTGGGGTAAGACCAGCGCTCACAGGCGGCTGGGAACAAGCGCAGTCATCTGCTTCCTGTTGAGAGAATGCTTTGAAAAGCACTATGAGGCATGTAAGCAACCTTGGGCTGGGAAGCTTTAAGGATCATGCAGTTCAGGGAACCAGCCTCGGTGTTAACTAGGCACCAGTATGTGCCTAAAAGAGAGAGCTGTAGTCTTGCCCTACAGAAAAAGATACAGAGTTCCAGAAAGATGCATTCAACCGGGACGCAAATGGGTAATCGGAACAACCTCTTTAGAAGGAGGGATTCAAATCTTGCCACCCCATTCTCATTGCTGAGGTGCCATCCTGTGGCACCATACATGATAATGGAGCTAACCATAGCTATGTATAGCGGAGACAAAATACTGACAGAGTAGCCGCCGCCAGAGCAAGCGATTTTTTGCAGGGTTCCGACCAGCTGGGGGCCCTTGAGTTTGACTTGGGAAAGTTGCCATGAAGGCCCTTGTCAAAGTGAATTCCAAGGTATTGGTAAACATTTACCACCTCCAATCTAACCCCTTCCAGGTGCCATGGCACCGTGATCTTGCAGTGACCAGGAGGATGGAATACCATGATCTTGGTCTTTTTGATATTGACCACAACATCCAGGGAGTCCGAGTATCTCCTCAATGCATCAAGGGAAGCTTGGAGACCCACAGGAGTAAGATCCAACAGGATGATATAGTCTGTGTTGCGCAGCCATTGGAGGGGGAGCTCCCCAAGTTTTGGGTGAATGGAGATGCAATTATTCAAGGCCGGACCTACGTCTGCTAAATATTAAATGAACATGAGAGGGGCGAGAATACAGCATTGCTTCAGACTGCGGACCATCAGGATCCAGGTAGAAGTGGTACCAGACTGGTCCAACCGGACCTTTACCCTAGTTTTGGTGGGAAGTGAGATTATCATTGACAACAGGCCAGGTGGAATGTTCCATGATGAAAGCTTCTGCTAAAGCTTGTTACGATTAATGGAAGCAAAAGCTGCACTGAAGTCAATGAATGCAGTGTAAACAGAACACTGTTGGGAAAGCCAAGACTGTTGGATAACAGACTAGAGAGAGAGAGAGAGAGAGAGAGAGAGAGAGAGAGAGACAGTTGGTAGTCGGCTCAGGCCCCATTGGAAACAGGTCTCGTTAAGTGGAATGTGCTTGTTCACAGCTCAAAGAGGAGTATTCAAGAGAATATTTTGAAAGAGGTGCCGAGCATTGCGAGGAGGCAGTAGTTTCCAGGTAAAGATCGATCACCCTTTTTCCAAATGGGGACGATGATGCTGTCTCTCCATGAGGATGGGAGCGGTTAAGACTCTCCAATCCAATGGAGAAAGGAATTTAGTGCAGAGCCCCAGCAGAGTGTTGTTTTTTTTTTAGGACGTCACTGCAGATATCATCAGACCCAGGTGCTCGCTATGACCTGCTACTAACAATGATCTTGGTGATGTCCACAGGGCAATGCATGTAAGACCATCTGCTCTGGGGACGGGCACAGTCATTCATGGTGGAGGTGTCTCCCACCAACATTTCAGTCACATGCTCAACCCATGCTGATATGATAGCATCCAGCAAGTCATGCTCTCGGTGGTCACCAAGACCAGATTCCAGAATTGGCATGTGACTAGAGCAGCATTGACCAATCTACGCCAACGTGAGCATTCCTGGGTGGTCCAGTGCTGTTTAATCCATTTCCGACGAACATGTTTGGCCCTGTTCAAACGGGATGCGCAAACCTGTGGGTCTGTTTCAGTCCACACTGTGTTGCACAATTCCCTGAGTAAATCCTTCTTCTTAGATGCAATGATTCTATCATAGGAATGCTGATGGACACGTATACATAAACTTGTTTTGACCCTCATAAACAGTACAGCATTAGTGTGTGCTACACTGTTGTTGTATTGACATGAAGTAATCATTGAGTCATTGGGAAAACAAATCCATAGAGGATTTAAAAGAAACGATTACAATTATGTTAGGGTAAGTGTGATAGTATGTTTGTTTGAAATGTGTTGTAATTAAGGGAAAGCTAAAAGTAGTTAGATACCTGTTGCCACATTCTAACTATATTAGACTTTACAAGATGTTTTGCAGTAACATGCACTGTGATGAGTATTTCAAGTGTATTTCAATGAAAGGCTTTTTTAAGTAGTTAGATCCCTGTTAGCATATTGTAACTATCTAGACTTTTATCAGTACCGTTGTACTATTATGGATGTAGTTAGATACCTTTTGGTGTATATTAACTGTTCAATGTGCTACAGTTTAGTGAGTAAATTTGGGTTGAAGGAATATTAAGTAGGCATTTGTTAGATTTGATGGTAACCTATGTTTTGGAGTATCAGAGGTGTTGTTACATTCAAACCAACCACTTCTTTTTTTGACATATGCAGTATAGTGGCCTGAAGTGGTTGTGGCACCAGTGTGGAATATTATTCCTACTGTTGTAAAGGTTTTCTTGCCAACAGATACTGGGCCATGTGCAAAGCTAGTGAGCTTACAGTTAGTTTTGGTACCATTGGCACTGTACCTGCCCTCTACTCTCACCATCCTGTGAGGCCAAAAACCTTGCAGTCATCTTTAAGTCATCTTTCTGTTTTATTCCTTACATTTTTGAGCTTTTAAAGAAAGCCCATGCTTTTAGCTTTACCTCCTTACAGGCATTGTACTGTTCCTCACCTGGACCAAGAAGCTAAAGGTCTGTAGAGCCCTGGTCCTGTGTAGGCGAGACTACTGCAACAGCCTCGTCCTTAACCTCTGCCTTTGTTGTTTATGATCCTTTCGACTAATCTGGAATAGGTCTGCAAGATTTATCCTTGATCTCAAGCCCAGGGATCGTATCGCTATAGCCCTAAAATATGTACATTGGCTTTTGTTCATTGCAAGGATGACATTTGAGATCTTTTGTATGATTGACAAGGCTTTCTGGGGCGTGGGACTACAATATGTTGAACTTTGTTTCCCTAAATACTGCCCTGGTAGAGCCCTTCACTGCTGCAACTCCAATAATCTGCTTGTCAAATGCTTTTTGAAACAGAGAGCGGGAGGCATGTCTGTCTCTTCGGCCAGAGCCTCTGTTTGGAACAGTCTTCCTGCTTCTTTTATACCTGAGCTGGACTTCCTTAACTTCCATAACTTCTGAAAAATATGCTTTTGTGATCCTGTTTTACTTAATCCGTTCCTTTCTAACTCATAACACTGCCACTAAGACTGGTGGCCTGGTCCCTAATGAACTTTAGGTGTTCCAGGCCCTGGATCTAGTTAACACCAGTACACCCCCCTTTAGCACTTCCCTTGCAGGTCTACCACCTGGCGGCTGTGTACCACACAATTGGGACTCCTCTGGCACAGCAGGTAGCTAGTGGTGTCCTGCCCTGGAATGTTTTGGCACTTTCCTTCTGGTCTCCTATGAGCACTTGGCAATCCCTACTCCTCTTTCCATTCGTGCACTTCTTTTACTGCACAATGCATATGTGCATTTACAGCTGCAGTGTGTACAATTATTTTGGATAAGCAAGGAAAATGCATATGCAAAAGATGTGTAAAATAGTTTTAAGTGACAGTTGGTGTTTGGAAGTTTAATACGTTGATAGGGTTATGTTTAGAGCTTTTGGAACTGATTGGTGGATATATGTGTGACTGTTTGTAAGCAGGCAATGATGGAGTGTTACACACATAACAGTAAAAAGGGTAGAAGAGCTGTCTTCTGTGATGGTGTGCACTTGCAATCAGGGTTTTTTAATGATGCATTGCATGGAGAGGAGAGTTGGGAGACCGCAGATAGTCATGATTGTTCATGGAATGTGGTACTTATTGTATGCTAGAGAAATGTATTTGTGACAGAAAATTGTTTCTGTGCCTTTTTCCTTTTGTCTAGTATAAAATTGTCCATTATTTCCATTAGCATATTACATAATGCTAATGGGAATGTTGTAGAATATTATTTAGTCTAACTACTTTACTGAAAAATGTAAAGTAGAGTCTATGAGCTTATATTTTTTACTTCTATTTTTCAACTGTGAAAGGTGGTTCCTAAAGAAAACTTTTTTGTGTTTTTTTCTTTTTTTTTTCTTCTTTTTTGTGCAGAAGAGGTTAGGAAGTAAGGTGGGGAGGAAACTAAGGGAAGGGACACCAACCACCGATATGGAGGGGCAGGTGTACAGGGGAATACGTTGTGCGTATGTTAAATATAAGGTAGGGGGCAGTGTTTCTCATGCTCCTTGATTACAGGCTTGAAAGCACTTCAAAACTGCTCCCCTCTGCAGAATGCTGTGTTGCAGTGTATATACATGGTACTGCTGTCTTGGAAATATATGGATTAACATCCTCTTTTATGGCTTGCAAGGTAGCTGGTGGGACTTTCTGCCCCACATAAGTAGCCTGTGTGGTGGCAGTATTGTTTGGGGAAGATGAGGTAGAGAAGACAGCGTAGTACTTCCTGAAAAAGGAACAGCCTTTCTGAGAGCACTCCAATGGTTGGATTTGGTGTGGTGGCACATGGAGGTGGTCCCATAGGAGTACTGCCCAGGTTGTCTATGACTGAGTGCACTCAGTGCATTTCACCTTGACAGCCTTAGCCTTTGGCACACCCCAAATGGTGGTAAAAAACTACCACACCTATTATTCTCTCTCGATAATAGAGGTAGGCATTTCCTCTACCTCATCTTACTGGTCCTTTTGATTGTTTTCTGCATTATTGCACTTTTTCCATTGTCTAGGATCTCCAGCTGGTGGTGGTAGTGGCTCCTGGGGAGAAGGGATGGAAATAGCTGATACCATTTCTGAAGATGAATAGCAGTTGTGCTAATATTCTTGCAAGTATATTTTCTGTCCATGATTGCAAATGGATAATAAGTAAGAATAGGTGTAGGAGCTTTGCAAAGGTACATCTTTAGCTTGAAACACCTTAGATCAGCTAACAATGCAATTTCAAACAGTCTGTGAAGCACAGACACATTCCTGAAGCGCCAATCCGTTTGCTAACACGTCATCAAGCCTTGCTTGTGTGCGTGGTCATGTTACACTGTGCCGAAAGTCAGCAATGATGTAAGACAATCGCAAACTTCGGCAAACACAAAAACAGTGGATACAGTTGTAAAAAGTTTTTAGTAGTGTTCAAAATGTTTCTAGAAGGTGGGAAATGGCTCACTTTTAACTTCAAACTTTGATAATCGGCCGTAAAATGCAGCTATATTGGGGGTAAGTATAATATTAGGAAGTTGTAGCAAATTAGGGTGCACCGGTAAAAACCCATGAAATTCAGTGAAAAAACATTGTTAAAGGGATGTTATGGTTACGTTTCATTGATAGAAACCTATTAAATTCAGTGAGAAAACTCACTTTCCAACATCGCAAGCGCCCGCTGAATGGATATTGAAAAGCATGAGGTGCGTCATATTTTTTAAATGGTTGCCATGTTGGATCCGCGGACATCAGCCAGTGTCTGTGGATAGTGTGGTGGGAGAAATGTCTGTAAAACACGTTTTGGGATATTAGGTGGCCGAAAGAGGTCCCGGGAAAAGGTGGGGGAGAGGAATAAAGGTGATATGGTGCTGTTTTTATAGGTGAAAAAGGGCAGGTGCAGCTTCAAATGAGTCATGGTCAGCTAATAATTCTTCTAATTTCCTCCAAGGGTTAAAAAGTTGCAGTAGGGTCATGTAACATAGTTCTCTATGTTGCATCTATTTAAATTATAACTTTACATGATTAATTAGGCTGGGCTTGGCAAGTTTTACTATGCTTCCTTTACAAGTTGAGACTGAATATTTGCCAGTTGTCTCATCTGGTGTGACATTGCTTTTGTGGAGTAGTTTTGGGCTATGTCGTAGAGGCACATGTTTAGTGTGGGTAGTATGTGTCAGTTAAATTGTTTTTTTAAATGTCCTGGCTGCTGAGATCATTCATGGCTATTGTTTCTATCTCTTGATAGGATCTTAGTACTATTTTCCGGAATGTAGCAGGACCAAAGTTTAGCCAGAATAATGTTTCCAGATTTGCCATATAAGGCTCTACCTGTTAAACGTTCTGCAACTTTGTGGCACCTGCATTCTCCATGGGAGAGCTTTTTTATACCGAAGCTGTACAAATTTTGTGACAGTGTTTTGTCAGATGATATGTCATCCCAGAGGTCATTTAGCTCTGTTTTCCCAGCTTTGGTGAGATAGGCTGTGACATATCTTGCAACTGCAGTGGAATTGTCTGCAATGTAGTGTATATCTTTATTTGCATTCCACAAGCGAGCAATGATTGCATTGTAATCATTGATATACCTGGATGCTTTGTCCCTGTTAATGTATTTATTATTAATGTGATACAGTTTTATACATAAATATAACTTTACACATGAAACAATCAAACAAATTACCATAAGAACATAAGAAAGAGAAGAAAAGACAAAAATTCCTTAATACATGTAGGTAGATGTTACCAAAAACCTGAAACTTCTTTTCATCTCTATAATTTACAAAAAACTATTTCCGCATAGAAAGGGATACACAAAAAGAGAAATTAGAGAGACAAGAAGGATAAGATGTAAGAAGAAAAATAGGAAGAAAGAAAACCCAAACAGGCAAATAGGTAAATAAATATATATACAAATTATTCACCTGATTTGGTTCTAAACATCCAGACCTAGCTTTCTGATTTTACTTCACAGGGGGACTACAAAGTCACAGGGCCCTCCCTGGTGCCATGGTTAATGCATATTATTGCTTCACGCCAAACATAGAATGGGGCTAAATGCAATTTAGGGTTAAATGTAGGAATACTTTGAGACCAAAATTCCATTTGACCTATATATTCAAGACTATTGACAAAGTTCCCAAGGTTTTTTGCATAACTTTTACTCATCGCTCGGCATTGTGTGAGTCCATGTCGGGCAGTTTCTAGCTCCGTACGTGATTCACATATTCTGCAATACCTTTCGGTTTTCAATAGGCCCATTTCTGGGCCTATAGATTCCAAAGTTGGTAAATGGTTAATAGTTGGTAACATGACAAGACAAAACCTCTAAGCGACTCAGAGGGGCAGTGATTTAAGTATGGCTGAGCCCATTTGTAAATGAACAGGACATGTGAAATAAATGTATAACTTTTCAGATTTTCTAAGTGCACATAATTATTTTGCCAATCCCATAAATTTAAACTTTTATGCAGAAGTTGAAACAGGTATTCATTATCCTGTCCCCACTCCGGGGACCAGATAATTTCCTCAAACAAGCTATTCATTTGTGTTTCTAGACAATGTTGTCTGCCGGCTCGAAGGTCTTCCTCAACAGCCATTAACAGGGGGTTAGTAGGGTTGTTTTTAATTCTAATGTAAAGTTCCGCTCTCTTCCGTAGAACAATTGCTTTGAGAGAAATTATTCCCAGCTCCAACTTAATAACAGCCATGGGAATGCATTGAGGGAGACCAACAATTCTTCTCCAAAACTTGCCATCTACTAGCTGCAGCCAGCTCAAATTCATATTAATTAATGGGTGAAGTCCATACGTTACCATTGGTACAAGACATTGTATATATAAGTTGACGTGCTGCCCAGATGAAAAAAACACTCTGCTCTTGTGTGAATTTATAGATTAAAGCAGTAAATTGTGCTGCCTTTATTTTGCGGACCTCCTTACAAGTCGTATAGTTGGCCTTGCTGTCAAAATCCGCGCCCAGATATTTATAGGAATGCGTGCAATTTATTTTAATCAATTCCACAAGCATACAGGGCCTTCCGACCTTGTCTGCCGTATACAGGATAAGTTCCGTTTTACTGTGGTTGATGACTAATTAATTGACCTCTACATAACGCCAGAGCTGCTTCACAGATCTAAGAATTCCACTAAATTTGTGATCTAAGATCATGAGATCATCCGCATACGCCAATATCGTACAGTGTCTAGTACCAATTTTCGGCTGACAATTGTTGATCCCACTGAGATACTCAGGGGTGTCAGATACAAATAAGTTGTACAGTGAAGGGGCAGTTACACACTCCTGCTTTACACCTCTCAGCTGTGGGATAGAATTAGTAATGGACCCACGATTATCTAATCTAAGCTGTACCGTAGTGTTGGTATGTAGAAGCTCTAAATTGTATAAAAGAGGTTCTGGACAAGCAAGGGTTCTCAATTTACTCCACAGTATGGCTCTATTGACAGAGTCGAAGGCCGCCCTGAAGTCTACATACATGGCGTATAATGGGGGGCTAGAATGTAAAAGAGCCTTATTCCTCAGACAGTCCATAATAAGCAGATTATGGGATGTGGAGTAGCTTGCCCTGAAACCGCTCTGAAAGCGGCCTAAAATTCCCAGTCCATCAGCCCATTTCTGTAGTTCCTTCAATAGGAGGGAAGCAAACATTTTGCCCGTACAGTCCAACATGGACAGTAACTGTCCCAGGCTCAGTTTTATTCCATTTTTTAAATACTGGAATGAGAATGGCAGCCTGCCATGAAGCAGCGATACGACCCTCCACCAGAATTGTCTCAAACAGAATTTTCAGCAAGCCTGCCCAGAATTGTGGATTATTCCTCATGACCACATTAGATAGGCCTTTCGGACCCGGTGCGCGAGATGAGTTCGACTCTCCAATTCTGTGCAGGAGCTCTTCTGTAGTGATTATAAAGGGAGGAGTGATAGATTCGATGTTATTTCATACGTTAAACTTGCTCGGTTCCGTACCATTGCGGTTTTTCAGGAAGATAGTCCATTCATCAATGCCTATATGATTGATCCTTGGGGAAGTTCTACTCCCCTTAGCTTCCCCCAGCAGTAACCAGATATTACGTGTGTTTCTGGTACATAATGTTTGAACAGTATGTTGCCATCAATCTAATTTCCTGTGTTTGTTATATATTTTTAACCAGGAAAGATATTTAATTTTTAATTTCCTGATACTGTTAGCAGTTACCGTAATAGGATAGATTTAAGGTTACGAATATCTCTTCTGTGCCTCTGTTTTTTATCTCTAATAACTCTGTCAAAAGAAATGTTGTTCAGGGATTTCCCTACCACCATCGGGGATCTGCAGGTAGCATGTCCCCCTGAGAATGTACATATCCACCTCTCTAGTTCCTCGGGAGACATGTAATTAAATCTACATGCATAGTTCAGATCCCATTCACCCACTGAGTTGGCTGCTTTCAAAATGTTCCTCTCTGACCATATTATGCAATTTAGGGTGTGGCTGGTGGAGAGGTCCCCGAATTTAATACTCCCCACCAGAGGAAAGATGGTCCCAACTTTCATTATAAGGGGATCATAGTCACTCCACACAGTTTCAAAAACCCTCATATCTTCTACAATCGAGGCGACCTCAGCACTGGTAAATATATAGTCAAGGGTACTCCCCCCACCTCCCGTTCATCCAGGTAACCTTGCCCGGCCTATCACTCTTAGTGCGGCCATTTATGATCTCGAGATCCCAGCACTTAAAGAATCTAGACCAGCAATCACCTTCAACATCCAGTGTTTTATATTCCAAGAGGCTAGTGTTGTTTAGGGAGGGGTTATTGCCCGTGCCTATCCCACCTTTAATATAGCAGTTTGAATCACCCGCCAGAATAACAAAATAGTTCTCACATTATCAAGTCCCCATCTGCCCAGCAGTTCGTGCAATGCCTCCTGGATCAGCTCTCTATGCTTGGCCCCTGGTGGATTATAAACATTAATCAATAGCGTTTTTTCACAGATCGATTTAATCACAATGGTCACCTTGACAGCACAGATATAATTATCATATTCAGTTGTGATCCTTCTGCTGGCAATCATATTGGTGATCCCAATAATAAGGCCCCCGTACCGTCGCCCACGCACCCCCTTTCTAGCTGGTGTATGGTACAGAGTGAAACCATCCATAGCAATAGGTAGAAGTAGCCACGTCTCCTGTAGAAAGAAAAATCTTTGATTGACAATGAGGGGTTGTGAGCCTGTCAGTCCAGAAAAACTAAGCACCCCTTGAGGGTCCGGAAATGAATGATAATTGGTTGGCCGAAGACCAACCGCCTCATTTACAGTGTAAGAACATATATTAATTAGTCATTAGTTATTACGTAGCTATTAGTTTAACTAGAGTGAAGCCATTTTAAGATGACCAGAATCGCCATTTTGTTTTCTCTCTCTGCTCTCTCTAACGTTGCACTTTGCCTCATGTAAAACTGCTTTGCTGTAGATATTATTTCGCTTCAATGGTCCAAGGCTAAGAAACATGTTGAAACATTACACTGGAGAGCCAGACAGGAATGCCCAATTCCCTCCCTCACGCATCCTTGAAGACAGAGAGCAAGGCATTTAATCAGTATACGAATGCCAGCGAGTCTCCTGAAAGAATAGCAATGTACGAAACTAGCATTTAAAGAGTTGAATTATGATCTTCTTTACAGCCCCCCTTTCTGAGCCCAGCGAGGCCCCGGGGAGCGGGCTGACTTCTAGAGCGAGAATCGAAACTTAGAGATAGTGAGGCCTGGTATGTGCCAGTCTCCTACGTGCAGCTTGCCCATGAAAAACAGAAACGCTCTGTTCTCGCAAACAAAGAATGGTGTCTGTAAAATTGGAGATTGCGAACTGTTACTAAATATGGTGGTCTAAGGTGTAATATTTGTCACAATGGTCGATCATCGCCTCTAATTCAAAGGGAAATTAATTGGGGGCGGCATCAAATGTGTTATTACTGATTGTAAGATGCTCCGTTCGTATATATGTAACTGTTGTACGTTTCACAATCTCTTGCGTCCCCCGAGGTCTGTTAGACACACGTCGCGGGGCATGGGACCACTTGGCTAACTGGGACTATTTTGTATTGCAATAAACCCTAGATTTTGGGAACAGAACCTCGTGTGTGGCGTATCTATTCGTGTGTGGTGACTGTGCCTTGTTTCCACATCCGAGGGTCCCTCCGGGGCCCCTTCAAGCCCTTTGTTGTTAAAAAATGCTGGTGGCCACGCGTGTTCCAAGTGAAAAAGGAGCATTCTCATGGCTGTTGCAATACCATGGGAAGTGAATCTGCCAGCCATTTCAAAGCACTCTGGATATCACTCATCTGCACCTTTTTTACAGAGGGTAGGGCTGGCTTGCCAGGATTATTTTTGGGCAGGGGTGTGTATTACCAGGTAAGGAGGGATCATCCTTCTCCTTGTCTGCATCCACCTCCAACCCAACCTGCATAAGGCTTTTCTTATGTGCACAAATCAATTGTGCAGAAGCCAAAACCCTACAATGCGGCACCAAGACATTGGGATTGCATAGTTTTAGTGGTTCGACAAAGGAAAAGTCCTCTGAACGTATGACACGCAGTTGGGGTATGAGGTGTAGTTTGGTTATTACCTCCGATCTCGTCAGCCATTTATCCCTTTTCTTTTGGTTTAAGTTCTTAATTATACACATTTTGCTGACTTTAGGATCTTCCACATCCACAGATTCAGACCTTTGACGGTTGTCCTCAGCCCTTGGCTTGATTTTCCTATGGGTTGTTGAGTATTTAGTTGAACCGCCAATAGTACATACCGAGGAATCTGAGTCTGAATCATTTTCACTCATGGTTACAGACTCATTGGTTTTATCAGGGAGAATCCAGCTGGTCAGAGTCCCTGAATCTTTGGCCAGACGCTTCCTGGTTTTCCGTCCTCTTTTCTTTGCTTTCTTTGATTTAACCGGGGGGAGGGGCATTGGTAGTGAGGAGCGGGGAAGCAATTTCCACTACAACCTTTTTAGAGCCGCCCGTTTGGCCATACAGCGCTGCTTTTTTGTCAGAAGGATAGTCGGGCTGCCTTCAGGAGGTACTATGGAGTTCCCATTCTTAGGTGGGACCGGGGGCTCCAGCTCCTCAGCGGGGTACACAGGCTCAGTTGCCTCATGTTCCAGCCCCACCTTTACATCTGGCAGTCCGAGTTGTATAATCGTTTTGGTATGTATCCTCCCACAGAGCTTCAATGGGATTTTAAGTGCAAATTGCATCGATACCATTGAAGCCTGTAGTTCAATGATAGCTGTGCTGTTAAGACTCTCGGCAACTCCAATCCCCGTGCCATCGAAATGTTCGGGCTCCTCAATATCAATGTAAAGATTGGGGGATGCCGACAGACATCCCATAGTCGGGACTACAGGGGAGATAGGTGTGGGGTTGATAGATTGATTACCAGAAATATTTGATGTAGAGTTTCCAGTCTGTTTAGAGCTTGTCATCCCGCTTGCTGTGTGTGGTTCGATGTGCTCACCATTCAAGACCTGCGCCTCCACTACCATAGTGCCCTTCTTTGTAGGGGTTGCTGCTCCAGCTGTGGCTGCCATGTATTTTTGGATAGAGAGGCAGAGGTCCAACAAAGAGTAATTGTCAATATCATTGTAGTTAGAGGTCTCCAATACCTCAGTAATGTTGTGGTTAGGTGATGGGGCCACTCCTTCAGTAATTTTACCTTTCACCTTGGGAGTCACTTTAGGTGTCAATTTTGAAAACATTGCAGGGATAGTCCCCCTATCAGAATCACCACCCACTACCATAGTAGAGTTATTTTTAAAGTTCTGTTTTACAGCTCTGTCAATATTCCCTCTTCAAAGGTAGAGCCTGATTAAGCGGTCTTGGGTTTGGTCATATTTTCAAATCCCTGTTGTCGTTACAGAACGTAGTAATAATGTTCCAAAATTCCAAATAATGTGATTAATCAGGTGCTGGAAAAGGGGTTGTGGGTGGAGAATGGATCGCAGTAGCAAGAAAGGAGAGTGGGGAGGCCTTGGCACTATTTGTGCTGTGTTAGAAAGAGGGTACAGTCAAACACACGAATGGGATCAAAGGAGAGAACAAGCACTTCCGCAATCTTCTGACGTGCAATTCACTCAATATTTTGCTTACCGCACCATACAGGAAATTCACGAGCGGGACAGTCCTTCATCTCCGAGTGTTACAGCCAATGCTAGCAACAAATTCTGCTTGTTCCTGCCCCCACCTGCTCACAAGTAACACTTGTCCACCCACTTCTCCGCGCCCGCTCTGCGCTGGGTTAAAATAGTTTCTGCTGGTGAATCCAGCATTTTGCTCCGGCTCCAAATCGATGGCAACTGTAGAAACACTGCAAAGCACCACAAAGGATAACTTGTCCACCCACTTCTCTGTGTGTGCTCCGCGAACCAAATGGGTTGAAATAGTTTCTGCTGGTGAATCCGGCATTTTGCTCCACCTCCAAATCGATGGCAACTGTAGAAACACTGCAAAGCACCACAATGGACCACTTGTCCACCCACTTTGTCCCTGTTAATTTTGTATGCTTTTTAGGGGATTTGCCCTTTACACTGTGTCTAACAGACAACATCAAGCTCTTTACATGTCCTTTTGCGCAAACTGGTCTAGGGAAGCCAAAGGCACATTTGGTGTAGTATTTACCTTTGTTTGTATATCTATGTTGGCAGTATATTTGCAACACTTATGTTTTTGGAAGCATAAGATTTGTGTATGTAGATCACTGTGTGTGGTATCTGAAGGGATGTCAAAGGTGATGAATTTTTCAATAAACTGTAAAACTGTGGCATCACTGTCATGTCCTCATTTGGGAGCATCTTTTGTCCACAAAAGCATGAAAATGTGTGGTGTTCCTCTAGATTGATATTCTTTTCTCCAAAATAAGTGTTCCACTTCTACGAGTCGAGGGGTAGTTTTATTGTAGATCAAGTTCAGCATGGCAATTAATCGATTGTGAAAGTACCTTGAAACATTGACGGGTCAAGAAAACAGAGTTCTCCTGGTGCTTTTATAGCTCTTTATTTTGGTTTGCAGTGCGTAATAAGACATGCAAGTCATCTCACGTGTATTCTGCACAACTTAAAGTAACACACGTACATCAGCGTGACATCAGAACCAGCATTGTTTTGTACCATGCATGTTTGCCAAGAGATTTGTGATACTTGACTGCAGAAGATCTTTGTCTTTTATCTTTTGAAGCAGTTGGGTAGTGGACATGTTTGAACAATTCAAGCATATTTTTAATGTGCGTGCAACTCCATAACATAGAGTTGCTAGTTCACTTTCAAACAGGAGGTAGACAATATATTCTATATTTTGTCTGAATCTGGGGTCTTCAGAATACATCAGGAAAGATCGATATTCTGATGCACTAATTTGTGTGTACCTTTCATCATAACTTTCTCATTTTCCTGTACGAAAGAGTAGAGGAAAAGAACATGCTTCTACACTTTTCTCCCATATGCTATTTGTGGATCCTTTGGCTTGACGCAGTTGATATGTTCCTAATGCATCTTCAATGGTGTCTTTGGAATATAGTGGGTGAATTGAAGATAGCACGGTGAATGGTGGATAGCACAGGGGCAACGTGCTGGTCTTGGGAGCAAGACCACGCAGAGCAACAGAGATTTGAATCCCAGATCCGTGCTTATACAATGAACTCAGGTGTGGTATTCGGTGTATCATAAAAAAAAAATGAAAAAAAAAGAAGTGGTCTACTGGTCTAAAATGTTGGCTGCAGTAACATCATCTACACTTTCAAACTGGCCAGTTGCTCTTTAATTATTTGGGTGGTTTCTCTTAAGTTTTCTTCTATGTTTATATCTTTGCAGTATTCATTGTTTTCTTTCAGATATTGTAGTGCTTGTCTAACTTTGTTTAAGTCGACTAGTTGTTGCCAAATTATTATGGGGGTCATTCCGAGGTTGGAGGTAAGGGAAAAACCATGGCGGTAATGATTTACCGGCATCATTTACCGCTACGGGCCATTCCGACCTGTCAGACCGCCATTTACGGCACCGTAAATTACGATGCCGTAATTATCGGTCTTGGGTCGCGCGCGCGCCCCACCATGCCGAAATTAGCGGCATGGTGTAAACCGGAGCAGATTACAAGTAAGGAGCACACGTAAATAACGGCCTCCTTAAGGCCGTAAAGTACCTTACCGGCATGGAGTACATACAGGCATCTCAGAGAAGGAGTAAAGAACCCTGAGCAGTGGTTCCCAGAGCCACAGGTGCACTCAATCAGCATAGGTGGAGGCAATGCAGTCTGGCACAGCACAAAAAGAGCACACCCACACACCACACCCCCTCCCACACCAAGATGATACCAATTGTAGCAGCATTACTGGAGCTGGAGGCCCTGCTTGCAAGGCAGCAACTACAACAACAACAGCAACAAAAACAACCACAGCCCCCACCACAGAGGATACACAGGAGGAGAAGGAGGTTGAGACAGGCCCAGCATGCCCTACCGGTGCAGCCACCATTACCACGCCGGCAACCCACAATCCCTTGCATCAGAGCGACCTGCCTCAACCTCACAACAGAGCAGATACACACCCTGTACCGGCTTGACTGTGACACCATCACCACCATAGTGGACCTGATACATAACGACATAGTGAGCCTCATAGAAATCCACACCGCCATCCCCTCTCTACTGAAGGTAGTGTCTGTGCTCCACTTCCTTGCCACAGGCACCTACCAGCATACAGTGGGGCACATGCATGGCATTTCACAGCCCATATTTTCCCGGATACTTAACCAAGTGCTGGATGCCCTCCTCAAGCACACAAGGGACTACATATCCCTACCCCAGACTCCCCAGGAGATATTGGATACAAAAGTTGCCTTCCATGCACTGGCAGGCATGCCAAATTGCATAGGTGCCCTCGACTGCACCCATGTGGAATTGGTGGTCCCGCATGTCATGGGGGTGGCGTATCGCAACCACAAGCAATACCACTCCATCAACGTCCAGATGGCATGTAATGCCAGTAAAGCCATCAGACATTGCTGTGCCCGATACCCCGGATCAACTCATGACTCCTTGGTCCTGCTGAACTCCACGCTACCACGCTATATGGAGCGACATGCTGGATGAAGTGCCTGGCTGTTTGGTGAGTTTCCTGAATGGCCCATGGCAGTGCATTGTGGCTATGAGTAGGGTGGCTGCATACTCCACCTGAGTGGGAAAGGGGGGGATGCATACTCCACCTGGGTGGGAAAGGGGGGGAGATGCATACTCCACCTGAGTGGCAAAAGGGGGGGATGCATACTCCACCTGGGTGGGAAGGGGGGGGGGGATGCATACTCCACCTGGGTGGGAAAAGGGGGGGGTGCATACTACACCTTGGTGGGAATGTTGACACCAGTGCACGATGTGCACCTCACAGAACACTGTGCCCCAAGGCAAGTGATACGGCACATGACTACCTAACCACACAGTGATGATTGAATGCAGAAACCTAACACTACATGACTAACAGGTAACCTGGCCAAATACCACAACACATGCACCACTCATCGGCGGACCTCACACACCGTAAGGGCATCCTTCTCCATGCACTGCATATGCACTATGTCGCAGCCTCCTGCATCTCACCACACAGGACAGTCATCCCTGGGAGTGCATAGAAGTGAGCCTAACAGGGATACCATAGCGTGTCACTGGTTCCGCACACCCATCAGAGTGCTGCAGGTGACCATGGTACTGATCAGTGCAGAATAACGAGTATGCTACTGACTACAGCCAACAACCCCTGCCACCGAATCTCACAGAACACAACACATCAATGATTTCAGTCCAACACTGCTGAATGCATATACGGTGCACGTGCAACAAGATGTGAGTGCACACCATAACCCACCTTGAAGAAGCTACCCCCTCCATCATTCCATTGCACAGGACACATAGCCAGGCCAGTAATGGGGTCAATGCATCCAGGGACATGTGTGTATGGCCAGAAATCCCCTGCTGCCATGTAAACCTAGTACAGTTCTCCACCATGAATGTACAAACACTTACCTTCATTCCCCTCTCATGCAGGTGATGGTGGCTACCCTTTGAAGCCTTGGCTCATGACCCCTGTCCGCAACCCACACAACAGGCACGAGGAGGACTACAATTGATCCCATACCCGTACACGGGTGGTGATAGAGCAGCCCTTTGGCCTGTTGAAGGCACGATTCCATTGCCTGAGCCGTTCGGGTGGGGCACTCATCTACAGCCACGAGAAGGTGTCCAAGATCACCATGGCATGTGTAATGCTGCACAATATGTGCATCCGTCGGAACGTGCCACTGCCCCCTGACATGGAACTGCTACCACCAGATGATGATGAGGGGGAGGAGGAAGAAGTGGCAGGACAGCATCACGGTGCCGATGCACAGGAGGGACGTGCCGTGTGGAAATCATTGATTGGAGAATATTTCTGACACACAAGTCAGCTGAGGGTGTGAGGATGACAGGACATCGGGCACTGGGTGTGGGGATACATGTATACCATGCACTGTGAGACATTAAATGACACATGCACAATGAACAATGTCCACTCTATTATGTTTTGGATGAACAACCGGTGTATTGAATAAGAAGGTTCAAACGTGAACAACAAAACCTCCACCCTCCTCCCCCTCCACCCCAACTCCACAACAAACCCTCACCACCCTGCCCCCTCCACTCCAACTCCACAACAAACCCTCACCACCCTGCCCCCTCCACTCCAACTCCACAACAAACCCTCACCCCTCCCTCCCCCCAACTCTACAACAAACCCTCACCCCCTGTCCCCCCAACTCTACAACAAACCCTCACCCCCCTCCCCCCACCTCCACAACAGTACTCCAATGAAGTACATTAAGGCCACATGTGGCAGCAATGATGATTGTTCCATGCTCCCGGGGGCCGGGGGAGGCATGTCCCAGTGCCGCATAGAACGCGGAATGGGTCGCGGTGGACTTGCCGGTGTGTCTCGACTGGATGTGGCCGTGTCCTCCTGCTGATGCTGCGGATTTGAATGTGCAGCCTCAAGGACATTAGCTATGCGTCCTAGGACGTCACACAACCTGTTAGTGCTGTCAGTGACTGTCCGACGCATTTCCCTGAGTTCATTTTGCCATTCCACCCTGGCCTGGCGGTTGTCCTCCATGAACTCAGTGATTAGGTCAGTGAGCTGAGTTGCACGACGTGTGCCAAATGATGGAATTCATCACTGAAGTGACTTGGCCCTACGTGCTCTGGCATGGACTCAACTGGTGAACTTGGCCCTCGATCATCGTACCCCTGTGTGTCTGTAGGAGCACTACGGCCAGGTGTTTCTGGATCCCCAGAGTCACTGCATGATGCCAGGGGGACATTGCTGGGCTCCGGGGTGTGGACTGTGGGATGGAACTCCTCCTCGGACGCCCCACAGATGGATGAAGGGCTGTCCACATTCTCCTCTGAGCCTGTAGCTGCAACCTCCCCAGCAATGCTGGACTCTGCCGACGTTGGGGTGGCCATTGTGGCAGGCGCCAATGCTGGGAGGGATTGGGGTGGTGCAGCCCCCACTGACCTTTCAGGAGCCGGGGTGGGTGTTTTTTTCAGTGCTGGAATGCGCCGGATCCTGCCACTGCCCATGGAGGTGGTTGGACGGCTTGTCTGTGGCTCACCGCTGTCATGATCAGTGCCTGTGGGGGTAGAAGAGAGGGCCAACATGAGTGATTGTATGATGTCCTAATAGCATACATGGCTGCATTCACATTTCAGTCATTTGGGCTTTGTGGCCTTTTGGGTGTAGCAACAGCAGTGGTACATGTGCATGAGTATGATATGTACGCAGGTTTCGGAGTGACTCATACTGGCCTGGTAATGTGCAGTCTGGCTGGCACACTGCCGAACCTGCTGCACAGTGTGCATGATGGGATGTGCAAGTTAGTGCACTATGGTTGATGTGCGTTATGTACTTGCACTTGGCCCTTGATTGCGTGGCAGTTGGCTCTGCATTAGTTGGATGGGGGGGAAGGCAACATGACAAGGTGCCTTTGATGGCCCTTGGGGAGTATACATCATGCAATTGCCATTGGCAGTGTTGACTTTGGACACTCAACTCCTTCGGCAGACGACGTTGCCCCACACTCCATCTCGCAGATGACCTCAATCGATTCGGTCCCGATCAATGCCGCACATGTCTCCTCCCATGGCTCAAGTCTCATGGTGAACTTGGGCCCCCTCCAGTCTGCATTGCCTGACTCCAGTTGGCGGAGAGGAGGCTCCGCACCCGCACCCGCAAGTCATCCCACCGCTTGCGGCAGTCCTTGGAGGTGCGGGGGGTGGTGCCTACTGCGCTCACCCTCTGGGCGATTTGTGCCCAGATGTTTTTTTTTACGGATTATTGACTCTCTCCGCATGTCGGGGCTGAACACAACGTCAGCGTGCTCTGCCAGGTAGTCCATCATGGCCTGCAGCTCTTCAGGGCTGAATCTCTTTTTGCGGAGCCAGTCCGTAGACTTCTTTGGGGCTTTTGGCATTGTTCCTGGGTGTGTGGTCCTTTCCCCGACTTTGGATTGCTCCCAAGGGTGCTGCCTGATGAGGATTGCAATGGATTGTGTTTTTAAAGATGGCCGCCGCGCTCCTTCCCGTTCCTGTGCGATGACAACATTTCTGGTTCCGTTGTTTTGCGTTGACCGTAATTCATGGGATCCGTAAATTACGGTCACCGTTATTTACAGACGCTGCTGCTTCCAAGGCGGTGTTGTTATGTACGTGTCGCAGCATGCTGGTAGGGGGTTTTGCGGGTCATTTAGCGGCATGCCGCTAGGTACTTTTCCGGCATGGCGAAAAGCGCTTGTCCGCGAGGTCGGAATGGGCCGCAATTAGCGGTCTGACACCAGGCTGGTGTCGTACTTTCCGCCATGCCGGAAAGTACCTGTACTTACCTCCTAGCTCGGAATGAGGGCCTATGTCTTTTGTTGGTACACCATTAACTAATACAATCAAAGATTGAGCTATTGGCCGTTGTAGTCCTAGAGTTTCTACATTTTCTTTAAGGTCTAATGGCAAATATACTACTTTGCAACCGATGCCTTTTAGTAACTCAGATTGAGGCAATTTGGCTGTTTTTAGTTGAAGGCATATTATAGCTTGAAATGGGTGTACTGTTTGGATTATAATGCTCTCATACAAGTTACGTTTTTGGAGAGCTTTGGAAGTGTGAATAGTTATACACGATAGTATGTGATGGCATTTGGATATTGTCCTGCTTTGTATTGCAGTACATGCAAACTATTGAGGGGTCAGTTATTTTGTATTTATTTTCTATTGTTAGACATAAAGCTAATTGGAACCATTGGGATTCCTCATTGTCCTCTATTTTGTAGGCCATATCTACTATTGTTGTGCTCTTTTTATAAAATGTTCTGTGACACATACTTTGTCTGGTATTTCAGTGGATGTGTTTTGAAACTTATCTATTTCTTTTTTGTATGTGGTTGCTAGGAGGTTGGAGTTTGTGAGGCTTTCGCTAATGTTCCAAAATATTTACTTTGGGTGTGCTCTATTTCCTGAAGGAGTTCTTTGACTGTTCCATATAGGAGAATTTTATTTACAGTTTGGAGTTGTAGAGTAGGAGTTTTTGCATAGTACAGTCTATGCACAAGATTTATTTCGTAGGGCAGAATGGTGTTTTGCTAACATTTTGATGTGGTGGAAGGTGCTTTTACAAGCACTTCCTGAAATGCAGGCTAATGAATGTCCTCGCAGTCCAGTGTGGCTGAGCACTGGACAGGAGTCTATGGTTTGTAAAGTTTTCATTCTACATTTGTCTTTTAGTTTCACATAGTGATTGAGGAATTGTCATAAAGATTTAAAGGATTATTGGTGTATGTTACACATTGAGCTGCATGTCCATTTGTGTACCGGATGGTTTGTTTGGGAAAAAGGCAAATAGGGTTGAAAGTTATTTGGGAATGTTTTTCTATAAGGGTTTCTTATGCCATAATGGTGTCTCACCCATTTCATACCCTCGCCCATTACTGTCTATAGCAATTGTTTTTTATTCTTGTTTATACATGTCTTCATTGAAATATGGTTCTGTGCTGCTTGTGTGAATCCATTCACCTTCACAAAGGCATCTTTTTTAACTTTGCGCATGTTTAGAATTACTTTATGTGATTTATTGATTAATTTAGTCGTTTCATTCTGTTTAAAATCAATTTAAACAACTTTTTCGTTAGTAGAAATGCACTGTCAATTAGAGCTTAGATGATAAGTCTTCTGCTTTTAAGGGTAGATCATGACTTTTCAGCTGTCTGATTGTGCAGAACTCTACGGTGGAAGATGTTTTGTAAAATATATTTCTTGGAATGCTTTACTGTGGCTACGTTAACATTGGTAGATATAGTGTTAGGTTCATTACTATGTCTATTTTTGTTTGCAAAAAAGTACCTATTTTTTTACTTTTCGTTTTTGCAAAAGGGGCCTTACTTTTTTTAGTTGTCACAGGTTTCGTTTTGGTGAGGGAGGTTAGTATCTGTTTTTATTTAATGTTTTCTATAGTTTTAGAGGTGGGTGACTGGCATGTTTTGGTAGTGGTTGTGTGATTGAATAAGTAGGGACATTATGATGTTTTGAGGAAAACGGTGAGTGCTATAATGGTGGTGCTTAGATGGGAATAGAAAGAGTGTGAATTTTGCAATATAATGAGTACTAGTGTAATAAATGTTGTTGATTCTAAAATAATACTCTACGAAATATATAGTGAAAGTACATTGTTATAATCAGAAAGATATACATGATATGTTAATGTATTACTTTGTAGGATGTAAAGAGTGTTCTTTTTTGGTTGTCTCTGTCAATCTTTTTCTTTCCTGTAATTGTAAAAGAGAGTTAGTGTGTATGTGGTAATGGTAAAGTACTTTTAGTAAAGTAAGCAAGGTTATTTATGAAGGTAGGAGGAGTTGTTGAGGAAAAGAGTTAATAAAGTGGTATAATGCATGGTGTGTGAAAGTGTGTTAACTATGTTGTTGAAACAATTCGAGTATGAGTAGTGTTGTTTGGCACATTAGAAGGAACACGGCAAACATGGGTGTGAGAAAAAGGTGCATATCTAGGCTTTTTTGTGCTGCTGATTTTAATAAAAGAAGTGTTGTGTTTGTGGTGTAATGTATTTGTTATGTGTTGTGTTGTTTTTAAGAATATGGAAACTGTGGCATAGTGGTAATGCAATGGTGGATTGTTGTTGCAGCAGTGTTTGGTGTGTTATAGTAGAGGTTGGTAAAGAAGAGTACTTTATATGTAATGTGAAGTGTTGTATATAGATACATATATGTGTGAGCAGGTGGACACTGGTGGCAGTGTAGGGAATGTAATGAGTGAGGTTGGAAACTGTGACATATATTTGGAATGGAAAATGGAAAATGCTGACCGTTTACAAATGTTTCTTTATGAAAGTAAAAAAATGCATAGGTACATTTATAGCAGCACTCTGTGCAACTTTTTTGGAAAAGAAAAGAAAAGCAGATGGAAACGATTTGGAGCACATGTTTAAGCAGAAGTTAGTTGACAGTGCATGTATACTTGCCAACATGATCCATTCCAGTATGTAGGTGCTTATGAAGTCTTGTTTTTTTCTTTGCATTTGGAGAGGTGTAGTTGCACTTTTTCTATTAGAAAACCTGGACTACAAGTCCCGGAATGCATAGAAAACTTTAGGACTGGATAAATACCTACAGATTGGAATCGGTCATGTTAGCAAGTATGCATGTACTGCCAAGAAATTAAACTTCCACACACTAAGTGGCACTTAAAAATGTTGTACAAATCTTTTGCACCTGCTTTTTCTTACTTTTACAAAGAAGTTACACACCATGCAGCCGTAAATGCATATATGCATTTCTTAACTTTAATGAAAATGCTCCTAAAAATAAATATTTTTAAATGTGCAGCATTTTCTATTTTTCATTTACAATTAATGTGACACTTTTGAATCTTCCAGTCCAGTCCTTTTTTTTAATTTTCGGACTTGTAGTACGAGTTGTCTAATGGATTAGTGGTATTATAAATCATAGAATGCAAGACAGAATTCAAGGGCCTGATTCACAGAATGTTTTCCTATACGATTGCGCCATTATAAAATGCTCTGTGAATCCGGCCCCAAGACTTACTAAGCAGCTATAGATTGGAATGAGTCATGTTGGCAAGTATGCATGTACTGCCAATATGTTAAACTTCCACACACCAAGTGCCACTTAAAAATGCTCTACAGATCTTTTCCATCTGCCTTTCTTTTCTTTTATAAAGAGGTCACACACAGTGCTTCTATAAATGCACATATGCATTTTTGAATTTCATGAAAATGCTCCTAAAAAGAAAATCTTAACTGCCACAAAGAGTTGAACAAAAATACTTAAAATATAAGCATACCTGCACTATATCCTGTTAGATGCAGGTGGCTGATTGGAGAGTTTTACAGTCATTTTAGATGCAGGTGGCTGATGTCATGAGTTGAAGGTGAAGGCGGTGTCCCTTTTAGGAAAGACCCACGTGGATATGGAAACGTGGTTCTGTCAATATTTAAAGGAACACGAAATAGAAATAAAGGTCTTGTGAAAGCAGACTTGGTCCTGTGTGTTTGCTTTCTTTATACCTACCTGCTGACAACTGGTGACAACATTTTTGCCTACGCATTTGTGGTCCCATGTTTGCTGTCTTGGGCTGTCTTGGGCGGCTGCTTGCCGTCACTGAAAAAGTTGCACTGAAAAAAGCCAGCACGGTGTGGAGGAGGTGCTGTGTACCGGCTGCTGGCTTGCCTGCATTTGTGCTGGGTGTGGGCTGGAGAAAGTGCACCTGGTTGTGCTTGGATGGTGTGCTGGTGTTGCCGTGGAGATGGAGGAGCGGCTAGAGTTGAAAACACGCTGCCTTATGGTGGAAATGCCATGCTGCTTGAGCAGGGAGAAGTGGCAGTGAATGGCGGTGTAGCCCTGTCTGGAGTATTGAGCTTCCTGAATGTGGGAAAGTGCCCGGTGGAAGATACAGTGACTGTTGAAGTACTTTTTTCCAGCTTTGAAATTGATTATTGAGTATGGAGCAGGGGGCGCAACAGGAGTTAGGGGCCTGCATGGCTAGGGTGGCCTTCCTTTGCAAGCCACTCCCCTTTACATTGATTCCTCAGGATGACAAGGGTCCTAGATGGCTGGAGTGGGTTGAGGATTTTAATGGTTTTGTTAAAGCTGCGGGGGAAGATGCTTCACCAGCCTTACTTCACATTTTCATTAACCTTGCTGGGACAGAGATTAAGAACATTATTAAGACTATTCCGGTGGGCGAAAGCCACACTTTTGAGAGACTAGTTGATGCTTTGAATAAGAAACTTGTCATCCAGCCCAATAGGGATTATGAAAAATATGTGTTTAATCAGTGTACCTAGCAGATGCAAGAGACTATTTGTGAATTTGTTACAAGGCTATGTCAGAAGTTGATATATTGCCAGTTGTCTCAGTTTTAAGATGACAAAGTGATCAGGCTTTGTGTCATTGAAGGGTGTACTGCCTCTGCTTTTAGGAAACAACTATTGAGGAAACCAATACCCATGATGAAGTTATTGAATTGGGAGGAATTTATGAGAGGGTCGATGTACAGGCAGCAGCTATGGAGAGTGCTCCTGGTCGGCTAGTGGATTGTGAGGTGATGGCTATGGTACAGACTCGGGACATGGGGGATTGAATGAGGTTTTCAAATCGGGCTTCATATCGGCAATAAAAGGTTCAGAGACTGTGTTATCGATGTGGATTGGCTTTCCCGCATGCAGGGTGTGTCCGCCCATTGCTTAGTGAGTTTCAAATTGTGGCTGGGAAGGTCATTTTCAGGCTGTCTGTCAGGCTAGGGGGTCTCTTTCAGTATCCAGAGATACTTCTGCTGATAATTGGAGACAGAGGTATCAGTCATCAGGGTGTCCATACTCCTTGTCTCAAGGTTCATATTCTTAATTTCAAGGTCGAGGGAGGATGCAGTCAGGGGATACTTTTGGACCCAAGATCTATGTGAGAGCAGTTGATGAAGTATCTGGTGGATACACTTGCAGGAGGAATCATAATCCTGAGTACATTTATTGTGGTGATGATCATGAGGATGTTACACATGTGTAGCCTGGCCCTGGAATGTATGAAAGTGATCAATACCATGACCTTCGATCTGTGGTGGAGAAAGACTATTCAGATGAGTATGTGAATTTGGTACAAGATGGTCAGGAAGTAGAGGAAGTCCCAAAGATATCCATTGATATGGGGAGTACAAATCATTGTTTCCGGATAGACACGGGAACGACTGTGAATGTCATGGCGGGTATTGGGGCAGTTTCAATGAAGACCGGTGTACAAGAGCAGATCAACGTACACTATGTACCGTGTCATTCGCATTCCCATAAAAGGGAGATGTCTCCTTAGTTATGGTATGGAACATCAACTGGGGCTGATCGATGTTCATTTTCGAGATAGTGATATTGTGCAATCTGTGGAAAGACCTTTTGAAAGTATGAAGTCCCTCTGTATGATAGATACTGTGCCTCTGTTCAAAGAGTCTTTCCAAGCTATGTTTCTGAAGTTGTTTGAGGGTGTGGGTAGGCTGAAAGGGATGGCCATTAAGTTGCATATTGATGAGTCAGTCAGACCTGTTCCTCAACACCCCAGGAGGGTGGGGTTTCATTTGCAAGAAGCCTTCTTGGAAGAGTTGGAACAGCTCTTAAGAAATAACACCAGTGAGTGAACTACTGGAGCCACACCGTGGATTTCTCCATTGGTGGTTGTTCCAAAGGATGGTGGGAACATCAGGCTCTGTATTGATATGCGGGTTGCAAATACTGCCATTCAGCGTGAGTGAAATCCTGGGCCTCGCATTGAGGATATGATTGCACAACTTAACCATGTCAATGTGTTTTCAAAGCTTGATTTGAATCAAGGATACCATCAGTTGGAGTTGCATCCTGAGTCTAGATCGATTACAACCTTTTCAACCCATGATGGCCTGTTTCGATATCAGAGATTGAACTTTAGCATTTCTTCAGCTGTCAAGGTTTTCTAGGAGTCCATTCATCGAGTGATTCTCCCTATAAAATCTACTTTGAATTACAGTGATGAGATTTGAGTGTATAGGTCCTCTCAGGAAGAACAAGATCAGGCCTTGGTGGATAAGTGTGTGGCTTTGGAAAATGCAGTTTTGACCCTCAATGTGGATAAATGCAATATTACCCAGAATAAATTGTGATTTTTTGGGCATATCTTTTCTGATGCTGGCTTGGTCCTGAACCTGAGAAAGTCAGCAATATTGTGGATTTGGCCCCTCCGAGGCAGGTGGCGGATGTGCAATCATTCTTGGGTATGTTAGGCTATTGTGCCAGGTACCTTCTGCATTATGCCTCCCGGACTGAGCCTTTACAATGGTTGCTGCAGAAAGATTCCAAGTTTGAATGGATGGAGGAGTGCCAGGCTGCCTTCAAGACGATAAAGGAGGTGCTGGCAGAAGCGAGGACATTGGCGTATTTTGACCCTGGCTGGCATACTGAAATCATTGTTGATGCCAGCCCTGTGGGGTTGGGGGCTATCGTGGCCTAGGTGGAGATTAAGGATACGCCTTTTCATGTGTACCCTAGACATATTGTGGTCTATGCTAGTCGGGCTCTGTTTCGTACAGACATGGCATATTCACAGGCTGAGAAGGAAAGTCTTGCTGCTGTATGGGCGTGTGAGCATTTTCATAATTTTGTGATTGGAAAAAGCTTTACGCTGGTGACAGACCATCAAGTCCTTCTTTTTCTGTTTGGAAATCCTCTGACTAAGATGCCACCTCGAATTGAAGGGTGGGGAATTTGCCTACAAGAGTATGATTATACTGGGAGGCAATCAAAATCGAGCGGATTACATCTCTAGACATCCCCAAGGAGATCATGCAACAAGACAAGGTGATCTGGAGTACATTAATTTTGTAACAGCCAGTGCTTTGCCACCTATTGCCATCTATGGCCTTGGCCATTCAGCTTACGAATCAGAATCAATGGAAGGATTATCATAAGCAGAGTGGGGCCCATCCCGAAGCCAGCGTGGTGGAAAGGGAGTGGCTTGCAAAGGTGTGTGTTGAGTTGGCTGTAATGGATGATGTGATTCTGTTGAGGGGATACCGCCTTGTGATTCCATCCACCTTGAGAAAAATGGTCATACAGATGGCACATGAAGGTCATAGGGTTGCTGAAAATATGAAGAAGCAGTTGCAGAGACATGTGTGGTTTCCTCTCATGGATATGATGGTAGAGGATTTAGTGTGGCAGTGTCTCCCTTGCCAGTGTACGGCCAGAGCAGATCCCCCATTGCCGTTGCAAGGTACCCAGATTCCATAAATGCCATGGGATAGAGCGGCAGTTGATTTTTATGGTCAAATGGACACTGGAAGTTATCTCCTTGTCTTCATTGATGCATTTTCACAGTTCCCCCTAGTGAAGAGGGTGACAACAACTGCTGTCCCTCAGGTTGCTGCTGTGTTTGATGAGGTGCTTAGTGAGTGGGAGATTTCAAGTACTATTAAGTCTGATAATGGGCCCCCATATAATGGTCAGGACTATGCGACTTTTGCCAAGCATATGGGATTTAAACATCAGAAGGTAAAACCGAGGTGGCCTCAGGCAAAGGGGATGGCTGAGCGATTTATGGCTTCTATAAAAAAGACCATCCAGAGAGCATCTATTGAGGGTTTTTCCTACCACCAGGCCCTTTGTAGTATGTTGAGAGATTATCAGAACACCCCTCACAAAGCTACTGGGAAGACCCCTGCTAGAATCATAATCAGTGAATGATCAACACTCAGTTGATCACTTTTCCTGATGATAGAAGTGTGAGGGATGATGAAATTAAAGAAAAGGATGCTGAAGGGAAGTGTCTTGATAAGGAAATACCTGAACACTGAAGAGGAGCCAGTTAAAGGACTTGGCAGTCGAGGATGAAGTGTTGGTGCAAATACAAGGACAAAAGAAAATGTATTTGAAATATAACTCTCATTCGCTTAGTGTCATAGCAGTGAAGGGTGTTAGGCAGAAACCTGTGCAGTTCCCTCTGGGACCACTGCAAACGATTTAAGACTACAGGTGTTTGGCAGTAAACCCACTTGGTAGCAGTCTGTACCACACAGATTCACTTGGTAGCTGTGGCTGAGCAGTCAGACTCCCCTCAAGAAGAGTTAGGCAGTATACAGAGTATTCACAATAGGTCAAAAGAACACAGTAGAACAAGTAAACACTGACCAGAGCTTGGTGTAAAAGAGATATAATTATTTATTTAAAACCACATCTAGAAAAACACACAGGCACTAATAGTAAGCAGTTCACAAACACGGTCACTAAAAGATATACACTCCCTTAGAAGAATATTAGACACGTCTTAAGTAAAGCCCCACTTTTTTTCAGACAGCGGTGAGCGCTTAATGCAGATGGCACTATAATAATTAGTTTAAAAAGGGAGAGAAAAGCAGAGTATAATTTGAAACAGATCCCAACACTTTCACAAGAACAAAACAAGGGAGGAAGGCAAGTAAAACCGTGAAGTTAGAGTTCAGAAGGCCGGATCCACTTTAGAAGGATCAGAACGAAATGTGTCCAAGGTCACACGGTTGAAGTGCAAAAGAGTCTTTCAAAGGTTCAAAAAGAGTTGGACCAAAAGAAAGGGACCAGTTAGAAGGTCAAGGCGGCCAGCCCAGTCCAGAAGGTTAAGGGATGATTATTACCTTGTAGCAATCTTTAGAAAGGGAGGCCTGGCGGACACGGTACCGTAAAGTGGTGAGAATACTCCAGCGGGGGCAGTTGTTCCTGGCAGCGGATGCAAGTCGGTGCTTCGTCCGGGGGAAGAGAGGATCTCGTTGGGGAGGAAGATAGGAGTCCGTTGCACTGCCAGGGAAGAAACCAGCCGCGGAGTTCTCAGGTAAAAGGAGCGGTCCTTTTATTCGCGGTCCAGTGGTAAGTGGCTATCCGGTTCCCGGCGTGCTTGGCACGGGCAATTCGACCACAAGATGTCCTGGGATGCGAAGAACAGAAGGTAAACTGGTTGTGCCCACCAGTCAGGGGAAGAAGCCTCTCCAGCCGGGAGATCTTCTCTGTCGTCGGGAAGTGGTGAGTCGGTTCCGCAGGCCTCCACCGGTGGTGTCGTCGTGGTAGGTCAGCTCAGCTTCTCCCTCGTCGGATTCTCAGGTCCTGTGGCGACTTCTGAAGTTCCAGTCCCCAAAGCCTGGCTTTTATGCAGCACACCCCCATTCACCCAGCCTAGCTGTCAATCAAACATGCTAAGTGGTGAGCTGGCCGGCTCACCACTTGGGCCAATTACACAAGAGTGCAACTTGAGTTACCAAGGTAACTCAGTCCAGGGTGCCTAAACCCCCTCCCATACCCCCTGTGGTACCCAGACAGAGTGGCACCACTTTTGGAGGCTTCTGTGGAGAAGCCCGCCAAAAAGTGGAACAAAGGGCTCGACTTGGGTTGGAGTCACAGAAGAGAACACAAACGCCATTTAAGAATCGAGTCTTGGCAAAAAATACCAACCGGCGAATTAATATTAAATAAATAAACCGCGGTATGTTCGAGGCTATGAGAATTAAATAATTAAAGTTGGTAGCCTCGAACAATGGGAAAATCCCATAGGGATATATTCGCAGTCGAATATAAAAAGTAGTATCCACTGCCACCAGCCAAAACTCGATCAGGGGGGACGGAGACGTGCCCCCTCGACTAACAGACCCCGGAGCAATCAAATTGCCCCGACCAGTACGTCCACAATATGATAGTTTGTACTGGTTTCTGTTCATAATTTGGGACTAGTAAAGCCAATGGTGGCTTTACATGCCCTGGGAGACAGTAGTCAGTCCCAGGGTATGGAGTCTATGGTGGGGTGTCACTATGACACCCCTGTGTTACTGCACGGAGGGTGCTGTGTAACACACATAGTAAAAACACATGAGACCCTATGGAGTAAAGGACCCCATAGCCCATAAAACACATTAACAGTCAAAGGAACACCATAAATCATGTCCAAGAGTGGGAGGAAAAGAGTCTCACTCTTAGCAGGAGAAAAAAACAAACTCCAGAAATCCAGCAAAGCTGCTGGGGGACTCACTAGGTTAGTAAATTCAGCCTAAAGAGAGAATTCTCCCTAACAAAGGGGTCTATGATAACAGCAGGAAATGAAGCTCAGGAGATAACAAGAAATGCGTCTCATTTTAAGCATCTAATCAAATGTGAAGAAGAGACTAAGACAGTGACAGAACCTGAACTGGGACGTTAAGTACCCCCGAATGAGGTGAAGATGGTGGTGTTTTTTTTTCCAAATTCCCCAGGACAAACTCTACACATACAGTTACAGATACAGGGCTCAGAAATGGGTTTAGTCATGGATGGTCGTGGCCGCCCACAGAGGGTTGTCAAACGACCACAGCAACTAATAGAAGAATGTTGAGTTGCCCTAAGAGCTTTTACGGGCGGGTGATGTCACGGGTTGAAGGTGAAGGCTCTGTGACTTTTAGGAAAGACCCACAAGGGTCTTTCTGTATTTAAAGGAACACAAAACAGAAATAAAGGGCTAGTGAAAGGAGACGTGGTCCTGTGTGTTTGCTTTCTTTATTCCTACCAGCTGACAGCTGTGAGTAACAGCAGCCATGTACTCTGAGAGTTCAAGAGTACATCTGAAGTGTTGAACTGAGATGACAGGGTTACATATAGAGTTTTTGAATGTGATTGGTGGATGGATGTGTGACTGTTTGAAAGCGGTCAATGAGGGAGTGTTACAAGCATGAAAGTAGAAAGGGTAAAAGGGCTGCCCCTGTGCTATGCTGTCAGTGGACAATGCGGTAGTCCGCGGACACCGCACATGCCATCTAGGTCTTGTAAGGATGACTTGCATGGAAATAGGACTGTAGAGACCACAGGCCCTCGTGGTGTCTGTGGACGTTGGGGGACCAGCCAATCCAGTTTCGTGGGTGTAGTGTACAGGACGACTGAGTAGCAAGAGTTATCTTTGTTGAGTGTAGTGAAGATGGTTATGGCTATGTGTTTGAGGAAGCAGAGTGTATGGATTCTGGGAGACTCTTGGATCCATTGGCTGAAGCTGTATTCTGAGCACTGGGGATTGTCTGAGAATCTTGGATTAAATGAATTTCATGTTTCATGGTATGGAGTTTAAGGAATGAAGTAGGCAAATTCCTCCTGTTTTGTGAGAATATAGTTCATTTGAAGCATACGTACATCATTGTAGTTCACTTTTGAAGGCAACAGTTTGGGCTATGTTACCAGAATATCATTGCAGTTTGCAATGAAGGATACATTTGGAAAGGTGATAAACTGTTTCCACATTTGCAAAAAAGAAAATCAAATCGCTGAGTGACAAATGTGGATGCGTTTGAATTTATTTTGTCCACAAATTGAGAAAGCAAGACTCAATGTGAACAAAGTTGTATGTGCCTTTTTGCGGGATGTTGGCATAACATCTCTTCATAATGAAAATATCAAATTTGATATTGTCAATATTTATTTTTGAAGAGATGGAGTACATCTGACTGATGTGGGCAATCAGATGCATTAAAGCAGTTTGTCTGAACACCTACAATATGTATTCAAGTATGTTTTAGTAGTGGAAGTAAACAAAGAGGAAAAACTGGAAAAAAATAGAAGCACTTTTTGTGACAGATAAAATAATTAAGTTCAGCGGAACATTTGTTAGTTCGGTACTTAAAACCAAAAATCCCCCAAAAAATATACATAAACCCGAAATTGAACAAAGGTTCTTTTAAAAGCCACCATTTTTGAAAGAAAAACAAGTTAAATGATTTTAACTCCCCCAACCCCACACCTGGAATTGTCAAGGTATTTGCAGAGTACCATGCTGTCTGCGTTCTATGTAGACTGCAAATGGGCCTGTGATTTTTTTTCAGTTCTATTTTGTAACTGTGAAAGGTGGCGCCTAAAGGAACTGTTTTTTTGTGCTTTGTGATTTTGTATTTGTTGGCTTTTTTATTTTTTTATAGAAGAGGCACAGTAAGGTGGGAAGGAAAGGTAGGGAAGGGGCACCAGCAACAGAGATGGAGTGGCAGGTGGGCAGAGGATATTGGGTGGGCCTTAAATTTAAGGTAGGTGGCGGCGTGTTCATGCGGCTTGACCACAACCTCGAAAGCACTTAGAAATTTCTCACCCTTGCAGATCGTGCTTCGCAGTACATACATAGTACTGTGACCTCGAAAGGTAAGGGTCAACAGCGTTCTGAATGGCCTGCGAGGTGGCCGCTGGGATCCTCTGCCCCAGAGGAGTATTTTGTGTGGTGGCAGGAGAGGTCGATGAAGATGGGGTAGAGGCCGTCAACCTGCTTCTCCCTGAGAAAGGAACAGCCTTTCTCAGAGTAAGCAAGAGATTTCATCTGGTGCATGGAGGTTGTCCCATCGGAGTGCAGCCCAGGTTTTCCATGACTGAGTATGACCCTGCACTCAGTGCATCTCACCTTGGCTACCCAAGCCTTTGATACACCCCAAAGGTGGTGAAAAACCACCACACACATGACTCACTTTGGTCGCTGCAGGTAGGCACTTGCTCTAACTTATTTTGCTCTTCCTCTTCATCCTCATCAGCATTTCCATGCCTGTTCCTCTTTCTAGGCCCCCCAGGTGGTGGTGGTGCTATTGGTGTGGGGGTGGTTGGGGAGGAGGAATGTCCAGGTTCTTCAAATTCTGCTAAGCAGGGCTACTCCATGTGCTCTCTCCTGGATAGCCAGATTGAGAATGACTGACAGTAATGGGTGGGTCCCTTAAGAGGAACTGTCCGCGGACTACAGAGTCAAAAACATGCCTTGGAAAGTTCTAAAAAGTTGCCAGATCAACTAAGATTGGGTCTAGAACCTGTGGAAGGGTACACTTTCAACTTGAAACACCCTTGATTGGCTGAAAGTGCAGTTTTAACTGTCCTGGGTGACGGACACCATCTGTGGAACGCCATCATGCCTGACATGCCCGGACACGGCGCTATGTCTGCCAACACCCCATATTGAGAACTGACACCCCGGTACAGTCGTCCACAGACTACAAATGGGTGTTTTAAAAAATAAAATGATTACAGTGTAATATACAACATATTTATAGTAAACAAAAGAAATGTATTTATGAAACAGATGGTGTATCGGAATGGGAAACATAAATGGGAGGATTTGGAATTTTGATACAATGATCATTATGTGTAGTTGTTGATAGAGATTGTCTTTCTGATTCTTGGGAGTCTCCATAATTAAATTGGGGTGTTCTTTCTTCATGTGAAGTATGAGCTTCAAGAAAAGAAGATAATATTATTTGAATGAGCTCTGAATAAATTACATTATTTGTTTATATTGAAAGATGTATTGTTTACCATTAGAGATGTCATTATCACTCATTTCCTCTTTTGGAAATGTTTCTTCCAACCACTCAAGTGGGTTTTCCATTCCTGTGAAAATAAAGAAATAGTGCTTTTCGCTTACAGGAAATGTTTACATAATGAATGGTAATAATAGAGAAATAAATACAGTGTATTTACTATTTGGTAAAATGTAGTTTTGCAGTGAGCAGCTGGTGTACGTGAGTCTGTATGAAGAGTTGTCTTCAAGTGGTAATATGAGGTGTATAGCTATGGTTTGTGCTTGGTGCATTCCATTATATGGTGTGCTAAATGAAAAAATAATGTGTACATTTACAAATTATGATTTGTATATAAAGGTAGATTTGGGTGTAGTAGATATAAGTAATGTTGTTTTATGCACATGTGTTTTTTGGTTGAAGGGTACAACATTTTCTATTCTCCCCTGTGCTTCTGGGCTTTGTGAGTGCTAGTATCTGTCCGCAGACTTTTGTACTGTCTGCAGACTCTAGAGCGGCTACATTGGGGGTGAGTATAATATAAGGAACTTGTAGCAAATTAAGGTTGCACTGGTAAAATCCTATGAAATTTAGTGCCAAAACTTTGTTGAAGAGACATTATGGTTAAGTAGCACTAATACAAACCTATGAAATTCAGTGAAAAAACTGTGTTAAAGGGACGTTTTGGTTAAGTTGCACTAATAAACACCTATGACATTCAGTGAAAAATCTTTGTTAAAGGGATTTTATGGTTACAAGTAAAACCAAAAACCCCCAAAAGTTCCGCCAGTTATGGTAAGCTAAGCAGCCATAACTCAGCATCAGAAAAGGTCAATAACATTAAAGTTCATCTTCATGTATACCAATTCCTTGTGTGTTTGAGGCCTGCTTATTGTCCCGTGTATGTGCAGCATGAGCTGAGACGAAACCCTAATGAAAGTACTTTAAGAACATACAACAAGGTTAACGTCTACATATAGCACCTTTTACATTTTCATATTCTGAGAGAACAAAACCACCTGACCTAGATATGTCAGTGAACAAAAACAAATGGCCTAGATATGCGATGTCATCAGTGATGTCATCAATGACATTTGAGATATCATCTTTGATGTCCTGGGTGTTAGTCTTAGCAGTGTACGGTGGTGGTGTGAGTTGTGGGTGCTTAGCTTACCATAACTGGCGAATTTCTGAAGTTTTTCGGTTTTACCTGTAACATAAGGTTCCTTTAACAACGTTTGTTCACTGAATTTCATAGGTTCTTTCTAGTGCAACTTAATCATAATGTCCCTTTAAACATGTTTTTGCACTGAATATATATATATATATATATATACATATATATATATATATATATATATATATATATATATATATATATATATATATGTATATATAAAACTGTCATGTTTGTATGTGGTGTTGATCTTTAGGACGTAACTCCTCATGAAGGGTGAGGTCTGCCGACATGAATTTTGCATGGATTATTCTTTATTTCATTGCCAAATGAATGCAACTATTTCTATCTCAATAGGACGTCCCGTTTCTGAGATAATTCACTTTTTATTTATTTTTATGCATTTCGTTTTGTGGTGTTCCGCGAGCCATCCACAGGTCATTTGTAGAACGTGCTCATAATAGAGCTGACAGTGCTGAACTGGTCTTGCTTTTTTCTGTTTTCTAATTATTTTAGAAGCGAGTGAGTGTGTCATTCTTTTCATTTATTTCTTTTGCAATACACTTGATACATGTTGATTTCATTAATTAATTGAACACCACATTTTTATTTAGCTCTGAATCAAATTCTCACATGAATACAAATACACTTATTTGTATGCTTAATCCGATTATTTGCATTGTGTGTTTAGCAGCGACAATGGCCACACTGCTCACAACACTGCAAATAATCAGAGTAAGCATACAAATATGATATTCATGTGAGAATTTAAATTAGAGATAAATGAACATTTGGTGTTCAATTAATTAGTGAAATTAACATGTATCACATTTTACCTTTGTGGCAAACAACAATATTTGTTTTATATATATATATATATATATATATTAGGGCCTGCGGTTGCGGCCCTGTTGTTATGGTTACGTTGGTCAACTCATAGAAAGAGCCCTTTTTGGGCATCTTATAATTTATAACTTTGCCACTGTTCAACTAATCCTCACCAAACTTTGCAAAACAAGTATATGGCCACCCCAGCATGATTTTGCGAAGTTTGGTGCGGTTTTGTCTAAGGGAGGGCAAAGTTTTGAAATCTTCATAGATGCAATGGAAAAATTCTTTTGCTTGTGTCTACAGCCCAAACTGCTGGACGGATTGTTACCAAATGTATGGTAGGATTGGTTGCTTGGCCCCAAAAGTGTGCTTTTATACATTTGGTGTAAATCCATCCATTTCTTTTTTTAAATGCCAAAAAGTAGGTACAAAAAAATGTGTTATATCTGGGTCAGGTCAGCTGACTCATTTCCTGATTTCGGAGTCCGCAGACACCTCTGGACCAATCGGAGGGTTGTTTGGTGTCCATGGATGTGAGGTGCGTCATCATTTTTGAAACTGTCGCCATGTTGGGTCTGTGAGAGCTTCTGCTGACTGCGGACAGCGCAGTAAGCAAAAAGTCTGGAAAACACATTTGGGGTTATTTGGTGGCCGAAAGAGGGCCTGGAAAGGGTTGGGGAGTGGACTTAAGTTGATGTGGAGATGTTTTATAGGTGAAAAAAGGGTTTGCAGGTGCCACCGAGTATGTGGACATGGCCGCTGACAGTGGACAGCGCGATGAGAAAAAAGTCTGGAAAACACATTTGGGGTTATTTGGTGGCTGAAACAGGGCCTGGAAAGTGTGGGGGAGTGAAATAAAGTTGACACAAAGCTGTTTTATAGGTGAAAAAAGGGTGTGCAGCTGCCAGTGAGTCAGTGGTCAATTTCGCTGTACATCATTTGGATTGCAGGGGGTTCTGGATGGGTCTATTTGAAGGTGTATTGTATGTACTTGTTATATGGTTTAATTATATTGTGGTGGTTGCGGCCAATGGCCAGATTCTTGGGGGCATGGCCTTATGCTCCCAAGAATCTGTCCACTTGCCACTTGTCACAACCAGTCAACGGCAATGCCCCCAAGAATCTTGCTACTGGTAAAAACCACTACAGTAAAATGTGTATACTAATTATAGTTACTGTATGGAGAATTTACAGTATTTGTAACATGCTGTACACTATTTGTAATGTGATGGGATGATATCATTGAAGTGTATATGCTATTTATGATTGTAGTAGAATTGAGGATAGTGCTTATGGTATCTGTAGGTGAACAAAAAAGAAAGATAATATTTTGCATGGATACTTAGTTGCATATGGAAATAAAGCTAGAATATTTAGTTCATTGCCTGCGGAAAAAAGCTATATAATTTGTTAAACATAATAGTTTAAAACAATTATTTGCATTGATTTGTACATATACATTTACTTTTTAGACCCTCATAAACAGTACATTGTAAGTACTATTTTTGCTACAACATTAGCGTGGGTTACACTGTTGTTGTATTGACTTGAAATAATCATTTGGTCATTGGGGTAAAAATCCATAATGGATTAAAAAACTTTATTTATTTATTGTTTGCTTATTAGATGCTTATACAGGAAATACATTCTGTTTCAAAGTGCCAACAGGGCAGCAGGGAGGGAACACAGGATAGACGTACAATTAAATACAAAAAGAAAATACAGTTAGATACCCATTGGCGCATTCTACCTATGTTGGATGTTAAAATTACTATTGTAGTATTATGGATATAGTTTGATACCCTTTGGCATATTCTAACTGTTTATTGTAATATACTTTAGTGAGCAAATTTGGGTTGAAAGAATATTAAGTAGTCATTTGTTAGATTTGCCGTTAACTCGTTTTGGAGTAACGGATTTGCTGCTACATTCAAACCAACCACTTCTTTTTGTGACATATGCAGTACACTGGCCTGAAGTGATTGTGGCACCAGTGTGGTAGATTGTGCCTACTGTTGTGAAGGTTTTTTTGCCAAGAGATACTTGCCCATGTGTCAAGCTAGTAAGCATACAGTTATTTATGGTACCATCTGCATTGTACCTTGGAAGCATTAGTATGACATGTTGGCCATGTGAGTATATTTGTATGCTGGAACGATTGCCTGCCTTGCATAAAAAGGCAAAATATGCTGTGATGTGCATTCTGGACAAGCTGCTGAAATGGAATGGATTCAGAATGTTGTATTGATGCATACACATATCGTTTATTAGAGGTGTACTCTTGTGAAACATGGTTGCAAAGAGTATATGTATGTGTCCATGTGTGTGAAATATGGAAGATTTCAGTTATAGCAATGTTTTTGGTTTCTAGTTCTTGTAGTAAGTACATTAGGAATTCTTGTTGATCTTTCCATTTGTTTATGGTGAATGTTACCATTCCTGGACAGTAGTCTAATTGTTGCCTTATACCTGAGACGCTATAAGCGGTGTCATGATTATTTATGGCATTTCTAGGAAGGACTAGCATTTACAAACACAGCTGGTCCGAGCCATTTTAGTAAATGCTGTGAACAATTGGTGGCAATTGGAAGAGAAGATTGATTGCTACATTTGCATAGCAACTTACCCCAGTTGTGCTTTTGAATTAAAATGGACCAGAGAGTTTTTCCTCTGTACTTTGATGGGCCTGCAGTTGGTTTTTGACAGGAGCCATTTGACTCTTTGCTTTCTAATGCACATGCTGTTCTTTTTTAGACTAGAGAATTTTGGGGTGTATTACTTGATGGAGTAGTAGTTGTTCTTTCTTTTTTTAGCAGTGTTGCTGGGAGATCGGCTAAGGGTTCTGTTTGTATTAATTTTCTTTTTAAAGGTTTATTTTTAGGTACAAAGTACATAGTTCGGTGAGGGTGTACAGTGCACGTTGCCTGTTGTATTCTAGGATGCAAGGAATATTGGTGTTTACTTTGTTTGCATCAAAGTTATATAGGAATAGGTCATTGAGTGTACAGAGACATGAAAGTGCTATGTAACTCATACCTTCTTTGAAGACTCTGCTGCCAATGTCAATCAATGCATGATCTAGGGTTAGACCTTGTTATTTGTGAATAGTGACAGCATATGCAAGATATAGAGACAAGTGTCCTCTGCGTATGTACATGTCTTTGAAAAGAAATAATCGTGCTATTGTGTTGCCTATTTTCTTAACTTATGCAAGTTTGTCAAAGTGGATGTTGACAAACGGAATGTTGTTCTCATGTGGATATGTTTGGAAGCCAACAACTGTACCAAGTGCTCCATAGACTAAACCTTGTACAACATCAAGGTTAGGTTTTAGGATTACTTTGCGGTTAGACTTGCTTGTTGACACATAGGGAGTCTCATGCAATGCACTTCTAGTTTGTCTGTGGAGCTGATATGCAGTATGGTTTGCATTTCCCTTTTTAACATTGTATCATTGAATTGACTACAGCTTGCAAGGGTTGGCCTTAAGGATATGCCTTTCATATTTTGTTGAGTTAATTGTTCCATGACATCAGGGGCAGATGCATATTGCCCATTTAGCTCATGAATTAATCTAGTTTTTAAGATGGATTTTGCATCTTCAGTATGCAGACCAGTTCTTAAGCTTTTTAAAATGTTAGCATAGGTGAGATCTGCAGACTGACACATGTTTTGAGTTAGTTATCTGTAGTGAAAATATTGCCAGGGATTTACATTTCCAATGCTGCCGAGTGCGTTAGGGCATTGTTAGTATCCTAATGTTTTGAAAATAAGTTGACCTTTCATTGGTGTTAACTGTAGGAGGTCTCTGAAAACAATGATGTGCTTCCTCCAAACAGTTCTTCGTAGTCGGTGTTTAAGACTTCTTGCATTCTGAGATGAATTAAAACAAACATGAGGTTGGAAACCATGCTTAGTTCATCTATTAGAAACACTTTAATTTGTTTTAGAATTCTGCATACTTCAGTAAATTATTTTGGTGTTCTACTGGGAGGAGCAGTAGTCAGTGTAAGGTTACACCACCTATGTTGTAGGCAGCTAAATCCATGGGCGCTGTTACAATAGCTTAAAGGTTGCTGTTTGTTAAGTCTGGTGGAAATGTGCTGATTAATTTAATTAAGAATATTTCACCAGAATCATCTTCACCACTTACATACAGGAGCAGAGGTTTATAATTTTTCCAGCTGCAAGTTTTAATTTCATGTTTAAGACCATGTTCAATTTCATCAGTGACTTCTAGATAAATGGTGAGTTGTTGATCATTTAGCTGTGATTTAAGCACTACCAAGTCTTCTTTGGATTGCTTAGATTGATACATGGCATTTTCTACCTCAGTCATGGCTATTTCTTCTTCATTTAGAATGTGTGTTTCTCCAAGTGGGTCTTGGCTTCCTGTAATGGAAGGTTGACTGCCCTCAGGAGTGTCTTTATCTAGTATAGTTTCAATGTCTTCCTCTTGTTGCCGTTCATTGTTGAACATTGGTTTGTATTGTTTAAAAATGACATTTGTTATACTGATTTCATTTGCTTTCAATGCCGCTTCAAATTAGTCATGGTCACCTAATAATTCTTTTCTCCAAGGTTTGAAAAGTTGTAACAGGGCCATGTAATAACTTTCTCTATGTTGCAGAGATTTAAATGATAACTTTATATGATTAATTAGACTTGGTTTCCTCGGATTTACTAGACTTCCTTCACAAATTGAGACTGAATATTTACCCGTTGTCTCACCTGGTGTGCCATTGTTTTTGTAGGAGTAGTTTTGAACAGCCACGTGTTTTCTAAACTAGTACTTCTGTTTGGGTAGGATGTGTCAATTAAATTGTTTTTCAAATGTCCTGGCTTTTGGGATGATTGGTGGCTATTATTTCTATCTCTTGGTATGATTTCAGTGCTCTTTTTCAGGATAAAGCTGGACCAAGGTTTAGTCAGACAATGTGTTCAGATTTGCTAAATAAGGCTGTACCTGTTTGATGGTCTGCAGCTATGTACAACCCCCAAACTTTATGGGAGAGCATTTTATACCAAAGGCATACCATTTTTGTGGCAATGTTTTTTCAGGTGACATTTCATCACAGAGGTCTTTTAGCGCTTTTTTCTCAGCTTTGGTGAGATGGGCTGTGACATATCTTGCAACTGTAATGCAATTATCTGCAATGTATTGTATGTCTATATTTGCATTCCACAAGAGGGCAATGCTTGCATTGTAATCTTTGATGTACTTGGATGCTTTCTCCCTTTTAATGTTGTATTTGTTTTTAGGGGATGTTCTTTTTACACTGTCTCTAACAGAATACATTAAGCTATTTACTTGTCCTGTTGTGCAAACTGGTCTAGGGAAACCAAAGCGACATTTGGTGTTGTATTTCCTTTGTTTTTATATCAACATCAGCAGTATTTGCCACACTCATGTTTTTCGAAGTGTAATATTTGTGTATGCAGGTCACTATATTTGGTTTCTGAAGGGATGTCACAGGTAATGTATTTTTTCAATACATTGTAAAACAGTGGCATCACTGTCATGGCCACATTAGGGAGCATCTTTTATCCACAAAAACATGTCAATGTGTGGTGCTCCACTGGATTGATGTTCTTTTCTCCAAAAGAAGTCTTCCACTTATCCGAGTGGAGAGGTCGTTTTATTGCAGATAAAGTGGAGCATGACAATGAAGCGATGGTGAAAGTGCCTTGCTACATTAACAGGGTCAAGAGAACAGAGTCCCCATGCTGTTTTTATATTGGCTCCCTCTTTATTTTGGTTTTCAGTGCGTAAGAAGTCGTGCAAGTCATCCCAGGCATATTCTGCACAACTTAAAGTAACAAACCATGTGGGTGGGCCCAGGTTCCTAAGCATATAATATACATCAGCGTGACATCAGAACCAGTATTCTTTTGTACCAAGCATGTTTGCCAAGGGATTTGTGATACTTGACTGCAAAACTTCATCTTTGTCTTTTATCTTTTGAAACTGTTGGTTAGCAGGTATATTTGAAAAATTAGAGTCTGTTTTTAATGTGTGTGCCACTCCATAACATAGAGTTGCTAGTTCACTTTCAAACAGGAGGTGGAAAATGTATTCTTTGTCTAATTCTGGGGTCTTCAGAATACATTTGTAAAGACTGATATTCCAATGCACTAATTTGTGTGTATCTTTCATCATATCTTCCTCCTTTTCCTGTAGGAAAGAGTAGAGGAAAAGACTTTCCTTCTACACCTTTCTTCCATATGCTCATTGGGGAGCCTTTGGCTTGATGCATTTGATATGTTTCTAATGCATCTTCTATGGTGTTTTTCGAGTGTAGTGGCTGAATTGTATACTGGTCTAAAATGTTGGCTACAGTAACAGGATCTACATGTTCAAATTGGGCAGTTTGTGGTGAATTTTGAACTATTTTGGTAGTTTCTTTTAAGTTTTCTTCTATGTTTATATCTGTGTAGTATTCATTGTTTTCTTTAAGGTATTATAGGGCTTGTCTAACTTCGACTAGTTGTTGCCACATTTTCCTGTCATTTGTTTGTGCACGATTAATTAGTACAATCCAAGATTGATCTATTGGCCGTTTTACTCCTACAGTTTGTACATTTTCTTTAAGATATTATGGCAAATATACTACTTTGCCATGAATGCCTTTTAGTAACTCAGATGCAGGCAATTTGGCCATATTCGGTTGAAGGCATATTATAACTTGAAATGGCTGTACTGTTTGTAATGTAATGTTCTCATAGTTGTTGGGGAGCTTTTGGAAGTTGGAAGTTATTAGTAAGAGCACGTAATGGCATTTGGTTATTGTCCAGCTTTGTATTGCAGTATGTGCAAACTAGTGAGGGGCCAGTTATTTTGTATTTATTCTGCTGTTATATACAAAGCTAACTGGAACCATTGGTATTCCTCATTGTCTTCTATTTTGTAGGCCGTATCTACTATTTTGGTTCACTTTATATAAAAAGTGCTGGGACAACAGATACATACTTTGGCCCTCATTAGGATACTGGCGCTAAACCATGGCGCTATTAGCACCATGGTTGGTGCCAGTATCATAACGAGTCCGCCAATGTTCAATGGGGAATTACCACCCCATTCCAAGGTTGGTGGGGGGTAATTCCCCATTGAACATTGGCCCTTCCCCATTCCGCAAATTGCGGTACCGTACTTATCACCAAGGTCCCGTTGCGGGTCTCTACTTTAATGGCTGGTCTAGACCAGCCGTTCAGGTCGGGTCCCGCAAAGGGACCTCGTAGTAAGGCGCTTATGGGTTAACGGTGCCGCAGCTTTTTACAGCGCCGTTAAGCCATTAGCGCCAGGGTCGTAATGAGGCCCTTTGTCTGCTATTTCAGTAGATGTGGTTTGAAACTTAGCTATTTCTTTTTTGGATGTGTTTGTAAGGTGGATGCTGTTTGTGAGATTTTTGCTAATGTTTTAAAAACTGCTGTCAATTCGAGCTTTCAGAATTCATTTTCTGCAGTAGTAGGTGTTAAGAGTAGATTGTGACTTTTTAGCTGTCTTTATATGATTGTTAAGACCTTTACGGTGGAATTTCTTCGTAGAATATTTTTTTTATTGCTTTACCATGGCTACGTTAACATTGGTAGATTTAGTGTTAGGTTCATAACGCAGTGTACTTTTGTTTGTGCATGTTTTTTTACTTTTAGATTTTGCAAGAGGGGCTTTAGTTCCTAGTTGTTTTAGTGGTGGCTGGTTTATTTTTGTTGAGTGAGGTTACTAACTGCTTTGTTTTAATGTGTTCTATACATTGTTTTAGAGGAGGATGACTATATGGCTTATTTTTTATTATTATTTATTATTATTTTTAATTTTTATCTGCTCTATTTGTTCTTTGTTTTCTACATAGTTGCTTTTCAGTAGGCATTTCGTTTTGCCTGTTGGGGAAAAAAATAAAGTTGTTGTTTGAAAGTTGGGGAATGTTTATGCTTGTATTATGCATGTGTGTGTGTGTGTGTGTGTGTGTGTGTGTGTGTGTGTGTGTGTTTGTGATTGTGCAGTAGGATGATAGGTGTGGTTGGGAAGTTTGTAAGAGTAAGCGGCTCTACAGGTGTGATATGCTTGAGAGTGTCTGAGTAAAGGAGTAGTGGTGTGATGGAATAAGTAGGTACATTAGGATGTTTTGAGGAAAACAGTGGTTGTTATAATGGTGTGATTTATTGCATAGGTATGAGGGTTCTGTGGGTGTAATCGAAAATGGTTGAAGAAGTGTGTCTGTGTGTGCTAATGTGTGGTAGTGATTTGGAATGCAATGAGTTTGAAAGTTGCTGTGTTGGAATTAGGACTTTATGTGCAAAGGGGCATGGTATGTTAAGGAAGTATATTGTGGTATAAAAGTTTTTATATAGATATGCTGTTAGGTAGTAAGGAATGGGTAGTGTTTTAAATAAAGAATAACGGATTACATTAAAAGTTTAACATCAAGCCCCGCGCAGAAGCAATCTAGGGAACAGTATATAATATAGTTGTTAAGATCTCACTTACATTATATATTGCGGCAACTCTCTGGGTTCATTATTGATTAAATAGAGACTAGGTTAAAATGGCCGCCTCATTGGCACTAATAATAATTGAGTTGTATTTTGGAAGTCACATGACTACACTACGACTGTTACTTGCACGCGAGGCTTGCAATTCAAATCCTGAAACCGAGGCATTTTATCTTCAATACTTGCCTGAGGAAGTCTGTAACTCAGACAGAATGCATGGCAATTTATTTGCACGTTTTTTATGGGTACTCTATCTTGTTCATGCTCATGTTTGTTAACAATGAGTTTTTACCAAGGTTCTACAATCAATGGTTAAATAAATCATTTTTTTGCACTTTTTCCTGAATTCGAGTGCCGGGGTCTTTCTATTTTTTGCATTATGAAACACAATGCATTTACCTTGAGTGGATGATTGTTTGGTTGGACCGTTTCTCTTGATATATATTTTATATATATAAATTTTGCATAGGCTAATCCTATCGCTCTGTATTGTACCATGACAAAATCACAAGAAAGATCCTCAAAGCATTTACTAATTTATGAATGTTCGTTATTTGTATAACACTGGAGGTTAGTAACGAGAGTAAGCCACTATACACATCCCTTTAATTAAAAACAAAAGCCTATGAAAAACACAGCTCCAGGTAATTAAACATATATCATAGCTTTTATAAATAATGAAACTGTAGTACTCAGAATTATCTACACAGGGGGATTATACTAATCAAGTGCATTCATTTGCTATTAGTAAAGATTTCAGTAAATTAAGCAGTGAGCAACCTATGCTTCTTTAGATATGCTTGACTATGATTCCCATGTCCCCTCACAATTGACAATGCTGGCTAAGGCTGATTGGACTTGTATTCTAAAAAGTCTGGAGAGCCACACTGTTGCAGGTGCCTTTCAATTTTGTGCAATACTGTCATTAGTGGAAACATTCCCATTGTGTTGCAATGCATTGTGAGAATATGTTTTCTGATCTAAGATTAGGCCCCTTCACTTTACAGGTTACAAAATCATTTTTAAAGAAATGCGTGGGTGGAGAGGAGGCACCCTAAATCCTTGGGCTATCACCCACATCTCAAGCTGTCGGTACAGAGATGTCAGGTGCAAAATCATAGTATAGAACCACTTTGCTTGACTTTGAAGACGACATACTGACATTCACATATCAACAAAAACGAAAAAGCATTCTGGATTATGCTTGATTGGTCAGTGGTTTATGAGACTCTCAAACACAGCAGACTGCTTAGTTGACTCAAAACCACAATTTGTTTGGAAGGTCAGGCCTTGTGTTTGATTGAGTCCTTCAACAGATGCAGGACGTCTTGCGTACAACTAGGTGAATTCTACTCCAGAACATTCCCTTCTACTGTGTGGAGCACCCCAAGGGTCCTCCTTGTCCCCATGGCTTTCCAATGGCAATATCTGGTAATCTTGCTACCATGATCAAATCCTTCACAAATTAATTTTAGATTTATGCTATGACATCCAACTAGTGTTTAAAGCTAACAATAACGTGACTAACAACAGCTTTATTTCTGAATTCCTCAGCTAAATCAAAAATGGAATATCTTCAAAAAACCTTTCCTTATTAGCCAAAAACAACCATCATCAGTCGCAGCACCAATGACAATAACCTCATCCCTTTCACATGTTCCACCCATATGGACTGCCCTCCTAGAAATAGGACAAAGTAAAACATATGGGTTTAGCCTTTGAGAACAAACTATCCCCCCATCCACAAATCAGTTCCCGAACCAAAAGAGAGCAATACTAACTGCACTCAAAAACCCCTCTACTTTTCTTGGAATTAACCACAATGTCTAACTACTTCAACCCTCATTCAGAGTAAATTGTAGTGCAGGGTATCTGGTCTTTCCATCTAATACCTTTCCATCAAAAATTATTAATTGAATTGCCTTTCCATAGAAAAGCATATTTATTGAATAATTTTCGATGGTTAATTTCGATGGATAGGGTTAGGGTTAAGGGTTAGGGTTGGGCCTACCGTTAGATTTAGGGTTAGATTAAGTGTTAGATTAAGGCTTAGATTAGGGTTAGTTTTAGGGTTGTTGTTGGGGCTAGTGTTAGGTTTAGGGTTAGAGTTGGGGCTGGGGTTAGGGTTGGGGCTAGGGTTAGATTTTTTTTTTTTGATTGATATTTTATTTCTATCGCGCTCGTACAGAAGTGTTTCAGATTGGTGTTAGATTAAGTGTTAGATTAAAGGTTAGGGGTTAGGGTTGGGGCTAGGGTTAGATTTAGGGTTAGATTAAGGGTTAGATTAGGGTTGGGGTTAAGGGGGGTGGGCGTGAGGGTTGGGAGGCTGGGGAGATGGGAACCCCCCAACATACAAAAATAAAATTAAAACGTTACAAGGAGCTGGCGAGTGCCGAAATTTCAGCACTGGCAGCTTCATTTAACGTTTTAAGGTAGAAAATAAAAGCATTGAAATGCTATCTTTTACATTTAAAAGTACATATCCATTTGATGGAAAAGTTTCGATGGATGTGCACTTTTAATGTAAATCAATCAATTGTCTTTTCAATGTTTTCAATGCTTTTTTTCAATGCAATGACCATAAACCATAGTGCAGCAATGATCTTTGTCTTGGCCAATGACCTTACCTGATAAAAAAGAGATACAGTTAGTTCACAATCAAACAGGCAGATTGGTGTTTGGCCTTATGAATGAAGATCACATTGTAGTTTCCCTTACATTTCATAGGTGGCTTTCCATCAAACAGACTTCCAATAAAAGCCTAATGCCTATTGTGCAAATATTTCTGGAAGAAATTCTCTTTTCTACCTTACTGACATGATGGCTCTCTATCACCCGCCTACACCCCTAAGAAAAAACCCAATAGGAATCAGACATATGCCAAAGATTGTGGTCCTGGTCCATAGCTTTGCAGAGGCTTAAGGAACAGAGGACTGTATTCCAGATCTATCCCTGTGAAGATCTTCAAGCCTTATTTCAATAACTGATGCGATTGAACAGGTATTTTTTTGTATTGATCCCTGGTCTATGCTTCATTATTTTCACACCCTCAACAACTGGCTTACCACTTAGTCATATCTCTATGCTATTGTTCAGGCACCCTTCCAAGGAATTCCTCCACTATCTGCAGATGTATTATTCTAACACATTTCTTATTCGAAATTGACATCTATATTTTACAAATAAAAACAAATGCGAATGCAAAGTGCACCTTTAAATGCACCACAAGGTGACTTTTGATTCCCTGTGATTTCCCTTAAGTTGTTTGGTTCTGATCCCTCTGCTTTAGATTTCTGTTTTGGGCACCCTCAAGCTAAACTTTTGGTGTGAGGTGCATGTGCAAATTATTATTATTATTATTATTATTATTATTATTATTATTATTATTATTATTATTATTATTATTATTAAATTATTTAACTTGCCACACGGCCATAGGTCTCAGGGCACACCCACAACACAACATGCAAATTACATACAAATGAAAACATTAGTAAGCAAGAAGTGGGTAGACCAGGAATACAAAGCTAGAGGACTAGGATCAGATTAGAATCTAAAATGAATCCTTCTGATTAAACAACCATATTTTTAAAGCTCTTTTAAAATCTGGCAAGCAAGGGAATGGCCCTTAGAGGGGCTAGCAACCCATTCCAGCCATAGGGAGCCAGTGTGTCAAACATCGTACCCCCGTACTTCTGAAGTTTGAAGCATAGCTGAAAGAGTTAATTTTCTCTTTTGGAACTAACACGTCTTCTACTGGGAGCAGCCTTGAGTCGAACGCTAAAATACTGTGGTGCATTACCAGACCTAAATCTAGGGGTGGGTAAGAATCTTTTTAAAGATTTGCTTTTTCAATGGTAAAGATGAAGTGTCATTCTGGCAGAGAAGACATGATCTCTCCTACTAATGCCATGATTAGCACCTACAGCCCCATACTTTATGGTCTGGAGCTTTTGCAAATTGATGGCAGAAATGCCAGCAAGCAGACTATTCCAATAGTCCAATTTGGAGTTTACCATGGCAGAGGCAATTTACATATCTGTTTTTATCAGACAAGAAAGGTCTAATTTGTCATAAAAACTTCAGTACATACGCACAGGTAGACCTCAGGGGAAGGGCGTGTCTCTGCATGGATAGTTGTGAGTCCAAGTACATGCCAAACATCTTAGCGTGGAAGGCAACATGGATGACACAGTGAGTGATTACAAACTGTTTATAACAAGGCTCAAGTTTTTTAAACGAGGACCTGACCCCAGAATCAGAAGCTCTGTCTTGTTAATATTAAGAGCGAGCAAACTCATGCCTATGCAAGACTGCATAGTAGCATATATCTGGTTCATAGCCTCAGAATCCCTGGCATATGAGAATTAATAAATAATATATGTAAACACATAATTATTAGAGCTTTATTATACTAGTGGTCCTGTTTAAAGAAACTATTAGCTCTCATTTTGTCAAACATCTTCAAACGCCTAACCCCTTCCTTTGTTTTGTTTCCTTTGAAGTGCAGACTAATGAGCTTAAGCTGTAGCTAATTAATCTCTTCCTCTAGCTGAATGACTTGCAAGTGCTCATTTCTGCACCTTTGCAATGTGGCCTACTTTTGTTGTCATAATGAAGGTATTATATTTTATTTTGACTTCTTGGCTAAAGAAGACAGTGAGGTATAGATTATCCTTTAAATATCTATGGAAATGTTGTTTGTTACAATGTGCCCAGAATGATGTGTTAGCCGTCTCCTTGACTATGCAGTGTGGCTGGCATTAACGTGTACAACCTTTGTGCAAACGCATTTCAAGTTTGCTCCGCTTTTGATTGACGCTATTTTGCATCACAGTATTAGAACACATTCAGAGGCCGATTCATGGAATAATTAGCGCGGCGCAAGTGGGCAAAAACGTGCGAATCGCAGTGGAATAGCGAAAATCGCAGTGCAAGTGCGAAAATCGCACGAAAAGCAGCGCACGTCGATTCATGGAAGGCCGTGCGCGAGAAAACCAGCGGATGTGCGATAAAAAAGTGCGCGGCGCACGTTGGCGCACGTTGGCGCACAGGCCATCTAACAGCGTGCGCCAGGTCACAGCGAAAATCGCACAGGCCACAGCGAAATTCGCACATAGCGCGGCGCACGCAATAAAAGTAGGCGGAACACGGGCGTAACACTCGGAATGGGGAACAACTTGCCAAAACGTGGGCGTCACGGGGGAAGTACAGGGCACAAGTGCGCGGAACGCCCACACGCTCGCCTACAACACGTATTCATGGAATAGAATAGGGGAAAAAAGCGCACGCTCAAACCAGCGCACAGGCACAAACACGACCGCCACAAGAAAGGAGGCGGTAGCGTCTCTGCGGCTGTAAGAAATGTGCGCCAAAAGGTGCGCCAACAAATAGCACCTATATACTGCCATGATGAATGTCCCATACTGTGGCCCTCCAGGAAAAATGACGTGCAAAGGGGTACCCACAAACACGGACACCCGCTGACAAAAAATACGTGTGCATGTATACCGGGGTGCGCGGGAAGTGTCACACGCGATTTGCAGGGTACGTGCATCACAGGGGTTCGCGTGAAGTTATTCACGCGATCGGGCCTGGGGGAGCGGGCTACGTGTATTACAGGGGTTCGCGTAAAGTTCCTCACGCGATCGGGCCTGGGGGAGCGGGCTACGTGTATTACAGGGGTTCGCGTGAAGTTCCTCACGCGATCGGGCCTGGGGGAGCGGGCTACGTGTATTACAGGGTTTCGTGTGAAGTTCCTCACGCGATCGGGCCTGGGGGAGCGGGCTACGTGTATTACAGGGGTTCGCGTGAAGTTCCTCACGCGATCGGGCCTGGGGGAGCGGGCTACGTGTATTTCAGGGGTTCGCGTGAAGTTCCACACGCGATCGTGCCTGGGGGAGCGGGCTACGTGTATTACAGTGGTTCGCGTGAAGTTCCTCACGCGATCGGGCCTGGGGGAGCGGGCTACGTGTATTACAGTGGTTCGCGTGAAGTTCCTCACGCGATCGGGCCTGGGGGAGCGTGCTATGTGAAGTTTCACACGCGAATAGCCTGGGCGCGTGAATTTGAGGGGTGCGCGGGAAGTTCCTCACGCGATCGGGCCTGGGGGAGCGGGCTACGTGTATTACAGGGGTTCGCGGGAAGTTCCACACGCGAATAGCCTGGGCGCGTGAATTTGAGGGGTGCGCGGGAAGTTCCATACGCGAATAGCCTGGGCGCGTATATTTCAGGGGTGCGCGGGAAGTTCCACACGCGAATAGCCTGGGCGCGTGTATTTCAGGGGTTCGCGGGAAGTTCCACACGCGAATAGCCTGGGCGCGTGTATTTCAGGGGTGCGCGGGAAGTTCCACACGCGAATAGCCTGGGCGCGTGTATTTCAGGGGTGCGCGGGAAGTTCCACACCCGAATAGCCTGGGCGCGTGTATTTCAGGGGTGCGCGGGAAGTTCCACACGCGAATAGCCTGGGCGCGTGTATTTCAGGGGTTCGCGGGAAGTTCCACACGCGAATAGCCTGGGCGCGTGTATTTCAGGGGTTCGCGGGAAGTTCCACACGCGAATAGCCTGGGCGCGTGTATTTCAGGGGTTCGCGGGAAGTTCCACACGCGAATAGCCTGGGCGCGTGTATTTCAGGGGTGCGCGGGAAGTTTTACACGCGATTTCTGCACGGTACGTGTATTTCAGGGGTGCCGGGGAGTCCCACATGTGATTTGACAGTGTGGGTCCTCCCAGGTGTACCCTGTACACCCTCCACGGCCCCTGCAGGCAGCCCACACCACAGGGGACTACCCTGCATCCCTGGTCATGTCCCGCAGGCAGCCCACCCAACATGGGCATGCCCCCCAGCAAAGGCACATGTCTCCTTGAACTAATGAACACCAACACATGTCCCCTTGCACCCCCACCCCCCAGCACTATGGGGCACATGCCAGCAGTCCCCCACCCATGTCCAACTCATGTCCCCCACCACCCCCACCCCCCAGCACTGTGGGGCACCTGCCAGTAGGCCCCCACCCATGTCCAACTCATGTCTCCCACCACCCCCACCCCCCAGCCACCAGGGTCACCCTCCACCAGGGCCCCACTCATGTCTCCCACCACCCCCACCCCCCAGCACTGTGGGGCACCTGCCAGCAGGCCCCCACCCATGTCCAACTCATGTCTCCCACCACCCCCACCCCCCAGCACTGTGGGGCACCTGCCAGTAGGCCCCCACCCATGTCCAACTCATGTCTCCCACCACCCCCACCCCCCAGCCACCAGGGTCACCCTCCACCAGGGCCCCACTCATGTCTCCCACCACCCCCACCCCCCAGCACTGTGGGGCACCTGCCAGCAGGCCCCCACCCATGTCCAACTCATGTCTCCCACCACCCCCACCCCCCAGCACTGTGGGGCACCTGCCAGCAGGCCCCCACCCATGTCCAACTCATGTCTCCCACCACCCCCACCCCCCAGCACTGTGGGGCACCTGCCAGTAGGCCCCCACCCATGTCCAACTCATGTCTCCCACCACCCCCACCCCCCAGCCACCAGGGTCACCCTCCACCAGGGCCCCACTCATGTCTCCCACCACCCCCACACCCCAGCAGTGCAGGGTCACCCTCCACCAGGCCCCCACTCATGTCTACCACCACCCCCACCCCCCAGCCACCAGGGTCACCCTCCACCAGGCCCCCACTCATGTCACCCACCACCCCCACACCCCAGCAGTGCAGGGTCACCCTCCACCAGGGCCCCACTCATGTCTCCCACCACCCCCACCCCCCAGCACTGTGGGGCACCTGCCAGCAGGCCCCCACCCATGTCCAACTCATGTCTCCCACCACCCCCACCCCCCAGCACTGTGGGGCACCTGCCAGCAGGCCCCCACCCATGTCCAATCCATGCCCCCCTGCACCTGGGTCCCAACATTCCCCAATCATGTCCGTAATGCCCATCCTCCCCTGCCAAAAGGCCCAACCAACTATCACACCCACCCACATATCAAAGGCAATTACATGTTACACCCCCAATGTAAATAATGCAATTTAACACATGTCTGTCACACACAATGGCTGCAAGTGAATGACAAAACACCCAACATGACATGCCTGAAAGCAATGAGATGATACGACACATTGAAGATTAAAAAAATAATATGTATTGAACAGCAAATAAGAAAAAACACAAAGCAAATCAAACAAAACAAGATGAATGTCCAAGAAAAAATTCTGAAAAATTAAAATAAGCCAATTAAGAAGATCATCCTGGGTCCATGAGCCCTACCAAATTAAACCTAACTGACTACTAACTAAAAAGGGAACTATATACAAAAAAGTGGTGCATTGTCCAATCGCAACCAAAAAAAAATCAAAAAAACAAAGGAAACCTAACCCTAACTATACAACTATATACAAAGGCAGCGGGCTATTCGGACGGCTCACTGGTTGTTGTCATGGGCCAGGGCATCATCGAACTCCTGGTCAATGGCTTGGAGGCGGGCATGTTCCCTGGCCCCGAGGTCCCGCAGGGATAACGCAGTGTCAAGCTCAAACTCCCTGCGAAGACCCTCGAGGCACTCAGCCCGCCTCAGCGCCCTCCGCATGGAGTCCTCCGCCCTGACCATCGTGAGCCGTTCCTCCTCTGCCCGCTGCCGCTCCGCACCTATCCGCTGGCACAACCTCTCCCACACGGAAGCCACTCCCATTCCAGGGTTCTCCTGCCCTCCGGCCGATGCCTGCACCCCTGATGTTGATGGCCCCGAGCCATGATGCCTCCCACGTTGAGCCTGCTGCTGCCTCCGACGCAACTGCCTGTGCCAGCACGACGGCATCCAGGCTGATGGAAACCACCGACGCCGTCGTGCACGTGCCCTGCCCGATGATGCCGTCACATCCTCCATCTGCTGGGGTCCAGTTGCTCTGGTGTCCACCCCTGCTGGATCTCTGACTCCCGACTGTGGCAGGGATGGGATCCCCACCGAGCTGGCTGCATTGGTCGGGGCAGGTCCACAGGGGGCCCTGGTGGCATCTGGGCTGGAAGACGGCAAGGAGAACGACTGGTGGATAGCCTGCACAGAGGAGGAGAGGGCCGCCACATTGGCCAACACATGCAGGAAACCCCCGAACATGGCCGATCCCAATTGGGCCACGTCGGCACGGTGCACTTCGTGATGACGTGCGTGCTCCTCCCGGGAAGCACGCACGGCATCACGAATCACAGCCGTGCGCAACGCGACCCCAATCAGGACCTTCTCCGCACGGCCAGGGGTTCCCACGTCCGCAGGTGGAGGGGAGTCAGGTGACATGGACATCCCCTCTACCTGCGGACAGGCCTGGGACGGGGCATCCCTGCTGGTGCATGGTGGTGCACTCACAGGGTCAGGGACAGCGACATGCACAGGCCCCTCCACGGTGACCTGTGCTGCCTCCTGCCCCTGGCCCTGGACTGCACCACTTGCACCAGCAGGGATGCCCCCACCAGGCCCCATGTGTGCCCCAGTGGCGGCCTCCTCCTCCTCTGTGCAAACCACCAACCTGGATGGCTCCTCACCGTCTCCCACCGTAGCAGGCCCCTGTGGGGGCTCACCCACCCCTTCCGCTGCAGCCGTGGGGGCATCCCCGCCGCCTTGCTCCACAGCGCCGTCTCCGCCCTCTTCTTCACTAGCCGCTGCGTAGAGGGAGACAAAGAACACAAGCATCAGGGCACTGTACAATGGTCCCCTAGACAGGAAGCAATAGCAGATGAGCACCACTGTCAAAGTACACTTCCATCATGTCCCTCCACAACACATGGGTCAGTCCAGGCAAAACACACACAGTAACAGGCATGGTGCATGCCATGGACATTTCCATGCATGTCCAATGGACTCTTGAAACATTCAATGATATGTAACTCACATGCATCATGCCTCATGCCCATCACATGCACACACTTCACCTCAGTCACATCCATCTGGCCCCAAACACACCAAACACAGCGGATACAAGGGTAATTTGGCTGCTTTACTGAATCTCTGCATTGTCACACACATGTGTCATGCATCCATGGCATGCACAAGTCACAGACACGCAGGTCAGGCACACAGACATGGCTACCATATATGTACCTGGCATCAGCACCCATCCCTCACCCCCACCCATGTCCAGGTACAGAGACTGGCATGCTCTCATGTTCAAAATCTGATTAGGGCTCCCCATGCGGCATTTCAACACATGCAACAACCATGTGCATCACACATCACTGGTCGCACATGCATTACCATGATGTCCCTGCACACATACATGCATACATGGCCTATGGCACACATACAGGCAAGTATCATAGAACCAGCACACCGCAACATGCCCTGTCTCACACAGTAATGCATGGACACTTACCGCTCAACTCCAGACGGGCCTCCCTCTCAAGGATCTGGGCGTGGAGCGCTGGGCGTACGCGTTCCAGGACCCTCATCTGGATGGTACTCATGCGGCCCCGGCCCCCCTCCACGAGGCGCCGGGCCTTCACAAGGGTCCTGGACCTCAAGTCCTCCCAGCGCTTCTTGATCTTCAGGACGTCGCGGGTTGCCACCCCCGCCGCGTTGATGGCAACCACACAGTCGGCCCAGATCCTCTGCCGTCCTTCCTTGCTGGCGCGGGACGATCCAAAGAGGGCATCATACTGCCCCAGGACATGCTCCACCAGGACACCAACTTCGGTGACAGTGAAGCTGGTGCCCCTCTGCCCCTCTGGCCTGGGGTTGCCACTGGTGCCAGATGTGGAAGTGCCCGACATGGCAACCCCAGAGGCAGGTGTGGGTGGGCAACTGGGTCCTGGGGCTGGGCTGTGGAGCGATGTAATACCAGTCGGGAGTCTTCAGTTCCAGCAGGGGTGGACACAGCAACTGGACCCCTGCAGATGGCTGATGTGCAGGCACCAAATGGCAGGGCACGGTGGCAGCAGGCAGGCAGGCAGGCAGGCAGCAGCAGATGGCACGTGGGAGGCTGCTCGGGGCACTGGGGGGCAGTAACTCGGCCTTCTGGGCAGGAGCGTGGGCTTCCGTGTGTTTTCGCGTGGCCAGCTTGATACGGAGTGATTTGGCACGTGAAAATCCTGCACGTCAGCGTGAAATCCGAGGAAAGGCCCTTAGCGCGTAAGCGCGTCAGCACGCATACGCGATTCTATTGGACCAGAGTCCCTCAGCGCGTAAGCGCGTCTGTGACGTGACCCGCACGGGTGTTCCCCACTCAGCACGTGATGACGGGGCACACGTGGAGATACTGCACGTCAGAGTGTCATCGCGTGTAATTGGACAAAAGTGCGCGTACACGCGATTGGCCTATGTACGTGTATTTAATGGGTGCGCGGCCACTTACACACGCAAGTACGTCAGCGAACCTGTATCACGTGGTGCGTGTGAATTTCCGCACGCTATTGGACTGGGAACTGGATTCCAGGGGTGCGGGTCACACGCTGTATCCCGTGGTGCGTGTGAATTTCCACACGCTATTGGACTGGGAACTGGATTCCAGGGGTGCGGGTCACACGCTGTATCCCGTGGTGCGTGTGAATTTCCACACGCTATTGGACTGGGAACTGGATTCCAGGGGTGCGGGTCACACGCTGTATCCCGTGGTGCGTGTGAATTTCCACACGCTATTGGACTGGGAACTGGATTCCAGGGGTGCGCGGGTCACACGCTCGCCTAGAACACGCGCTAAGCATAAATTGCAGACTTTAACAATAACAAGCTCAGACGCCAGGATGAACATACCGTTCCTAGCAGCAGTGGCAGTGGGCTACCAAAGGAGGAGGAGGAGGATAGTCAGGGCCAGAATATTCACACCCAGAACCAGCCTTTTCGGGATGCCTGATGACCAGGTGTATGGGAGGTACAGGTTTCCACCACACATCATACTGGACCTGGTGAGTGAGTGGGAGGATGACCTCACATCACCCACCCTGTGCTCCCAAGCACTCAGCCCCCTGGAGAAGGTCCTCAATGTACTGCACTTCTTAGCCACTGGATCATTTCAGCGGACAAGTGCCATAGTGGGTGGGGTGTCACAGGCCACCCAGTCACGCTGCCTACACCAGGTCTTGAACATCATGACTGCACTCCCATCAGTCCGCAGGCACATATACCTGCCCAGAACACCTGCAGAAAGGCATGCTGCCGCCCTGGATTTTTACGCAGTGGCACGATTCCCCAAAGTGCTAGGTGCCATCGACTGCACCCATGTGGCTCTACGTCCCCCCAGGGCATCTGAGCAGATCTATAGGAACCGCAAGCACTGGCATTCCATCAACGTGCAGGTAGTATGTAATGCCAAGGGAATCATCACCTCAGTATATGCCAACTATCCCGGCTCCACCCACGACAGCTTCATTTACCGAATGTCCACCCTAAGCCGGGACCTAGAAGCTGGGCGGTATGGCGATACATGGCTGCTTGGTGAGTATGTATGCCACTGCACATGCATGCATGTTGGATACTGAGCAAGGTCACAACCTCACCAATGATACCAATCCCCACCTCCACAGGGGACAGTGCCTACCCTCTCAGCCCCCACATGATGACGCCAATTCGGAACCCCACCACGCCACCCCAGGTAAGATTTAACACAGCCCACATTACAACCAGGGGCATAGTGGAGCGCACATTCGGAGTGCTAAAGTCACGCTTTCGCTCCCTTGACCGTTCTGGCGGGCAGCTGTTATACGCTCCCCAAGTAGTGTGCAGGATCATAGTGGCAGCATGTGTCCTGCACAACGTTGCAACACGCCGGGGCCTGGCCGTGGACATGGTGGTGGCCCCACATCCCCAACCACATGCACAGCCGCTGCGCATGGGAGGGGAAAGGGCACGGGGTGAGGCAGCCCGTACACAGCTAGTGGCTAATTACTTCACATAGAAATCACACCCCTGTGGAGTGCACACTGCCCTGGCACATTCCATCTGACAATCAATGATGACTCAACCTGACACTGATCCTGAATGTGTGGAGAATGAACCGGGAATTCCATGTCAGCCTGAGATTGTTCACCTGGAAGTGTCACAATGTGTGCATCCCTACCCACACAGACACCACCAATGCAGTTTTGTTAAGTTACACATTGAAGCAGCTAAAATGAATACCCACTTGCAAAATGCAACAAGAGGACAGTGCCATGTCAGCCAACCCAACCCCAGCACTGCCACACGACACACCGTGCCATGTCATGCTAATTGCAGGTAAACAAAGTAATCCCCACAACATGACATCACTCTCACTATGTACAGTGGCACTATTAGAAACCTGCAACACCTGAAATGCTCACAGCAATGCCGGACCAACAACATACTTGAGCACGTAGTACCATTAACATGACATCAAAAATGTTACATATTAGTAGTCTCACCACCTGGAAATGCCTGCACTCCCACCACTACCAACTGTGCAGTGTTGGCGCCATGTAGAGTTGTAGGTGCACTGCTGCCAACATGGTCCCCATCGCCAGACTAGAGGTCCTTGTGTGGACTTGAGGAAGGGACCTGCAAATTGGGAGGTAGACACAGAAGAAGAGTTACACATCAATGCAACATGCAGTGTACAACACAACAGCAATATGCACTATGAATGTATACACAGTATTGACTACAGACTGGCCACACAGCTCATGGGAGTCCAACGTCACTGTGTAATTCACTGTCACTTGGGCACACCCTTTGCAAGCCCATGGAAACGGGAAGCAGGAGGGGTGTGTGTGACTCAAACCCAAGCATCTGAACCAAATACATTACAAGCCTGCATGTGCCCAGCCACAATGCAGCGTATGCCCACAGGAACCACGGAAGCCAACAGATCGAAGCCAACAGATCGAAGCCAACACATCGAAGCCAACAGATCGAAGCCAACAGATCGAAGCCAACAGATCGTCCCAAAAAAATTGGGAATAAAAGAAATCAAAATAAAAATAAAAATTTAGAAACAATCAAAAATGGCCATTGATGGGCCCGGGGGGGTTGGGGAGGCCACCCAGGAGGTCCGAGGACAGGATGCACACCAGAACCCACCTGCGTGGATCCTGGGAAGATAAAACACCTCCATGGGCTCATGGCCCACACGGCTACCCTATTGTGGGAGTATCACTGCTGTCGCTATTATCACCCTGTGCAGCTGCATCCGGAGGTGGTTGCACTATGGGAGGCAGCCCACGCAAGGCCCTAGTCTGCTCCTCCATGGCTGCAAGCATGCGGGTGTGGTAGGTCTGGTTCTGGAGGATGAGTGTGCGGAGGTCCCCATGCAACAACTCACGGGATGCCCGGACCTCCGCCCTCGTTGCCTGCATCTCAGCTGAGAGCGTACGGGTGAGACGCTCCAGCTGCTGTTCTGTCCTTTGGTGTGTTGAAGCCTCAAGCTCAACAAGAGTCGTCCTGAGGTCTAGGAGCTCCTGCCTCAGGGCTTCCCTGTGGCCCTGGGACTCAATGGAGATGGCCTCCTGCAGAGTCGCCAGTGCCGCCCGCCTGTCCCTGTTGGACCCCAACATGTCCTCCCTGTGTGACTGGCAGATGGAGTCGGTTGCCTGCTCTAGTCGCTCCATCAGCCTTTCTGGGGGGACAATGGAAGTGGCCACCCTATCCATGGCCTGAGCCATCATCTCGGATGATGCAGCCTGTTGGGTAGCCATACCGTAAATGGATTGCTCCCATGCGGTATTGCCGGGTGGCGTACGGCCACCACGTCGGCGGGCACCACACCTGTCTGGGGCAAGGCGAACTGCGCCTTGCTGTGCCGGCACTGCCTGAGGCTGCAGGACTGCATTCCCCCTCTGATCTGCTGGCCCAGGAACAGGATCAGATGTCGCGGAGTGTGACCCTGCATCCGTAACCACCGAAGGCGTAGCTGCCAACACTGACATCCCCATGGAGGGTACTGACCCTGGTGCAGGTGAGTGAGACAGAACAGAATCCCTCCCTGGAACACTCACCTGCGACGGCTCGTAGGTCTCATCCGAATCAACACCTGAGTACAGCTCGGGGGAGGTGCAGCCAGAGACACCCCTTGAGAGCACGACCTGCAGCACTTGTGGGTTCTCCCCCACCACCACACCACGTCCCTCACTGGTGGTTGGTCGGCCCTGGGACACCTCCTGGGTCTGCACCATCTCCACAACCCCAGCAGTATCAGGTGCGTCTTCCCCTGCAAAGACATGAAAACAAAGAAATGGAAACAGGCATTAGCACCATGGCACACATTGAGGGCTGAGAAGCAAGAGAACCAGTACTTGATTGACACATGTCCCACATGACTAAAACCCTCCCATGCATGCACCCTCACTGCGTATGAAGTGCAGGCAAATGGCACACACTGATGACACCAAGATGGAAGATGAACAAATTTTCTGCATGCTGCCTGGCAGTGGCATCACACATTGGCCTGTGATTGGCAGGTGAAACACACATGCCATCACACAGATGGCATGTACCATTGCTATTGAGTGAAGATGGAGAGGAGGGCAGCACCTATTCATTCAGTCCAGTTCCCGCATGTAATAGCTTTTCTGATTCTAAAAGGTCAGATTTTTCACCTGGAGCTGCCAGTCTGAAATGGTCAAATTGCACAGGGACATGTGTGTACAAATGATATCCAGGTAACAAAGTCACTCCACTTTACCATACCCATGTCAGACATGTGACTAGTGGACAGCGACATGCCTAGTGAAAGTGGTGGAATGCAAACAAACTGACTGAATGAACAGTGAAAAATAAGCTGTGTCAAGGTGACACTTCAAGGGCAACTGGCGTGCAGTTGTGCTAGATGTCTACTGTTGGCAGAAGGGATACTGCTATGGCCAAATGCAGCTGCGCAGGAAGTATTGCATGAAGCACATGGCTGACCCATACGACTCAGGCGCACACACTCTCACCTGGCACCCAAACAGAAGCCCTCACACACACACCATGCACATGGATGACACACACATGCATGTGCACTCACCGGACAATGCCTCGTAATCAGCCAGATCTCCCACGCCTTGGATCTGTTCCTCCGTGACGTAGGTCCCAGCGACTGACTCATGTGGAGTGAGTTCCATGTCTACTACTGGAGACCCACCTCCAGTCACTAGAGTTGCGGCATGACTTGAGGCCAGCTTACTCTTTGCCCTGCGCTTTAGGTCATTCCAGCGCTTATAGCAATCATTGGCTGTGCGCCTCACGATTCCAAGGGCACTTACGAATTCCGCAACGGTCTGCCAGTGTGCCTGGCGTTGTGCAGGTGTGGTCTTGGATCCTGCAACTATGACCATCTCGTTGTCATGTCCGGACACATACTCGACAAGTGCATTCAGTTCGTCATCCGTGAAGCTGGGCTTCCTGGACGGGCCGGACTGTGTAGCCGTGTCTGGGGCATCAGCCTGTGCCGGACGAGCACTCTTCCTCTTCCGCTTGGAAGGTGGTGGTGATCCTGAGTGTCCTGCGCCGCTCTGGACACTAGGGGCAGGAGCCCTGGTGGACTCTGTATCAGGAGTGTGGGATTGCACACTCAGCATGGGAGTTGGTGCAGGCATTGGCTCTAGTGTGATGGTGTCAGGGGGAATGTCAGCAGCATGGACTAGGACCGACACTGTCCTGGCTGGGTGTGTGAGGGCTGGGGTGGATGGAGCCGCAGCTGCCCCTGCAGCCACTCCGCCCTGCCTCCTTGGTGCAGCAGATGACCTTGCTGCCCCAGATCCACGTGGCATGATGGCATCAACGTGCACCAGCGCACGTGTCGTAGCCCTGCTGACCTGGAAGTCAGCCATGGAGTCAGCCAGGTCTGGTGCCACAATGGGCTGGTCCAACAAGGGCTGAGCATGGATGGTGTCAGCCACTTCAGCCTCAACGGGAGGGGGGGAGGGGGGGAGGGGGGGGATGATGGGTGCCCTTGACTGGTCCTCCACACATGGGGGGACAGGCTCACCCTGCATGTTACGACCATGTCCCCTACCGGATCCACCACGGCCACCACTTGTGGCTCTTCCACCTTTGCCACCCTTACGGAATCCTCGCCTCCCAGCCATGGCACTGATATTAATGTGCGTATGGGAGTGGCTGTAGACAATTGTCCTGGGCAATTGGGGGTCAAAGGGGTTGGGTACCAGATGGTAATTGTACCCTAGTGCTCTAGCACGGCTGATTGTAACCCCTGGGGATAGATGACGGGTCACGCAACGCACAGGAGGCCCAAAAAAGGGAGATGACGTGCACGCAACCCCTCCTAGACCACGTGTGCAGAAAGAAAAACCTGCACTACGCTGTGGCACCCAGTAACACAAGAATGAACGTATGCGTGTCACACGCAGCCTAGAATGACCTCTGAAGGGGTAGGCTACACACGGGGCAAGCACAGAAGTTGGATACGTGCGTGACTCACCGTCTGCCAGGTAAAAGAGCGTGAAGAATGAGCGCGTTTGGCTGGCTAAACCCCCGCCAAAAGAAGATGTGTACGCTGTCTGAGAAGACAGGACAACAGTAGAAGGGGACACTGTTTGAGGGAACAGGCCCAGGTAAACCAGTAAAAGAGAAAAAAGAGAAAAAGCTGTCAGAGGTAACAGGGAATACGAACTGGAAACGCCGTGAAGTAAATCGCGTGTGAAACGACAAGAAGTACAGAATTCACCCACTCGCTCTCCACGAAAAGCACGTACAAGGAAATGGTGTTCTACATGTACCTTATATACAGGCCCACACGTACAGCGTCACTTACGCGGCGTGTACGTTCACCAATCACACGCTTTGTCACTCCTGCGTGTAGATCCATTTTCACCAATCACACGCTTTGTCACTTCTGCGTGTAGATCCATTTTCACCATTCACACGCTTTGTCACTTCTGCGTGTAGATCCATTTTCACCAATCACACGCTTTGTCACTTCTGCGTGTACATCCATTTTCACCAATCACACGCTTTGACACTGGGACGTGTCACGCAACAATTTCCTGCACGTGCAGGTGACTATAGGCGCGCATATGCTGTTGACGGGTTTACGCGGTAAGGGCCTTTGCTGACGTGTGGGATTTCACTCCCTATCAGGCTGTCCACGCGTTCACACACGAGAGACCACGCTCCTGGCCAGGAGGCCAAATTACTGCCCCCCCAAAGCCCTGAGCACGCTCCCACCTGCCATCTGCTGCTGCCTGACTGCCTGCTGGCCACGTGCCCCACAGTGCTGGTGGGTGGGGGTGTTGGGAGACATGGGTGGGGGCCTGGTGGAGGGTGCCCCTGCACTGGTGGGGGTGGTGGGAGACATGGGTGGGGGCTTGGTGGAGAGTGCCCCTGGTGGCGGTGGGGTGGGGGTGGTGGGAGACATGGGTGGGGGCCTGGTGGAGGCTGCCCCTGGTGGCGGGAGGGTGGGAGTGGTGGGAGACATGAGTGGGGGCCTGGTGGAGGCTGCCCCTGCACTGCTGGGGGGTGGGGGTGCAGGGGGACATGAGCAGGTGTGCAGGGTAGTCCCCTGTTTTGTAGGCTGCCTGCAGGGGCCGTGGAGGGTGTACAGGGAACACCTGTGAGGACCCACCCAGCCTAATCGCGTGTTAAACTTCCCGCGTACCCCTGTAATACACGTACCCTGGCCAATCGTGTGTTAAACTTCCCGCGTACCCCTGTAATACACGTACCCTGGCCAATCGCGTGTTCAACTTCCCGCGTACCCCTGTAATACACTTACCCTGGCTAATCGCGTGTTAAACTTCCCGCGTACCCCTGTAATACACGTACCCTGGCCAATCGCGTGTTAAACTTCCCGCATACCCCTGTAATACACGTACCCTGGCCAATCGCGTGTTCAACTTCCCGCGTACCCCTGTAATACACTTACCCTGGCTAATCGCGTGTTAAACTTCCCGCGTACCCCTGTAATACACGTACCCTGGCCAATCGCGTGTTAAACTTCCCGAATACCCCTGTAATACACTTACCCTGGCTAATCGCGTGTATAACTTCACGCGTACCCCTGTAATACACGTACCCTGGCCAATCGCGTGTTAAACTTCCCGCGTACCCCTGTAATACACTTACCCTGGCTAATCGCGTGTATAACTTCACGCGTACCCCTGTAATACACGTACCCTGGCCAATCGCGTGTTGGACTTCCCGCATACCCCTGTAATACACGTACCCTGGCTAATCGCGTGTATAACTTCACGCGTACCCCTGATATGCACGTTACCCGCTTTGCGTTCCTTGTTTGGCAGCCCTGTAAACTGGTCCAGGGTTAGCGCAGCCCTTTGCGATGATTTAGCGATTTTGATGGCTTTTCCTTGCGCGAGGGCGTTCTTGGGGGCGTTACTGGCGCTGCTGCAGGGTCGCTGCGATACTCTGCGCCACGGCTGGTTTGGGAGCATGAAATCCATGAATACGCTGTGCGCGGAAATCGGTTTTAGCGCACGTGCCTGGCGCAGTCAATCGCACGCGGACACTCTGCGCCAGCCGCTTGCGACACTTTTCTGCGAAATTCTATGAATTACCCTGTCAATATCACACAAATGTAACATGCATAGTTTGGAGTCTGAGAATTCAGACCTAGCGTCCAGGGAGACAGGCAGCACAGGCACGCATTTACCCACAACCCATTGTAAAGATCGTGAATGAAGTGAGGGTAATGACACTGATTAGTTTGGCCGACACATACACATAGTGTATTGCAGAGGACTGCCACCTTTGGCTTTCCACGTGTTTTGGAGTGCAACTCCCATGAGCACTAGCCAATATGATCAATGGTGAGCAATCAATGGAATCATAGTCGGTTTCAGAATTTTGTTGTATAGTGTCAACATGAAAGACAGCGTTGCAGCAACAGAAAAGTATTAAAACATGGACACCATTTAAACAAAGTGTCAGTCACACTTACACTTTGATGCAATGGTGTCCAATACCCTATTAAACTCTACAATGAAGACAGCAAGCATGAGGAAGGTTAAGGTGCTGGGATGTTGAGAAGGTGCATCCTAGCAGAACATACGTACCAAGACAAAGTAAGACACGACACAACGGAATTGGAGGAGGGACCTGAGGAGGGGATGAGAAGACACCCCAGAGCTATAGGTAGCAGATAATAAGAAGAGAACGTTACTAGGGCAAGAGGGTCCTACAAGTTGGAAAAGTGGGGGCTGGTACATGTTTTCATTGGAAGGCATACATATTTCCCATGAATGTGCATGGATGACCGCTTGTAGAGAGGGAACCCCAAACAATCATGGGATATTCACAGGGGTTCTCTCTCTGAGAATGTTTTGAAAATAAAAGGTTACAATGGTGAATTTATCAGCACAACATTTGTGACCATTTGTGTAAAAAGCCATACATTTTACATTCAGTTTTTCAGTAGCACATGTTCAAATAAATCCAAGTAATGCCTGGTCATCAATAGCACCTAAGAGCAATTTCCAGCCCATTTCATGATGCATTTTCCCACAATATCTGGCAGTAATCTGCTAGGGAAAGTAGCCATTTTCATGATATCCTGTGGTTGCAAAGGTTGCAGCTGTTTGGAGTGCCTGGGAAACCCTGTAACCTGTGAGGACTTCCTGACATTGCTGCCACGCCCCTCTCCATTACCGGCCGGGAGGCCACACAGCAGCAAAACCTGCAGCAGCAAAGGTCGCGGCTGTTCAGAGCGCCTGGGAAGCCCTGGGAAACCCTGTGACCTGTGAGGCCTGCCTAACATTGTTGCCATGCCCCGCTACCCTCATTAGCGGCTGGGAGACCACGAGTGGCGAAGTCCGCAGTGGCAATGGGGGCGACTGTTCGGCGCTCCTGGGAAACCCTACGAAACCCTGGGAAACCATGTGACCTCTGAGGCCTGCCTGACATTTTTGCCATGCCCCTCTGCCCTCATTACTGTCGGGCGGCCGCACAGCGGTGAAGCCCATGGCGGTAAAGGGCGTGGCTTTTCGGAGCACCTGGAAAACCCTGTGACCTGTGAGGCATGCCTGACATTGCTGCCACGCCCCTCTGCCTTCATAACCAGTCGGGGGGCCATGCAGCGGCGAAGCTCACAGCAGCAAAGGGCGTTTTTGTAAACAACTGAAAACATTTTTGTTCAAGTATATTCTGGCAGTCTAACCATCTTCCTGTTTATTGTCCTGCCCTCTTATTGTCTTGTGCTTCATGTTCTGCTTTTTGTCTTTTCGTGCACCCTGATGTCTGTGAGCTGATGCACTATATAAACAAATAAATAAATACATTTCCGGCCAGGAGGCCGTGCAGCGGCGCAGCCCACCAGCCGCAAAGGGTGCAGCAGTTTGGAGCAACTGAGAAACCCTGGGACCTGTGAAGCCTACCTGACAGTGTCCACGCCCCTCTTCATTCATTATCGGCCGAGAGGCTGGGCAGCAGCGTAGCCCCTGGCAGCTCAGGGTGTGGCTGTTCTGAAATATTTGGCGCGGGACCGGCGAGGTTATCCCAAGGATTCTCTGCTCATAGCAGTCTGTGGTGCCGACCAGTCTTGCTAATGGTGAGCTGTTCTCCCATCCATTCCACTACTAACGAGCTCTGTACTGGGGGTATTTGGCCCTTATCAGACTGCCAAGCATAGAACCCATACTTATCTTTAGTGACCTAGGCTTGTCAATTTGAAGTGTGCAATAATCATTCTTCTGATTTTGTTTTTAATCAACTTTTAACAGCACAATTGTATACCATGTGGGGATCATATTTTTCTAGCATTTCATTCATTTTTATAGTCTTTTATAACGTCCTAAAAGAAGTACTTCTTCTCCTTATTGTGTAGGTACCCTGGAGCTAGGCACTGCCAGATGCTTAGGAGAACTACATCCTCTGCACGTGTCTATGGATGTCGTGCAGGAGTACACGCTGCATTCTGCTCCTCTGTCGCTTCCCACCAATTTTACATGGTTGCCATTTCTACTCATATGCAGATGACACGCAGATTATTCTCTGTGTTGACAATGATCAATAGTCTGCTGCCACTCCTCTCAGAGATTTTTTGTCTGACATTGGTGTATGGATGCAAAAAAATTGGCTCAAACTTAACGCCCACAAAACAGATGTCATAGTTCTTGGTGCAGATTAATTGAAGCCCTCCCCTTAGTCTGTGGACCTTTGGCCATATTCTTTGGGCCCTTTTCCTGTCCCTGTCAGTTCTGTGAAGAACTTAGGTCTAAATATGGCATCCTCACTTCCGCTGCATCACTGATTAATGCCATGTGTAGTGCCACTCATTTTAAATGTAAAATGCTTAGGAAGATTCTTCCTTTTGTCCCGACTAGTCTTTGGGGACTGGTGGTTTTGACCTCAGTAATGAGAGCACTAGAGTACTAGACTATTGTAATGCGACCTTGTTTGCACAACCTAAAACGTTTATCCACAGCCTTCAGGTGTTTCAAAACTCAGCTTCCTGCTTTTCTATGGGACTGCCTAAATTTGCCTGGATCTCTGCTGTACTTCGAAAGCTTCATTGGCTTTCGATTGACTGCAGTATCACATTTAAAATTCTGTGTTTGGTACATAAGGCAAACTACAGATCCGGAGCCATCTATCTTCGTCACAAAATCACAAAACATTGTCCCTCTCGAAATCTCTGCTCTTTGAATCACCTCTTGCTACAAGTTCTCCATTTTCAAGAATTTACCGTGGCCAGCAGAGCTTTTTCTGTGGCTGACCCCGTTTTATAGAATTCACTCCCTACTCACCTTTGATCTTTGCTGCACATTTTCTGTTTAGAAAAGCCTTGAAAACCTTTTTTTTTCACTATTGTATGTTCTTGCTTCCTTATCGGTATGCCCTGGTCTCTCTTCTGTGGAAGTCTGACCTTAGTGCCAGGATACTTTCAGGTCTCAGTAGCGATTTACAAGCTTTAATAACATAACATAACATAACAAAACATAACTGGTGATGATCAATCTATGACCGATGGAGGGAGGGGAGATGGATTTAGGTAGTCCCTTGAGCCAATCGGGCATTTCTCCCTGTGTTTATAAAGCTCATACTCATTATACTTATTAACTATTCATTGCCGGCCCTTTATTGGATCCGAGTTTGGCAAGGAAAGTGAAACTACTGAATTCAGACCATTATTCCGTGGGGACCCATGCTGAATCTTGTTGCGCCTTTTCCCTGTTTGTCTTAGGTCACGGAGGGGGGGGCGGACTACGGCAGCCCCTCAAGCCAATTTAGCGTTCTCTCCTGTACCTGCCTATTCAGTTCATCTCATGAACAATTTATAACAAAACGTTTGTTGGTTGTGTGAAACTGTGACATATATTTCGATATATATATATATATTGATACTCGTTTAGGCCTATTTGACATATCTTACTCCGAGCTGAAATTATATCATAGTGATTTAGATGTGGCCAAACGCAAGGCGACAACACAGAGTTCCCCACTGCAAGGAGCTACAAGAACAACATGATTAATACCTCGTATAACAGAAGTTTGCACTTATTAATGGAATTGAGCAACTCCTATGGGATATTGATCACCAGCAAGGGCACAAGGGCATGCCAAGGGGAAGTCCCCTTCTGGACAACAACATAAGGAATGGAGGGATAAAGACCTGATAAACAAGAATCTCAAAAATAGGAAATTGCTTCAATCAAAATTACATTTCCCTAAGGCAAAACAAACAGTGCCACAGAATACCAAAAAGATATTTTTCAATTGTGATCTTGCAGCTAGCCCTGGGCGGAAAACCAAAAGGGTGGCAATAATTATACCTTCCCTTTCGAAATATATCCAAACACAGGAGGGATTGGTGTAGGGGTTTTTAATAAACCCCATGCCAAAAGGGGACAAATTCCTCAAAGGAAAATGACAATCCCCAAGCCTTATCCACCCCTCCATGTTAAATCAATAAAAACATTCCAACAGTCATCCGATTTCCACCCATAGTTGAGGAGGAGACACCCATGACTTCTAATCGCTCTAGTAATGTAATTCACTGCAAGCCGGTTGCCCTTAGAGGCAAAAAGTTAGGTTCAAGAAGCAAAGGCCAGAATGCACATGTCCTCAGTACTACAAGGCTTCCAATAGCTTCCAGTGGAGGCGCAAATGCCCTTTAAATCATTGTGTATTGTCCCCCATGCCGGTTATCGAATCAGAGCGCTCTTTCTATGTAATAAACGTATCAAATATGTTCCATAGATACAGTTAAGTTTGGCTAACAAGTTATAGATATCTGTCCCCCACTATGCTAAGGCCGCTGTGGGTGGGGGGGCTTTTTGTGGCCTCTCCTACTCTCTGGAATTCTGTGCCGTACTCTTTGCGTGCTGATTCTGACCATCTGACCATTTAGAACGGCACTGAGCATCTTTCTTTTTCCCTTAGGTGAGCGATAGTCTTCTTCTTTTTCTTCTCAGGATGTCTCTTCTTTCTGTGCCCTTCAAAGAGTATCTCCCTACTAGCGCCAAGATACCCATGGGTCTAAGTCGAAATTCAAGAATCCTGCCAATAATACGGGAACCTCTAATTCATCTAGCTCGATATTGCCCAAATGCAACCTACCCTCTTGTCCCAATTGCCACTCTTTGGGTAAAGAATGTATCTCCTTGCAAAAACTGGTCCCAGAACTAAAATAAATTGGAAATGAATATCATTAATTCAGAATTAGCCATGGCTGAGGAAACCAGGTAGTTTAGAAGAAAAGTAAGGTAGCATTACCTTACTTAAGCGTAGAGCTCTCCGTTGACTCTTGGCAGGGTTGCGCAGTTAAATTCAAATATTCAATGACGTATTTAATATTATTCATAGATACGCAAAGGTTGTAGTGAATTTCTCAACAAGAAATGTTTTATTCACATTTCTAGGTTTAGTATCACCAATTCAATTCTCATATAGTGAGGCAACTTCGAAAAACATAGGTTGTTTCATCAGTAAGCACATATGCCAATGCATTTCGGTCTATGACCATCTTCAGGGCCATGCTTTAGTGAATATACCATCAACTGATCATTCGTTTAACAATGTAGCATTTCAACACAAAACATATATTAATAATTTAAGGATAATACAAGAATAGGTAAAGCACATACCCCCAGGTGGATCCGTGTGAGTGAACAAGGGAGAAAATAAATGGAAAGTATATCAATATCGTTAAACAACTAAGTATTTCCAGTGTTTAACTTTTCCCAACGTACGGCAGTCTGTACCTGCTTTAAATTGGTTGTCCTCTCATATGGGTATTCTCAATAGTTGTCTCCAGCATTCCTGTTAAGTAACAGTAGGAGAGTCTGAGTGCTTCTACCTGTTCATTTACATACAACTAATATATCCGCACTAAAGAGTATCTTACCTTCGTGCGCGGAGCTCGCACGCAGAACCGATCGTGTTGAAAGTGAAAGTGTAATGCGCACGAGCCCAGACGCCATCTAAGATCGCCATGGGAACGTGGGCGGGGCGACGCTGAGCAGCATGAACGCTGCTGCATGTACGCCTCGGGTCCCACCTCTCTGCAGTGTTGCAGAGGGGTGGGATTGTTCCCACGGCGACCCGTTTGTCAAGAAACGTTAACAATATCACGCTTTGAAGCACCTAACTCCGAGTGAAGGGATATGATACTGTGCTCAAATGTCAATGTATATACGATCACTTCATTCCGTAATCCTGTACCAAATAATAAGTTATTTTTGCCACTTTTGATCATAATGTTAGAGCTTACGTCAAGCAATCTGTGATGAATGATGTTGAAACTAAATGTGGTGGTTCTCTATTGTTCAGGTATTTTGTTATAATTTCTACTGGTTCCTGTCGTGGAAAGCTTGTATATAGCCACTCCACATCAAAAGTGACCAGAATATCCTTATGTGTGTCAATAAACATGTCTTCAAATAGGTTTATAATGTCTCTGGTATCCTGTAAGGTACGAAGATTGTGTTCTTTTGTCCGGTGGTTTCAGAAAATAAATCAATGTTTTTAGATGTAGGTTTCTATGATCAACATCCTGACATTATGGGTCTTCTCGTAGGGTGGGGGGCATTACATTCTTATGCATATAGGTAATACGTACAAGCCCAAAGTTCTCATGATCCATAGTTTAAAAATTCATATTCCTTCTCGAAAATAATCCTACAGTCTTTTAACATAGACATTATTTAAAAGATTTCATGCTTAATTTAATTGCTCTTATCTACTTCTAAACGTTGGTAATTTTCTTGATTACTGAACAGTCCATAAACAGTTTTGTCACATTGTGCAACACACATTATGCTTTTCCTCTACCCTTGCCCAAAAGTTTTATTATGAGATTATCATTAATTTTTTATTGTCTTAAGGCAACTCTCTCCTCTTTGGATACGTTATTTTTATTTGGAATGTGTTTCCTTTTTATCTTGTGTGTTTACTGTAAAACCATTTTTTCAAAGGCTAATATCTCAACGTTCAGCAAGAAGGCCAAAATTGTTCAGTTGGATTTAACCCACTTTTGAAAATGGCATCTGATGTCATACACCTATATGACATGTGGTTCAAGGAAAATCAGTCTCTAAATATTGAGAAAAAAACAAAAATGGATACACAAAAGAATATAAGAACAACCATTAGCTGAGAATGACTAATACTAATTAGCATTACAGTAGCCCTTAAATGATTGTTTTAATATATCTGATATACACAGAATAGACAATAAATTAAAAAAGTTCTGAAAACAACTAGCAACCATTCCAATGTATGATATTATAGTTTTTAATATATTTTTGTTGGTTTTCGAGATATTTAGAGGTTTGTTTTCATTGTAGCCACATTTAGACTTCTCATGATCATATGATCTGTACATGAATGGTCCCTTTTTTGCCATGATTGTCATCTTACAAGAGATTGGGATTTACATCCATCTTGAAAGCATTTTTGTTTCCATCGTTAATAATAAAATTGTGTGCTGTTGTGTTAGCGTGATTTCAAACAGGGTTGAATCCAGTGAGATGACTTCAGTCTTCTTACTGGATCCACATGAAGCACGCAATTGTCTCGGCTATTCCTTAGGTCATTCGAAAAAAGGGCAGCAATGCCCTGAAACATGTAATGACGACATTTTTGTTGTGTTTTTGGTCCATTAAGAAATTCACTAATGGGTTAATAAACATGGACATTACTATTTATTGAGCTATATTGGAAATTTGTCCTGGGTATCAGATCAGGCATTTGGATATTAGTGATGATCTTGTGTCTAAATACTTCAAGCAATAATAACAGAAATATGTCATTGCTGGTTGAAATACGTTTACCAAATGCAGAAATGCCACACTTGCACACCAGAAACCCATGCGTGGTGTTAATTGCTGTACTGAATACAGCCTGAATCATAACATAAGAGTGGTGTCCATTTAGGTACAGGACAGGGTTGAGGGAACACAGGAGGTGGTAAAGGGGGCAGGGTTTGGAGCCAGCGAAAGCCAAAGTTCATGGAGCAGGTTGCCAAAGACGTCCCCAGGCTGTTGGCTCACCATATGGCCCCCAGAAAGTGTGGCCACGTCTTGCACAGGGTGTTGGGTAAAATAATGCCAGTTCCCACCCACCACAGAACGATCAAAAACTGCAATAAAGAGGTACAATGACCTGAACCGCGAGCACGGTTTTCTGACCCCTTCATGCACCCAAGGAATATTAAGGCTGCATTTGTGGTAGACATCATTGTTGTGATGGGGGCTGGTGATGCAGAGGTTGGCACCTGCTCACCCATTGCTGCTGGTGAGTACTAAATGATTACAATCTGACATTAATGTAGTGGATACATAGTTGAATTCTGGTTTACGACTTGGGGATTTCCACATGTACATGTCCAGAGAATGCCACCTTTACGCAAGCAAAACAGCATTGTTGCAGCAACAGAGTCCCATGACTGGCAAATATGTCACACACATGCAAGTAATTCAAAACGTATGTACTGTAAATGAAAAAGGCTGTGTCTCTGTTAGGTATGTCAAAACCATTAAAGTAGATAGAGGAGGCACGTTTATCTGTGGCAAAAATTCTTCAGTCATCCAAAACATCAACTACTTACATGCACGGTCATGAAGATGTGTTGTATGTTATGATAACAGATGCTAGAAATGGGGATGTGTCACACCCACAGACAACTTTGCACAGACATGTGCAATTGGATATATAGTTCAATTTTCTGAATGCACCTGTATAGCTATTTGGTGCACGGAGACTGACCACATGTCACTTCTAATCCCAAAAGATTCATTATGTGCGGAACCAGGAATCTGGGCACAGCCAGCAGTGGCCTGGATCTATGTGAAAATATCGAAAAAAATACCGCAAATCCAAACATACCAAATATTATTTTTCTTTTACCCCATTTCATCGTATACATAGGCGGGGGAGATCCCCCGCAGCGTCCCATAGCCTTCCACATTTATTATCAACTTAACCCATCCCTCCACATAGATATGCGGTGGAATGGGGCTTCAAGAATTCAAACCAAATAAGTGATTGGTGGAAGGTTTTGAATTAATCTGACTAAACAAAACAAAAGAACTGTTTGTGGGATTGCCAACTGTGTGTAGGAATGGAGCATTCCTACCGCACGGAGAGGGTAAGCCATTCCCCCTCTGATTGTTATACTAATAATACAATGCAGCGTTTTGAAATATACCTACAGTTGAGGTTAAAAAGTGGATATTTATCCCTGCTCCATCTCTCACCCCTCCCTCCTGTCATCCCTACAGGGATATGTACTGTAGTAATGCAGACAATGCTGTTTTATGTGAATAGCAGTGGGCGCACACTATGATGCCCCTCATCTATCCCTGGTGAATGTGGCTCACCCACCTTGTTCCACAGAAACCGGTCGGCTGTAGAATGACCAGACCTAGTGCAAATCCGTATCCGCACAGGTCCATCTCGTTCCGAAAAAGGACCCCTACCCCAAGCACCTAGGGGTCCACCTTTCAGGAGAAAAACCTCAAGAGAGGAACCTACCGACGAATGTTTCTTCCTTGTTTTTAGAAAAACCTGCACCTGCCAACACAGAGAAAACCCATTAAAGTAAACAATACCTTTCATCTGTAAGGCAGCAGACGCATGCAAAGACCGAGGTGGTCTAGAATGTTTTTTTAGCACAACACAGTGCACCAGAGACGAATTGGAAAGCCCAGTCAGAGAAACTGGCCCTTTGAAACCTATTCCCATTCGATAAAACTGTGTCCTTGAATTAATCTGAACCACTGCCATTGCTGTGGGCAACCTTCCACGCCATTGTTTTTTAGCCCGTCTGTGCCTTTGCAAAATGGGTCCTTGCAAAAATCAGTAAGGTACTGCCACCAATGTGAGCAGCCCTGCCCGAACTGCCAGGTCAGTTCCCCTGTTCACGGAAACACAAGCAACCCCAGACATGTTACGGCCTTGTTGGGCTTTACAAATTCCTCATTTGTGATGGTCTGCAATATTTTATAGTAATACCAGTGGTCTTGGCGTGAGTTCTGCATTTCAAGATACTTGCACATTGAGGGTGTGTTGCTGCTTGTGATTACTGTAGACATGTGCTCTTGCATGGGTTGGCATCAATGGGCCAAGTGTCTAGTTCAGTGCACCCATGGTGTTCGGTACCTGGGCGATTTGAAAGAAGCTCCCTTTCATATTGGCATCAATTGCATCCAAAGTTGTGAAATGTGACCAAAGGTATGTCTAAGGAGGACACCTTATACCTGGCCAAGTACATGTGGAAATGTGGGTTGGGACATTCCATGCAACATGCCAGCTGAGTGCTGGCATGAGCTGTTGGCACAGAAGTTAAGGACTGCCACCAATTTTATTAGAGGTAGTATGGCAGTATGGTATGAATACTGATTTGACATTCTAGATCCTCCTGTCTGGGCAGCAGTACATACATGATGTTGCGCCTTTTCAGGCATTACAGAATCAGAATCCAGGTGTCCATTAGTGCCCTGGGGTACTTTCTGACCCTGACAAAGGGTTGCCTCTGAAACCTCCTCCTTGCCTTGCCTTCATATATGACCTTCCCTCAAAAAGGGTATTCATCTCTCTGCTGTAGTGCGAAAGGGCTCCACTGGGCTGCATAGTGGTCTGTGTGTTGTGTGATGTTTGGATGGGCCTTTTCTATTTTTTTAGGTGTGTTGGGCTGTATCATTCAATCTTGCCTGGCAATCCTTTCTTGCTCCCCTTCTTTTAGAAGGTAAAAGTTTTTGGTGTTACGTTTAGTAGTTACTGCATGGGTTTCTGCTGATTTTCGACATTCAGTGTTCATTGTATGCAGTGTGGGGTGGTAAAACAGGAAGCATTCAGGAATACCGCCAAACTCGTAACAGAGCATTCAGTCTTATGATGTTATATAGGTGATACATTGCATACCATTACATTGGGTATCAATAATACCAGTTTTTAACAGTGCTACAAAACCTCAAAAACAATATTAACAAATGAGGTATACAAAGAAATACTTGTATTATTATCAGAACATGAGAGGTGCACCCCAGTCAATCCTTTTGCATGGAATGCTGGTGCTAACCATTGTTAAAGCTATGCGGATTGCTTCCCACCTACAGAACTGGGTGCAGTACTTATCTATTCAAGGTCTGCTACCTTGTGCAGTGTGTCTGCTCCTCCACTCGAGCATACCCTGCTGTGATTCACCAGGCCCTACACCACTGTGGATTGCAGTGCTTCTGCCAATTCCAGATTTCTGACTCCCTCCATGCGTCTTACTCATGGGCTTGCAGGTAGCCTTGCCACCTGACTTGCTGCATATATGTAAGGGCTGTAATACTGAAACAGCCAGATTACATATTTGGAATGAGATTTATGCAATCCTGGACGATTGTCTGCTCGTGCTGTTCGATTTATCGGTTGCATTTGATACAGCCAACCATGAGATTCTTTTTGAAATGTCATCATGTTGCAAGGGGATCAGAGGTCTGGGATTGGGCTGTTGTGTTCATTTTTGACGAACAGAAGGCAAATGGTTGTTATGGGGACTGCCTGATCTGAACCTTTCCCAGCTCTGTTTAAAGCCCTGCAGGGATCCATCCTTGCACCATTGCTTTTCACCTGATAAATGGATCCATCAGGGAATTTAGCTGCTATACACAGAGATGACATGTATGCACCAATATGCCAAATTATATCTTTGAATCTCTTCTGTAAAATAGATGTGCCAGCTTCGTAATTCTCTACTAAGTATTGAGTCATGGATACCCTTCCACTTGAAACTCAGCCCAAAACAGAGTGTCTCCTAACTTGCTAACTCTTCTACTCAAGTTTTAATATTCAGTTGGGTTTTAAAGGATACAATTCTGAGGTCTTCTGCAGAATTTGCCATTCTTGTTTTGGGGACAAGGAGATTTGATCATATCACCCCGATTGTGCAGTTTTTTCACTGGCTACAATTGGATGCTAGGACTATGTCTATAGAGTGATTTACTTTCAGTCTCCTACTTATTTAACTGACAAACTGAAACTTTCTGGAGATTCCTGAGGTCTCCGCACCCAGCTGTCTCTTCTTTTAGAAGTGCCAAAATGCAAACATGAATCCTTTATGGAAAAATCATTTTCTGGTGCAGCAGTGCAACACTGGAACTCATTGCCTCTAAACGTATGTATCTGAAGTTTAGGAAAGCACTGTAAACCTTGCAGTGTAGATCTGCGACTTAAATTACGTTTGTTTTGTCTCTTTGGTTTTTAGCTTGACTGATTGGTCACTTGACTGTGTAAAAGATTTTATGTCTGTATTTTACGCTTACCTTTACTCTTAAATGTTTTATTGTATGTTATATATGTCCATACTCTGTACAGCATCAGAGGCACGTGTGCCTTTTTCAAGCTATATAAAAACCTAACATAAATAAATAAGGGCTGTCATCTTGTTTTTAGTTTAGGTGGAAAGTAGGCTTGCCCATTTGGGCTCAATGGTACAAAAAAAACCAGACTTGCTTAAGGTGGAAAAGGTTGCTTTAATGCGACAGGCACAGGTTTGCAAACATCGACTAACCTGGCTCACTAACCATACAGGATAACTTAAACATAGATACTCAACAGAGCCCCGTATTCCCTCCTGCAAACCCTCCCCCTTTGCCTCCCTAACAGGTTTATAACGTTGCCATTATCACTCTCGCCATGCCACTGCACCATCCTCCTGCCAGTTCCTCCCCTTCACTGTAACCCCAGCCTACCCTGTCAGTCCAAATAGAATTAACCCCCCCACCCCCTTAACAGTAGAATAACCCCAAACCTTGACCCACCAACTAACTGAAATGGCCGAGCGCCAAGCCCCCCTTCACCAATGCCACCCAGCCAACCCCTTGTAGACAAAAGAACACTCCCTTTTGAAATCGTAACAACATTGAAACCAGGCTAACCTGTCAAACCACCAGCTTACACATTCCTGCTGTGCTCTCTGATATCAATCATGGGAGCCTTCAGATAAAGACTTCTCCTCCAGCTTCAGGGCCTTTGACTCTTAGCTGTCACAGTCCTTCAAAATCCATGCTCTTGCCCCATCCATCTTCATGGCCATCCCAAGCAACCTCTGCCACTGAAAATGAGACAAGGCATCCATTATCTTTGCTGGACACATCCTTCACTTTAAACACTATATTTGTATGCAGGTACCCCAAAATACAGACCTGTAACAGCGTTGCAACCCTCTTCTCCCTTGGCGACTGTCTGTTCATCATCTCCGCCAGCCCTTTATAATCCACTTTAAAATTCAACTTTCTGTTTTCCAGTTCTGTATGCCATACTCCTGAAGCCAGCACCAGAGGAAAGAATTCCCAAAAGCTATGGTGAACCCTCAGCCCCTCTTACGCTCGTTGCACCACTTCACCCTCCAGTATAAGCCGCAACCTCCAACTCCTGATGTATCCCATATAAATTGTATGTTTTAAGTCTCTGGGACCATAAGGAGCCACATGGACACCCCATTGTATTCCTTCAGAAATGAAAGCTAACCTTCAGTCCTCTTCCAACTTGGCCCCCGACTTCAACGGGGTTATGTTACTGAAGACCATTCTACCTGGCGCTAATACTTTGCACACAAGGTTTTGGTGCCCCAACAACTTCTACAACTCCCTCAAGTCCATGCTCCTCGCTGCAAAGGCCGCCAGCAACAATTCCACCAATATCGCCACCTTCTGCCACGGCAGCCTCAAACACATGGCTCCAGAATGTCCAGAAATACCAACACTGGCCAACCCAACTGTCTTCTCTGCTGCCAACAGCACAATCAGTTCAGCCATCAATACAACAAACTTCCACAACAATCCCTCACACTTGGCTGGCTCAGGAAGTCATCATGATAATGCACAAGCTGTTTCAAACCAGTTCTGAATGCAAAACACCATTGCAGGAATGTACTAGAGCACTCAAACAATGCATATTCCTCTTCTCCAATGAAATCATTGATCAAACTCCCTTCATGCCATGAGAAATTATGCATCAACCTAAACTCCCAGTAAGCCTTCTTTGGCACCACTCCCAGTGGGGACACCACCAAGTCCCTTTCAGGCCAATCACTAAAGGGGCCCACCACTCTCCTCTCTTAAACCTCCATTCCTAGCTTCGTCTCTATTACTTTTGAGCTCTTCATAGCTGACATTAAATCCTCTGCCCACCTTCTCAACCTTGTACCTGATACCCCAGCCTAAAGCCAAACTGAAATCCATCCCCAAGCAACTTTGCTCTCTCACTATCTGGGTAAAATTCCCACCACCTCAAAAGTGGCCCTTGCTTAACTGGTGTATGGGCCCTTCTCCACAATTTCCGTCCTATTGCTCCGTGATCAGTAACCAGCCACCCGGCTGTGAAGCACTGAGTAACTCGGTACCCCCTCGTACACTTGCTGCCGTCATGCTTACATTGGCACACCGCTCCAAAACACTCCTCCTTCTTATGGACGCAGCATGCCATAACGTGTTGCTCTATACCCGCTGACCCTGCTTCTTCTTGGGTGGGGCAACTGAGAAAGGGCAGATAGGTTAAAGGTAAACCGCTCACCATGTGCACCACTGGTGCTAGCCATGTCAAAGTAATTCACTGTAACCAAAGTTTCATGTCCAACCCTCCTCATACCACATTGTCATCTTCCCCCATCATAGCTTTAAATTCCTCATTGTAATGCACCCATGCCAAACACCCAAAATTAACAAATGCCTTTCTAATGACATCCATATGCTAACGTAGTGCCACACAGCACTCTGGATACTGCACATAGTAAACACTGGTGTAAACAATGAAACCTGATGCCCATTTTTCTATGATGGCACCATCTGCCTCTTTGCCAGCTCCCTTTTCTCCTTGTTGAACTACTCTTTAGCCCCTAACTCCCTACGGAGTAGCTTAAACAAATCCATGCATTTCCATTACATATTTCCTCTTTCTTCAACTGCATCAAATGCGACCCCAACGGGTTTGTTATCTCATATATGGCAGTGTCTTCCATTTACCCTCCCCATGTGCGCCTTTTTTTTTAAAATCGTACTCCTTATCACCTTGTGCTGCTCCTTTCTCCTGCTCATTTCATGCCCCTCCTTATGTGGACTATTTCCCTTAATCTGTTCCCCTTCCTTCTCCCGCTCAAGAACCACGATCTTTTCCACTGTGTTGACCCTGCACCCACCCCAACCCCCTCATCCACAGTTTGTGCCTCAATGTCCACCTTAAATAATTCCCTTTCTTTGCTCCCTTGATCCTCACCCTTTCGGCCTCCCTCGCCCACTGCCGTTCCATGCTCCCCACCCTCCACTGGTACCACCAGACCATGCAGCCGCAGATCCCATTGTGCGCTCCCAAGCCATGAACCATCCCTATCTCTGCCTGCCTCTCAGAAATTGCACAGTCTGGTCAAACAAAGCCATCCTCCCTGCTCCTTCTCCCCTATCGATCTGCACCATCACAAATGAGCTCCTGAAATGGGAAAAACAGCATCTGCTGAACATTATTTGCCACCAACAATATGCCCTTCTCTGTTGCTTCAATCCTATCCTCATGCCAACCTTGGACCCATTACCCACCGTCACACCACTGGTCCCCGGTTGCTTCTTGTCCTTCCAGTGGGGCGCATCCACCCCAAACTCCTGGATGCATCCTCAGGGAGGGCCATCTGGCAACGTCCCTGCTGCTGCTGAGGGGAAGCTTCCCAACCTCAGCCAGCTCTGGTCTTCTGGTCTCCACCTCTCCATGCCAATTGGTTGGGACGTGCAGACCCTTAACCCCTTAGCCAAATCTTCACTACCTTCCCTTCTCTTCTTTCGCACTGCAGGTTGGCCCTGCTCCCCTCCCCTCTTGAAACCTCCCCTCGCCCACCAACCCCCAGGAATTCTTACACCCCGCTACCTTACCCCTGCTGCACCCATGGGTACCACCTCCCCAGCCCTTTAACACCCTCTCTCTTTTACTCTGTCACCCTAGCTGACCCCAGAGGCATTTCCCACTTGGTGACCATTCATCCCCCAATATCACCACCCCACCCAAAGGTGTTCCAGTCCCTAGGAGCAGGTTAAATACATTACCACCATGAGGGCCCCATCTGACGCCACCCTCTGTGGTCGTACTGCCCTCAATACCTCCTCCTCTTCTACCGACAACCCTGCCATCATCTCAGCCAACTTGCCCGCCAGCTTCCCTTAATAAGCGCAGCACTTCCCGAATGCCTCAGGGTCCACACACACTCCAGCCATGCAAAGCTACCATCCAGTAGCCCATGAGTTATCAAAGAATTCACAAAGTCCAAAAGGCCTGCTAACAAGAGCCCACCACAAAACTGAATGCATGAAAATGGTAGGTACCTGATCCAATTATATAGTTTGCCATGGAACAGAGAGGAAAACGACCCAATCCGTGGGAGCCATGGCTATGTCCTTCCGTTTGCTCACAGGTTCAGGAAGTACCTTACTAGAATATCTATAGCAAAGTGCAGTAGGAGCTGTTCTCCACCCTTACTGTGTCTGTCACTCACCGAAACTAGGAACGGGGGGGGGGGGCAGATCTGAAATTATAAAATGTTACCTTGAGAGGGGGCTGGTCCAATAAGGCAAGTGCAGTGTGCCTCTCCCCCCAAGTGCTCCCCGGCCCACCTATATATTTCCTACTCAGGCACAGAACCTACATTTCCCCCACCCGTTCCCCACAAATCCAGGGGTCTGCGCTTGTATCTGCAATACCTGTTTGTCCCCACTCACTGAGATGGCACGTGGAGCCCTACACGACCCCTCCTCCTTACCTAATCCCTCACAAGAGCATGAGCCCCACTGGCACATTGGGTAGATTGAGCCACATGCCACTTGTGACTCCCAAATAAGCCTCTTCTCCCTTCGATAGACGCCTGAGCACTGCCGCCTGTCTGCTGAAGGCCCAGCCAGAGTACCCTCATGCCACAGAGGTTTAGGAAGGATGCCACAGACAGAGACCATTGACTGTTCCCGAACCTTAAAACACCCCCTCTTATACCACAGGGTCACTCTGTCCATGGTTACAGCTTGCTAGTCCATGGTACAGAGCCCACACATACCCAGCAGTAAACTCGTCTCTCGTCCCCCCCCCCAGGATCCACCTTGTTGTACTTGTGGTAACCATTTTAGAGTGTTTTCTTAATTTTGGTCTGAGAACTTGAAGATGTTATCATGCTGTGAGCGCTTTGCATTGAGAGTGAAAACTTTGATGGCTGTCTCAATATATGGCATGGGGCAGTCATCCCAGGTTCAAACAGCCTCACAGTTGACTGTTAAAGTCCATGATCTCCCATTAATGGTGACCAATTTGTTCAGACCGGTTAACTCAGGTTTCTGGGCCATTGACATTTTTATCTAGCTCAAAGCTGCAGGCTATAAGGCTATATTATACATCGGCAATAAGCAGTTAGCCTTCGATGATCTACATTTTTTTTTAAATGTGAACGATTGTGACTGGTTAATCTAACTTTAAATTGTCCCTATTTATTACACTGCATGATCGTTTACATGTCAACTGTGTGCCACCTTCACAAGACCTTGAGAATGAGGCGTTATCCATGCATAGCTACTGTTTTTATTTCACATGTATGCTATATTGCATTTAACAAAAAAATCCCCTCCCGCATGACTGGGAATAGAAATTACTCTTATATTCATAAGGCTGGGATTTAGGTAATCATAGATCTTGATAGCATTTCAAAACTCATCCGCCACCAGTCTCTTACATTATACAAAATCTCTGTGCCTGAAATGGATGCATATGCTGCAATGCAGTATCTCATTTACAGTGTGTCCCTAGTGGTAGGCAGCACGTCTTCTTACTGTAGAACATACAGTACTGTACAAATCTCATTACATGCGAATTGTACGTCGAAGGAGGGGTGGGGGAGGCGGAGAAAAATGCCCTGAGGTCGCTGCAGCAGCTCATCTTGAAGAAACATTCACCTCACTGCCAATAAAGTTTCTAAGACAACGGACTTGACATCCTAGTAAATACTGGAATTTACACGACGTGCCCCTCTTTTCGCACCAATTTCACCAAACAGAAAGAATGCCAAAAAGACTATGGAAACACATTGCATGTGCACTTGACGATCACACGCGTTATTTCATTGTGAAGTTATATTTGATTGCATTTGCTAGGCATAGTTGAATTATTATTTTGCAACCTGTGTTGCTTTCTCCTCCTGCCTGAACAGTGAACTTTTACTCAGTTTAAAAATATATATCGCTGTTGTTTTGCCTCGAAGATATTTCAAAAGGAATGTTTTCATGGTATATTTTAAAAATATTGAGTACACATTTGGGGTCAACACAAGTTGGGCGGTATCGTGGTGGTAAATCTGCCTGGATACCACCCAACGCCAGTAGCGTAGCCACAACTCAGTATGGCGCTATTAGTGCTGGATCCTGAGCTGCGGCAAGGCTGTAAATCCCCATTTAATTAAGAGTCCATAGGACTCTAGGGGGCATTTCAGAGCATTTACCAAATTGCGCCACGGTAAATGCGCTCAAAATGGATGAAAAATTGGCAGATTTACCTCCAGCTGAAAGCTGGAGGTGAATCTCCCAACTTTTGGCCCAAACTCTTGATTGCGCACATCGGTGATGTGGCGTTAATAGCGTTACCACTGCATTTTTACCACTCTGCCCAACCCGTGATGAAGCCCATTGGCCTTTTCTGATTAGATATGTTTGATTGCAATATCTATGAGTATCAATGATTTCACCACACGTTTGAAAACCACCAAAATAACGTCAGGCAGTTGAACATGAATATTAAAGGAAAGGAACCCCTAGGGTGAACTATAAAATATATTGAACACCCTGGTGGAGCTTAACAATCGATCACATTGGTTGTAATGTGGGGGATATTTAATTACATATGCCCAAGTTCCGAGCACTTTGATATCTTTCCCTTTCCACACAACCCCTCCCCTACCTGCTATGCATGCATTCTTTTTCTTTTGCTCTTTTCAAGTTGTTGGAAACTCTGATGCACATCAAGCTACGCTACAAAGTGCTATTAAAAAGCATTGCTGGCATTTAGCTTTGTACATGGTCCGGTAACAGCTCCCCAGTCTGAGTGTAGGCAGGCCCGAGTGAATCCCTACAATCAAGATGGCACCATCTGAGGAAGGCTGGAAAATGTAGGCAGCACACTGTGCGTTCCCGCCCGTGTTTCCACACACCTGATTGGATGAGCAGCCTTAGCTGGGTGCGAATGATCAATCCATCCAGTATCAATGTCTCCAAAATTAATTAATTAGTTAAAAGAACTGGCAGGCGGGGGACTCACATTCAATTGGCATAACTGCCAAATGTTTTCATTAAGTTAGGTTGAAATGTCAACCGAGAAGGAAAATATTTTACATTGCAGTACTTAAAGTGCGATATATAAATCCCATGTGGATTTTCTTTCCCGGCAATACCAATGTTACAATGTGGCACTAGACCTAGGCTAGTTAGATGAACAGGCTTCAATGAGCTTATCTCACATTTGGATCATTCAAAAAATATTTGGAAGTCATTAACATTCATATGCTGTCCTTTCCCAAAAACCCAATAGTTTCTCCCAAGTTCTTATAAGCTACCTATGGAAATCTTATAAGGAATTTTTGTGTAGGTATTTACCCTGACACATTATAAATTGTGTGGAATATTTTTATCCACACCAATGCGCCACACTGCACCCTTTTGCCAATGGGGAAAGAAAACTGTTAAACATTGAGGAAATAACCCTGTGTGCGCCAAATCTACAAAACTGTGCATGGTTCACAAACCACAAAAGAGCTTCACACCCTGACATACACAGGCAAAGTTGGTGTAAAAACAGGAATCACTGCTGTCACCTGTCATCTGTAATCTGTCACCTGTCACATGAATCAATGCCACAGAAGTGGGCTAAAATCCGAAAATGCCCTTAAATACAGCTTCCTAATCAATGGTAACCTTCAAAGTGCTGTTTTGGCACTAAATTCAGTCATTTTCCCCAGTGAATTATTGAAAGGAAAGTGTGCTGAAATCATGGATTCTCCAGTGCAGTCAGAGGAATCCAGGCCTCCCTGCCTGACAGCTGCAGCAGAACATTTGCTGTCAAACCCAGTTTAAAAGTCTTTCTGTTTCCTGGTTAAAATGGCAAAAATCACCTTTGTTTGTGAAGGGCTAATTCTTTTAAAGTGTCCAAATCCCTTATAAACTGTGCGTGTATATTATATGTGAACTGAAAAGACTTTAATGTATAGGAACCCAGTCTAGAGCGAATCAACTATTTAATTCTGATCTGATAGCCCAGCCTGGGAAGATTCACATTTCAGTTTAACACTCAGTTGCTACAGGAAGGCTTAAGTGATGTTAATGGTTCCCGCATAATGAAAACAAAGAAAGCCTCAGACATTTGTCTTCTGGCTGACCCAAGGACAAAGGAAGGCTTGGACACCCTTCCTCCTAAAGGAGAGGCAGGATGTGGAGGAGGTTTCTCAGTGAACTTCAAAGGACTGGCCATTCGCTCAGTTTGGAAGTAAGAAAAAAAAAACCTGGCCTGGATTTTGAATGGAAATTACTTATTTTTGCCTCAGAACTTTATGACATTTAACGTGGCAGCCAAAATAAGTAGACAGGTGAAAAATACAAACTTATAAATCTGAACTCATGCTAGACAGTTGAAGATTTGGTAGGAGTTCTTACTACATATGGAACCAAAGTTATGAAAAATGTCTTATTGTAGCAGAACAATCAATGTTGCTAACCTAAAATTGTATGTACATGATCCACTGATCAGCACCCATAGAGGTACCAAATTAGAAATGATTAATCCAAACCGTTATTGTTGAAATTGACAAAAATCTGTAGCATGACCAAGACAGCTTGCACAAGGATGGGGATTGAACGTGGATGTAGACAATCAAATATGAAATATATGTGTCCAATTTTATTTGGGTACATAATGTTAGAAATGTACATGTGTGCAAGAGATATGTTTTGGTAAAAATCAAGGTGGAAGTTCCTAAATCCTGTCATAATGATGACAGCCCTGTTCAGACTGCCAACCAGGACAAAGCACATGCCTGTAGCCACTCACAGACATGGGAGTGTGTTTTTGAAGTTCTACCCACGCCATAAACTTTGTAAAGTATAAATATAGGCGTTTCACTACACATAAAACTCCTTCCAGAACACACTGCTTCCAGAACCCATCCAGATGTCCACGCAGCACCTTATTCCAGAACTCTTCATCTTGTAGCTGACTCCAGAATTCTTTGAAGATCCAGATTTCTTTGCAGACTCCAGACTTTAGCATTGCAGAACTCTTGCTAGCTTGACCCAATTACAAACATGCAGAACTTAAAAGAATAATTCTGATTCAGCTTGGCTTGCTACCATTAAGGCTTGCCAGCTGAAACTTGCATCCTGCTATCTACCGTGTGCAGTAACCAGAAGGGGCCCTTCCAAATCCAGTCTGAGGTGCAGTCTAAAATTGACCAGAACCACGCTGCTGATCCAAATCCCTCCAGAGGTGCCCTGCTGCCGGTAGACCTGATCCACCCAATGACCAGAACTGACGGTCCAATTTGATTATAAAGGACTGTACGTATAATAGGAAGAACAGTAATCCATAGCCTATCTGTATTGTATTATCCCTATCTCTACCCATCCCATCTTTAATTCAGAAGCCTTGTATTGTTAGAATCCTTCTTGCACTGATTTTCTCATCTGTGTTACAAAACCATAACTCCCTAGTGATTTTGAAGTAACTAAAGTAAATCCCAGAAGAAATTGAGGACCCACCACATGAATGGTTGCGCTGGCCACGTAGCCATGAAGATTCATGTGTGGCCTCTTCTTTTTCATAGTCATTAATCTAGTATTAATCTAGTATAAGAAAACCTATCTGTCATTTTTAAAACCAAATTCCTGTTTCCATTTTCGTGCCTATTTTGCAAAAACGCCTCTCACTAAAACCTCTATAACTTCATCAGTTTTAAAGATAGAAACGGAATTTCAACTCTCACTGATACCTAAGACCCTTAGCAACACCCACAATTAATGTGTATTTTACCCGTTTTTTGTTAATATCGCATAGTAAATGTTTGCCGCAAATTTGCAATTTTAACCAAAGTTACATGTGTATTTTGCCTATTTCATAGTGCTTCTTCCATCCCATCCTGATCTGAAGTCCGATGGTTGTTGATAATATAGCTCATGTGTGTTAGGACTTGTTTAGAGGTGCTTTCCTTAGAATTGTTCTCCATTTAAGCATTTTTGACTATTTTGCAGTATTTCACAAAGCCATTTTTCACTTGTCATTTTTAAAAGAGTCAATTTCCAAAAACGGTTTGTCTCTCTTGTTTGGGGAGGGAAGAGTGCCTATAAACTCTAGAACTTGTCTTTCATTCCTGAATACCTGCTGGTTACTCACATTGGGGTAGGATTGCTCATTTGTATTTGAACAAAACTTTGCAGGGGGAGTCTTAACCTAAACGCAATCTGTGCACAAAACAAAACTGTTCTTTTTCCTTTGTTTTCTATTTTTCATCATTATAAGTGAATTCAATTGCTTTGCTTATTTTCTGAAGTGTATTGTCACGCCTTGGTGATTGCTGTCCCATATATATATAGATATTAAACTTATGTGTGATTTGAATATTAAATAAATAAATATTTACCTTTACAAACTAGCCTGATTCCTGGTTCAGTGTGACCTGGGGCGGGGGGTATTTTGAGAAGGGTGTGATATGAGTAGTATAGCATTCAGAATATTGAACTTATAGACACAAATAAATAAGGGTTTAATTGCGCACTACATTGCTAGGCGAGACCTGGGTGTGTGCCGGATTAAAATCCCTTATAACTGGTTATAAATAACCAAATATATATCTATATATGGTTATATATTTGGTTATTTATACATATCATGGGTAGGTTAAATAGAATGAGGTATCACAACAAATGTTTTTATTCATGTTGTCCTGATTTCTTTTACAGGCTGACTAAATGTAGCATTGTAGCTGCAGTAACGGAGTGCCGAGTGATCTCACTTCATTTCACCATGGCACGCCAAAGCGTTGCTGTGTGTGAAGTGAAAATGCACTATGCTCTGCTTCCTTACCAGATTTTTATATGTGTTTTCTTCTGTGAATACTGGCCATTTCCATCAATTGGTGGCAATAAAGAAAGAGGTGCCATTTTTTTTTTTCAACCTGTCAACCATTGTCACTTAAACGCTGCATAACGATTGCTGTTTTAACGCTCGTAAATGCACCCACACCCCTCTGTTGGAAATCAGTTTTTAAAAGAAGAAGCGTTTCGCCTATTTTTCTGTTCACGTCTTTCTTCCTACCCAGTTTCACAAATATGCCAGCTTCAGGTGATAGATTTGTGAGTGAACACTTTTTTTTTTATAAATTAGCATCTAAAGTACATCAAGAAAATGTTCCTTTTCTGAATGCCGTTCCAAACACAATTATTTAGAAAACATCTCGATTCCACAGAAAAATTGATACCTGCTGGTGGCGAAAAATCTAAAAGTTGTACTTCCTCACTTGCAGGTGAAAAAAATGCCCAATCCTATGTTGGTTGAACAGAAGAGAGGGATTTCTAAAGCACTAACAATAACAATGGGTTAGGCCAGGTCACTCAAAGAACTATGACCAGAAAGCAGTGGCTTGATCCAAAACAAGTAGGTCCAGAAATATGTACTTTGAACTAGAAGTGATGACATAGGAGTGTAAATAATGAGCTTCTAGAACCTCCAGCACCAATTATGCAAGGCCTGTAAGTTCACTCCAATTGAAAATAAAATATTCAGCATGCAATTATCCCACTATCATTGTGTATTGCTTGGTTTTCCCTGAAGAGCGGGTGGGGAGCCGAGGTGTCATAACCAGAATACAAAACTGGAACCCAGGTGGTTAAGCATAGACTTCTAAGGAATACCTCAAGACAGTATTTTTCATCATTTTAATTGTGAGTCAAAGTTCGATGTGCACCATATCCAGCTTTAGTAAGGTGACTCTAATCAACAGTGGGTGCTTTGGCACATTTAACATTGGTATTTCATGACATTTGAGCAAAAGCTGGAATGCATGGATGAAAACCCACAGATGCAGAGTGAAACCAAAAGGTACCAACTGGAACAAAACAGCAAACTGCACAATTGTTGGTTGAAAACATGTAGTGCAGAATGAACAGTTGAAAACACCATATCACATGAAGACATTCAGTAGATAAAATGGAACACAACACTAAGCAATTAATTGAACGGATGAACAGACCACACACATATGACGCACTCTTGCCTCATTTTCAGAGTATGTTGATGGTAGTCATGGTCATGCCCAGTGCATGACCATGACTACCATCAACATACTCTGAAAATCATATGGCAAACACTATGGCCATGCTACTATAGTAGTTCTTACAGTGGCGGATCCTCATGCTGGTCCCAGCTCTTTGCAGCACATCCCGATTGTCGGATCTCCTTACTCTCACCATTTTAGTTTTCTTTTGTTTTTGTGGTTTTCAGCAGCTCTGATGGGGCTGCTGTATTCACTCTTCCCCTTTTGTTACAGGCCCTCCCCTTCATGGAGTCTGCAGTGGTAGACCCGTGTACTCATTTGTTTACTGTGTATGTCCTTCTGTGGGCCTTAGAGTTTTAAAAAAAACATTACTCCTGTTTTTTGTGTTGTGTGTGCATTTGTCATTGAAGATGGCAGCCAAAACATTGCCTGCTCTTGTGGATGAAGCCAAAGGGGAATGGTGTTCTTCTCTATCCTCAACACTCACTCTAGTACTGGGAAGAAGTGGAGTCCTCTGCGTGTGTATGGTTGTTGCAAAGGGGAGGTTTCATTTTCTCCCTATCATACTAGATGTTAAATGGGACAGAGGTGCAGTTCTCCAATAACGGTTCTCTTCAGGGTGGAAAAGGTAACTGTGCGATATTTAGGTTTTCTTATAGTCTTCTTCTCCTGAAGGTGAGTATTCCAGATCCACTCTGAGATTTCGCTTTGTGACAAAGCTGGTCCTCTTATCTTTCACAATGGTTTGGGAAACTGGTCCTGGGGAAATATTCTTACCTTGCTTCATTGACATGGTAATGTTAGTCCAACAATCTTGTGCCAATGAGTGGAGGTTACTTTGTATTCATTTACTGTAAGTCCGTTTTTCAAATTGTGCATTTGTCTCTATTACTATAATTTAAATTCTTTTTATTAGATATGTTAATGCTTTGTGAAATTTCTTTTATTCCTTTTTTTATAGCCGGTACTAGCACTTACTTTTTTTTATGGCACAGGCAACTCCCAATGCTTGCATATCATCATCCATGTTTAAATAAAAATACACAAATGTGCCTTTTAATAGCTTAGAATAGGTGCACACCTTGTATTATCATATTTTCATATTAAAGACCTGATTCACAGAGTGTTTTGCAATGGGATTGCAACATTATAAAACACTTCTGTGAATCAGGCGCTACGTTCTACGTTTGTTTACAGTGTTGCATGCGTGCAGTGCATTTCTGTCTAATTTGAAGACATTCTTTTGATTATTCATGAAAGGGTATTCTTTTCTGATGTTTAAATACATGATGCGGTCAAGTCACAGTTGTTTCTAGTTTCATTTTGCTTTCTTCTACACTATATATTGTATTTGTTTGTGCTGCATAGATATAAAATATTCACAAACACATAGGTATTGCTAATTTTGACATTTGTATTTGGATATTTGTTTTGTGTAATTTGGATTTATATGTTTGTTTTTAGATATTTAGTGATAATATCTTTTCGGTGTGTGGGGTTTCTTCTTGCACATTTGCGAAGAAACAGTTTTGTATGTCCTGAGAGATCCTTTTAATGGTAGTTACCATTTCATTTTCTATATTGATTTTAATGGTTTTAATATTTTAACTGTTTTTCTTATCAATATACATCTTCCATAAGACATCATTTACACGCTTTTCTATGAGGTGCAATTATTCTACTGTGACAGAATGCCCTATTCCAGCATTTAGTAGAACAGCATGAAATAGAACGGTCTTGTAGCACAGCATGTTGGTGCTTTAAATATGCATCTGTGCTTTGAAAGATGTGCATTTTGCCTTTGTTTTTGGTTTTGCATCATCTATTTCGTATGCATATATATATTTTTATATCATTGATTTGAATAAACAAGCCTTTTGTCTAGTATTTTTACTATGTACATGTGTGTTACGTTTGACTTCTTCAGTGTCATTATTATCTTTCTTTGTGGGTCTGTCAATGAATTCACGGATTTGTCCTTTCTTGCATTGGAAACTGTAGCCCCCCTTCATGAAGGTATACATAATATCTATTTTTACTTTATATGTTTCTTCTGCAAATTATAGCTACACGTTATAAGTCTGCATTAATTTTCCACCAATGTTAAATGACAATTTTTTTAAAGTCTGTACACTCTGATATTTTGTAATGCTGCAGTGACTTATCTTAGGCAGGGACTAATATCTCTTAGCATGTAAGCAAAATATGTAAGCCACACTTTTGTATATGAAATGCTTACTCTACTAAAGCATGAACAATATTATTTTCATTTTACATATATGTACATTTGTAAAGTTACACTTTGACATGGATTTATTATTTTACGTAGAGCTGTGAAACATGCATCTTTATGCTATTTATTTTGTTCTGTTATATGTTTTTTGGCAATGGTTAATGCTTGATGATTTGCATTTCTTTACATTTGGTTTGCATTTTCTAGTGATGAAAGTATTACTTTTGTTTTCTTTTCTTTTTGTTGGTGTATATATTTTTTTGTGCTGCAGTACCAGTTTGTGTATTGTTACCTTGGGTTCTGTGTTTTTCATTTGGCATTGAAATTAATAGTTTGTGTTTTGTTTTGTTTTTGTCTTTGTTTCATTTGCCTGATACTGTTTTCTCTTTGTTTCATCATACTTGTGTGGTTCTTTCTTCCATTATTTAAATTGATATTTGAAATTATATTATGTTTTCATATTTTTCCAAATTAGCAATTTTCTTGTATATTAGTAGTTTAAGTAAAGTTGTATGTTTTTGCAAGAGCTTATTTATATGGAATTTGTATGTGTTTTCTTTGAAGGTGCTGTATTATTCATATTGCATTTGTATGTTAGATCATTTAGGGTGATTCAGTACACTTGCAATAATGCACAATATATGTGTTTGTTTTTTATATGTTTGTACTCCACATATGTGTATAATGCTTCAATCTCTTGTACACATGGTAATAATGTTGTCATAAACACCTAATTGATGATACCAAATCTATGTAGCTTGGATAGATAAAAGACGGAATTGACCCTTTTGGTGTTTCCTACTGATGTGTGGCAAGTACTTTTAAATTACATTTTTTAAGTTAAATTCCCTTTGAAAACAGATTACCTTTCTAAATGTTTGTGTTTAGTGTTCAAAGTTGAGCTATTTTTTGTGCCAGGAATACTAACCGAATACTGCTGGTCGCTAATATACAAAGCAAAAATGTGTTATTTGTGTTTTATATTTGTGGTTATCTGTTTTGGCTGGTAACCAATCACACGGGGGGCCATTATTGGCAATAAGCCATGAAGTACACAAAACAACGTACACAAGCAAAAACACTTATAAAATAGACATTTGATACAATATATATATCTCAATTTAGATAAAATAAAATCGATGATAGGACAATGTTAAAATAGTTACTAAAAAACTGTAAAATTCAATACTACAGTTTTTCAATCAATACATTGCAAAAATAATACCAATATTCGGGGAGAGCATGCTCACAACCCCTAATGTTTGTCAGTCTAAAAAAAAGAAAACAAGCATAACAAAAACATGCTAACCTAAACTAAAACCACTAATAGGTTAACATCAAATGCTGTCTTCCATGTTCACTGGGCCATCTCCAACACTGTAGTCCTAAGCCAGGCCCTGTCAATATAACAGGCTAATTTCAGTACATTACACATATCGATACACCCTTTACAGAAAGTTAAATCTTGAGATGCCCTCAACAGAAGCTGCAAATAGTACCAACTCAGTAATCCCAACACAGCACAAATAAACATGAAGTGGGAAGTGGTTTCTTCACCCACTCCACAAAATGAGCAAAGTTCAGAATGGTTATTTCCCCATTTATTTGTATGAGTCTGTCCTGTATTTATAATCCATTTGTTTTATAATTCAAGCAGACTGCCTCACTGAGGTTATGTAAATTATGTCTTGAAACTTAAGAAACTCAAACAACTTTTGACCGTTTTAATGGTGCATAAGTCTTACTTTAGCAAACCATGTGCCTTATTGTTTATGTTAGTAGGTAATCTATCCATCTATCGATCTATCTATCTAGCTAGCTGTATAGCCATCTTTGGGTTTCAATCTACCAATCTATCATTTCATTAGAACGGAGAACCATGTTTTTTCAACTTCTTATACATTTTGAACCACTACATGTATTTCTACCAAATTTCACATGGTTGATTGGATTTATGACGATCAGTTGCTTGGTAAATATCCATACACAGGTTCAAATGTTATAGGACAATGCACCATTGTCATGGTACACATATGATGAGACACAAAATGTTATTCTAACATGCGTTACCAGACATATTTCACATTACACGTTAGAAATACACATCATATCTATAATTGCTTTCAACAGGTAATGAGTTAATGGGTTAATACTCACTCTCAAGCACTTTGCTTTGACTCATTTCTTAGCAGCAATCACCTAACACAGTGAGCTATCTGCGCTAGAAGTGAGATGTGTGCAGGTAGGTGACTACATTGTTTTATTGAACATTTGTATGGCGCCCATACAGCAAAAAGTGTTTCCAGGCGCACAAGACAAAAAGGGGGTGGGGACAGAGGAGGAAAACAACCATAACGGTCCTACTAGGCCTTGTGACATTCGGATAGTGTAAGTTCAGTATCAAGAAGTGCATGGGTGGGAGGAGATCAGGACGATGGAAAGGGATAGGGAGAGGGTGTGGAGTGAGAAGTGCAAGAGGGAGGGGGCGCCAGGGGCTGGGCAAGTGCTGAGGGGCACCCAAGAGGGCAAGTACAAGGGGAAACAGGGGTAGGGGTCAGGTAGTGCAAGGAAGAGGGGGTGGACCAGCATCAGTAGGCTAGTCAGGGAAGGGTGCCCGAGGGCAAGTGCTGGTAAGAAGGGGTACAGGGGAAGATTGGTCGCAGGGAGGGCCTGAACCCAAGAGACTCATAAGGGAACAGACAACCAGTTGCAGCGGCAGGAGGAGACTAGCAGGGAGGTGAAGAGGGAAGGAGGAGGAGAAAAGTATGTTTTTGAGGAGCATTCCGAACATACAGAGATCTGGCTCAAGTTGGAGAGGGGCAGTGAGGCTGTTCCAGAGGGAGGCTTCTGCTATAGAACGAGATCTACCCCCCACTCTCTGCTTGGAGAAAAATCTGAACTACAGAGAGTTGGTGTTAGAGGACCAAAGGAATCTAGCAGGGAGGTATTTGGGGAGAGAGATTTGAATAAAGCGAGGTCCCTGGCCCCAGAAAGTCTTGTGGATGATGCAGAGGGTCTTCAATTTCATCCTAGCATCCACTGGGAGCCACTGGAGAGATTGTAGGGCTGGTGAGATGTGGTCCCTAGGATTGAGCCAAGGATAAGTCTTGCAGTCCTATTCTGGATTAGTTGAAGAGGGCGGAGGAAGGAAAGAGGCAGATTGAGGAAGAGGATGTTGCAGTAATCCAGCCTGGAGAGAACCACAGCTCTGGAGACATTGAGTTTCTGGAGGAAGGTGTGGGAAGAGAGAATGCCTCTGAGGAGGTCAATCTGAAAGTGGGCCTTTTTGGGAAGGTCAGCGATATGAGGTGAGAAGCAGAGAGAGGAGTCCAAGATGACACCCATGTTTTTTGCCTCACAAGAGGGTGAATGGAGGGCGTCCAGGGGGGGTGGCCTGAGTCAAGGAGTGAAGGAGGGGGTAGGAGCCCCAATGAAAAGAATTTCAGTCTTATTGGCATTAAGGCAGAGATCGTTAGTGGCACAGCATGCTGGTTTAGCAGTCAGATATTTGGGAATGAGAGAGGGAGGAGAGGAGGAAGAAGAGGGTAGCTTAAAGGAAAGCTGTGTGTTGTTAAGCATAGCACTGGAAATGAGGAGAGAAGGTGGAGATCAAGAGGCCAGAGGCGCAAGGTAAATATTGAAAAGCTACGGGGAGAGGATAAACCCTGAAGGACGCTCGTAAGTAGAGCATGAGGTAGAAGAGAGAAAAGGGCTAGTTGCACTAGGGAGGGCCAATTTGAAAGGAAAGAGGTCAACCAATCCAGTGCCCAGTCCGTGATGCCCAAGGTATCACAGGACCAATTAATGAGGATGGAATGATTGACCATGTGAAAGGCAGAGAAAAGATCTAGGAGGAGGAGGAGCAGGGCAGAGGGAGAGTTGGAATGGAAGTTTGAGAGCAAGTCATCACAGGTGTTCAGGAGAGCAGTTTCCATGCCGCTGGCTACTATGAAGTCAGACTGGTGATCATGCAGGCAGCAAACAGATTCAGTGTGATCGATTAGTTGGGAGATGATCAACTTCTCCAAGAGTTTGCCCAAGAAGGGTCTAGTGGAGATAGGGTGGTAGTTAGCCAGGCAGGAAGGGCCCACAGACAACTTTCTTAGGAGGGGATTCACAAGGGAGTGCTTGAGGGGCGAGGGGAAGGAGTCAATGGCAAAAGAGTGGTTACAAAACTCAGGCAAGGAGGAAGCGAGGGAGGCAATGTCGTCCTTGCCAATTCTGCAAGAGCAGGAAAGCATCTGTTTGGAGGAGACTTTCATAGAGCAGACTGTCTTGGTGACCTCACCGGGGCTATGGGTGAGAAGGAGCAGAGTAAAGGTACCAGGGGAGGCCTGCTTGCAGGTGGAGGAGGGAGGAGCATGGAGGAAACAGAGGATATGATGTCCTGAATTTTGGTAGTGAAATAGGAGGCCAGTGCCATGCAGAAGACCTGGGAAGGAAGAGGAGAAGTGGATACTGCAGTAGGATTGCCAAGTTCCTTGCAGATTTTGAAAAGTTCAGCCATGTTGTTTGTGGCCCCAGAGATGCAGGCTTGGATATGGGCCCATTTCTTGGAGCAGATGGAGAGTCTGTATTGCCTTTGGAGCAGGTGATAGCCCAGTTCGTCAGAGGATGTGCTAGAAGCCAACCACTTCCGTTCGGCAACTTTGCACATGCATTTCAGCAAGGGTTACAACATCCTCTCCAAGCCCAGGTCTAACCAGTCTGGAGGTGGAGTGGCCCACATTTTTGCTGAATGGGTCCCTGCTTCCATCATACCCACTCAATCCTACTCTTCCTATGAATGTCTTATCTGTAAGCTTTTCATCTCTCCCTCCCTCTCGCTCACTTTTAATGATAATAATATTGCATTTAGAATGCGTGTTTACACAAGTCTTTCTATGTGCCACAAGACAAGGGGGGGAAGACAGAGGGAAGACAAGACAAATGATCTTAGTAGGCCTTGTGACATTCAGATCAAGCAAGTAAGACAACAAGAGATGCAGGGCGAAGGGAGTGGGGGAAGTGCAAGGGAGAGGGTAGGGGGAAGTGCGGTCAGGGCCAGTAAAGCTCTGGGTAAGTGCGACCAGGGCAGCGCAGCTCTGGGTAAGTGCAAGTTGCCATGGGGGCAGTAAAGGTTACACATTAAAGCCCCTAGGGCGGCAACAAGCCAGGCGGCAGTGCAAGGAGAATTGGTCGTAGAGGAGCCTTGGACCCAGTGAGACTCTGAGGGTACCGAGCAACCAGTTGGCGCATCAGACAGGAAGGTTAGCAGGGGAGTGAGAGAGAGATGGGAGAGGTGAAAAAGAGGGCCTTGAGCTGCTTCTGGAACTTCAGGTGGTCTGGCTCAAGTCTGAGAGGGGTAGGGCTGCTGTTCCAGAGGAGGGAGGCACTACAGAGGAGAGAGATCCATCACCCACTCTCTGTCTGCAGAAGCGTCTGACCCCTAGAGAGATGGAGATAGCTGAACGAAGGGTTCGAGAAGGAAGGTACTTAGGCAGAGAGAGTTGGATGTAGTGCAGGCCTTAGACCCAGAACTCTTTGTGGACGATGCACCATCTACATGACTCCTGGGGAGATCTCCCCCTTCTTTTTGGAGTGGTATGGTCTTGTCTCTTCCCTTCTGACCTCTACTTCCAAGCTTCTCCTCCTTGGAGACTTCAATATTCACCTAGATTCTCCTGGTGCAGGCACTTTACTCTTCTGCAACCTCTGTGACTCTCTTTCCCTCACCATTCTTCCATCTGGCCCATCCCACTCAGCCGAGCATACCTTGAATGCACTCATCACAGCTGATATCTCCTTCTCCAATGCTCTCACTACTCCTCTCTCCGGGTCTGACCACGCTCCCTTCTCCTCCCTTCTGGAGCTCCTTGGCTCCCCAGCTAAGCCTCTGCCCGCACTACCAGTCTCCTTCTCCATCATTAGACCAATGAAGCAAGTGGCAGTAGCCGCCTTTGCCGCCTCCTTCAACCCCCACTCCTATTCACTCTCACACGGAATCAGCTCTTGCTAACCTTCACCTCTCCATCTCCAACAACCTTGATATCCTTGATCCGCATGAAGCCTACTTCTAAGTGCAATAGTTGGTATGATTATCTCACATTATGCAATAAGAAGACATACAGTACAAGAGTTTGGATGCTCTAAATTCCGAAATTACGCGCGTATTCTCATATTTCACATTACACTTTATGACACGCCAGACACCTAATATGGTGAAGATCCCTATATGGGTTCAACCACTATAGGAGAAAGCATTTATTTTTATTTTTCAATATGACTTGCATTGTATGCGTAAGCTCTTAAATGTATCTCCTTCTGAATTGGGAATTAAACACTAATGGCCTCATCACAAGTGGGGCGGTTTCCTGGCGGATTTACCACCGGGATACCGCCCAACGCAAATACCGTTACCGCAACTTGCTCCGGCGCTACTAGCACCGTATCACAAGTTGCAGCAATGCTGCAAATCCCAATGCTGTAAAGTCCATAGTACCCTATGTGTCATTTTCAGCGCATTTACAGAGGCGCAAATTGTGCCACAGTAAAGGTGCTCAAAATGTGTGGAAAGTCAGCGCATTCACCCCTAAAAGCTGGAGGCAAGTGCTCGGAATTGGGCTGAGCGGTAGGAGAGCGGTAGCAGTGTTACTGCCGCATTTTTACCTCTGCGCCCACCCCGTGATGAGGCCCTAAGAAACATAAGGATTTTTATCGAGGCATCCAAATATAACTGCGAGTCAAACTGTGATTAACAAGCATTGAAAATAAGAATTTAGAATATTTACTGCGGCCCCTAAACATAACTGCAAACAGTCATTCCCGTTGATGAACTGACACACAAAAAGAGCTTTTTTAGTTCTGTTTCAATTTCCCCGCTATTGTTTTATTTCACTATAAATACAAATCCTGCTTGATCTTGGCTATAAAAACACAATGAATGTTTCTCATATGACTAGAACGTGCCTACATTTGCAAAAAATACAAACATTGATTATGCATTTAAAATGCGCCCTCTACTTAGCCCAATATGTACAATTCATAATATGGGCCATGCACAAAAATTGGGAAACTAAGCGTGCTGCAAATTTGCTCACGAATCACTTATTCAAGTCTAATGCACTGAACATTCTGAGCTCCATTTCAACCTGTCTCGCTCGGATTGTTTGTGCCACTATCGTTAACAATTGTTTGCGTTAAGATGAAATGCGCCGGCTGGCGCAAGATGTACCGGCAAAGTCCTGCACTTCAAGGCCATTTTTCCTTCTTAATGAAATAAGGGGACCATGTTGCATAGTCAAAAAATGCTTTAATTAGACCTCCGAAAATATCAGTAAGGGGACTGCTACATGGCCCTTATCAGTGGTATTTGCCACTTATTGATGCCCCCACTGCAGTTTCTTTCATTTCCCGCCCTCTCCACATGCCTTCCAACCCCTCCCTACTCTCTTCTTTCTTTTAGGTCACACATTATTTGTCCCCATATCCTTTTACTCGTTCATGTCCTACCCTGTTTCTTTACTCAGTCCATACCAAAAAGGGGGTGCAGTTGGTTCTTCGAAGTGAATTACTTTGCGGCACTCTTCTTCAATGCCTTTGTTTTGTGGCAAAGTCATTTAGATATGTGTGTTTGGGGGTGAGGGGTATAAGGGAGGGATGGGAAGGATAGGAAGGTGGGTGTGAGATGGGAAAGGGGTCTATGGGGGAAACCCCATCATAAAAAAACAAATCGAAGTGAATGCATTAAAGTAAATTACAAATAAGGAAGTAATTTCGATGAAACAACGTAGGCCCCCCAGAAAGCACACCAGGAGCTTTGTTGAATGAGTCTATTTAAACCGTTCTGCCAGAATCTGAGAGAGTGCATGATAATGGCAACACTGCACCATTCCTTCCTTCTTTTTAACGAGGCTTCTGGGCAAATTAAAACGGAGGGTTATGTGAGACATCTTCCACGACTGTGCTTCCAAACGTGGAGACCTCCATATTGGTGGTAAGACATTCTGGGGTTTATGAATAAAACTCTGGGTCATAGAAATGGTGGGGGTGTCACAGATTACCTTGCACATTTTTCCAGCTTCCGTGACTTCACATGAACAAATGGTCGCTAGCACAGGAAGCCTGGCATTGACAGGCATTGGTTCACACACACCAACACGTATGGACATGGGCCTTGTTGCTGCAAGTTAAGGGCACTGTTAGTCAGGCACACAGAAATTGACTGAAGCCTCATTGACGGGCACCTGCTCTGTTCATAGCACCACGACACTAATGAGAACACGTGTGTGTCCATGCAATGAATGAGCATTGTTGAAGCTGGAATGGATGGCATTGGACCCTGGTAATAGCTGGGAAATCTGGTGCGGACGCCTCACAATCGTAGGCACTGGCTCTGATGTTGACTGGATGAATGGTGAAAGGGGAAAATTGCATTAATGGCCACTAATGTTGGCAAGACCATTCTTTATATAAGGCAACACATGTCAGAACATCGGTCCTGCATACATACGCAATATGGTATCCGACAAACCACTGGTGGACCACTATAAACGCATGGAACATACTGATAAGGATGCTTTCTGGTTTGTATTACGTATGTTAAAGCCACACCCAAGAGGTGGAAATCTAGGAATACAACTATATAGGCTACAACAGCAGTGGATTTACAAACTGGACACTGTGAATCATGGCCTAAATGTCTCAGTCGGATGGAATAATCTGATTTATGATACATAACTGGGCTCTAATACAATGGTATATACATTGGCCAAAAGATACTAGAATATGTATTGGATTAACAATATGTAACTATAGACAGGGTGTAGATTTGACAAATATGCGACTGCAGACATGAAAAGACCATGGGGAATAAGATGTTTATGTACGATATACTGGCTGAACCTTATGTATCTGCTTGCCTGTATGGTTTAGTGATTGATGTACCATATACTGGTTATACCTAATGTATCTGTTCTTCTGTATGTCTTCACATTTTTGACATGTGTTGCATCTGCCCTTCAGTACCATTGGCGTTTGTTGCATCTGTGTGCATATCTGACATTAATAGCTAATTTGTATATACTTGTATATGTTAGTGAAAATGTGATTTCAAGAACCTCTCTTATGTACATGAATGTTTATATTTACCCAAGAACATATATGAAAAGAAAGGCTGTGGGAAACATTGTTGGAATGTTGACATATTGTTCTAACTCGCATAATTGATAGGTTGATCTAATTCGGATTGGCTGAACATACTGGATTTGCATTTCTATAATGACCTCCTGTAATGCATATTCTACCTCAAGGTAGCTGTTGAAAGTGGGCGTGTAATATATGAGGAAACAAAAAATACACAGATGGAAATATCCACACAGACCCAATTTTTAGCAGGGGTGTTTATGAGCGTTCAAAATGTAAACAGATGGTCCATCACATACCATGGTTGATAGCATCTCTACATGGAGGGATACGGATTAATATCTCCTGGTTATTGAACAGTTCACGTGTAAAGAGATGGATGCACGTTAGGCATATCAAATGGGTACATACATTTATCATGTACATGCACATTAGGGATTTGTACTTTTATCTACACGCTCCATAGATAGTGTAAGCAAGGACATCATTCGGGGGTCGCCAGGGGTTGCAACTGTGACCCCTGGGTCACAGTTCGCAATCCCTGGGGACTCCCTTGCAACCCCAATGATTTTAAAGAATAAAACAAACAAAAAAAGGAAGCTCCTAGTGTAGCGGGGACAGCTGCAGCCCCTGCGGTGTGGGGACCACCACCGCATCAGGTCTGAGGGGCCACCGGCCCAGTTCACACCCATCAGGGTGAAGGCTGGGCACGGGACGTGCTCAGTAGGGGTTGGCGTTGGACCTGACCGTGACATGTGGCACATGTCACATGCCACGTTGTGCTCCAAACCCTTTCTCCCTTGGGTTCCTCACAGCTGGCATACAGGAACGAGGAAGGTCTTGCAGCTACCTGGTTCCTGTTTGTGAACAGCATGGAGGTGCCAAGGGTAGCCTGGAAGGATGGACTGAAACTGCAGGAAAAATGTAAGAAGGCTTTTTAAAAAAAAAAAAATATGTGAATGTTGCTGCATGTGTGAAGTGCATGTCAGATTTATATATGTTAAAGGTGGGTGAATGAGTATTAAGGTGATGATGTGTTTTTGAATGTTCTGGGTGGGTGTGTGTCTGTGTAGAGAATACAATGAATGGATGTAAGAGAAGGTGTGAGTGAGTGACTGGTGGGCAAATGAGTTTGAATGTTATTTTTTTATTTTTTTATTTTTACATTTATATAGCGTACATACAGCCCAAGGGCATCACGGGGCGCTGTTACTTGAGGCAATCTTAGTTACAAGAAAGTTACATGCATGCAAATAGGATAGGTGCAAGGGCATATGAGTACAAACATTCAGATACATACATTATGCAGGTACATGCAATATGATAGTCCTAGGCATGTGGCAGGTACCATGTATTGGTCAGTCATTGGGTGGGTTTTAATTGAATAGCATTGTTTTCACAGCTTTGTGGAATACTAGGTGGGATACTTCTCCTTGCAAGGTGGAGGTAGGGTGTTCCATTGCAGAGCTGAAAAGTATGGGAATTTAGCACCCCCCGGTCGGGCCCTCTTGACTCTGGGAATTATGAGCATATTTGCATAGGGTGTTTTATACAGTCTGGTGGAGATTGTGGGGTGAATTCTCTCTGAGAGGTATGGTGGAGCAGTGTGGTGGATACACCTTTGAGTAAGGGAAGAGCTTTAAAGAGCACTCTCTCTCTTACTGGTATCCAGTGCGCCTGTTTCCTGGGGGCTGTGATGTGCTCTTGTTTAGGTATTCCAGTGGCTGCTCTCAGAGCATTGTTTTTTATAGTTTGTAGTTTGGCCAAGTTTTTAGTGGAGGTGCCCAGAAACAGTACATTGCAGTAGTCTAGTATTGAGCCTGTGATAGCTCTGGCAATAGTGATGCAGTTGTCCTTGGAGAGGAATGGTCTGGCTGCTGTCATGAGTTTGGCATGGTGGGGGTTGGTGTGTGCCTGTGTAGAGAATGCAATGAGTGAATGTAAGAGAAGGTGTGAGTGAGTGACTGGTGGTTGAATGAATATACATGTGATGGTGTGGTTTTGAATGTTGTAGGTGGTAGTGTGCCTGTGTAGAGAATGAAATGAGTGGATGTAAGAGAAGGTGTGAGTGAGTGACTGGTGGTTGAATGAGTATAAATGTGATGGTGTGGTTTTGAATATTGTAGGTGGGAGTGTGCCTGTGTAGAGAATGCAATGAGTGGATGTAAGAGAAGATGTGAGTGACTGGTGGGTGAATGAGTATGAATGCGATGGTGTTTTTTTATGTTCTGGGTGTGTGCCTGTGTAGTCAATGCAATGGGTGGAGGTAAGAAAAGTTGTAGGAGTGAGTGACTCATGTGTCAATGAGTATGATGAATATGTTGGTGTATTTTTGAATGTTCTAGGTGGGTGGGTGTGTGCCTGTGTAGAGAATGCAATGGGTAGAGGTACAAAAAGGTGTATGAGTGAGTGACTGGTGGGTGAGTGAGTATGAATGTGATGGTGTGTTTTTTTAATGTTCTGGGTGGGTGGGTATGTGCCTGTGTAGAGAATGCAATGAGTGGATGTCAGAGAAGCTGTGAGTGAGTGACTGGTGGGTGAATGCGTATGAATGTGATGGTGTGTTTTGAATGTTCTGGGTGGGTTAGTGTGTGCCTGTGTAGAGAATGCAGTGTGAATGAATGTGCAAGGAGATGCATAGGTGAGTGACCGCTGGGCAGGGCCATCTTAGGCACTTTTGGTGCCCTGGGCACAGACATCTTTGGGGACCCCCTCCACCAAACCAAAGGAATTAAGTGATCAAGAATATCTGCGCCGCCCCCCACCTGCCGCAATCCAAACCCATAGGTTGATATGCTGCTTCACAGTATTACAAATAAGGATGTTTACTCCCTTTAAGTCCCCTTACCCTTTTCATTCTTGCTCTAATCAGACTGATAAACAAGTATCATTTGAAGGCCAACATTATCAGTTTAGGAAGAAGTTACTTCTTTTCTAGTATAGATACCAGAGACTTGTTATCAATAGAATCCAGGAAGGTATGCATCCTGAAGTATTAATGCAGGACTGTATGTAAAATGTACATGTAACCCAGAATAGACAGATAACTCACGTGTGCTGTGTCACAGAATGCAAACATGCTCAATCATGGATAGAGCACACCAATTGGTAGGAAGGAGAAAGCTTCACATACCATAGCATGGATAGTGGGTGCAGATTTAGACGCTACCTGGAAGGTGTCAGTATGCAGTAAGACTGGGATTAGAAGTGGGACATGGTTTTCAAATAGTGTTGCCATTAAAGATCAAAAGAAAAAACTGCCTGTGGTGTGCAATATGTCAATGCTCACTATTATAGTGGAAGGAACACTATAGCCAGTGAAACCATGAGTGAGGCTGTTTTGAAGATCATACCCTGAGAAGGCAATCTCTCTGAAGGGCTGACAATTTTGAAAGGTTTAGGGACTGGAATTTGGAGAAACTAGGCAATACAAGATTAAATTAGATGCCCAGCATTACACACACTGGTTAAGGGGCAAATCTGGGATGTGTGCCAACTCTGCAAATTCTGCATTTGAACTCTTTCATTACCAGTTCTTACCATGAACTAAAATATTCTAATTTTATAAAACTGACTTGGAAAGTACACACAGCACATTACCAAACATGACCATTTTTAAAAACAAAATATTATTTAAAGGTGTAACACAGAATGATTCTAGCTTCTTTCTCTCCATCATCAAGAGACGTATATAAGTACCAGCAAACCAATCAGTGTGATTTAACAGATTTAATATGGGTTGGTATTTTGTATTTCAAAGCTTTACATACTTCTAAAACACTGGCTTGTCCAATTGGCATTTATAAACGTGCAGAAAAACCTTTGACTTTTACAAAGTGTTTTTGTGTCAAACGAGCAGACTTTAAAATATGCTTGCCCGAGTCCTTCACCACCTGGTCCACTCCCTTCTGTCTACCACCCCTTCCACTCAAATGGCCTACATAAGAAGAAAGATCAAGTAATGGGCTAAATGATGCCACCAGCATGCGAGGAGGCAAACTTCACAGAAGACAGTACAATAATGTACAAGGTATGAGATGATTGATCAGGATCACTGAATTGTCTGCTGGCAAAGACAGGATACAAGCATAAATGCTTTGGTTCCAAATTCTGATACTTATTCATCTCTTGGGCTAACAGTTTATGCTCATCGTTGGAGGTGATTGCCTAGGTTTTAAAACACCCCATCTGAATCAACCAATTTCTAGACCTTCACCATAAGGATAACATGTTTGTTTTTATAGAAACCCCTACCTGGTGTGAGTATATTGCTGACAATAGCACCTGTTGTGTGCTTAAGACACTGAGCTAACTTCGGAACCATTGTGGAACTCAATTTACCAGTATGCATTTCTAATGTGGCTATTGCACATGATCGACATAATTCCCACAGGAAGGAAAGAATGCTAAAGTAGTTGTTCTTATATGGCATTCTAACATATGTCGGTGGAGCCAGCATGGAAATGCATGGGTACAGCCAGCATGAAGATGTTTTTTTTGTACTGGCATATATTGCAGGAACCAGCATGGTAATGCATTGGGAAATGCCAATTGCACTTTTGGTGACTTGCATCTATTGTACTTTTTTCATGATTTACCCTACACTCTACAAAACTGATTGTTGGCCTTTTATGCAAATTGTTGTCCTTTTACCCACATTTTCACAGAAAGTGTGCTGTGTAATGTGCAATTTTAAGCCATTATGCAAAACAATTTCTCAGGTGAGGGGGAAGAATCCCCCCAACATCCAAACCCATTTTCGTTAGTTCGGGGTACCCTTGCTATGCTCGGACGCAATCGCATTCTTGTGCTAAATATTGACACCCTCGAAAAAAACAACTCGTCCGCCACCACTGGTGACTGGTATGTTTGTGAACCAAAGGTATTCTTCCTTTCCTCTCTTTCCCTCAGAGGCTCACTGTCTCCAGAGCTCTGGTTCTCTCTAGGCTAGACTACTGCAACAGCCTCTTTTTAAATCTGCCTGCTTCTACTCTTGGCCCTCTGCAACTCATCCAGAACAGGACTGCAAGACTTGTCTTTGGCCTCAAGACCAGGGATTGTATCTCTCCAGGATTGAAATCTCTGCACTGGCTCCCAGTGGCTGCAAGGATTAAGTTCAAAACCCTCTGCATTGTCCACAAGCCTTCTGGGGCCTGGGGTCTCAATACCTTCAACTCTCTCTTCCTAAATATCTACCCTCTCAAGCTTTTCGCTCATCCTCCTTCAACTCCCTCAGGGTCAGTCGCTTCTCCAAGCAACAAGTTGGTGGTAGATCTCTTTCTTCGGCTGGGACCTCCCTCTGGAACAACCTCCCTGCCACCCTGAAACTTGAAGAGAACCAGCTCCGGTTCTGGAAGCACCTCAAGACCTTCCTCTTTGCTTCTGCTTTCTCTCCTCCTCTCACCTGCTGAACTCCTGACTGAAACTGCACTGGTAACCTAGCAACCCTCTGATCTCGAGCCCAGGTCCCCTGCCCCGCCAGCTGCACACCTGCACTGCCTCCTGGGCAACCCCTGCACTTGGGGGCTGTTTCTGTATCCCTACAGCCCCCACCAACTCTTGACACTTGATGTCTGCACTTACCCCTGCACTTGCTACAAGCTGACCGCACTTTACCCATTCTTTTATTTATTCTAATTATTACTGATGATTCTATGTACTGCACTCCCACTTACCTCATCCCCCTCTGCACTTTCCCTTTCCCCCCTCCCCTGCACTTGCGCAATCTCAATGTCACCTGGGCTAGTAAAATCGTTGTCTCTGACTTCCCTCTGTTCCCCCTCCCTTGCCTCGTCGCGCCTTGAAACAATTGTTAATAGTCGTGTTATAAATGCCATATCACATCATATCAACCAGGCACCAGCCCCTTCTTCCTATGCTACGTGAAACATTAAAGCTTTGATTAAAAAACATATTTACTTCTTTCACTTGCAGTAGTGCATGCCCTTGCAGCAGCATAATCATCATGGACATTACACACACGTGGTGGTCAGAGCCGGCCAGGGTGTGGCGTGCCCTGTTCTTTGTTAAGGTGCTTGGGGGGCCCCCAGAGGTATGGCCTGCACGGGGGCCCGCAAATGTTGTGCTAGGCCATTGTATGACAAAGGGGTAGTGTGCAGTGTATGCCTTGAAGTCTGCAAGTGAATCCCTGGGTCAGAAGCAACTCGTGGGTGTTTTCAATTTAAAACAACTATGTGGTGCCAGAGATGTATGTGTGCAGCAATAATATTACATTAAATGGTGGGTTTTTCTTTAAGTGCTCTGGGACCGGACCCAGTTTTATGCTTAGATAATTAAAACTATGGGGGATCATGGGTATATTGAAAGAACCCTTCCCAGATATTATACTCCAGCAAAGATAACATCATCAGGTGAGTATAACAGGTTTCTTCTATTGTAGTGGTAGCTGACTCATAGATACACTTATAACCAGGGAATTTTGTTGATACTAAATCCTGGTCGATGATTACATTTTCAGTCCTTGCTCATGCAGCATTTTGCTCCTGTGTAAAAAGCAGCACACAACTCCCCAGGTTAGTGCTTTTTTGGTTTGTTTTGCACAGCAATGCCACAGATAATGAGTACTTCTGTGTCCATTGATCTATAGATGTTTCACACTAGCTGTAGCCTGCATTAGAGATTTCGGTTACCCTTTTCTGCGTACTGCATTATGTATATTTTACATATAGACCCCATGTCGAATATGGAAAATGGCATTCCCCAAATGCGTGATCATGGACAAATCATGCCTCCCTCTGCGCCTCGGTTCTTATATCTGGCTGAAATGAAAACACCTGGAAATAAGGGTGCTATACGCATCTGAATAATCTGAAGGTCGTTTGCCATCACTTAATGTTATGTCACTTGGGGGGTGAAATTATACCACTTCCTGTGATGTTATCCATGGATCAAGGGTTGTGTGATGTCACTTCTGCTACCCCTGGCATTTTGGTGAAATGACGTCCCTGGGTATAAGATGATATTTTCCTCTCTAACATGGCTGCCTCAGTCGGGGTCCACACCACTACACACAGGGAGTCTTTCTTCTCTGTTGTAGTTATGGGTCTAGGCCGGGCATCATCCGTTACTAATGGTTACCAGAATGGCGTGCATCAGATTGCTATGCACAACCTGATACACATGCGCATGCAGGTCCCGGGTCTAATAATTTTGTTGCAACACAGTGGGCCTCATTACGACCCAGGCGTTGGACCATGGTGCTAATAGCACCATGGTCCATGCCGGTAACTTACTGACTCCGCCATGGCGGAATGGGGAATTACCACCCCATTCCGAGGTTGGCGGGGCGGTAATTCCCCATGCCGCCATGGCCCTTTCCCATTCCCATTTTTGCCCCATAGGGCTCAGTGGGAAAGGGGAAGGTGCTAAGTACGTACCGCTAATTGCGGTACCGTACTTAGCACCAAGGTCCCTTTGCGGCACCCTACTTTAACGTTAAGGTTGGGTCCCGCAAAGGGACCTCGTAATCAGGCGCTAAGTGTTTAACGGCGCCGTAGCCTTATACGGCGCCGTTAAACACTTAGCGCCAGGGTCATAATGACCCACAGTGAGTTTCCAGACCCTGTCTGGTTGCATACAAAGATGTAGCGTGGCTAAATACTGTCTATACCGCTGATATCAGTGGATCGTGACACAGTAGCGCAGTAATGATCTCGTACTTGCCGCATTTATGCTTTAAACTGTTATGCATGGGAGGGTTGTATTACTCATATAGGCACGGGTGACAGCTCTCAGCATGGGAGCATTGGCATGATGGAGGGTGCGGCCGTGGTGGATCCCCCTGCCAGGTCACACTTGTTGTCATTCCAGCACCCTAGTCACACAATGACACTTAGCTATGCCTTAAACACACAGAAACGTATGGGTCGATACATTCTCCACTATATATACATAAACAAGGAGGTTATTCTCTGTTGCACATTTGGCTAGCATGTGTCCACCATTGTCATTTTCCAACGAGGGCCTTACAGTTAGGACCACTTTGGTTGCCACCTGGTCTAGCTCCCGTCCCGCACTTTTACTGTCTCACAGTGACATGTCACACTGTGGATTAATACTGCAAGCAGCATGGGAAATTGGTGGGACATCACTTCACCTCAGTGGGCATAAGATGGAAGTGCTAGAAGCGAACATACAAAATGTAGGAACAGCTGACATTATACTGTCCTTAAAGGCACACAACTAATGGCTATCTTTTGCACAACAGGCAGAAAGCAGGTACTCGGAATCTTCCTCTGCTTTTGGGGACTGCTTGGTTTTAGGAGGTTGAGTTAGTGGGCATTGGTTCCCTTTCCTGTCTTAAACACTAACATATAACACCTGTAAATGGGTTCTAGGTCAAAGTTTTGAATGCAAAGGATGGAATGACCAAAGGGTCGAATCAAAAGGACCGAAAAGCAAAGGGTCGAATTTTGTTTTTTTGGGGAGGGTTCCCCCCAAACCCACTTTTTTGTGGTAAAAACCTCATTTTTTCCAAAACGGAAACCCCCCAAAAAATATTTTAAAAAAAATATATTCGACCCTTTTGTTTTAGGTCAAATTGACTCTCACCTTTGGCATTCGATCCTTTTGAATTCGGTACTATAACCGGACACCCTATAAATGGTATTACTGAGTAGGTTGTTGCTTTTTCTATGCAGGCCACTCCGGTAATCTTGTTTATCTCATATTGGAAATCATTGAATATGAGACATCTTTGTGCAAAAAGCAGGTAAGCACACGTGTGAGAGAATAGCTGGATATCATATTGGAAATGAGGGATGAGCCGCGACCTACGTAGATTGGTCTCCCTTGTTGATATATATACTACATTTGACTTTAGGAGAAGTTGACTACTGATAATCACAGACAGAGCGTGAGTGCCAGCCAGGAGGTATGTAGTGCATCTTTTCATTCATTGATGAAAAGAATAGCTAATGACGGAATAGTATGTCATTTGAAGTTTATGTCATACATATTCCACCCCACTCTAATAGAATACTTGTACATATGTTTGAATTGTAGGAAAGACACAGGAACACATTGGTTGTCGTGAACAAAATATTGGGTTTGTCCTGATGAAGGCCACTAATATTTGGAGCACCATCTGACGCTCATTGGAATGCCGAAAAACACTCTGTCGACATTCAAGAAGAAATTAAGATATTGTAAATAAGAGACATATCACGAAAAAGGACTAGTAATATTTTAGCCGTCCCCCAATGTGTCAGCGGCTTTTGCACTCTACATGGATGTTTTTACAGTTTGTCTGTGATATATATTGAATGGATAGGGTTGTTCGGTGTCCTATGAATTATCAAGTATGTGTTGATTCATGTAAATTGTGTAGTTTTCCATGAATTGTTTGTTGGTTCACTTATGTACACCACTTTTTGCAAAGTTTTACATTTTTTATATATGAATAAAACAGACTATTTTTTGCTATGACTGAGTAGTACTGGATGGAGACTGCCTGACATGGAGGCCTTAATAACGTTTTATTGTTGATGCCCTAAGGCCCTGGTACTCATGGCAAATCGGTCCCAGGCATAGATTGAGCCCAGGACCTCAGTCAATGGTACAGAATGAGGATCTTGGCATGGGTAGAGACATTGGAACCTGAAAATGAGTTCCACTTGGGATTTAGCAATGGGCATTTTCCTTTGGGCATTCATCCTTAACCTTATGGGAACACTGATGGTCACTAACGTGCATGCTACATACAGTTTCCTTCCAAAGCAGCTATGTTTTTACAGCATAGGCTTCTCTATTGCGATATCTGGTTGAAAACCTAGACTAGTTGGATTTCACTTTCTGACTAAGGTAATAATCTGAAGTATTACTTTGTTTTCCTCAGCGGGTTCAGCATATACTACTGAAGATAACGGGGTATTGGTAGGAGAGAGGTTCAAAATCTTGTCAGGCATAACTCATGTTCATCCTTCTAAAGTCGATACTGGTGAGTGCCTTTGACTTGTAGAACAATCATTGGCAAAGCCAATAGTTTTACCTTTTTTCAAAGGCATCGGATTGACATTTACTCTGTATTACCATAATGGTTCTACCTGACTATAAGGCGCCAACAGTTGGGCAGTATGGTGCAAATGCCTATTTAATACCATGTAGCAGGCCAAAACAATTGGATTTTGTCAATGCTTGTTTTTAACGGGACTCCAATGAAAGCAATAAGGTATGAATCAAGAGGCTGAAGGCACATTTGTTTAAGACTTTTTTTATTATACCAATAGCACATTTACAGCTACAACTGAGCCATCAACTCTCAGCTGGCTGCTTAGAAATAAAACAGACATGCCAAAGTTTGATGTTACTGCTTGATATAGCTATATCAAAAATAACCCATGAGCGTTTGTTTTGGGCGGGCCACGGCAGGTGTTGGGTGGGAATGAGCAAAAGGATTAACATGGCCAGGGGCAGTCAATGGGTGGGTAAAAAACCAAACAACTCCCACAAGTTGTGTGTCGCTCCTCCCAAGTCATCTCCCTCCCTCCCTCCCCCATCTGTAATCAATGCAATAATTGTAGCTTATAGGTGGCACTTCTGCGCCACCTAATAGGCAAACATAATTAAAAACCTATGGGGTCCCTTCACAAAGAATACCATATTCAGGTGAAGTTCCCCAACATCTAGTCATAACTTTCACCTGAAAACAGGATTCATAGATGTCGTAAGTGAATCCAGGTGTAATTTATGCCATTGTATAAAAACTTGAAGTTCCTCCTGCTTCCCAAACAAGAGCTACTTATGTGTGTATTAATTGTTCAAGCAAAATATTATTTAACAATATAGCGACCTATTATTTAAGTTCCAAAAGATAATACTGTTAGAGTTGTGGCCTAGAGAAATTGTCCATATTATTACAATTACTTCTAAATATATTTTGCTGAATCGTCATGGTTTCAAGATTTGACTGACAATGAGATATTTGTTTATGCTTATTTCCACCAATGATATGAGCTTTATTAGACAATAATAATGCTGTTGGAAACCTTTAGGCTTGGCCAGTGTTAGATCTCTTTGTAAGGTGTCCATTTGGAATCAGAAAAGTAATTGAAACATTGCAGATTTGTTCAGCCTATCAGAGCAAAGAACATTTCTTTCTTTTCCTTTAAAGTTGTGATCATTGGTCCAGTGTGATAAATACTTGTGGGCACTTGATGAAAACAACATGCAAAGTAAGACGTGTGGGAGGTATCAGGAAATGTTTTGTGATTGCTACATTACAAGCAAGGAAGGCGTATGTTTTCTTGCAGCGTTGGCATAAACTTAAAACAGGCAATCAAAGGCTTGTCATGACTTGATGTCAACAGGCACTTGATGTAAGTGTCAAACACATAAAACAAGCATTTCATGTTGGGTGTTCTTCCCACAAAACATTTTGCAGTACCACCATGAATATTGTGCTAGTTCAATTTCGAAATGCAATGGAACTCCTTCTCATTGGGACCCCTGCTCCCGCTTTACCTCTTTCACTCTGGCCATCCACCCTTGGCCCTCTACCCTCACCTTCCTGTGAGGCGAAGAACCCTTAGTCATCTTAAACTCCACCCAACCTTCTCTCCTCACATCTCTGACATCTCTAAGAAGTCAAACTTCAGCTGCAGCTCCTCAGAGGTATTCTTCCTTTACTCGCTTTCCCCCAGAAGCTCACTGTCTCCAGAGCCCAGGTTCTCTCCAGGCTGGACTACTGCAACAGCATCTTTCTAAATCTACCTGCCTTTTCTCTTTGCCCTTTGCAACTAATCCAGACCAGGACTGCGAGACCTGCCCTCTGCCTCAAGCCCAGGGATTGTATCTCGACAGCCCTGAAATCTCTCCACTGGCTCCCGGTGGCTGCAAGGATCAAGTTGAAGACCCTCTGCATTGTCCACAAGGCTTTCTACGGCCGGGAATGACACTAGATCCAACTCTCTCTTCCTAAGCATCTTCCTTTTTTGGGCCCTCTGCTCATCCACCTCCAACTCTCAGAGGGTCAGATGCTTCCCCAGGCAGAGAGTGGTGGGTAGGCCTCTGTCATCAGCTAGGGCCTCCCTCTGGAAGTGCCTCCCTGCTTCTCTCAAACTTGAGCAGGACCACCTAAGGTTCTGGAAGCAAATGAAGACCTTCCTTTTCACTTCCACTTTCTCTCTCTCTCTCCCCTGCTGATGCTCCTGTCTGCTATGCTAACTGGTTACCTGGCCACCCACTGAAACTTGCGGGTACCAGGCTCCTGCACAACCAGTAGCCCCTTGCACTGCTTCTGGACCTCCCACCCATTTAGGGACAGTATCTGCAACCCTACAGTCCCCTGCATTCCTGCACTTACTTGAGCCACCCCCTGGCAGCACTTACCGCATTTTGCCACTCCACTGCCCCCCTCTCCTACCCATGGCACTTCTCCTCTTCCCTCCCCCTCGCACCTGCACGATCTGAATGACACAAGACCTAGTAAGATTGTTTATTTTGTCCTCCCTCTGGCTACCCTTCCTTGTCGTGTCGTGCCTAGAAAAGCTTGTGTACAGGCTAATAATGAATGACTTATCATATCATATCATACTTATCATTGGACTAACTAAAAATTATTTGCTAAGAGTATACAATACATGAGCTTTCATAGTCCCATAGACTTCTTCATTGCATGGTAGCAAAATCTGCCATTTTATGCCACTTTAAAAGTTCATGCATTGTGCTATATTACCCCATTATTCAAGCATCAATTTCCTGTGTAGCGGGCTGTACCAGATAGTAATTGCCCTCCAGTCTGAGATTAAGGCCTGAGCGAAGCAAGACCCATGGCTATGCTTGCAAGTGCTTTAAAAAGAAATATAAACCGAATCCAACTTGGTTACCTAGCGAAATTGAAATGAATCACTTTTTACATTTCCTTGATATCAGGCTAAGGCTGCGTGGCCCAGGAGTGGCAAAGGAAACAAAAGAAAAGTACGTTTTCTTTTGAATGTTCTATTTGTAGTTAGCAGGGGAAACGTGGATAATGTAAGGCATATGAGGGAGCTCCCAAAAACCTTACTTGGAACTTGAGAATGTATTTGAATGTACAGTTCACATTCCAAACAATCTGATTGGCTATTGAACATCACCTGTGTACTGGGAAGACCCACAGCCGGCCCATAGAGTCTGGGTTTGCTCCGAGGTACTTTATGAAGAGATAGCTGCACCTTGAGATGGATGGGGGTACAGATCTATTACTCTAACACCAATCAATAGGGACAACTCAATGGTTTGGCAAAGGGAGTCAGTTTAATGACAAGTACAAAAAACGGGGAGTCATGGTAATCAGCAGTGATGCGATAGTCCATCTCACTTCAACTCCAACGAACTTTATACAAAACATAACTTTTATATTCAAAACGCGTCATAATCTGACGTGTATTACTCAAAAGTTAACATACAATTCTATTGGTTAGGAAAAGGTAACTTTAACATAGGTGCTATATCTGTATATGGTAACGGAGTGAGGGGATTGGGTAAACACTATCAGGTGGGGGTCTAAGCCCTACCTTCAAAAATGACTACTGTACACGTCCCTAAAAGTACGAGGTCCTATTGGTTTTACTAACTATAGGACCCTAGATTATTTGATCCTTTGTGATTGGGTTGGCATCAACCCCATGCATACATTTCCACTTTGCTTAGCTGCACGCAGAACGGTCAGCCAGGTGCAGGGTGTCGCCCAATTCACCCTGCCTTTCTTCACTCAATCATCACTTTATGGGCTATGTGTCAATTAGTTCAATGTGGTTGGCCTCGAAACTGCATCTTCTTGTCTCGAAAAAGTTGTGATATCTCTGTCTGGGTGGATGCCAAGCATAGGTGTGAACCTGTGCTCCTTCTCACTCGGATGGTCATGTGGTACCACACAGTGAATTTGCCTCGTTTCTCTCAATTTGTGTGTTTGATTTTCGTTTCACCCGCCACCTGCGTTCGCATTCTCATCTCGATCCTTCAGAGGCAGGATATTCAGTTCTTAGTTTCAATTAAAAGTAGCTACTGTTCGTAGCTTCTATTGGTATGACCTTGGCTTCACTGGCACAAGCTGCCTTTGCCGAGTTTCGATTCAGCCTTCTTTCCTCGTGTTGCTAGAATATGAATCTTCTTGCGTTTGGACTATAGTAACATGGGTTGGTTTATGATTTTAGTGCAAAGTGGACTCGCACTTATAATACTGTGCTTTGTTTGAGGTAGATTATGTATATGGCGCTTGCTGCTCTATTCTTCTACTTAGCATAGCAAGCCGCACTGTTTTCTTAGCTTTCTTGCGGCTCTCTGCTGGTTTATTTGCTCATCATAAGTCACATATTTCGGTGTGAATATACCTGGTACTTCAAAATGGGCAACTGAAGTGCAGGCTTTATTTGGGACCTCCTCTACACTCCCCCCTCTGGGTGATTCAACGACCACTTTCATTTCCTCTTTTGGATTTATCTTACTTGGTTCCTCTGTATTCATCTTTACTTCATCATCTGGGTTCATTCCTTCTTCATCTTCTAGGTCTGTACATGATGGTTTGAAGAAGTGTCTCTTTGGAGTCCATGTCTTTATTACTCCTTTCAGGCTTCCTGTTGTCCTTACATGTTCGTCTTTATTCTATGTCATTAGTTGACATTGTCCATTTAGGCTGCAGTAAATCCTTCACAAAGTCTCTTACTTCTTCATCAGTCAGATCTCTGGGCTTCCATCCTGGTTTGATATCAATCATGATCTTCATCCCTATGGCTTTCTTCGCAGTTTTCTGGCATTGTGAAATGATTATCTTGATAACGCAAAATCCTAGTAATATCATCACTAGCAGGGCTCCCAGGAAGTTGAATGCATCCGCCATCCATTATGGAACCCATGAAAACAGTGATCCAAACCAGCTGTCATCATCAACTTCGTTGGTTTCATTGATCATTTGGTTCTGCAGGTTTGCCAGCATCCCTATAGCTTCTGTTAAAGTCCCATTTTCCTCATTGTGAGAAGGTATAAATGTGCAATATGATTCTCAAATGTTTGCACAAACTCCTCCATCCATAGCTGTGATCATGTCAAGGACATATCTGTTCTGGAGAGTCATCAGTCGGATTGCTCTTAACTCTTCCTTAATCGCATTGAATCCTTTTATAGTCGTGTTGATTGTCTGCAGTAACTCCCATCTGGTTATCTGCAACCATTTAGTATTTACTATAACTTGGATTCTTGGCATAATAATTGTTGTGAACACCAATGAGGTGAGGCTAAACAGCCTGTGTTCATATGGGATTGCATGAAATGCTTCTTCTGATTTAGCCGAGAAGTAATTCTCTCTCTTCATTCGGGTTATCAGTTCCATAGATCTTTTCTTCCTCAGGTGAGCATTTGCTTTCGAGAAACTGTCAATATTCAGGTCACGTTTCAGATCACTAATGCTGGAACGTGGATGTTCACTATTGTACATATGCCTCCCCAGTTCTTTGGAAGTCTGATGTATGCTTTGGATCCACATGCCCAATAATGATCCATGATCACTGCAGTTCCATGTACCATTCTTGGAGCATCAAAGATTCATCCACAGTTCTGATTCTCTCCCATCTTTCTTGTGACATTGTTCCTAAAGCACAATTTTGGGCTTTCTAGTGGTACTATCTGCAGGGGTCCTCCTCTGTCTTCGACCCATGTCAGCAGTTTTGCAAGTTTTGGTAATACTGGCTTGCACAGTCTTTGTGAGTTTTCAATTGCTTCCTTGCAGGCTCCAAGGACCATCCATGCTCTGCAGATCACTACTCCTTTCTCCCATCGTCTGGTGAAAGCACTGTTGCCCAAATCTGCATTTGGCCTCTGTTTTTCCAAATTTGAGCTTCTTCTGGAGTTTTTCCTTGGACATTTAGTCTTGGGTTCACTTCCCATCTTATTCCTTCTCCTTTAACTCCAAGCTCACATGATTCCTAGTACGAGCTCTTCTTTCTTGTCTTAATGTCTTGGATGTAAACATCTTCATCGGGATAAGCTCTTTTCAGTTGCCCAAATTAGTGAGGCATCACTTCCCATGAACTGGCCTCTGGTGTTGCACATTGCTACGTGTGAGAGACAGTGTGCTGTTGGGACATCAATTTCTACAGCCACAAAGATCTTGGACTTCCCCATGCTGTACGGTAGGAGTGCGCAAAAGAAGCATGCCCCTTCAGAATTTCGTCCTCCAACTTCCTTCATGTGCTGGTACCAAATGTTGTTACCTAGGTGTGCTGTGCTATCCAGGTAATTGTTCAGTTCATTGTTGTCTTCATGCATGCTTCTCTTGATTCTTAAGATTTTCATGTCGTTTGCTATTACTACATCTCTAAATGCATCTATATGGCTTTTTCTTGCTAGAGGGTTCTCAGGTATCCTGGACCATGGTGCAGGCTTCCTCATCTGTGACATTTGAGTGGACAAGAGTCTGGCAGTGCTTCCTTTTCTTCATACATCTTTTCCCTGCTGGATGCAAATGCCCATGCCAACCAGTCTGGCGCTGGCCTGGTGAATGCTGTATTGTGGAACTGGTACTTGTCCCTTGTGTTGGAAAGTATATGCTTGGTAATATAGTCTCTGTGGTTTTGTTCTTCAGCTCCTCATGCAGCTTCCTTGCTCTGGCTATGTGCTGGAATAATAAGTCTACTATCATTTGTGTCCGTGAAGAGAGTTTCTCTGAGTTGGCTTTTGTTTTCTCAAGAGTTTCTGATATGACTGCTTCCGTTGTCTCTTCTCTTAACTCTTCTTGTTTTCTCATGACAGCTTCTGTGAAGTTTCTTATGGCAGGCAGTCTCTTCCTTTTTGCTGCTTTGGTTTGTGGTTCTGCAGTCATTGATACTAGGCCTGTTTTGTGTACATTCAGTGTTTGCATGCGTGTAGTTGTCAGTGATGTTACTCCATTAATCTTTAGCCGACCCTGTCTCCGGCTTTTCTTCTCATTCATTACCACAAGTGTGTGCGTATCGTTGCTAATTACATCCATTTCAAGTTCATTCACTCCACCATCAGATCTTCTAGGGACTGGAATGATTATATAAGGTCTGGGGTTTTTTGTGAGTTTCATGCATTCATCATTAGGTGGGTGCACTGAAATTGGGACGCTTTGTGCACCAATTAAGAATGCAGTTCTAATTGTTAATGACAGTAAGATAATGATGAATATGATACATAGGTACATTATAGTTCTATACGTTAGGCAGCAGCATTTTGTTCCAGAGAAGCGGAGGTGCCTCTCTTCTTGTGGGAGGACCAGATTGCTGCTCTGGAGCCCCATCTCGATCATTCAGAAAGTGTAAATGTTAGTATTCCTTTACCCAATATTGTATTTCGATTTCTGTGTTAAGGAGTGTCTGGTACTCCACAGGTGTCCCCCCTCTTGCGAGTGACAATTGTCTCTTATTTCAGTAGACAGTTCCTTTGCTAGACTATGGGAAAAATCAAATTAAGTAGCACTTCAGTGAGTCCCTTTACTCTGCATGTTCAAAGTAGGTAAGCTCCCAGTCCACCCCTCGAATCTGCTTCAGTCCTGAGGACATATTGGACACTGATCAGTATGAAGGAATAGGGAAAAAATATAACAGGTATAACAAGTGAAGATCTTGACACTGCTTCCTCGATCTGTCGCTCGGTGGAAAGCTTTTTAGAATCTCCTCAGATAGCTCCTCTGATGATTAGAAAGTTCCACTTGATGCACAATTCCATGCAGGAGCATTCCCATTTGTGTAACATTAGCTGGATCTCTGATGAATGTGAAGACGTCAATATCGATTGGTCTTCCCACTAGCTCTGGAAAGTTAGTTACTAGGCGAAAGAGGACGTTCTGTGCCAACCTGCGGTCTTCTGGTGACAGGGACATCTGTCCTGTCATTGCTGAGGTTCAGGATCATATGTTTTTTCCTTGATTTAAACAGTGTCTGCACTGTCCGTTTGCGTGGAGTGCAACTAGAAATATGTTGTTTGACTGACTGAAATATTATGTTGGTTAGGAGATGACTTAGGTTCTCTGTATTTTTTGGATCAAGAAGAAACATGAGTGTATCTGTAATCCTCCCGACAATAGTTGGACAGTCTTCAATTATGCGAAAGAACAGTGTATTGATAAGCTCATCTATTTCCGTCAGTGTTGGGAACATTTGCTTCTTTCTCACTGTACTCAGGGAGTATAATAAATTGTTCGGCAATGACAGTGAGGAGTTGTCTTATTGTCTTTTCGTTTTCAGGATCTTGAAGAAAGTCTGTGACACTGGTGAGCCTTCCTACCAATGATGGGTATGATCTTAGCACTAGGTGAAAATAAGTGACCACGTCCTTTGTGATATCTCTACTGTGGGACACCATAAATGATTCCGAATAGGGTCTCGGTGTGGAATGAGTCGGGATATTGTATTTGCTTCCAATGTAAGTGTCCTCTGTCAAAATGTGGCATATTCTTTTCTCATCAAGGCTTAAGTGTGTCTCAGTCCAAAGTTCGAATCAACAGACTATGTTGTGGCTTATACGCGCAATTTTCTTCTTCACCCTGCAACTAGGATGCACAGAGTGTCAGTTTTTATGTCCTTATCCCCTTTTTTGCTTAGGGGAAGTGTCTAATTTAAGCCACAATTTTGCAGAAGTTCTTGTCTTTGTCTAGCTATTCATGCGTCCTTCTTCCTCATCATGCATCTCGTCTGCATGTGCTGTGGTTCTTCCCCATAGCTCATTGATTCCTCTCGTTGGGGTGCAGGCAGGGGGCCTTCTCCGATGTAGGGTTTTATATCACTGATAATAATCCAAGCTCTTCTGCCTTGTAGTTTCGCAGCGGATGGAGTGCAGTCCTCTACTGTGAATGGACCGTTAAATCTTGGCTCATCCCACTTTTTCCTCATGTGGTTCCTCACGAGGACAGCGTCTCCAGGGAAGACGGGTGGAACACGTAGACCTTGAACTTGATCTGTTGTAGTATCTCCTTCTGTGTTCTGTGCTGCTCTGCACCATTTTCGTCGTCGCTGCAGCTGGTCCGAAATTACAGTAAGGCAAGATGTCATGCTGTTCAGATAGTTTTGCATTTCAGACCCTAAAATTTCTCCCATTGACTGGGTATCATATCTAGCTCTATCTCAGAGTGTCACAGGAGTTTTCATTCTTCTTCCTGTGGCGATCTCATATGTCGTAAAATGGTGGTCGGACCCTGGTTGGTTCTGAAGTGCATACAGTGCCAGTGGAAGGCAGTGCAACCATCCTTTCTTTAGAGTAAGCCTCAACTTGGCTATCCTTTCCTTTAACAAGCCGTTGAGCTTCTCACAGACCCCATTACCTTGCGGATGATACGCCGACGAGAACTTGTGCTTTATAGCTAGCAGCAAGCTAATCTTCTCAAATATTGAATTAACAAAGTGAGGGCCATTATCTGATCTCATGACTTCGCATACCCCCCACCTTGGGAACACTTCCCTCACTAAAAATGTGGCCGCACAGGTAGAGTTTGGGTGTGTACATGGACCTGCCTCTATCCATCTAGAGAATGGACTCACCACAACAATTAAGTTCCTGTACCCATTACATACTTGACTCATGTCGATGTTATCGACAGGCAACTGCTAAAAGACCCATTTGGCCTGGGGATGACTCCTCTCATTACCTTTAATGTGTGCCCAGCGGTGAATTGCTGGCAGATTATGCAGTTCAACATAAAAAATGCAACATGCTCTGCTAAATTCGGTATGAACCAGTCTTCCGCGAGCGTTGCTGCTAGATTCTCTTTTGTCATGTGGGCTGGGTAATGTAGTTGCTCCAGTGCAATTTTTAATAAGGCTACAGGCATAACTGGTTTATCAGTGCTGTCTTGTCGCCACAAGCTGTCAGAGGTATTTAAAGAACACCCTCAACGTTTCCACAGGTTCTTCTCTTCCTGTGGTGTCTCCCCTTGGAGTTCCATTAGCTAAGTTTGCCCAAGACTGTTATAGGCTTCAGGTGTCGGTCGTGCAACCATCATTCTTTTTTATATAGGTGATTTCCACTTCCATAATCGTCTCGCCATTGGATGCCATACGCTTGGCCTACGTGTCTGCTGCATGATTTCCGCATGAGATAAAATATGTCCCCTTCATGGGGGTGGCGCATTTCATGACCGCTAGGCCCAATGAAAGCTGTGTGCCTTAATCAGCCTGTCCAATAAGACTGCGTGCTGCACTGGCGTGCCGTCTGCTCGGAGGTAGCCCCTCCTTTTCCAGTGCGCTAAGCTTGTGTGCACTCTAGACGTCACATAGGCGGAGTCACTGTACACAGTTACTTCCTGGTCTGCGTGATTCTCAATGGCGAATATCAATGGCAATAATTCTGCAGCCTGTGCTGAATAATGAGATGGTATTCGTGCAATAAGAAGCACTCAAAATTCTCCATTTGTTGTGTTCTTCATTACAGCAACGCCTGTGTATCTTTGTCCATCACTTTGATCGATTCTTGAAGACCCGTCAATAAAGACGATCTCTCCTCCTGCAAAGGCATTTTCTTTTACTCTGGGGATTTCATCATAGAATTCTTCATAATTTGCACAGTCATGGATTGGTTCTCCTTCAGTGACTGGCTCTGCTATACAGATAGCAGGGCTTACTATTTTACATCAGACTATTTTAATCGATGTGTTTGATATGATCACTTCATAGGCAGAAGCCCTCTGGGATGTCAATGTGCCCTTTGGTTTCTCAAGAATGGCAAATGAGTGCTCGACATACAACGTCATTGAGCATCCCATCACAATGGTTGTAGCCTTCTCTATGGCGAACGCTGCAGCAGTTAAACCTTGTTCGCATGGGAAGTGGCATCTCATTTCTTGGTCCAGATTCTGTCATGATTCCTGCCCCTCATGTCCCCAGCCCTCTAAGATGTCAGCTGTGGCCAGGCCACGATCACCTACATGGCCCTCAAGGGCCTCTCCATCCCTCCAAAGACCCACTTGGAGTCAGACTTGGCGCTTGTGGCACCAGACTCACTCACTCCCATAGGATAACATTGGGGATTGGACTTGTAGTGCATTGATGGGGACAAGATGGATGCCCCCACATATTTCGGTTCCCAGAACTGCATGTGCAGTCTAGTCTTTTGGGTGTGGTTCAGCCCAGAGACACCTGGAATACCCTGAGACTATTTAAGCCACGCCGAGGCTGAGAAACATGCTTTGTGTTTTCTGCACCTGCAGCGTGACACTCACCGGGTTCGGATCAGTCTCCAGTAGGCCTGCATCTTTCTTCTTCCCTCAACTCCTGCAAGAACAAGAACACCATTAGGAACAGCCTTACCTTGCAGCGCTTCTGCCCATCATTCATCGCTTCTTCTGTTCTGCTGGCATCTTCGGCGGAGTCATTCCCATCCCGGCACGCCGTTTCCTAAGGAAAAGGGAAAAGAACAGAAAAAACGCATTAGTAAGCATCCAGCAAATCTTCACTTATTTTTAAAGACTGTACGAGCTTCAAACGCTTACCTGAATCCCAGCTGCTCTGGGGGAACTCTGTCTCCGGAACTTCTCATCCATCTGCAAGAGGGAAAAGACACTCCAGGTTAGCGTGGAAACATCTAGAGGCGCCGCATACCGCGCTTACTCACTGCATTTCTTCTTCATAACCGGCATCCACGCTGAAAACGTCGCGGCACCTAAAAGACACAGAAAAAGAACTCAGTTCAATACAAATACGAAAGGGTCGCATTGCACATCGCGCTCTCACTCACCTTCAGCGCTACTCATCTCAGCAGCACGTCGCCATCCCCGGACGCCGCCATCATCTAAGGAAGGAAAGGAACGAAGTTAGAGAACTGTTCAAAAGACTCATTATACTTACCTGTCGGACTCTTGCCAGTGAAGTAACTATGCAGCAACTAGCCCGCATCAAAAAACGCACCCCTGCGCTGAAAGCAGGACAGAGAGCACACTTTCCAAGAAAACAAGGTGAGCTGTGGATCAAAGGGAAGGGTTGGACCCTGGGGAAGAAGGGGTTCAAGCACACAGAGACAATAGGGAGTTAAACTCTACCAATCCTGTGTTTCAGGCCTAGTCTCCAGTCGAGTAGACTCCAGGGAAGGGTTTGAGGTCGTAAGAGGTCAGAACAGGCTGAGTGACATCCCCGTGGATACCAGGTGAGCGTTACAGATTCCCGCTATAATATGCCAGGGGCTTGTACCCCAATGTGGTTCTCTGTGTGAGTACTGCTGTCACAATGCTGCCATCTGTGTGTGAAAACAGGTAAAATTCCTCTGCATAATTGGGAATCCTGAGAACTGGAGCTGTACAAATAGCTCTTTTGAGTTCAGCAAACCCTCTCTCCATGGTTTCAGACCATTCAATCTTTTCTTTCGTCACTTGGGCTTTCTTTAGGGCCTGAAGTAAAGGTTTAGTATAAGAGCTGTAATCGAAGACCCATGCCCTAACATAGTTGCATAGGCCTAGAAAGCTCTGCATTTGTTTTATCGTGTGTGGCTTAGCAGTGTTCAATATGGCTTCAGCCCTTTCTGGGGTCACCTTCTTTCATCCATGTTAGATCAGATGGCCTATGTACAGCACTTCTTGTTGACAATATTGTAACTTTTCATTGTCAACTTTATATCCTTTCTCAGCCAATATAGTCAATAGCTGAACAGAATCGTGCCTGCATTGCTCTTCTGTGGTGCTGCAAATTAAGATGTCATCCACATATTGTAAGATGAGACTTTCTAATGCAATATTGCTCAAATCCATCTGCAGGACTCTGTTGAAAATAGAAGGGGACTCGCAGCACCCCTGTGGTAGCCTGGTGCTTTTCAGACACATTTGTCTGAACGTGAATGATATCAGATCTTGTGAGTCAGTCACGGTGCAATGGGATTGAGAAAAATGATTTTTTCAAGTCAATCACCGTGAAATATTTTGCCTCAATGGGTATATTACATAGGATTGTAGATGGGTTAGGGACTAGAGGGAACTCAGCCTCAACAATATTGTTTATTGGCCTAAGGTCCTGCACTAGCCTCCAAGACCCCCGTTTACTTTTTTTCACAGGATACACTGACGTATTACATGGTGACTCTGACGTCACTAAAATGCCCTGGTCCATCATGGCAGAAATTGTCTTAAAAATCCCCCCATCTGCCTCTCTAGACATGGGATATTGTCAGGCTCTTGGTAGAATTGCTCCTGGTTTCAGTTTACTCTTTACTTCTCCAACCCCCTTCAAGAGGCCTACGTCATAGGGGCCTGTAGTCCATACTGAGACAGGCACCTTGGCTATGTCGTCATCAAAATATTCAGGATGATTTAGTGCCAACATCATTCTCTGAGGTACTTCTCTTTTAATCATATTTAGCCAGAAGGTGAGACTCACTTCCACCATTTTCTCTCCCCTCTATGCTTGTTCTTCAAACAGATCGTCATCGGTGACGTCAGTCACTCGATATCCTTCTTCAATTGCAATTATTGCGCACCATTGTCTGCCCTCGTCATCGTAACCGTCAATCAAGGCCACTTTCCCTCGCACTGCGGCTGTGTGTACCATCAAGGGAAATACTTCTCCCTCCTCCTCATGCATCGGTATTCTGGGTCTGAATAAGAACTCATCAGGGGTTCTCATGATTTTGTCTGCAAGGCCTTGTAATCCTGCCCTAAGCACACGCATACCATATGCGAAAATGTCTGGCTCTAATGGAATTAGCCCTCATGGCCATGTATCCTGAGTATGCTCTAATCATTTTACATACATTTGAGTAGTGCATTCCTGGAGTGGAACACCCTATGCCCTCCTCGTGAATGAGATTGTCATGTTCAAATTTGACATTAAATCTCGACCCAAAATATTTACTGGGGTCTGTCAAGAATATAATAAAGGTACATTCATTTCGCAATCACCTATAGAGACTGGAAGTGTATTTGTAAAGGGAACTCTACTGGTAGCTCCTGTAAAAAAACCTGAGTATCTATGGCCTCGCCGGACAAGGAAAATTTGCCTTCACGTACGCACGACTGTGTTGCACCCGTGTCAACTAGGAAAGAATATTCTGTACCCCCTATAACAACATCCACCCTTGGTTTCCTGTAAGGGTCTGGTGTCACTGATAGAGCACATCAGGGTTCCAAGTGAGCTGTCCTAGTTCATGTACAAATTTGGCCCACTGTGCACTTGTGGATTTCCCCCATTCCCGTTGTTACTTCCCCTTCCAGGGTTCGGAGTCTGCCCTGTGTACATTGTCTGTGACACTTACAACGGTGCCTGTTGGGATTGTCCTTGTGGAAAATGTCCCATGCTCTGAGATTGCATGCCTTGTTGCACTCCTAGCGCTTGTCGTTGCACTGTGTGATCTGTGCAACACCCTGCTGTAAGACTACAGGTGGATTTGCCATGCCTTCTCCTATTCCTTGGGCATTCTGCATCATGCCTTGATTTCTGCATGTGCACACCAAATGCCCTGTCATTCCACATAGCCAACAAACTGGTGATGGTCGGACCATTGGCCCATTTGACATATCTTGGTTACGTATCCTGCATATTTTGAAAACCTCCTTGATTATTTTGAAAACCTCCCTGATTGCTCTGCCATCATCTTCCCCTAAATCCTCTTCCCCTGGGGTAAAACCCTGCATTACCCTGATTATTCTGTTGTGGACTAGCCACCTGCTGCATGCTTGATTCAGCTGTGCTAGTTATTATGGCTCCTTCAAGAGCATACTTTGATAATTTCTTCTGCACCAATTTCGCTTCCTCACCCTTTTGAGTTGCTCCCTTCTTGCGATTCCTTTCCTGCTGCAGTCTAAAATAATGTGCAATGGTCTACTGTATATCAGCCCAAGATTTAGCCTCAATCCCCACCAATTTCTTGAGTTGTTTCTGCTCCGGTTCTGGCAGCCCTTGGCACAGTATTTGGTAAAACACAGGTATAGATTTCATCCACGATTCATGAGTTTCGAGTACACATGCGTCTTGGAAATTCTGTATATAAATTAACGGATCCTCAGAATCCTTCATTTTTCGCGTCATTGTAGCTCCCATATTGGAAGTATCTGGATAGAGCACTTGTAGCCCTTTCCAAACTGCGGCTCTACAATAGTTAAATGGAGCTATGTCATGCAAGGTATTCATTGTGTTTACACCCGGGTATCCTGACCATGCCCACACATCGTCTGCTCTCTCACCAAGTATGGCGATTAGGAGACCCTTAATGTCCCCTATGGCTAATGTATTTCCTCCGGTCATTTTTTCTAACTCGTGTATCCACTTTCCGGCTCCCGATATCAACATTGGAAATTTGTTTTTCAGATTTTCTCGATCCATGCGTGGCCATGGAATATATTGTGGTCTTATTCCCCCCTTCTCGAGCAACGGAAATTGGAATGTGTAGCCCTCTCTCTCTTCTCTCATTGTTCTCCTGTTTATTGCAGGTGTAATATTCCTGCATCGCTGTCTACCTGGTAATGCCCTCAGTCTATCCACATAGGGAAGCGAAGACATCCCCCTCTGAGCGTGAGATGCTTCTTCATAGCGGTCAGGATGCGTGGCAGAGTCGCATATTGTCTGTCCCCAACTGGTGCGACCTCTCGTATCTTCTTTGTTCCGACTTATTTCTAATCTATCCAGTGATAGGTCTCTATTTCCACTATTTCGAGTGACCTCCTCAGTGTCATACAGCTGAGTGCTTTCCAGGCGCTAGTCTTCCCCCTCTCCTTGGGGTATTTGTTCTAGCCCCATTTCATCATATATTCTATCGATTGTTTCCCCGATGCCTCTGGTGTCGAAGCCATCTTCCATATTTTCCCTAGACGTGCCTGGTACTGAATCGTACGCAGGAAAGAATTCTTCGGTGTCTTCCCAGTCGACAACTGGATCAGGTTTTTTAACCTCTCTCTCCAGATACTCAAGATCACGTGCTCTCTGTCTTCGCTCATGTTCGATATCATCATTGAATTCCTTGCGCTTCCTCGCCTCTTCTCTGACCCTATCTTCTTCCTTTCTCTTTTCATTTCTACATTCAACTGCCCTTCAAATTTCCTCATCTCTTCGTCTTCTTATTCTTTTCTCACGTATTATTTGCTCTTCCTCTAACCTTTGCTGTTTCTGTCTGTATTGATCGTAGGCTGCTCTTGGGTTGCGATCGAGCTGTCTTTCTTGCTCTTTGCGATATAGCTGTTCTCACCTTTGTCTTTCCTTCTTATCCGTTCATCTCTTAACTCCTTCTCTTTCCCCTTCCTCTGTGTCTCATCTAACCTCTCCTTTTGTTTCACATCATCAAAGCCTTTCCCATCGAGTTTTAGTAAAATGTGTCCTCCCTTCCATTCGTCTTTTGCAAATGCTATCTCATCAGTTCTACCTTCGCTTCCCTACCATCTCTTTTTGTCGAGAGATGTACTTGTCTGTGCCTGATCTCTTCCTTCGTTGAGCTTATCTTCTTCCATTCTATTTTCATTTCTACGTTCATCTGCCCTTCGAATTTCCTCATCGCTTCATCTTCTTATTCTTTTCTCATGTATTCTTTGCTCTTCCTCTAACCTTTGCTGTTTCTGTCTGTCTTGATCGTAGGCTGCTCTTGGGTTGCGATCGAGCTGTCTTTCTTGCTCTTTGCAATATAGCTGTTCTCGCCTTTGTTTGTCTTTCCTTCTTATCCTTTCGTCTCTTAACTTCTTCTCTTTACCCTTCCTCTGTGTCTCATCTAACCTCTCCTTTTGTTTCGCATCATCAATGCCTTTCCCACTGAGTTTTAGTAAAATGTGTCCTCCCTTCCATTCATCTTTTGCGAATGCTATCTCTTCAGTTCTACCTTCGCTTCCCTTCCATCTCTTTTTGTCGAGAGATGTACTTGTCTGTGCCTGATCTCTTCCTTCATCATTGTGTCTCTCCTTGTCCCTTGAGACTGCAGAGGTAATATTCTTGTCCTTATCTTTCCCTTGAGACTGCAGAGGTAATATTCTTGTCCTTATCTTTCCCTTGATTTTCATCACTACTATGCGTGTGTGACTCATATGCGGGGTTGCTATACCCCGTGGCTTCTTTAAGTTCTCTTAGTGGGTATAACCCCTCGTCCTTACTTTCTTAAATTTTTGTTTTCGGTGGGGCAGGTGGCGCGGTAGGCGTCTCACCCCCCTCTGTGCAAACATTAAGTATCCAGTCTGTTGGCGGCTCTTCCTCCTTCACCTGTTCATAAATTTTCCACAACTCGAGAACAGCAGGGTGTTTTCCTAACTACTTGCCTGTATATGTGGCATGCAAATATGTCATCATATGTTGTAAGACGGCTTTAGATAAAGACCTATTTTGTGGCCATGGCATAAACATCTTGTCGGCGGTAACTTTAACGCACTCAGTACTATATTTCTTTAGCTTGGGTGCGTGTTTTGGCAACTGCTTGCATAAGTGTGCTAATGGCATCATGTCCTCCATGTTAAATCGGTTCCCTTTCCTCTTCTACAACACTTGTAAATGCTTTATCGTGGTTAAAACAGTTCCAACAATATGAGCGAGCACCAAATATCGCAAGCTCCAATCCAAATTTTCACAACATTTTATCTCTTCTAATCTACTCAAAAACCATCGATTTGTGTGCGATTTTATCCCAGCTATTAAATCGCACACATTTTAAATCAGTTCTCTTAAGAAAAATATTTTACATATGACGTCACAACAAAACATGTAGGACAGACGCTTGACAGACTAGACGGACACCAGCTGGACACAAATATCTCTGCCTCTAATGATTACCCCTTCATGGAGTGTAAATGCACCCCTTTCACAACGTCTTTAAATGTTGTGGTAGTCTAATCATTCCCCATTATGTGGGACTCTGGGTACACGTTTCTTCTAGCCACTATATTAGCGTAGGAATAAGGCGAATCCTCTCACTTCTCGGGTGTCTGCCCCGGTATCCTCTCTCTTCTCGGGTGTCCTCCCCGGTAACCCTTTATTTATTTAATTATTCTCGAGTCATTATCCCCTTATATATATATATACAGTTTTTTCTACTTCTGACTATTTTTGTTTTCCCTCCTCCCTCCGTTACCTTTCCCTTCACTTGTTCTAAGGCATGCACTGTTTGCCAAAACATTCAATTTTTTGTTTCACTCACCGTTCGCATTGTTCCTCTGTGGACCCTCGGGATTACTGCCTTTGTTACCGCCTTCTTCAGCTTTTCGCCCGCTCAGCTGCCCGTAGGAGTGGGAAGGGAAATGTGGGGAACACGGGTCCCTTCAGGCCCTGACTGCAGTCTCTTCTTAATCTACCACTGTCTACGGGGAGCTTCACAGTCTACTCAGCCGAATGGTAAAGGACTTGTGATATGGCCAAAGACCTAGAGTTACTTTATATCGACGGTCAATAGGCGTCTTTCTTTAATCAATAATCGATAGTCGATAAACCATCAAGCTCTGCTATGAAGTGTACTGGGGAGACTCCCGGCCGGCCCATAGAGTCGGGGTTTGCTCTGAAGTACTTTAAGACGAGATAGCTGCACCTTGAGATGGATGGGGGTGCAGATTTATTACTCCAACACCAATCAATAGGGACAACTCAATGGTTTGGCAAAGGGAGTCCGTTTAATGAAAAATACAAAAAGGCGGAAGTCATGGTAATCAGCAGTGATGTGATAGTCTGTCTCGCTTCAACTCCAGCGAACTTTATACAAAACATAACTTTTAAACTCAAAACGCGTCATAATCTGACGTGTAACACTCAAAAGTTAACATACAATTCTATTTGGTAGGAAAAGGTAACTTTATTATAGGTGCTATATCTGTATATGGTAATGGAGTGAGGGTTTTGGGTAAACACTATCAGGTGGACGTCTAAGCCCTTCCTTCAAAAATGACTACTGTAGATGTCACTAAAAGTATGATGTCCTATTGGTTCTACTAACTATAGGACCCTAGATTATTTGGTCCTTTGTGATTGGGTTGGCATCAACCCCATGCATACATATCCACTTTGGTTAGCAGCACGCAGAATGGTCAGCCAGGTGCAGGGTGTCCCCCAATTCACCCTGCCTTCCTTCAATTAATCATCACTTTATGGGCTATGTGTCAATTAGTTCACTATGGTTGGCCTCGAAACTGTATCTTCTTGTCTCGAAAAAGTTCTGATATCTCTGTCTGGGCAGATGCCAAGCATAGGTGTGAACCCATGCTCCTTCTAGCTCGGATGGTCACGTGCTACCACACTGTGAATTTGCCTTGTTTCTCTCAATTTGTGTATTTAATTTTCGTTTCACCCGCCACCTATCTTCGCCTTCTTATCTCGATCCTTCAGAGGCAGGATATTCTGTTCTTAGTTTCAATTAAAAATAGCTACTGTTCATAGCTTCTATTGGTATGACCTTGGCTTCCCTGGCACAAGCTGCCTCTGCTGAGTTTCGATTCAGCCTTCTTTCCTCGTGTTGCTAGAATATGAATCTTCTTGCGTTTGGTCTACAGTGACCTGGGTTGGTTCTGCTTTTAGTGCAAAGTGGACTCACCCTTGTAATACTGTTCTTCATTTGAGGTAGAATATGTATATGGCTCTTGCCGCTCTATTCTTCTACTTAGCACAGCAAGCAACACTAATTTCGTAGCTTTCTTCGGTTACAAGCATTACAGGCGTTAGCTGGTTGAATATCTTCATCCTGCTTACAGCTTAAGCTTCTTTGTATTTCAACATTGCTTTCTATTTCTAGGTTCACGATTTCCTTATTCATGGCGTTTCGTCTCCTTGTGTCATCCTTGGGTCATTATCTCTTCTATCTGCGCGTTAGGCCAGGCTCTCGTGACATCACCATTCATCTTCCATTAAGGCTTTTTTGGTCTCTTCCTGGACAGTACTTAAGCAATCTTTATTTCGTCTCATTTGCTGCTAGGGTTTTCTCAATGGGTACCTTACTGTCCATGGTTGTCTGGTTATTGGTACTGCAATAGGTATCGTTCTTCTGATAGGCACTGGACAGAGCCCTACTGCGGCTCTTAGCTGGTTTCATTGCTCATCATACGTCACATATTTCGGTGTGAATGTTCCTGGTACTTCAAAATGGGCAACTGGAGTGCAGGCTTTATTTTGGGACCTCCTCTACACCTGGATGATCATTTCAGTTTATCCAATAAAAGTTATCAAAGCTTTGGAGTTTTGTAATTTCACTGAAGACAAAGAGTACTTTAAGCAAGCATTGGAAAAACCAACATTTTTTGCTTTTGTGTAGTTATTGTATAGGCCTTCTCCAGGCACTGCCAAAATGATACTACCTGGACATAAAATGGCAACAGCGGGCACAGTGTTTGATTATCTGGGCATATGGTGGCAATGCTGGAGAAAAGACTGTCTAATGCCCATACCAGTGCCTAAACTGTTGACTGTCCGTGTGCAGGTTTTTATCAGGATTTCAGTGCAAGGAGCAGATGTAAGTATACACATATTGCTTATAAATCAAGTGTCTGAAGGTGCACTTGGTTAAGTCATTTTTATTAAGCCAGCAGCTGAGTTACAGCGACAATTAAGTTACTAGCTTTCAGAAGACTGCTTAGAATGTTACTGCACAATCGATCTAGCTCAGAGAGATTCCAGGAGGGTGTGTTGTGTGCAGTAAGGGGCAGTTAGTGGGAGAGAATGCCCTTAGGCGTTATCATGGCCATGGGTGGGCAGCTGGTGGGTGAAAAGACAAACAACACACACACGCTGTGCATCCCTTCTAACACGCGCTCTGCCTCCTATATGCATTCGTATGCCAATAGTTTTGGCTCAAAGGTGGTCCAACAGGACACCCTAAAGCCAAATATCAAGGGCTGTTCTGCAATGCATGCCTTAATATCAGATGGCTATAAACCTGCAAGCAAACAATGAAAGGTAAAATCATATATTTGTAGTACTGTTTTGCTTTTGTGTTTTGTTCTCTGCATATATCTGTTAGGTTTACTCTTTGTGCCTGGACTTTTATATGTTCATGTTCGCCATAAACACATTTCAATCTGGAAAGAGAAAGGCTGGGTCGGTGGATGCACAGGGAAATCAGCAGACATGCCATGTACATGAAACAGACTGGCCACCGTCTGTAACTTGAGCATATGTAGATGGAGGTCCTTGTCAGACAAGGGGAGAGAGGGAATGGAATGAGCTCGACCTGTTCTGCAGCAGTTACCATGGAAACCAATTATTCAGAAGCTAAATTACAACTGTTTATAACAATAGTCCTGTGAAGGCTCCATTTCTTTTAAAGCCTGAAGGTCACACAAATCAGCCGCTTGATCATGCACACAATATTTTGCATTGCAGAATAAAATACGTGCTTTGTATGCTGGAAAAAAACAACTTGAAAATATGTGCGGCAGGGTAAATAGAAATATAGAGAAACATCGCATTTAAGGAGAAGACAGCAAAAGGACTCTAATGCATTCTTGTGTGAATTAACTTATAATACACACAGTTTCAATATGTTATATAAAATGGCAGCCTGAACATACAGCCGACTTCTAAAAAAGAAACTCAAGTAAAAAAAGTGCAGAGGAGGTGCTTTTTTCCATGTGTAACTTTAGGAAATGCGAAGTTTACCTGCTTCCCAAAGCTGACATATCCATAACTGCTGAACCCATATGCATGCATTATTATTGGCCGACCCCCAAACCCTCACCCGTAATAATAGGCTCACAACTTGTGTCAAGTGTTGGCAATAAAAGGCCATAGGGTTTTATTGTACAGTTATGGTTATGGCAATAATGATAATCACGTATCATAATAATATCATACTTTTGGGCACCGGGTCCTGAGGTTACCCCCTCTGGCCCGTGCCGCCTTTTTGTGTCCCACGACTTGTTGTGGGCACCGTACAGTGCCTTGTACTTCTTTTCTTTTTGTTCTCCCTTTTTTGTAGGGTGGGAGGGTTCTATGGTAAAGAAGCAAAAAGGTTGGAAGACACTGAGTTAACAGTGAACCTCCTGTTTGTTTGGGTCCCCGTTCAGGGTCCACAAACATATTGTGTTTACTCAGAGCATGTTGCTCTTATTTATAAGACCCAGGGAGGCCCTGGGTCTTTGTTATGTAAGTAGTGGGGGCTGCTGTTGTCACAGCCCCCGGACGGATAGCCGACTGTCTGGACCTCTGATGGGGGCAGGTCTTTGAACCTGGGCCCTGCCTGACTGTTGGATTCCTTTTGGTGCTTAGCACCTTGCCGTTTGGAGGAAGGGTGAGGTGACTGTTCACACCTCACCCTTCCTTGGCTTTGTGTTGCCAAAACTGTGTGTCTCTGCAGATGGGGGGAGGAGAGGAGCAGAGCTGGGCAAAGAGCTGTCCCAGGCTGCTGATGGTAACTGCAGTTACCCTGCCTCGCTTTGTGAGGCCCTGCAGCATTGCCCATTTTTGTGAGTCCGTGCAGCAGTACAAATTATACACTAGCCATCACCCTTGTATATATTCGTACAGGGAGTATGCCCCCGACAGTTATGTATTAAGGCTCCCACTACCCATGTGGGTGCTAGGAGCCCATTTCACAGTGACAGGCCTGTAGAGGTCCTGTCACTGTGAAAGGTCAACAAACATAAAACATAATATTCTATCCCGGTTGGGGGGATAGGAATGCAATAGAGACAGCAGTGTTTCATACCAGTGCTATCCCACTGAAAACTAAAATGCATGAAATCGTCAGAAATTACCCCTCTCATCCATTTCACACCCCCCTTTCAAAAAGGCAAAGGGAAAAGCTTTGTTTTTCTTAGTTTCTAAAAACACATTCATTTATGGATTTGGGATATACTCTGAAATGTCAGAAACACTCCATTTGGGCAATTGCCCAAAAGGTGTAAAGCAGGTAATCTGAATGTGCACATTTACGATGCACACATCTAGATGCCCTTTCCCAACTGGCGTGTAGCTAATTTTGGCACAAGTGAAAGGGATGTACTGACAGCACAGCTTATCACTTGCTTTAAACAAAGGTTTAGAGGATTCTGACATTAATGTCATGTACTTTGAGTTCATATGAATATGTGAGTCAACTAATAACATGATTTGCTTATTATATTTATAGACTATAACCTCCCTGTGCACACCAGTGATTTATTTTCTAATAAAACACAAAAGCCTACATTATCTGCATAAAAGCTTGTAAATAATTGGTTCCATGTCATTTCATTGCGGGATGTTTTTTCGCTGGGTTTTTTACCGCAGATTCTTTTACGAAAAATCTCATCAAATTTTGGGGGTGTTCCGCCCCAAACCCTGCCCCCTTTATTTTTTTATATATTCTCGAACACCCACATCCAATTTATATATTTTCTAACCCCCACAAAAAAATTCAATGCGTTTTTTCGGCAAAATATTTGCGGTAAAAAACCCTGCGAAAAAATATACCCTGATGAAGGGACATCGTACCAAATAATTTTCTTCTCACTCACTTCTATCTTTATAGTTGAATTGTGAAGTCACAATAAATGTTGCCATTGCAAACACAGGTGAGCGTTATTTCAGCAGAATTTCACCTGCCACTGACGCCGAAATACCAGGGATGTCATTTTGGTGTCGCGCCTGCAACTCCTGAGATTTCCCTTGCTACCTCTGTAGTCTCCCTTGCTACTGCCCAAACAAAAAGAAAATCTTTATTTTTTTTTTAAATTGAAGTTTCTGGGCTGTGGCCAGCACCGTGTGGCTCTTTGTTTGTGGAGTAGCTGGCTTTCTTGTTAAAGCCTCTTAAAAACACAAGGGGTTCCACAAGTGTAACCTAAATAAGAAAGAATAGGAATAACAAATTATTTGTCTTTCTGGAATTCTACACAATAATTGCTAGACTCATTAAAGGTTTATTTCAGGCACACTTCATGGGATGAGTCACTGATTTAATCTGTTCTCAAACACTTCAAATTCATAATTCAAACAAAAACTTCCAAAAAGCCTTTTGAGTAGAATAAGCATCCATTTCGGACTAAGTATTTTGCTTTTCGCAAGTTGCAGTGATAGCATGTTTTTTTCTGCCGTTGTCTTTGTTAGAATCATCATAAGACATTCCATCTCGGTGTCCTCAGTCACTTTACAAAATCCTTGTGCCTAAAAGCTTGTGTACAGTTTAGAAATGTTCGACCATAGCACATAAAGCGGCCCTTGATTTAATTGTGCCACATTATGTAATGTATCTATCTTTCCTATCGCCATGACATGCTGTTCAGGATGTTTGTTTGCATGTATGAGGGAACGAGTGCTCAGAGTACGGGATGCCGTGTGTTTGCGCTGCTTTCCCTGCGCTACTCTAAATCTTTAATACACAGTTATTAACCCTCCCAATAGTATGTATTTTGCCATCCCATCCTCTGAAGCCTGAAAAGTAGATCCACGCAGGTTTAACATGTGTCCAACTTTGCACCAGACCTGCAGATGAACTGGCCTGATGTTAAATCTCAGTTACCAGTTTAATGGTCTCCACTACACTGTGTAATTTGCTTTCTGACTTTGAGAACATTCAGACAAGTAATTGCTAATTTTACTAATGCCTGTAAAATAGCTCTAAGCCGGTGAGATATCTCTGTGGGTTCAGTGCACGCTGCTGCGATGTGTGTGTGATCTGCAGGTTGTATGTTTGAATCCCGGCATAGCCAACTCAGCCTTTCATCCTGCTGAGATTGATAAATGAGTACCAACACAGGTTGGGTGATATTGTATGTATATCTGCTCTATATAAAGCACTTAAGGGTATGTGCCATATAATAGCACATCATTATCATTTGGCCTTGGATGTCTGCTTGCATTCACAGTAATTTGGTAATATGGGCCTATACACACTGATATTAATGATACATATGTTGATCCATTCTTGTATTAAATGTATGTCACATTGCATTGATATTGTAACCATATTTTTCGTAGTGTACTTAGAAACAATGCTATGTAATGCCACTTCCTGTTTTGTCAATAGGTGAAAAGTCATGTTCCATCACTTCCCGTGATTTCACTTCTGGGTGGGGTCAAATGACATCACTTCCTGAGATATCATCAGAGGTCAGGGGTTGTGTGATGTCCTTTCACTATCGCTGGCATTTTGTTGAAATGACATCCCTGGTTCCAAGGGCTCTACTTGCTGAAAAAGGCGTGGGGCTTGAGTTAGAGGGCCTTTAAATGCCGTCCATGGGCTCTTACAATCTGCTAAAGCCCCTGGGACAGGGTATTATTGCTATTAGCTCCAAGGATCAGCCCAAGGGCAGCCACTACTTTTTTGTTTAACTTGTGAAACAGCGCTGTGGCCTTTTCATAATTTTACTACAAAAGAAAATCGCTGTTGGAGACAAAAGAAGGAATCTACCTGTCATGCCTTCTCCATTCCCGTGATGGCCATGCTCAAGACGAGGGATAACGAAGGAAGTAATGCGGCAGCGTTAGGATGTTAAGCTTGGTCTGGGAGGCTGTGGATAGGAGGAGAGTGGGGAGATCTTTTCTGTCTGTGTTGTTCGGTGAGGGGGGATCTCGGGCTGGTCAGGGTGGATGAGAGGGAGGACTTGGGGCAGGGGGTTCTCCAGTGGCCTGATGGCCATGCTTCAGACGAGGGATAAAGAAGGAAGTAAAGCGGCAGAGTGAGGATGTTAAGCTTGGTCTGGGAGGCTGTGAATAGGAGGACAGTGGGGAGATCTTTTCTGTGGTGTTTGGAGAGGGAGGACTTGGGGCAGGAAGAGTGGCGAGCCAGATAACATGGTCAGCAGGTGCGAGGGGCTTGCATTTGGCTCAGAATGAGGGAATAGACCACTGGTTTCAGCCCACCTTTTGAGAAAGATGATTAACTAACACGTCTGCCCCGGATGCTAATAAAACAATTAAAGCCAATAGCATTTCAGATTGTTTCCCTTTTTAACCGATTACCTTCATCAGTTTGTGGTCATTGGATGATACGTAAGGAGGAGTATGTATATCTGGTGCACCGTTGGCCTTTAGCATTGAGAACAGGCTTTCATTTGCACGCTATCCCTTATTGTAAAACACGAAGTTGCCTTTTAAATGCATTTTTAATAAACAGCTTTACATATTATTTTGCAACACATGGCAACCTGTATATTGGTGTGTTGTTTTTTTCTCCCAAAAGAATCGATTCGAAATTATTCCACATTTCAACTACTCGAATATCTCTTACATCAGAGCAAGCAAGAGACCAAAGATTGAAAAGGATAAGATTGGGAATATGTGATATAACACATATAATACTTCCTGCCCTCCATTAAAATGATAATTGGTACTTTATCCCTTACATGATATAAGGAGGACTCTAATTTCCCCATAATATTATTATAATTTACATTTTATGTATTGCACACTACAAACTGAACTTTTTTCAGTGCAAAGTGCGTGCAAAGTGTTTTTGTACTGCAAAACTGACTATTCACTGACTTTGCACGGACTTTGCACTGCAAAAATACACTTTGCACAGTTCCATGAATCGGGGTTTGTGTCGGCATTGCAAAGTCACTTTTCAGCAGTGCAAAGTCACTTTGAACCGTGCAATAAATTCCATGAATCGGGCCCAAAGTGTCTCGAAACACCCTTATAACGTACACCTGTGGGGAATGTTATACCATCTGTTACAAACAGGTTGTGATGCCACATCTCACTTGCAAAAGTAAAACAGAGCTACTGTTTGGCAATAATATCTTATTGTGGCTGGCTAGCTCTGTCACAAAGCATGCACCGCTCTAGGCAGCCACTGGCATCTCCCACTGACAGTGAGTGGAAAGATGGTGATTGCCACAGCACTTGCCCCTCTGCACTTTATTTGTAAATAAGGTTCTGCTTGGGGGCAGCGGAGGTCAACGTTTCCAATAAAAAAACGAAAGGCCAGAAAGGGAAAAGAGAAACCAGGATGACTTTCATTAAACAGAACAGAATGAGAAAATGTGAACTGAAACAATAAGTAAAGGAATGAAAATAATTATCAGCAGAAACGTTACAGAATTCAAGACAAAAGTCAAGCACAATGCAGAACAAATAGAGGCATATCCCAATGTATGGGCTTTTGTCTGGAATTCTGTTACGTTTCTGCTGATAATTAATGTCATTCCTTTGCTTATTGTTCACGTTAAAACAGAGTTATTATAAAACGGAGCGGGAGGGAAAGTTTTGAAAAGAAATAAAAAAGGGACTGGAACATGGTAAATAGCAAAATGCTTGAAAAATAGTATATGGTATAATAACAAGAACAAATGAGAGAAATGCACAGAATAAATTAGGTGGAGAAAAGAAAACACCAGGAATGTGTACGGATGCCCATTTATTATTACACCCAACGGTGCTGAAAAAGCGCATTGCAGGTGACTGCAACCGCTGGGGCCCTTTAAAGCACACGTCCAGCGGCCTCATGACTCTAGATGGTCTCAGAACTAGACTCCTCATGGTTTGAGGCTGGTGGTATGTTATCATATATGCAATCACCTGTATGTGACATCAAAACCAATCAATCATGTTCTAATCATCAAATTAAAACCTCACAGATAACCACTTCTGTTATAATCCCTAGTTCTGTTATCACTGAATGACAAAAGAGGTTACAGCCCTTGCTCTTGCATCCTCCACTCTGAGGAAAAGCGCTAAACTGCATGAATTCAAAGAGAGCTGTACTCTCCAAAAACGAAACACTGCCCATCCAAGCACTGTAACATGTTCCTAACGTCAAGGCCCCTTCTGACTACTTCAGAAAGAGAATTCTCAATGATATTCTCTTAATAAGTATATCGCACCCGGGTCAAGTAGTTTCAGAATATGAATGCTCTGTTACTGGAATGTGTTCCACAGGTCACTGCCATTGGCCATGGTCTCTAGGCACTCTTGTGCATCTGAAAGAGAGGTTGGGGGCGGGGGAGAGGGAAAATGCAAGATAGGTTTGCTACTGCATACGTGTGTGCAGTTAGGAAGTACCCAGGCCCTGTGCATGGTTCCGTTTTTAGGAGGACTTTATCGAGGGCATAGAGCAGTGGTGGGCAAGCGGTGGCCAACCAGATGCTGCCGCACATCATCCACATTGTGGTTCTGCCCTTGCGTTAAGCACTCAGTAGCTAGACACATTCCTATGATGTACAGTTGCGCATGCACTATGGCCTGGACCAGCTCTGGCACGTGATTGCCTCGTTGCAGGCTAGTTCTCTTGCCATGACTAAATATGACCTCTACACTGTCATCCAATAGCTCACTGTGGGACATTTCAGAGGTTCTGGGATTTCCTTGCTTCCTTCCCGAGTGGCAGTGTGAGTGTGAGCTCCCAAACAGGGTGCATCGGTTTGTGGAATCGGCCGACCTGCGCTTGGAGGTAACAGGGATGGAGATGGAGAGTCTCTCTAGGAGCTTCCCGGTGATCTGTAGTGATCCTTCATGCAAGGGTTCCTTGGGAGGATCAGGTGACAGTGATATTCTCAAGCTTTTCTACTCCTCACTCATGCAGACCTTTGGACCTTCGCCCACAGACGCAAGAGCAGCAGTCTTGGCTTCTCTCCCTGTCCTTCTCCATTGGTTACAGTTTTGCCAAAGACTGTGAGCGTGAAAGAAACTCAGCTCACTGCAAAACATGTTCAACCAATGGCAATAAATGGCAGTGTATTTTTGCAGTGCAAAGTCTGGGCAAAGTCAGCGCATAGTCCTTTTTTGCAGCCCAAAATGACTTTGCCCGGCCTTTGCACGGCAGAAATACACTTTGCAAAGTTCCATGAATCAGGGTTTGTGTCGGCAGTGCAAAGTCACTTTTCAGCTGTGCAAATTCAGTTTGAACTGGGCAAATATTCTATGAATCGGGCCCTAAGTGTGCAAACCCAATTAATACAATAATAAGCTACTTGCTGAAATGCCTTTTTGGAGTTTTGTATTGGCACACAATGAACGTGCCCTTGCTGTGCAAGTGCAGAAAATGGGATGCACCCTGGGTTGGGATTCACTGTTATGCTTTCCCCTGTGCCTGGGTGATTTGCCCTATCACAGGGCAAGCACAACGCGTTCCCCTATGCCTGGGTGCTTTGCCCTATCAGAGGGCAAGCACAACGTGTTCCCTTATGCCTGGGTGCTTTGCCCTGTCACAGGGCAAACACAACGCGTTCCCCTATGCCTGGGTGCTTTGCCCTAAAGCAGGCAGGTGCCTTTGCCCAAAATGGGAAGGGCCCTTCCGAACAGGCTTTGCCATGTATTTCGTCACTTGCTTCTGTATTTCTACTCTGGTGTTGAAGGTTATGTCACTGACCTAAGGTTGTCACAGACATCATAGGTTGTCAGCGGCCTTAAGGGAGTGAAGACTGTTAATCAATGTATGTCATTGGATTTCCATTACAGAAATCAGAATGTTGTGGGTATGTCCACTAAACTGCAGGATCAACCCCAGCAGGTTCAAAACGCAGGAAACGCGACCAGTTGTGAAACTGCAGAAGTTTGATCATATTGCACCAACGGTACGACGTCCTTTCATCGCAGGATTATTTTTCATGGCGTTTTTTACCGCGATTTTTTTTTGTTGAAAAAAACATCGATTTTTTTAGAAAATCGGAGGGGTGTTGGCGGGGGTAACACCCAAAAATAATTTTAAAAAAATTCGATGTGTTTTTTCGTTAAAAAAAATCGCGGTAAAAAAACCCGCGAAAAAACATCCCGCGATGAAATGACATGGAACCGCGCCAACTATTCAATCTTTGCACTGGGCCTTGCATCGGCCAGAATTCTGTTTAAGACTCTGGCACCAGCACATAATGGGCCTCATATACAAATGTTTTTACAAAGGCACAATCCCGTTGAAAAATGCTTTGTAAACCTGCCCCAAAGCCTTCACAACCGTGCACAGCTCTTCTGGGACCAGTTTATCTAGGATTGGAACATGTGCTCAAAATTGAGCAAATGCTTAAATAATACGCAAGTTTTCAAACAGTTTCTTTTTATTATTGTCATCTAAAAATGTTTGCACTCCGGCAAGACCAATCAGACTATTGTTGTGCTATGTTTGCTGCACAACATAGAAAGAAATAAGTTTACTACATTTTGTGTCATGTTATGTGGGAAACATATTAAGTAAAACAGGCTTATTCATTTTTGCCCTGGTGGAAACATTTTAAGATAATATGAATATGAGCGAAACCTATTCACACCATTCTGCATTATCTAAGCAGCAATATATGGCGTACATGTGTTTGCTCTGTTTGTTTGCGCATGGGCAAAGATTTGATCCCCTGGCCCCTGTTTGGGTGCACGTCATCAATGTGACTCTGCCATACATTTGGGAAAAACTCCGAATCTCAATAGCCCAAAAAGCCGCCATTGATGGGGGTTCATTTCCAACCCATGCAGGGACTTTGTGAAAATCTGTTCCTTTAAAACGATATGCAGATATAAATAGGTTTGCCCTCCTTGTCTGCAGATCTGGCTAGATGTTGCTTAGCTTCCAGCGTCATAGTCTGCAGACATGCACTCAACGAATGATTGGAGCTGCCATGGACTCCTAGAGTATGCAATAAAAAAGCATTCAGTGTGAAAGCGAATATACACCATTACCTCCAAATGCATGCTAACAGAAAGTACATTAGCAGGGCTCATCAGATCTGGGCACCCTATTACATGTTCTTAAGAGAGGACAAAGCTGACACAAGGAATATATGAACAGCGTAGGCAATAAGAACACAAAAATGGGCATTAGCGTTTCAATAGCGATTCTGTTACAGGGACAGAAGCACTCCATGTAAGATAGCTCAGTTGTTTGAGCTCTCACTGCTACAATCTGTGTGTGATCTGCAGGTCTCACTTTCAACTTCTGGAAATGCCAAGTCAGCCTTTCTTATTTCCGAGGTCGATAAATGAGTGGCAACTTTGGTTGGGTGAGAGTGTATGTCAAATGTTCAATGTTCACCGCTTTGGTGAAAACACTATTTAAATAACAATTCATTCCCATTCGTCACAATCTCATTCATCACAATCCAGGCACAGAAGCAAGGGGGAACAAAGGGAAATCTCTCAGACTAGGTTACCATGCACATGTCAAGTAAGGGATATGCGTCCAAAAATATTCGTGAGTTGGATCATAGGCCCAAAAGTAGATGTAGGCAGTTTAGTTTTCTCTCAAACTCCCGAACCATCTTAGCTTTTTTTTTGTATCTGTATGAGGTCTTCTTGTTTGAGAGTAGTAATTCTGGTGAGTTGAACCATGGTTCTGCACCAATCCAGCACTCGCATAATGTAACCATATCAGTCAGTGAAAAAGATGGTTCTGTATACCATCAATCAGTATTAATTAAGACAAGCACAATCATCGCACCAAATTGATTCCCAAAACTCTAGAGGCTGGTTCTTAGTTCTTAATTAACTGAAGATAAATACTGCATTCCAGCTTCCTGGAGGCCTAAGTAAGTGGGCGAAGCCTCGCAGGGACGCACGAGGGACAGTCAGAGTCGGTTCGCTGCTTGTTGTGAAAGTTTTAATTGCACAAAACTCCAGAAAGCTACCCCATGACTTTATATCAGCAGTCCTTTTGCTTGATAGATCTTTCGTATCACCTCAATTGGCTGCCCACCAAAGTGCACAGCGAATCTAGAAATGACAATATTCACTAATTTGTTGGGAAATGTGTGTGGAGCACTTCCAACTAGAAGCAAATCTATTCCCAAACAATTAGTATTATTTAGCTTGAGTAGTTTCAAAGTTCATCCCTTTTTACATTTTATGGACCCCAGCACATAACGTTGGACTTGCTTCAGTAACTGTAAGATCGTTCTGCTGCACGCACCTCATTTAGGTATCTCTTCATTGTTTGGCAGGCCAGTGGGGTGCACACTATTAAGACAGCGTTATAAGCATAGGACAAAATAGTCAAACGTCATAAGGACTGCAAGGGTAACACATCCAACGTGGAAGGCAAAGAGTTGACACAAAGCCTGAAGTGGAGTAGTGGGTCAAGAACTGAGTCTTGTTTCACTCTTCTAATGATGCAGAACTGTAGTGTAGTTTGCCCACGTGACCATACCTGACCCATTCATTGAAGATCTTCATCTATTTCCATTAATATGTGAAATAGGGAAGCTGGAATATCGAACATAGTTAATCAGAGTTAGTGCAAGGCAGACGTTATGTTTAAGTTGCACTAATAAAAACCAATTAAATTCAATGAAAAACTTTGTTAAAGGGACATTATGTTTACTAGTAAAACCGTAAAACCCTAGAAACTCGCCAGTTATAGTAAGCTAAGCAACCATAACTTGTGCCACAATAATGCACTTCTAAGACTAACACCCAGGACATGAAAGATGACATCACAAATGGCATCAGCTATTGCCATCCCTCCTCCCCAGGAGCCAACACCACCAACACCACCAGCTGGAGGCCATACACAACAAAAGAAGTGCATTACTTCAAAAGACAATGAAGAGGACCAAGAAGATGAGGTACAGGAAGTGCCTACCTCTAGCACCCAGAGAGAATCATCGGTGTGGCAGTTATTTACCACTGTTGGGAATGTATCAAAGGCTAAAGCTACCAAAGTGAAGTGCAACATTGTACTCACAGACTACCTGGACAGCACTCCTACAGGACCACCTCCATGCGCCGCCACAGCTAATCCAACCACCGCAATGCTCTCAGAAAGGTTGTTCCTTTCTTAGTAAGTAGTAGGCTATCTTCCTTCACCTCACCCTGCTTAACCAATATTGTAACCACACAGCCTACTTCTGTGGGATACAAAATCCCACTAGCAACCTTGCATGCGATAAAAGAGGCTGTTGATTCATATCTTTAGAAAACAATAGTACTCTGTATATCCTGCAACACACCACTCAGCCGGAGGGAGCAATTTCGAAGTGCTTTTGAAGCTGTAATCAAGGAGCATGAGAAACACTGCCCCCTAACTTAGATATAACACCCATGCAACATCTTCTCCTGTCCACCTGCCCCTCCATATTTGTGGTTGTAGCCTCTTCTCTCATTTCCCTCCCCACCTTAATTTCCTACCGCTCATGCAAAAAAAATAGAAAATAAATAAAAAACAAAAAAGGCTCCTTTAGGTACTACCTTTCACAGTTAAAAAATAGAACTAAAAAAATAATCTTATAGACCCCATCTACTTTACATTTCTCAGTAAAGTAGTTAGACTCAATAACATTCGCCATCATTTCCATTAGCAATTTTTGTTATGCTAATGGGAATAATAAGGCAATAATAAGGCAATAAGCCCAGAGATTGCAGGCATTACCCCATAAGGTAATGCCCGGAGGCCCCAGGGGCATTACCTTATGCAGTAATGGCCTGCAGTGGAGGGGCTTATTGTCATTAGTACCCCGGTCAGTAAGAACAAGGGACAAAAAAAATGGTGGCTTTTTTCGGCTGCAAGACGCATTCGCGTTTCGCAGCCTGGCAAAAAAAATTTGCCATGGCGGACAGGAAAATGTAGTCAGTTTTCTCTTTCAGTGGATCACTATTTTTGGTACGTATAATCCGAAATTTAGTGATAAGAGCAAGAAATTCACGTGTGACGAAGATGTGATCTAAAGTAGCTGTAAGATCATCCTTTTCCCAAGTCGGGATATATTTTTCATCTTCTTCTCTTAAAAAGTGGAGATTGTACAAGTCACGTGTTTTCATTAACTTTGCCCATTTTACTCCTCTTTTAATTGCCAGTGTTTTAGGGGTAAGGGTAGTCTTTCCCCATTGAACGTTCGGATATATTAGATTTAAATCTCCGCATATTTTCAAGTGGCACAGGTCATATTCTGATGAGATTTAGTCAAAAATGAAACTTGCTTTGTTTATAAACTGTTCATCACTTAGGACCAGTGGGCTCCAATAAGAGTTCATTATTATTATCCCTTCGTCACTTGGACAATTCGGATACTGTTGACTCCCTTCCCACTTAAGTTGCAGGACTTGAAAGAATAAAGATGATTCTATCACCTTTGTTATCTGTACTTCCTTATGTGAATGGATCAAGGTCAATATACCCGAGGATAAGCGGCCAGGTGGTCCTTTTGCCACTGGCGCAAGAAATGTCTCATACCCATCCATATAGGGTTGGTCTCTTAGCCAAGTCTCTTGAAGACAAAGCACATCGCAATCTCCCAATAGTACATCACTTGGTCTTAGTAAGTGTGCAAAACCTCTTGTATTCCATGATCCAAACTTTAAGGAAACCCCCTTTTTCCAGGTCTTTTTGCTAAGATCTTCTTTAAGCGGTCCTCCCTGGGGTTGCTAACTTTATTTCCCGAGTCTAGGGCTCTTGAGATCAATGTCCATTTCTTCCCTTCTGTAATTTGATCTTGTTCTTTCTCCTTGTTTTGTTGATCTTTCTCTCCTCTTCCCAACTCTTCGGGTGCGAATGTTATCCTCTGTTTCGGAAGCAGACCTTTAGGTATTCGACCCACACCCAGGGGGTCTGCATACATTTTTGTGTTTTCTTTCCCTGGTGGCACTTGGATTCCTTTTAATGTTTTTTCATGTAAACATCCACTCCCTTCCAAGTCTGTTCTAGGTTTTCCCTCTTCATTTTTCCCTAATTGAGATACATCCAGAGAAATTTCCTATTTATTGTCTGTTTTTCTATCTCAAGGGCATATTTTTGTTTGTGAATTTAATACAGATTTATAAACATTATCTGTATGTGTTTTAAGACTGGAGTTCTCGTCTGCTCTTTGATTATTGTCCCCGTATTCTGTTAGGTCGTAACCTAGTATTATGAAACTTTCAACAGCTTGTAGTATCAATGAACGTACCACCGGGGAGGGTACATGTAAGTAAATATTATCAAGTTTACCTTTAACTCCAAAGTCAATGATTTTTATATCCTCCGTTCTAATTACTCTTAAAGAAGGAATGCATTGGAACAGTGTCAGAACGTTCTTTCTGTTTAGGATTGCAGTGTCTGACTTTTCTATTGCTTTAAGACGGAAGTTTCTTTCACTTTTTGTTTTTTCTTTATACGTACGTTTTTCACCCCTTTTAGTTCTGTCTCTTGACTTTGGTCTTCTATATTCTTGTAGTCCTCTCGGGTTTTCCTTATCATTGTGTCTTGTTGTTTCATACTTTGATGTAGGTGTCTTTCTTTCCCTAGATGTTTAGGTTCTATATTTTTTTCCCACCCGATTGGTCAATTGTCGTTTTGAAGCTGGGGTGCGTGATGGTACATTAGACACCTGAGCTTTTTCTCACTCAGTAGGTTATAACCAGTCTCCCTTGACGGGTCATTTCAACTTTTTCCCTCCTTGCAGCAAGTGACATGAAGGGAGGCGAATGGCTACCCTTTTTTATCTTTTTCGGTCTCAGCATCGGTCTTTTGAGTCTGTAGATTTTCTTCCTCTAGGCAATAGAGGTGTGACTCAGATTCCTCTGTTGAATACGGGGATACATCCATAAGATCTATAGAAGTATCCCCAGACTGGTCAATCACTATGAAATTTGGCATAGAAAGCGTTTGAGAGTTAGAGGGGCCTGCTTTTTGAGCAGGTTTCAATAGAGGTTTCTCGACGCTGTCTGTTTGCACTAAAACTGAGAGTGCTCTCTCCTCTTCACTCTCTTTGTTTAGTGCAATAGTCTGTGGTTTTTGGACCAAAGTCTCTTCGAAGGTTACGGTCCTCGTTCCTATCCCTTTAGCATTCATTGATTTTAGGAACACCGGGTATATGTCTTCTTTCGATGCTTTTGTGTTTGGGCTTTGAGTTGTCGGTAGTTCTTCTATAAGGTGATTATTTTTTGCCCCTTTCAGCTCCAGTACTACACACCCATTAAGAGATTTTTTCTTTGGCTCTGCCTTACAGGATCTCCTTTCTTTTTCATCCGTGTTTGATTTTAGATAGCCTTGAGCTTCTGGTTGAAATTGGGTGGCTATTTGGTTTGTGGTCTTCTCTCGACTTTTGCGTTGTGATAACACCTCTCCTATTCAAGTTGCTTGAGGTGCTTTATGTTTTTCCAATTGTACCTCTTTCATAGGTAGCGTCTGAGTACTTGAGGACAGTAGAGTTACATTTTCTGTTTCTGTACTTTGGTCCTTCAGTTTGCCTTTAGCATGTTGTTTTACAGATGTTATATTATTAACTGTAGATTCTCTCTGTTTTTCACACGCCTTAATATAGCCTTCCACATGAGTCATTTTTGTATACATCATGGCAATCCGAGATGAATGGTCCTTGAGTGTATCGGTTATTGCCTCATATAGTTTTGAAAAACGTGCTAGGGCTATTGTGAAAGTGGACATCAATGCCATCAGGTCCGTTTTTTTTTAGGGTGTGTCCTTTTCCATAGATTCGAAAGTGTAGATGATATTCTCCTTATAGTGCTTGGGTGAATTAGTATGTTTACTGTCTCCAAATTTCCGCAGGTTTTTGGGGTAAGATCTCAAAATTCATTATCAGAGAACATATGTTTATCTTTAGTCACGTTGGATTTTGGAGCAAGAAAGACTGGATTGGTACCTGCAGTTTTTACATGAGGCATCTGATCTTTCAATGGTGATATAGCCATGATTACCGGTGTTACCCCCAGTTTTCCTCCGTCGGCCTTCTTTTTGATGTTCTTTTGTTAAATCTCTGTCGGACTCCAAAGGCAAAGACGGGGATATGGAAAGCGCATCTCCTTTCTCCAAATGGGGGTTCAACGCATCTTTTTGGGTCGCGACTGCGGGTCTCAGAGGGCTTTTTCTGTTATTCTGCCCCGGAGAACTGTCCCCCTTATGCTGAGTTTCACCGGGGGTTCAAAGAGTCCATCATCACCGGGACAAGTCTCCTGTTCGTTGATTTGCCCCAATGTTTGTATGGAATGTGATTGATGATTTACTTCTGCGGGCTGATTGTTCCTTTCTGGATTTAAACCTGCCCACGTAAAGACTTGTAGTTCCGGTATCTGAAATGGTGAGATTATATCTGCTGCTGGTAGAATTTCTACATCAGATAATTCACCCACTATATGTTGTTCTTCATGTTGTTTTTTTTAAAAAAACGCAGAAGGGCAGATTCTTCTGGGATACCATTTTATTTCTTTAAATTCATTTTTTTTTATATGTTCTTTTTGATTTGTCATTGTTAACTTTATATTTCTGTGATACCTCTTTTTTTCTCAAAAGTGCTGGAAGTGACCCACGCGTAGTTCCGTTCTTGTTCATTGATTTTGTGTTGATCTTTTCATTTAGATGGTGTTTCTTTAAGGTAAGTACTTTTTGTTGTTGTTGTTAGTTCTCTTCGATTACTTTTTTGAATGTCCACATCTGTTGAGTTTAAACGGTTTTCGATTGTCTTTTGTTGATTCCAAAAGGTCATTCTGTCCAGACACACTACTTGGAATTTCTGATGTGTCCATAACAGGTTCTAACTGATTAGAAGAGTCTACATTGTGCGTTGCACCTTTATTTATTTTTGGGGGGAGGCTCCAAGTGTCTTTTGTATTAGGTATAGGATGTATGCCTATTGTGACTTGCATTTTATTTGCTCCTTGCGTTTCGTTTTGGCGGTCTGACGCCATATTCACATCCAGATCGGCCCCTTGTAAAGGGTACGAATTTGTGTTTGTTGATAAATTATTCTGGGTCACCTCATCACAATGTAGTACACCCGCTGCAGGGGAGTTTCCAGGTTCCCCCTCTGTCAGCGCAATGTCACTGACTTCCAGTATCCGGGTATCCCAATCAGGCTCAACAATCCTAGTTTCCTGATTTAGCAAAACGGTCCCCACTGATGCCTCTAGGTCTAGGTCTGCTGAGTCCACGACCTTGCGGGGCGCTGTGGTTTGTGCAGAGCTTTCATCCACCTCCCCACTCCTCAGCCCTTTCCAACACCATATCAGTTGGAGCTATTAAGCTGCTCTGTTGTGGGTCCTGTTTGATTTCCAACGATCCCTGTGAGTTCACTCCAGGAAGACAGTGTGTTGGGGACGGCAAGGGGGGGCAGACAGTGATCTGACATGAAGGTTCTCCCTTGCAAGACTTTATTTCAGAGCATGGGGGTTTCAGCGGGCTCCTATGTTCCAAGCCGTTGTTGTTGTCCCCTTGATGGCGTTGACTTCTGAGTCGCCTCACCTACTCCTCTGTATTCTGTCGCATTGCTGTCACCTGCCAGAGACTGCCGTGGACTGCCAACTCTACTGCCAAACTCTGCGGCCGATCCGCGGCAGCAGGCAGTTCATGTAGGCTGGCTCCTCCTCCTCACACTATAGCAGGCATAGAAAGCAGGCTTCGGGAAAGAGAGTAAAGCAGGGTCTGACTGCCATGGACTACCATCACTGCTGCCAAACTCCGTTTCAAGGGCGGACCATGCGTGTTTGTGGGGGAGGAGAAAGAATTAAGGGGACCGGCACGATTTCACTGCCGCAACGTGAGTGGGAATACCAGTAAGGCAGGGAAAAAGATCAATAAGTGAATAGAACACACAATCTTTATAATGCGCCAGGAACTAATAGACAATTGTATACTAGAGAAAAATATAGAAGGACAGAAACAATTTTCTGTCCCAAATACTTTTCTCTAACATACAATAAGCACCATAATTGATGGACCTTTATAACTATCCGCAGTCGCCACAGTCCCCTTTCTAGGTCATGGCTCATTAAAAGACCCGGGTAGCACGTGCACACCACCAAACTGGGCAGCCCTTCTACCCTTTTTAATTTTACATTTCCAGCACTCCCTCAATGCCTGTTTACAAGCAGTCACACATCCATCCACCAATCACTTCCAAAAACTGTACATATAACCCTATGACCATATTACGCTTCCACACAACTGCCACATAACAATCTTCTACAAACCTTTTGCGTCTGCATTTCTCTTACTTATACAAATAAATTGTACACAGTGCTCCTATAAATACACATATGCATTGTGCAGTAAGAGAAGTGCATAAATAGAAGGGACAGTACGGATGGGCAAGTGCTCATAAGAACCCAGGATAGAAATGCCAAGGTGGGAATGAAGCAGAGGAGTCCCAAGAGTCGGATGCACCTTAACCGTAACATCCCTTTAACAAAGATTTTTCTGTCAGTTTAATAGGTTTTTATAAATGAAAATGTTTTATGGTGTGACATCACTGTATATAAAATATTAATAATTCCTCTTTTCATATATATGAAAGAACTATAAACCTTCTTTTAGAAACATATTTTTTGCAACACATACTCTGTCGATATCAACAGCGTATGTTGGGGATGCACATCATCGTTCAATTGCCCATGGCATAAGGCTCAACCATGCCCCCAGCACAACCAAACCACCCCTACTATTCACTGCCCCTACCCTGGATCCTAGCTCAGTGTCCACAATAACCTAATATTGTAAGCAATGGCCAGTGCTCATAGCTTGCAGCCATGGCCAGTCTCCTAATCCATGGGGCATGGTCTTCGGCCATGCCGTATTCCCCAATAAGCAAATCAGAGTACACATTTGCATCTCCCGAGGGCCAGGCCCACTACCCAGACACCAAATGTATATCATTAGTTTTTCTACTTACATTCTTACACTTTAAAAAAATAAAACACAACACATATTTCCAAAAACATGCCTTAAGGTCCTTGCTAAAGCTCATTGCACAAGTTTTTTGTAATCTAGTCCACCACATCAGGCTGTAACTGCAAGCAGAATATGTTTTCCCATTCAAACCTACAAATTTGGCCATGCCACATGCCACAATAAGCAAATTACAGTACTTATTTCTCCTCGCTGACGGCCAGGCCCATTGCCCAGACACCATTGTTATATCACTGTGTTGTGTACTTACATTTTCACACTTTCAAAAAAGTAAAACACAGGACATATTTGCAAAACCATGCTTTTGAGCTCTTGCTGACCCTCCTCGTGCATGTTTGCTGAAATCCCATTCAGCACTACCCGTCGAGCAGAATTTTTTCCCCCATTCAAACCTATCAAAATTTCTAAAAACTTTACCACATAGCAGGTCCCTGGTGGCCATGGACTCTTTAACTCCATTGCTGTTCCCTCGTGGTCCTGGCCAGTAGCCATACTGTCCGCGTCATGGCCACAGGCTATACCTCAGTCACCAAAGGTATATCACTATTTTTTGTACCTACATTATGACACTGTTCAAAAAATAAAACACACACTAATTTGCAAAACCATGCTTTCAGGTCCTTCCCAATGCTCCTTGCACGATTTTGCTGCAAATCCGCCATGTTTAATTTTTTTAAAAGTGTCCAAATATACATACATAAAATAGTCATATAACACCCCCCACTTGATGAAATCCATTCAGACTTTGCCCAAACATTCAAGTTTTGATCTATAATCTTTCTGAAATCTTTTGTCCACATTCGTCAAACGGCAACAACGTTATAAGCCATCTAAAAATGTTGAGACCCACCACTCAAATGTTGCCCTCTGTTGATCAAATCCCACCAGACTTTGCAAAAACATTCATATCTAGTTCTAAAATCTTTTTTCAAACTTTTGTGCACATTCATCAAATGCGCCACATTTATAAGCCTTTAAAATATTTTGGGACCCTCCCCTCTAATTTTGTTCTCTCTAGAGAAAATAGCACCACACTTTGCAAACCCATTCAGTTTCGGGTCTAGAATGCAATTCCAAAATGTCATGCAGTTTCATTGAGTGGTGCCAAAGTTATAAGCCATCCAAAAACTGCTTTCACCAACCCTGTAATTCAGAAATAGGCATATTTGTCCCTGAACATCTGACATGTTTGCTTACATCACAGGACTACCGGAAAGCTGGACTGTTGGCGGACGTCGAAGTTGAAAAGCCACCCATTTTGTGGTCTTTTTAAGGCCATTTCCCATCCCACCCTCTTCACCCCTCACTTCTCCAGAAATTGTTTAATCGGTTTAACAAGTGCAATTTTGTGTGTTCTAATATGATTTTACTGCAATGTCTGCTGACAACGGGTGTTGTCTGCGAATCCAACATGGTGGGTGTTTCCAAAAATCTGACGCGCTCATGCTTTTCACCATAACTACACATTTTGGAACCCCCCTGTAACTTTGTCCCCCCATATGAAACCTCATCAATCTTTACAGAATCAATCTGGCACGGCCATATACTATTTTTGCAAAGTTTTGTGAGGATGACCAGTGAATCCGTGAGTGAAACATGCCTGCACGTTTGTGTTTGATCTGTTAATCAGTTTCATTGCGTCTGTTCTTCCACTGCTAGCCCCCATGAGGCCACGGCCAAGTTGAAAAGGTAAGAAAAGTGGACCTAGGAAATCTGTGAAAAGATGAGCACATCAGGCTGAAGTCTATTTCAACCTGGTAGTTTGTTGACCGCGTTTTGCTTAATATAGCCCTATTGACAGAGGGAAGGGACATTATCACATGAGGGGAACTCTGAGGCAAAGCCAAGGGCCATAAATGGGCAAGGATAATTATCCCAACTGATAATGACCCCTCTCGAGGTGAATAAGGCTATTAGCACTTAGTGGTAATATCAATATAGGGTTTAGAGTTGTGCTCATGAGGAAGAACATTTGTTTTACTAATGAGTAAAGTAAATGCACAAAACATGTTAGTAAATTAAATGTGGTTGTATTATGCAATATTTAAATAACACCTTTTTTTATAAAGTAAGCATTTTCATTGTAAACTGGGTTCAGCTGGAACCGTTTTATCATGAAAATTAATTAGGTTTAATGTAAAACTCAATGGTTTGGCTACATACAATTTAAAGCGATGGTCCATGTTTAGCTTTGACTTTGGTGTGTTGAATTGTTGCATCTTGTTCAAAGTACACTACCTGTGAAATTTCACTGTAGTTTCTTGAATGCAGAGAAAGGATTTCTATTGGTTCCCTGTCTGCTTCTCAAGTCAAAATGCGTGGAATGCAATTCAAGGGCAGTAGTAATTGGCTGCTTTCAGAGCATTCTGATTGGCTGAGAGAAGGTCAAAAACGCTCTATGTGCTAACAGCAGTTAAAAACTCAGTAAGAGCAAATGGATCTGAGAATGTACAGGTCTTTGTTGTATGCAGCACAAACATACAGCGTACTCTCTTGAGTGATTGGAGCTCTCAGTATCATTTTAGGGTGATCAAAACCAGTCTGTCCATTTATTAGAAGAAACGTCATCATGCAGACATTGGCATATGTACTGACACAGGGTATCTGAAGTGCCCTTTGCAATAAGCTTAGAAATGTATTAGATTATTTGTTGATCAGCACATCTGGTAAATCATCCCATGCCTCGTCTATTTAATAATGATTCCTTTATATGATTGTTTTATTATCAGAGATCATTTAAACTATTATCAAGCCCTTGCATCTAGAGTTGGCTTTGATGGTCTCAACAAGCTTTGTCTGCATATCTGCCTTTGTGAGTTCATCGGTGTAGTTATTAAAGGCCCAGTTTTCTTTGTCAAACCTTTAAATGTCTGACCTCTGTCTACTAGGGAACTTTTGGGCCCAAATGTATATTATTGTGTGGCTCATTATGTACCAAATACTGATTTACGCAAAATAACTTTCACATCTTCCTATTATTTGTGGGTTCACACATTCTCAGTTTGTCAGTAAAGGGTGTCAAATATTTGATTATGCTTCTCTTAAAAAGAGCACTAGCAGGTAATGAATGCCTTCTCTGCATTGTGTCCTTCATATCATTCTCCCAAATTCAGCCTGAGAGGCACATCAAAAATAACAATGGTGCTCTCAGCACAATAGTTGCTAGATGTATACTTGCCTCTTCTGCCAGAGCACCCTTCCCAAAGTGATCCCGATAGGAAAGGTATAAAGGTTAGGCCTACACAAACACCCAAACATCTGTCATTATAGTGATAAAAAAGCACTCATGGAAAGCTCCCAAAGCCGGTTGCCCCTTTAAGTTTAAAACCCCCACCTGTAATACATAATAGATTAGCTGAACCACCAAGGTCAACATCGTCCATTAAATTATTTAACACATTCTTACAATCTTTAGTAGCTTATCATCATCCTTGTTTTGGGAGATTGCAAACATTGAGCATGCCAAGAATACACATATCTTTTCCTAGCTTCATTAAGGCTATCTTCTCTGTGGGTTATCATTAAGGCTATCTTCTCTGTGGGTTATCATTAAGGCTATCTTCTCTGTGGGTTATCATTAAGGCTATCTTCTCTGTGGGTTATCATTAAGGCTATCTTCTCTGTGGGTTAGCACGTTTTTATAGATCCAAAACAGGCATTCGATGTAAACTTTGGGATAAATTGACAACAGAAGGTCTGGATTTCAGTTTGGTTCAACCTGTTTGGCCTCTTAATCAGGAAACAAAAGCACAGACTTGCTATGGCTAGAATGGGGTACAAAGATAAGAGATCATAACTGAAATGAAAGATTGGTATTTTTACCTCTTGGCCAGATCTTTTAATCTTTGCATTAATTCCATTCAACTTTGACTAGACCTGCCTAAGGTAGGCAGTGAAAATGCAACAATAGCCCTATTTGCATAAGATGTGATATTTCTTGCAAGGACTGAGCTGGCAGTTTTAATAGTGTTGAAGTGCTTTATTTTGGTGGCAATGCTGGTAAAACCAGGTTTGTGGCCTGGGACAAACATACAAATATAAAGGATTGCAATCCTCAACACCCCACATAGAGAAGAAAAGATGCATCCTACAAAATCATCCCTAGACATTGCAGAATTTTGCCAGGAAATGTGCCTGTCCTTCAATTTTCCAAGTCCTATATCACAAGCTTGGTCCTCTTGAAACAGGATGTGTGACCTTTCATAAACACCGTTTGAAGATCCTGGTACCAATCTAAATGTTATTCAGAATTGGTCATTTAAAGTGTGTAATGATGTGATATGGATTAATCTACAGTTAAAGAAGCAATGCTTCCATGGAGTCAAGAAGGAGGATGCTGTCACCATTTGCTCTGACACCAGACATCAAAGGGGGTGGTAAAGGCAGATAGTAGTAGTAGTGTAGCTTCCCCTGATGGACAGAGAACTAGTGGTGTGACTGGGCATATCTGGTTATTTCAAAAGATGTCTGAATGTGGTTGATGCATGATGGCATCCTCTGATAGCTTGTGTTGCAAGGGTGGCACAGCCTCAACTCAGAGGACCAGAGGAGTTATCAGAGAGAGAACAAGAAGCAGTAGGATGCAGGAGACAGCAGTGTCACCTTATAGAGAGCCATAGGAAATCAGATCTGCAGATGTCCATGTCTGCTTCAGATAATGTGGCAATGCCGGGTACTGCTTGTAGGTGTATTACAAGTATTTGTCATCCCTAACTATATACGAAGTTTATTTTCGGTCTGGCATAACACCCTTAGTATCCTAATGTATGCAAACTGGAGGGTACAAACTGGAGGGGGGGCCTAGAAATGGTGAATGGTCAATGCTCTGGATGTTGAGAAGGATCAGTGGTACCTTTGAAAGACAACAAGCTTTAGTTGCAGGAGTGGGGCGTTTATTGTGCTCCCTACTTGGGGGGAGGAGAAAGCATAGAGTAGCGCCCAGTGGTGACAAAAGGAGATGATAGCCACAAATGAAATGTACCGTAGAAATATTCTCCGGCGTGTGCCGATGGTTGAGCTGCCTTCTTCTGCCGTCCAGAGAACGAATAAACGAGGTTGTGTACTGCAGGGATTTAACAAAAGAGAGGGAGATAAAGAGAAATGGAAATACACTCTTGACTGTTAACCGGCAGGCTTTTGAAGGAACTGCTCATCATGAGAGCAAAATCCTAACAGAGAGGTCAGTGATTCTTAACAAGTACATGTAATGTAACCCGGGCGATTTGCTACATGGGCCTTGAAAAATACTTGCCCATGTGCAGTGATGGTAACCTTGTACATATGATCTGATGGACCTGCAGAGGTCAAAGAAAGGTGGCAGTCAATATTCAAGTGTTTGTCTGTACGTTTTGGTTTTCTCAACAGAAAGTTTCAGTTCTTGATTTTAGATTCCATGTTCCCTCATCCACATAAACCTTTGTTCATTTTTCCTCAGGGGGTTTTGGAGTTTTGGAATTTTCTAGTGATAAGGTGTGTAGAATTTAAAATTCTGTTTAGTTGTACAGAATCGTTTAAAAGGGGAAATTGAAATAGGGGATTGCTTGATTATGATGTGTTCTTTCTTACTTTGCTTTATTCACTCTGCTGCAAAAGCTTGAAACATACATCTCTAATAGTGTGATTGGAAAAATGCAATTAAAGACGTGTTAACTGTCTGTTTCATGTAAAATATGCTCATGCGGATTTGGAGGTGTTGTTGTGTGTGTATACATAATCTCCTGGATCTAGGAGGTTGCATTGCACAGTAACATTTCAAGGTTCTATTATACATAAACACTCTAATATTCACAGTACTATATATAGTTACTGTTACCATACATCTTATGAGGAGCTTCTAACTGTGGAATGGGAATGCTTACATGGGGAAGTTCCAGAAGTCAGTTTGTGGCTGTCTCCCTGGCTGGAGGTTGTCATACCGTTGAGCTCAATAAACTAGCTCTTTATTTATACTCTGTCTCCTGCGTGCATCATTGCTGCATCTTAACAAATTGGCAACGAGGATGCAGCTCTGGTGACAACCCCCGGCTGTGTGAGGCTGTGGCGGTCCTGTGGTTACAAGAAAAGACTTGGGCTTTGCGGCATGGATGAAGGCCTATAGAGGACTGGTGGCCGAGAGGAGTGGGAACCTGCCCAGTTAACCTGACACAGAGCCAAATTGATGTGCTAGCTGGGACGGAATTGTATCCAGGTCTCGGTTGGACCGAACGAGTGCCTTCAAAAGAAGCACACAAGTGAGGTGCTCAGAACAGAGGTTTGTGCAGTAGAGACACGGGACAAAGACTGTGACATTAGTGGAGACAGCCCTAATGCTGTGTTGGTGGATTTACTGTGCTGTTACGCGGTAGGAGGCCCCCATGGTTGTTGTGGTTTAAAGCAGGCTGCGTTACCTTGGCAACCAAAGCAATGTCTGAAAGCGCTGAACAGAAGAACGAGCGGCCACACAGGGAGAGCGAGCCATGAACAGAAGCATCCACATCAGAGGAAAGCACTTTGTTGCTGCACCACGTGACCCTGTTGCCTTCGGTGGCGACCCACTGAATCACGACGTGCTGAAGCGTGCGTCATGTGACAGTAGACTACACATTTGTTCGTTTCTTCGCATGTTCTGTGCAATTTGCACAGCACGCACGGATTTAGTCATCTCCAGGTATCGTTGGAGGCATCAAGACAACAAGGTAACAAAGGAAAGATTAAAGTGTATGTTTCAGTAGCTGTGAGCTGACAGTGGTAGAGTGCCATGTCTGTAGGGTACAATTGAAATACAACTTAAATGACATTTCACTAGTTGAACAAGGTTTTAATTGCCACAATGTGGTGGCAGGAACTGTATCTCGAGCTGATATATAACTGGCTGGGGCAGTGGCAAACAGCTAGTTAGCCATTTCGGGCGAGATGGCAAATGTCCCAGCACCAGTGTTCTTTCTGCCAAATGCCGGAGATCCCAGGATCCATTGGTCAGACTGGAGGGAGGGCTTTACAAAATATGCTCTGGCTATGTTTGGGACAAATTACTCTAATGAAAGAAAAGAAGTGTTATTGTTTCACTGTCTAGGCCCAGTTGGACAAGATGTACTGAGGAAGTTGCCTGAGCCAAGTGATATGCCTGAAGCTGGTCCTTATGAGAAAACACTTGCGAAACTAGATAAACATTATCAGGTGGAGGAGAACATCATTTTGGAGAGGTATACATTTGCCACCAGAGAACAGAAAGCTGGAAAAAGCATAGAAGAATGTATTGCTGTTCTCAGAGGTTTGGCTGTGAAATGTAGATTCACACATTGCCACAGTGAGCACCTGAGGGATCAGTTAATGATAACATGTTCCAATGACAATATTAGGAAAGAACTTTGGAGAGAGCGCAATCCCACGTTGGAAAGGGCAATAGAGATAGCGAAGACAGTGCAACATACAGACAAGTGCATAAAAACTCTCCAGTCAGACAGGAGCAGTGGACAATCCTCAGACAAGAGCAGACTGGAGGGCGGATCTGTGTATAGGGTGTCTAGATTTGCACAGAAGCAGTTTGTGAGCGATCCTATGAGGAAATATGAGAGACTGGAAAAGAAAAGAGAGGATTGTGGTGAAAGCAGAATTGCTGGGAGCAAAGTTTATGGCTGTCAATGGGATCCCTCAAGAAATGTGAGGAACTCCTCAAGGAACACAATGTCGTCAAAGGATTTCAAGGGAATCTCTTGGAGGAGGTGTTTCTGGTGTGGGAGTCTGACACACCTGGCTTTTGACAAGTAGTGCTTAGCAGCTCACATAGTATGTCGGGAATGTGGTAGAAAAGGGCATTTGGCTAAGTGTTGCAAAAACTTTAATTTTGGAGGTGGTCAAATTCATGAGATCAAAGCAAATTATGAGGAGGACGATGTTTGTGAGATGGGAAAAGAGGTAGTAAATTCGGTGTATGCAGTTGCTGGCAGAGTGAGAACGCCCAAGCCCTATGCAATAGTGATGATCAGTGGAGTACCTATATCAATGCTGATTGATAGCGGTGCAGATTATACGCTAACAAAAATGTCAGTGTTGTACGTTGTGGGAAGATGTTGTAAGGAAAAATGCATACGGAGATGTTCCGATAGACCTTATTGGATGTTTTGAAGAAGAGTTGTAATTTAAAGAGAGGAGGTCTATGGGGATTATTAATGTGGCTACCAAGGGAGGTGAACGTCTAGCCTGGAGTGATCGGACTGAATTAAACATTTGGTTGGATGCAAGTCATCCATACCAAGTGCTCACTGTGAATTCTGTTGTGACAGAAAACAGTTATGTGAGGGTTGGTGATGATGTGAAGGATGGTGCCCTGGCCCTGGAATGTTTGAAGGGTTTTGTACACAAAATTCGACTGAAGAAGGGAGCGGTACCAAAGATTGCGAAATTGCGTACTGTTCCGTTGGCCCTGCGCAAAGAGGTGGAAGATGAATTGAGGAGAATGGAAGGGGATGGAATCATAGAGAGGATAGAGGTGTTAGAATGGGTCAGTCCAATTGTGATTGTAAGGAAACCCAATGGTTCCAGCAGATTGTGTATTGACCTTAGCCATCTTAACAGCATGGTCATAGCTGACAGGTTTCCTTTGCTAAGAATTGAGGACTTGTTGGCAGGTGTTGCTGGTGCAAAAGTATTCTCTATATTGGATCTTAAAGCTGCATATCACCAAATTGACTTCATGAGGAGTCGAGAGTTCTCACAGCTTTTATTACACCAACAGGTTTATTCAGGTGCAAGAGAATGCCTTTTGGCTTAGTATCTGCGGCGAGTGTCTTCCAAAGTATAATGTACAAACTGCTTGGTGGGGAAAAAAGGGGTGAAGTGTTATCAGGATGATGTTTTGGTGGTTGTCTGCAATTAATTTGAACACAAACAGAGACTGAAGAGGGTGATGAGAATTTTAAATGAAGCAGGTTTGACAATAGCTACAGAGAAATGTATATTCAATGCGGATAGAGTGGTATATCTTGGTCATGAGATTTCTGGGGAGGGTGTTAAACCCAAGGAAGATGCAGTTAAGGCAATAAAGGTTATGGAAGCTCTGAGATGCAAGGGAGATATTTTGTCGTTTCTGGGCTTAGTTGAATTTTATGGAAAATGTGTTAAAAGGCTCTCGGATAAAGCAAGGAACATGAGGAGGCTGACATGCAAGGGAGTGATGTTCAATTGGGATGAAGAATGCAAAAGCGAGTTTGAGGAGATAAAGTTGGCTGTAGTTAATGTGCCCATATTGAAATCATTTGAGGAAAATAAAGAAACTCTATTATTTGTTGATGCCAGTGAGAATAGGCTTGGGGCAGTGTTATTGCAAGAAGATGAAATAGGGTTACACACCATAGCATTTGCATCCAGGGTCTCAAAAGTGCAGAGTGTAGGTACTTAGTAGTTGAAAAAGAGGCTCTAGCTTGTGTCTGGGGTGTGGACAAATTTAAAAGGTATTTGTGGGGTAGAGAGTGTGTTTTATGTATGGATCACAAACTTTTGGTTAGCATATTTACAAAAGGAGGTTTGGAAGGTGTTTCCAGATGCATAATGAAATGGGCGAGTGCAATGCAAAGTCTGAGATTGTCTATGATTCATGTACACAGTGAAAGGAACGTAGTAGCAGATGCTTTGTCGAGGTCAGTGGAACAAGAGAAGAGGGAGCATGACGTTCAAGAAGAGGTTGAAATGGATGATATATTTCAGGTGCACACCAGTTTACAAAGGGATGAGATGAATGTTTCTTGTAGTGAAGATGTTCTATATCAAAAGATACTTGACAGGGTTACAAGGAAGGACCTCAGGAGGAATAATTAAGCCATGGGAGGATATAACAAAGTATAGGATGAGCTCTGGGTAGATGGGAGTTATTTGTGTAGGGGTCACCAGTTAGTTGTTCCATGTAAGATGAGGAAGGCTGTGGTAGATTTAGCTCATGTTGGACATTTGGGAGTGGCTAGGATGAAAGGATTGGTGAGAGCAGATTTTTGGTGGCCTGGTGTAGACAGGGACATAGAAGAACAGGTGATGGCAAGGAAGGATTGTATTGAAGGTGATAAAGGTCTCGCTGTACAGAAAGTTCCCATGGTGGTAAGACAATGGGCCTCATTACTACCCAAGCGCTAAGTGGTTAACGGCCCCGTAAAAGGCTGCGGTGCCGTTAACCACTTAGCGCCTTACTACGAGGTCCCTTTGCGGGACCCGACCTGAACGGCTGGTCTGGACCAGCCGTTAAAGTAGGGACCCACAAAGGGACCTCGCAGGCAATTCCGGTACCTCAATTTGTGGTACCGTAATTGCTGCCTTCCCCATTCCCATTGAGCCCTATGGGGCAAAAATGGGAATGGGGAAGGGCAATGGTGAAATGGGGAAATACCACCCCACCAACCTTGGAATGGGGCGGTATTTCCCCATTTCACCATGGCGGACTCATTACAACACCGGCACCAACCATGGTGCTAATAGCGCTATGGTTTAGCGCCGGTGTTGTAATGTGGGCCAATGTCCCAAGGTGCCCTGGGATGAGGTAGCATTAGATCCTTTGGGTGCTTTTAACATTAGGGGATCCAGAGATGTTCACTTGTTAGTGGTGATGGACTTGCTTTCAAAGTAGCCAGAAGTGTGTATTTTAAAAGATATGTCGAGTGGGAGTATCATTTGGTTTGTGGAGCAGCTATTCTGGAGGGAGGGATTCCCTTGGAGGTGTCTTTCAGACAATGGTTCCCAATTGTTTACTACGGTATTTAAAGGGTTTTTGGAAAAATATGGGGTGGAACAAGTAACCACCACATTATATCACCCTCAAACCAATGGTTGTGTGGAGCACTTTAATAGGACTCTCATGGAGGCAATCAGGATTGCAGTAGCAACTGGAGGTGATTGGGTGAGAACCGTAATGGAAAGGACTTTCCAATATCGGTTGGCGCCCCACAGTGTCACGGGGATGTTTCCGTTTGAAGTTTTGCGGTGAAGGAAGCCCAACTCACATCTGTGTCCTGGGTGGATGGAAAGGTCAAGATGAGTGAGTTTTGATATAGATGATTTGAGAGAGAAGATACACTTGAGTGGGATTAAAGCCAAAGAGGGCTATGATCAGAAGAATAGTTGCAGAAGTTTTGAAGTTATAGAAGGGGACTGGATTAAAGTGAAATTGTCCACCAAGGTATGCAAAGGGTAGGCAGTAAACTCAGAACCCAAGGACGTGGTGAAAATTTGGGGTCATCTGTTTTGGTTAAAGGAGGTGGTGTGTGGAACAAAGAGCGTGTGGCTGTTCTTAGGGGGTACAGAATGAGGATGAATGTTCGTACAGAATTTGGACGAATGGTGTTTGTGCCATGATAGGTAAAGGTGCATATTTAGATGAGCCATAGCTTTTTGTTGTTGTTTTACCAGTTTTATAGCATGCCTCTCCCTAATGTCTGAACACCTTAACAAATGAGATGATCCATTGATAACCTACATATGGCAGTCCTTTTAGGATTGGTTAATTTGTTCACCATCTTTCACTATGTGAACAGATTTGTGTCAGGAGATACAACAAGTTTTATCAGCTTAGAATGTTTACATTTCCATGTACAAAACTACAATACATTCTGCTTATGTTGGTATAATACTGACTAATGTTGTTCTATAGCTATGTACATTGGGACTGTGTGTTGTACCTTTTATTACGTTTTTTTGTGATTAGATTTATTTCAATTCAGGTCACTTGATTTGTTCTTTGGGGGTCCTTATTTTACATTGTTTAGTTTAGAAATGTGTATTAATGTGTATGCTATTTATAAAAAAAAACATTCTCTAAAACAGTAGAATGTGTGCCAAGTATATTCTATGCTGTTTAATACTATTTTGTTGTATGTACATACATTTGATTAAATTGATTAAAATGAGTATGAATCTTGTAACTGAACATTTTTTAAAGCAAATAAAATGTAAAAGTGCATGTCTGTACTACAACATGAGATCAGAGGGTATGACAGAGGCAACGTGGTGACAGAATTCCATCATCCCGAAACCTCTGCTGGTTTGCCAACATTTTTCCCATAAATTCCCTATAAGATTAAATTAGAATAAAAGACCAGTGATGTACACACAACTATACAAACTGGTGATTCAACTTCTGTGAATATGGAGCATTCCACCTACTTACACACTGATAGGGACCTGGGAGTGACCTGACATTAGCGGGAAACATTCACATCAATGGTTGTGCTACAACTAATAATGTTAGCTAAATACTGATAAGAGGCCAGAGGCGAAACAAGCAGCAAACAGGGTAAACATGGACTTAACAGTCCAATAGAAATTCAGTTCAGGTCCTTAAAATAAAGATTTATTCGAACTGCCCATGACAGTTTATAGCAGAGGACCAAGAGGTTAAAATATGTTCTAAGTGTTTCTATGGATCTGTTTTTAGAAGTGCCAAGATCAAGGGCCAGTCAAAGCTAGGAGTGGACAAAAGAAGCATGTTTTGTGAGGTTGGACTCACTGAGAAACTTCGTATTGCTTCCTGGCATATTCGGTATAGTAAGTAGATGTTGAATTAAGACTAGTTACTAGGAAAGTCCCAGACTAATAGTTTATGGTCCCACTGGAAGCAGGAACCAAGCCCGAACTCCCTACCCTGTGCTGCTACAGGAGGAAAATTGACATATTAATCGAGGTGATATTTGGGCTTATAATATCTTCAAACTGTAGCATTGGTCATGTCTAGTAAATAGGGACAACAGGTCGCTAATAGGCACCGCTGATGTCTTCCAGATGGGTGTTGAGTGGGCTGGAGTGTGTTTCCCCATCCTGAGGGTATTGAATAAAGCCAGGTACCGGCATGGGTTAAACAAAGAGAAGTGGTCCAGGCAGCCAATGACATGCCTCTCTGCACTGTGATGGTACCAATGTAGGATGAAGAGGTGGGATTAGCATGTGGGCAATGTCGGCAAGAAGCTCGCTTCTCAAAGATAGGGCCTTGATGCACAGAAACAAAAGAGGGAGAAGTCAGACCCTCAAATTCCCTCTGCTTGAGGGATGTGACATGGGTATTTTCGCTACTTGGCGCACACAAGTGGGCATACATGCTCGGCTCGAGAAGAGCGGGAGCTGGCAATTCATGGCCAGTAAAGGCACAGCTGAATGGGTCAGGGTTGCGGCCCTCACACTATTGCCTCATTGTTATTTTTCACCTTGGATTTCTTTTGAGATGTTTTTACCGACTCCAGAAAGGGGCAGTGGGATAATCTTACCACACGTGACCTGCTATAAACAAGTCTTCTCTTACCAACTATCAACCAGTACCTGTTGGGCTCATTCAAGCACTGCTATGCACCCAACTATCTCTAAAATCGCCATTTAATTGGTGCTCATTTTCAGTACTGCCGTCTCCGGTACTGGATGAAGGCAAGGCTATTTGTGTACCTTAGTTCTAATGGTGAAAGCAGTAGCGGAGGCAGCTTTTGGTGCGGGGAGGCAGGGGGGGATGGGCGGCTAATAGGGTGCCCACAGGAGGCTGGGGGGGGGTGCACTGTGCACCAGGGGGGAGCGAGGGTGGGCGACCACTCCTCCTGTTTCTCTCGGGCTCCACTATTGGGTGAACAGTGTGATCTTTTTCTATTCTTAGCTAAAAGCCAACACAAAAAGGACATTGATTGCTAGACAGTGGAGCTCACTATTTCTGTTTTTTTCACTTTTGTTTTTACAAAAAAAAAGAACAGTCTATGTAGGCTTCAAAAGACAGGCTTAATCATTTCCACCCACCTGCCCCCTCCCCCGCCCCCTTTCCAGCACATTCTCAATGCGGAAAGACAGATGGCATTTTGTTATTCATGTCTTTTGTTTCCCACCAATATTTCCTTTTTATTGCTGGTGTCTGGGGTTACATATTCCAACCTCATCTTATTCTGAGCGGCAAGGTGCTCTCTGCGAGCTTCTGTCTGGTGCATGGCAACCTGCCACTCTTTTTTTCCATTATGCACAGATCGCTTAATATTCTAGGCACTGTTACTTCTGGGAATCCTGCACAGTCTGTCTTTACTGGTATTCGCAGTACATCGGCAGCCTTTCCAGGATCTATCGGCCCCCCAACCCTGGTCCGCCTCAATATCGCAGGCTTTTTTGGTTTCTTTCCCTTATTTTAATGTACCATTTGGAAAACAGCTTTCCAATGGAGAGGCTAGTCCAATATTCTGTAAGTTGTTTTCCTAATTAACTAAATTAGCAAGAATCCATTGCGGCCCGTATTTCAGGGAAGCCTTGCATTACACATTAAAATGACATTCGTGTCCCTTACCCTTAATGGACTTAACAATCATAGGCTCTTTCCACGATAATACATACACCGTTTTTTTTTTATTTGTTAAGTGGTCTTGCAGTATAAAAAAAAACATTCTGGTGGCTCACGAAAAGCTGTAAATTGGGCACATTTCATATGGTATCACTTTTTGGTATTTAGATGAGCAGATATTTCAATATACTTGGTGGTTGGAAAGGTGTATAAAGCAAAGTCAATGTATTCGAGAAATTAGCTTTTTGCCACCCATGGTATCTTGACTTCTAACCGTGCATTGCTGTCATTTGTATTCCAAAAAAGACACAGACTAGGGATATAGTTCAGCAGTGTCCTTGGAAATGTGTAAGAAAGACACGGTTTACTTTCGTAATGAAAAGTTCACGTTCATAATAATATCACATTTTCCTCTTGCCTCTAAGCACTGAAATAATAAAAGCTACTATTAGCCAAATCAATGGTATTCATTATATCACCCATTGAAGAATACAGTTCTGAGTTCATTGTGCCTGCATTCAAACCTGTGATTTCAGTTCACACACAGATCTCTGGATCAGGCACACAATTTGCTGAGCTACCGTGGCAAAGGCTGCAATGTCTTTTTTTAAATCTTGAATGTATACAGTAGGAAAAACCAGATGAAACTTTTATTGGAAATGGTGGCAAACCCCACAGTAACCTCTGAGATTTCCTCTATTAACATACTCCAGCCAAATAGATGTTTGTGACAGAGGCATCAACTAGCACCGGAGGGAGGGTGTCTGGCCAATCAGTTGTCCAAAACATGGCCAGAAAACATCTGCTTGTCCCCCGCACCCAAGGGTGTCTGCTATTTTTTTGGCATGGTGCCCATTCTCACCATCCTCCACTCGCCCATCACAATCGGCAACCGCCACTTACCCCTCACACAGCTCAGTCCTGCTGCTCTGGGACTCTATCCATTCCGGCCCGCTCGTTGCCATCATGGCTACCATGGGAACAGTAAAGAGACATGCTCCCATTACTATTTTCCATGGCGGCCATCATGGATTTCTGGTTTGTAGTATTTTTCAAGGAAATTGGACCTGCTCAATATGCAAGGAGCCCATTTCTTAAAAAAAAGGCACATGTAATTAGCATCCGGGGGGAATGATAACGCCCACGTTCAGGGACGGAAAGGGCCTGTAATTACCCTGACATCCGAGCAAAACGTAGTCCCCATCTAGTGGATCATTACCCACCCTATTCACCTCTCACTTCGGGAGAATAGCTCAGGGGCAACGCCCTCTCCTTGGAAGCAAGACGACGCGGAGCAACACAGGTACAATCCCTGAGTCCGCGCTTAGAAACCTCTGGGTATTAAGCGCAATATAAATAACCAATTACAATTACACCCCCAAACCCAAAGGTTAGCACTACAATATCTTGAATTGTTTAGTGATCTCTCTTGTTTTTCCTTTACTCCTTGATATTTCTTTCTTTCTCTTTCCCCCTTATTCCCATAATTATGTTAATAGAATATCATATATGTATTACACCAACTTGGTAAAATATTTAAGAAAAATATGTACTCCTCACATGCATCTAAACAGATAAGCTGGATCTGTGACCCAGTGGAATCTGTATGTGACTTCATAGTCAAAGGTTTGAGTCCTGGCAGGTCCACTCAGCCCTTCATCCCCATGAGGGCAATTAATGAGTACCATTGAGTTGGGTAACAATAATCGATATATATTAAGGGAGAGAGAGAGAGAGAGATACGGTTTGCATAATTGAGTATGATCATATGCTATGTAAAGATATATTTATTTTGTGTTGATCAACACCGTAGTGGTCTTATTGCGCCTAGCCTTTTCTTGGTATCGGCTTATTGTAACCCCCACCCGGGTGTGTCCAGACCATAGCCCGTTGCTAGTAAGGAATAGACAAGAGAGAGAGAAAGACATAGAAGTAATGTTAGAAAAAGAGATGGATTAGTTATATAACCCACACGCAGTTCAATAGGGGTGGTAAAGGGCATGTTTGTGGAAGCATGGAGCTGCGTCTTTCATCTGCACTTGCTTATAAAACAGCATGAATGTGTAGTAAAGTAGTTGCAATAAAATGTAGCGTTTACATGAGCGGCGATATCTAGGCCTGGAGCTGGGTGGCACTAGAAAGGAGTATTGCGTGGTTCCATGATGAACATGACATGTGCTCAAGTGAGCCCTTGTAATGTAGAGGCTTTTTGCTCCACAGTTTATATGAAACCATGCTTGTAAACGGGGAAGGGCAAGTTTTGTTGAGCCAGCTCAAAGATTTGGAGGTGTCAAGAAGTGTGCTTTGGGAAACATGGGGTTCAGTGTGAAGTGGAAATGGAAATGGAGAAACAGTTGTCTCCTGCCTGAGATCTAATTTCTTTCTTTGCTTAGTTCTTAATTCCTTATTTGTTTTGTGCAAAGAAAAGTTAATCCAGTTTTAAAATCACACAATTTGTAGATTTTGATAACTTTTTATTGGACTAACTGAACGATCTATGCAGGGAAGGAGTAAAAATGTGCTTATAAAGTCATATAAAGGCATCTTCATTCACTCTGCAACATCTGTAGAAGAGGTCTGTTGGATTCATAAGCTAATGTTGTGTTCCATCTCTACACAGGTTTTTAATTTAGTCCAATAAAAGGAATCAAAATCTGCAACGTGTGTTATTTATTTAGTGCTATCTACAGCGCTAGCATGCAGTACTGGGTCTTTTGCATGCAATCTAGTAATGAGGTGGCAGCACACGGCGGGTGGGGAGGGGCTCCGGGGTTGATCGGTGGGGTGAAACCCCCAAAAATGTCATAATTGCGCCATTGAAGTCGAGATTATGACATAGAAGCTAACATGCCACCTTGCATTATCTTGCTAGTTCTTTGAGGCACTGCAGTGCATTGCAAATCTCAGGGACCTAAATACATAAATAAAGCTGCATCAGGCAAAGAGGATTTAAAGCATCACAGGACTGTGCCGGGCCCGTAGGGCAGATTGAATGAGGAAGGGGGAGCTCCACGATAAGTGGACATCTCCATTCGCGTATGCGCCACTCAACATCTTTTGTGCAATGTTACACTGCTTTGACTGTTACAATGAGGCTATGCTGCTCTCTCTATGGCACTTTATTCCATGGGAAGTCCACCTCCTTGAGAAACTAGGTGGGAAGCTTTCCGGACACAAGGCAACCAAGCGAAACACCAGTGCGCCGAAAGATCAGCACTGAGGGGCATCAATGCGCCTCAAGACGGACTCAAAGCAAAAGAAATGGTGTCCCGGGCAGCTCTGAATATTTGGGAGGGGTTGTATGTCAGAAATGCAAATTTGACATGTTTGCAAATCCCTGGCAGGTGAGTACAACAGCTTTTTTTGTGGTTCCTAGTGTATGGGTTACCCCTAGGATTTTATGCTGGACCACACTCTAGCCTTATGCTACCGTGCAAAGTGCTTAAGTGCACACACACCAGCAGATATCAGACTTGATCAGACAGTTCTACGACCAAATAAAACACGACCAGTTAGTACAAAAGTCTTATATTTACCTTGCAAAAAATCACAGGACTCAAAAATCAATGTACTTTTTTAATGTTCTCACGTTATGTTTCCTGGTTGCTTGCATTGCGTTTATGACACCATAAGTCTGCTCCTAAGGGCAAAGGAGCAACAGGAGAACTTGAAGCAGGGAACAAGGGAGAAGGGGCATTTGGGAGGTACTTTAGGGGGAATAAGGAGCAGGAGACACAACGAGAGAACAGGGGACTGAAAGGGGGAAAACAGAAATGAGAGAATCAAGAAATGGAAGACGGGGGACTAATAGACTGCACGAGGGAAGAGGAAAAAAGGAAAATGAAAGGACATGAGGCAACGTGGATGAAGAAATTACAGAACATGAGATGGCAAGGGGAACAGAAGAACGATGACGGCCACTGGAGAGGAAATTAAAAGTGAGAAAGTGAAGGATAGCAATACTGGAGTAAACTCCCAAAGAGGAAAGAGGAAACTAGCGAGCAGAAGAGCAAATGGGAGATCGTGACAGTGAGGGAGGGGAATGGAAAAGGAAAGAAGGATCGAGAGAAGACATCAGGGAAAAAAGGGACAGGACAGCGGGACATGGAAGCATTAGAGTGTATAATATACAGCAATCCCATGAGAGGAATTGAGGGATCAGAAGAGAGCAAAAGAGCGATGGGGAGGGAGTAGGAGACAAGAGATGAGGACACAGGAAATAGATGTACTCTATGGTATTATGGAATAAGAGTGGAAATACACTCTTCAATATATGCTGCATGGCCAGGCATGATCCCAAAACCTATAAGAACTATTGTGCTCATGAAAAGTGAAATGAGATGTCAACATTATCAACGAATAACCCCTTCAATATCTATGGCTTTTCCAGGCATAATTACCTGTGTGGGCTGTTATATTTTTTAGATCTATTTGTTCGATTTATTTAGACCCTAACAGATTAATAAAAGTCCATAAATTAGATACGACTTTTCGCAATAACTGGACTAATTCAGAAGGCAGGCAGAGAACGCCTTTGCCTACTCCACGCAGGGCCTTAAGCGCGTGGCGCGTTACAGGCGCCACCAGCAGTAATTGAGATTGCTCATCAATGGTAATAGATTGGCATATCCAGTGAATTCCTAATCACATTTTGTGACTGAATAGACCATAATGCAAGACTCGGAGTCCCTTGGGATCGATCGCGTCTGGCTCCTTAAAGAGCTCACCATATGCTTCGATGGTACTTCAGAGCCGCATTTTATACTCAAGCGGCGTCCTTCCAACTAGAGCGGCTGCTATGCAGAGTGGCCGGTACCGGAGCCCTCCTCTAAATGCTTTATCCCCAGCAACCGAATGTACACTACAAGCCCAATGATAGTGACTGTTCGTTCTGCCTGGCGTAGTCAAAGCAGGCACTTAGGGCGGCCCCAATGACTAGTGCCCTATGATTCAAAGAAAGAAGGGGGCAACCTATTTAGCATTTCCTCAGATAGACGAATAAGTAGACGAATGGTGTCTACCACCACATGCACCTGCAGAAGCAGAGAGATTTCTTGATCTAAGTAAACATTTTGTTGTTTGATTCCAAGAGCAAAAAGCTTAAGAGCAGAAGTAAAGGAATCCCGATCTTTGCTTAAGACCAAAAAGGACCATCTCTACCCTCGCCCCATTGACTTGAAGATGGTTATTCTTCATCCATCCAGGCATGGCAAAGAGGCAGAGTAAAGCATCAGTGAAATCACCCTTCATCCCTTTCCTTGAAAACATAGACGTGGCTGTCGTTGGCATAGGATGGACCTCTGAAAGGAGAGGATCCACGAATTTCAAGCAACACTGCTAGTTAGATACTAAATAATGCAGGTGGGAGGGGGAATTCCTGGGGTTCCCTGCAGTAAAGTCGGGCTTCCAGGCTTCAAAAAGACCCTACTGTGACACCTGGAGGTCTTCACTTTATTGTAAACGGGGTAGCATGGGCTATAGGGGGAGGCAGTAGAGGAGGCTTGGGTGGTTGGTAGTAATGAATAGACTCAGCATAATCAGACACACCCATGCACCATCATCAGCCATTATTGGCCCTATCCAGGAAAGAGTGCAGCTGGCTGACATCTTTGTTTATGCATTATTTGTGTGAGTGTTTTATTCTTTTAGTCCAAACTGAGGTTGTGTAGAATTGCTGTTTTGATAGGATGTTTAAAAAAAAAGGCAAACCTGAGCAGCTATTCGCACGCACTGCTTACCCCTCCCTGCCCAAAGTACACCCTCATGGGATCTCTTTGAGCTAGATCTAACCTTCAATAACATCAAAGTATGGGTTTTTATGTGACTGCCGTTGTTATTTCTTGGCAGTCTTTGGAAAGGTAGTAGCTGAAATGCAGCTATACATCAGCTTCCAGTGCAATACAAATGGCTTCAGTGTGTGTGCCTTGAGCCACTATATTCTAGGCAAGTTTGTGCGTCCTCACATCGTTTCCTAGAGATAAAGAAAAAGGTCTAATGAAAAGAACTGTCTGCAGATACTCGACTTTACGTTCCGAGCGTGAAAATATGCTTGGGAAAATCCACAAGTTTGGTCTTTTTTTATCAGTATTAGATAAGCATTTGCCAGGCAATGTCATCATCTGCCCAAGGCCTTGCACCATTTTACATTTGTTGCCACCATATGCCCAAGTAATAATGATGGGTTTTCCTTGCAGATGCCTATCCCATGCCTACACAAAAGCCAAAACTGTTGGTCTTGCTCTTTCTTATTCTTACTGTGAGGACGCAATGTCGTATAGCGGCATACAGTTCTGCTTATAACCACTTTCTCGTCAGAAGTAGTCCACTGCACATGCTTATGTCACTTTTCCCTGCCCTTCCTGTCTGCTGCTATACAGATAAACCCGATCTTGGTCTATCAGTCAACATCCTTAAATAATTGACTTATCACCACTAAAGCTAACACATCAACCCTTCCACTCAATTTACTAAATACATCAACTACGCCATCATGCCCCACTTTGATACTTTTGGTAGAGCTTGGTGCTGTCTCGAAGGCAGGCTTCTGCAACCATTGGCTTTCCAGATGTTTTGGACTACAGTGTCCATGATCCCTTACCTTTTACTATACCGGCTAGGGATGATGGTGGTTGGAGTCCAAAACATCTGAAGAGCCAAAGGTTGCAGATACTTGCTCTAAGGTCTCCTGCATATCCAATGTCCCCTTCCCGCCTTTTTCCACTACTCCACAGCCGTAGAGCTCACTCTCTTTCCTTGCACTGTTCCCTGTCAGCTTACATTCTAAATCAGAAACATATCGGTCATCTTTTCACTCTTTCGTATTGATTCCATCCAGATTCTCAGCGCCCTATGACAATTCAGTCTTCAGGTTTTATTTATACTCTTCAAAGTACCTTTTCTTATCTCTTCACTGACATTTCCACCCACGATCTCTAGGGTAAGGACGTGATATCATTGTCTTCCAAAAATATTATTTTTCAACCGATCTGTAAATAAATCAATGCCTGGTAATGGGCTGGGTGTATAAAGTGTTATTGTGTTACACCTGAGTCCTTGCTGCCCCCTGATACAGCTCATTTGCAGACCCAGAAGAACCCAATTAAGCAATAGAACCCGAGCGTCGGGGGCATTACCGACTCAGGTAATGCCCCGGGGCCCATAGGTAAGGACCCGAGCGAAGCACAAGTGTTCCCAGCGCATCCGCTCCCGAAAAAAGGATCAAAAAGAAGGTAAGTGGGGTTGGGAGGGCGGGAGTGGGATGGAGAAAAAAAAAAAAAAAAAGTACCTGCGTTCCCGGCGGGGGACGAGGGAAGCCTCCAGCCGTGTGGAGGCGCGGAGCGGGCATGGTCCCGCTCCGAGTCTCCACACGGCTGGAGGCTTCCCTCGTCCCCCGCCGGGGACGTAGGACCAAGAAGGTAAGTTGGGGGGGCGGGTGGGAGGGAGGGAAGGGATTTAAAAAAAAAAAAAGACTTACCCGAGTCCCCGGCGGGGGGCGAAGGTAGCCTCTCAGCCTCGGGGAGGCTCGGAGCAGGGATGGCCCCGCTTCGAGCCTCCTCATTGGCTGAGGGGCTGCCACGCCCCCCGCCGGGGACAAAGGCCGTGGAATCCCGACGGAGGGATTCCCAGCCGGGTAGGGACCTGGCGAGAGCCAATCAGAATGCTTGTTGCATTCTGCTTCGCTCTCGCCGGGTTACTAATACCTATTAGAATCCTCGGCTCACCAGTGTGGTATCTTCACTGAGCTCAAAGTGGTGTTGGCCATTCAACTTTAGGTATAAAGTTTCACATCCATACTCTTCATGGCCTGTAAGAATGTCATTGTATTTTCCCTTGTTCCCTCCCTTGCCTTGAAACACCTTGTGTATGGTCGTTATATAAATAAACTATCATATCATATCATATCATACAATGTGATTGAAAACAGTTAAAGAGATAAACATTGTAATGTGCATACAAAGGGAATTCTGTTCAAATAGCAATCTACCAGTGAACATTACTCTTCACAAAGAAATCAATAATAACCGGAAAAGGATAACAAACTACACACTGCATGTACCTTACAAAATAAGAAAAACCCTTCAAACCTAGACAATCTTTTGTCAAACACTACATCATTTGACAACATGCATCAGGATTCGAAAATGTAAATAACCGCCAATGAGTGTAATGGCCGCTGCAAAGTTAACTGTTTAGTCTGGCATGTGTCACGTGCTGCTGCCAGTGTCTAGACACGCGACCACTTCAATGCATTATGTTACCTGAAATGATCCCACCTTTGCGGATGTGTGCCCCCGCCGGTGCTTGCATCCTGCTCTACCTCCCTGCAGTCTCCTCTCACAATGGACTTTGATAAAGTACCATCCTGGATGAAAGCTCTTAACATAATGGAAAACATAAAACGAGACAAGGCAAAGCCAATAACTACCGCCATTACTGCCGCTTTTACTCCATTTGATGATTATGATAATCCATTTCATTTATATTGTACCTTTCATCCAAGTAAGAACCCAACGGGATTTCAAATACAAGTGCTTCAGAGACATCACTCTCGCCATCTGCCGCGAATTGGCAAGGGGAGAGCATTTATTCATCTATCTTTATAGTTCCATCTCGTCAAAGTTTGGAAAAGTTGAGCGTAAACTCCACACTGTGGATTCATCAGTCAAGGGCCCTTGTGCCCCTAGCAATGGGTGTGGGTGTTGCAAAGCTGATGCGCCCATAGGTAAGGGCAGCAGCCACTGTGACCCGGAACTAACTGGTCCCATCACTGTGTAAAAATCAACGAGAAATAATCACATCATTCTGAGTTAGTATACATCGGTGGTATTCCAAATAGAGCCTATTTCTACCACCCAACCAATTAGGTATTTACCTCATGTGGTATTCTGCAATATGCAACATAATTATAAGTTTAAATTTCACTTAGAAATCCCTCCAATTTTTACGTCCGCCTAAAGGGTCGCGGTAAAATAATGTTCATTCTCGATGCAGAATAAAAACATACTATGCCATGTTCTAAAATTCTTAATGCAGTTTTTCACAAACCCTGTATTTGTTTATGCTGATGAGGTCAGTAAAGGACAAATACTGGTATTGTGTTCATCTGAAGGTAATCTCGGCAGCACACCTAGCGAGGGCCTCAGTGTAAGAACATTGAAACAGACATGAAAGTACCAGCGTGGAGTGCAGTTCAGGGCTCAGACCCCCGACCCCTCTGACGAGTCAAACATTCGGAAGGCTGCTGGCTAGCTTGGAAGGGATTCTGCTTTACCGGCACGCTCATTATGAAACTGCTCGGCTATTTACAGTTTTCAACAGTATTCATTGGGATCACTGTATTCATTTCTCTGCTCTAGAATTCTGATTAAAATTGCTTATGCATTTTTGGACATGTCATTTCGAAGGGAGTTTTGCAACGCGCAAGGCTATCGTTGGCATGATTTAGCAGCATTCCGTTCAATGGATAGTGGTTTGCATGGGGATTCCCTAACTATGTTGACTGGCAAGTTGGAGGTTGAATGGGTGCCCGGAACCGGCAATGCAGGCTTGTTGATGTGTTTTGTTGGCAGCAAGGTAGTCAGGTGCAATGTCGACAAAGGCCCCCAGGTAGCGGGCAAACCCCGTCCAGCAGAGTCCACTCTAAGTGCAATCGTGAAGCTTAGTGCTAACCAGATGTAGCTGTATCGGTGAGTTGTGCGTGTAGCAGGTGATGCTTGAGGTGTGCTACACACATGATGCTGAAAACTGGTGCTATCCAGTGCTTCACATGGGATAAGAAATCGAGGCGGTGCTCTGGCACTGATGCAATCTATGTGCGTGGGGCCTAAAAAACGTCTCGCACAGCCTCAAATCCCAAGCAGCAAATGAACCTTCAGAAGATATGGAACATAAGTAATTAAAGGAGTGGCCTAACCAAGCCAATCCATTTTCCATTTATTAACAAAAAGGGACTAAAGTCTACTTTAACAGATGTACTAAAATATAGTTGATGTGTGTAAAAATATTGGCAAAAGTAAATACATTCAAATATAAAATAGAACAACAAATCAAAATAGGTCAATGCACAATTCAATACCACAATGCTTTTGAAAGAAATCCATGATTTATGCACACTAATAAAATCATTCTTATGACAATACTTTAATGCAATGTGTTGCAAAAATCAAACAAGATGTTCCTATCATTTCCATTCTACGTTTTCAATAGACACATTTCAAATTGCTTTAATGTTGTGATTCTAAACATGGCTGAAAATGACATCTACTGGCGAAGATCAGTATTGCCAATCATTTTTATTTTCATCCCTGCAGTGCAGAAAACTGGTTGAGGGAGTCCGTTTGGAGAGTCCGGGCAGAGCGCTGTCTGAAGGGCAATAATGAGAGACTGGCAGGGCTGAGCCCTGGCTAGCCCTGGTCCACTTAAAGCTTTGGTCCTATGCATTTTAGACACGTGCTAGAGAGTCTGCCCCCTGCCAAAAAGAGTTAATTGGAATTTGCCTAATGTAAACATACAGAACAGCTGAAAGAGAGTGTTGAAACAGGCTACGATAGGTCCATGTAATATTGAGATGCACTGGTACTAGAAGCCTGTGTGTTGTACAGAAGACTCACAACATAATCTTTTGGTGTGTTGGTTCAACAGTGCATTCAATAGTGTTTACAGTTTTTGGTGGAATCGTAGTCCAGCTATATAATGTGTTTAATGCTATAATTCGAAGTACCTTTCCCTTGAGTAGAAGTAGAAAGTAGAAGACATGATTTTGAAAAGGGCAAATACTGTCCTTCCATGGACTACACTGTGCTCTTTCATTTACTTTGTATATGCAGATGGTGCCTAACGATAGTCTCCTAATTCTGACTTTCTCATGTATACGCAAGCCTCTCCCACCCCTTTTTTTTGTTGCTATTGCCTGAAAAGGGTTCAACACTTTGCATGCCGCTTGTGTTGTCTGTAGCCTCTCCTCATTGCTAAGAGTTGCACAATTTCAACGGTTTCCTACCTGGTTTCCAAGCTCGCGTCTAACGGCTCTTTCAATAATTGCTGTAGTGGAAATGCGTTTGCTGTTTGTGATTTTCTTGTTCGTGTGGTGCTGGGTGGGAGAGTAACCCCCAGCATCACACTGATCTTGCATGCAGTGTACGATGTACTGTGTTATTGACAGAGACGTCAGTTCACCAAAGTGACAGGGGTTGCATGAGTGACATCATGTGCCTGATGACAACACATGAAATATATCACATGACCTTCTGACGTTCACAGGAAGTGATGTCACTTGGCCTCTTACAAACATGCATTGGATGATGTGACATGGCCGATGTAAGTAGGAAAACAATAAAAGTTTAATAAAACAACACATTACAAAAACAGGGTAACTGATTTTTTATTTAACTACAGTATACTAACAAAGGTTTTGTGATAGTATGCCAGTGGCCCAGCTATAAATTGCCAGAGGCACACCTAGCAGAGCGATCACAGGGCTTCTGCCTTCATATCCAATACTGCCTTGTGTGACCATTTAAGGGATCAAAATAAAGAGTTGATAATATCGAGATGAAAGCAGTTCATGGGTACCAGGAATCACTTAGTGAACAGGAGCTACGCTGGGGAACGACATGCCCTACACATAACTTCCGCATGAGATGCAAACTATAACTTGTGTCCATTATATATGACCCATTATGCTTTCATTGTCTAGGTGTGTCCTAATTCCTCCTTCATACACACTCAAAAAACATACATGGCACCAGTTGACCTGGGAGTAAACATAGCTCCTGGTAGCTGTTTGTGTGGAACTAACCAGGCTCATCGAGGCTTCAAGCAGGAGATACATAGCTGCTGGCTCCCACCAATGTTGACTCCTGCCATTTACTGTCATATATGTCCAGTTGCAGTCTCAATTGTCTGGTGTAGTAATTATACAATATGCTAACTAAAGTCTTGTATGCACAGTAGCTTACATAATAAGTGACGTTATGCTTGATATATCTAGGTACTGCCATAGTATGCCAGTGCTGACCTTACATGACTGACATAGTCATCATATGCAATGTGAATGCTCAGGGGATAGCATCAAATTCCAAGTGCCACCTCAAATGACAAAGTACTACCATCTAATGCCAGGTAAGGTCACATATGCAATGTACAGTCACTAAAGGCATAGTACAGACTGACAGGCCGAGGTGCTGCCATCAAAGAACATACATAGTCTCAAATGCCCAAGTACTGCCTTCCCATGCTAGAAAATCCCCCAGACACATAATAAATTGCAAGATAATACGTCATATACCCCGTTCCTTCTATCAAACCCCACGTTCACTTTAAAGCACTCAAATACTGCCTAGCATATGCTATTTAAACCCCATGTGCCGGTACGATGATCATGCGCAAGGCAGAACACGCCAGCACAAACCACATGCACGGCACGCAATGGGCCACAACTAATACTGACCATTTGTAGAGCAAACACCACAAACTGAACTGTCCATTAGTTCATGCTTTAACCACTTGAGTAGTGGTTCTTAACTTACACAGAAATATCAAGCAAACAATAGGTTGGGAGACTTTCAACATAAGTTATGTTTAAGATTGATTAATTTCACAATGCACAAGCATATCAATTGAAAATGTTCTAGATTTAAATGATGATGAGATTGAACATAAGGTATTTTTATGGGATAATTCACTGTTACTCTAATTTATTTCAAATTCACAATTAAGAATCATGATCATCGGAGCACTATACAGTACTATGATTTAGGGAATATTTATAACGATTCTAAATTGTTTTTTTGTGTAAATGTGATAACATACTAAATACACGTAATTAGGTTAAGTACCCTCCTTTTTTAGGTCGCTTTCCTTTTAGAATGATTTCCCTAATTGTTTTCATCCAACTGAAAGCACTCTCCACCTAGAGAAATCTCAGGAGATTTGCATTTTTGTTTGACGTGAGAGACAGAAGCTAATTTACAATCAATGCTGCACTCGATCACAGATGTACTGCCATACGTGTCCCCCATCAGCAAGGCCCGTGATGTCTGGCAATATTGCCAGCTACGGAGACCCAGGCCTCTCAGCCTAGGCCCAGAAGTTCACTGTAGGTGCAGTACAGACATATACACATAGGCCAGAGAGTGTGCTGATGTACGTCCATGTGAATACTGTTGCCTGCAAGCCACCAGGCCCATCCCCAATACCCACGCTGGTTCTGAGCTTTGCTGGGCACTCACAGATTGGCCCATGCCCCCTTGTCCTTCTTCACCTACTGGTGCTCCAACTTAAATTGCTCCATGCGCCTTAGCCTTTTCAGTTGTAGCACAGATCTCGTCCCCAGGTCCTGTGACCTTTGGCCCAGCATTTGTTTTGTAAAGACAGCACCAAAGGTAGCACATCAGATAACCAGGGGTAGTGATGGATGCCACTGGCAATGTCCAACTGATGTCCCTGTTTGTTATTCAAGATGCATCCAAATTAAACTCCTGCACTTCCTTTGTGATGTGCACCTACCAAGGGACAGCAATGCCATTACATATGATTGGGATCGTTCATTTTCTGAAAAGTAAAATCCAGTCAAGGTTTCAGGTTTATCACGATGCATCTGTCTCAAAGCATTTACATGCAATTCATTTAATTTTGGATCACTTCCTCTATACCTGGTCTGAAGCCATTTTTCCTTTCTGTACATTATCTTTCCTAGTTTTCTCAGCGCAGCTTAACCACAGACAAAAGGGTAATCAGATCTGGTGTTCAGGGTGTTGTTTAGTTCCCTTTTGTTCACAATCAACTTGATTTTACAATTTCCAATGTTAATACACATGCAACAGGAGATAAACCTTCTTTAAAAACACTTGCATAAGTCATACAAATGGCAATGAATGCATCTGTATATACTAAGGGAGGGCCATAATTCAGGGAATCATCATTATAATGACCCCTCCTTAGGTCTATAAAGCTGTTAGCATATGCACATTTATTTTGTGCTACTCCAGTTGTTTTGGACCATAACTTCCATGATCCTTCACAATTGGCTATGCTGGCTAGGATTAATAGGAATGGAATTCCAAAACATCTGGAGGACCACACCATTACTAACCATGTGAGCACATACATGTTAATAGTGAGTTATCTGTAAGAGGATTCAATTCAACACTACAGCTAAGTCAATGCCTAGTCTGGGATACTGAATGGAAACCCTTATTGATATATCTTTACGTCCAGTTCATGCGTTCTGGATGACTACCCCTATATAACACCCCTCTCTTGGAATCCCCCTGACCCCACTGAGCCACGAAGTAGTTCTGTTTTGCAAGTTTAAACGGTTTATTTGATAATTTAAACAATATATATATATATCACACTTTATAATAAATTAATAATTGAATATCACACTTAATCTGAGCAGTAATCAATAATGGATAGTCCGGCACTAGCACACTTCTTTATAATCAATGATGAGTGGTTATAGGATGGATACGATAGCAACAATACTTTTATGGTTTCAAATGGATGCAATGTGGAATGAAATGCAGTACAGAAAATAACTTGATAGGATTTCAGCAAGAGACAATGTAATCACTTTCTTGGACAATTCACCCCCCTTTTATGCACTGTAAGGAGATGAAGATGACACAGTTCATAGCAATGCAATCAAATAGAATTCAGTTCAATTCCCCCCCAGCAGCTTATACAACAGATAGGAGTTTTGAAACACAGGCAAAATGTTTTGAATATGGTGACAATGCAGTGAGAAATATGCTGAAAATGGTTTTAATTCCCTTTAGGAGGTTCAGGGTGAGTGAAATATACTTGGGATGAGTTCAGGCTCACTTTAGCAACGATCTAGGAGTAACTAGCAGGTTAAACAAATTTTTGGCAAAGGAAAGCAATGAAGCTGCTGTTTTCACACGTGGCTGGATTTTTAACCAAATTGCAAATCGCAGTAAAATTTGCGAGTGCGAAAGTATGAGGAGTAGGAAGTTCTAGGCTCGTTGCAAAGCTGAGATGCTAAGCTTTCAGAGGAAAGTTAAACCAAGGTCCTAGCCCAAATGGTTCCAGAGATACGGACGATTAAATAAAGGTAGTTTTTCGGATTTGAAATTTTAAAAGTTCAAAGCGACAGGTTACAGCTTGCAGCTAGAAAATGACAAGTGACAGCTTTGCAAATGACAGATGACAGTTAGGAGGCAGTTCTGGTTAGATTAAAATAGATTGAATTATATTATTTTAACTAAGAGATTGGTTCTGCACAGTTCTGCTAGGTACTCACAATATATTAAGAAATAGGCCTCGCCACGGATCTGGTCAACAGGTTTTCTTCACTCGCCACGGACGGTTTCTGCGCACAGCGTCTGGGTCAGCTCTACTCTGCTGGTCTGGTCTGGGTCTCTGGTTCTGATCAGGTCTGTGGGTCCGGATACAGCGGTCTCCGGTTCAGCTGGTCTCTCTCTGGATACAACACTGCTCCCTGGCAAATGGCCAGAGTTCTTGCAAATAATTCAAACAGCTCGCCTGGCTGTGAATAGTGGCAATGATTTGAGGCCTGCTAAAGAGGGATTTAGCTTGTAGTTGACCTCTCTGCTACAAATTCTGAAGTAAAGTCTTGGTCTCTGAAGGTGGATAGATTGGAGTCTCTGTGTTGGCTCTCTGGAGGTTGATGGAGGTAAAGTATGGATTTTCCCGGCAGAGCGTCCCGCAGCAGGTGGAATAGAATGTCCCTATCTGTCCTGACTCTCTGCTTTTATGTGTTTTGAAAGTGGGTGGAGAGGCTAGCTTTCTAGGCCCTACCCCTCTCCACTTGTCATTGGCTACTTCCTCCTCGTCCCCTTGATTGGGGGAATGAAATGAAGTGTCATCATGATGAGGTCTGTTTATGATACAGAGAACCCACCCCTGTCAACTTTACACACAATCTATATTTGACCTAAAGACATATTTCATAGATACACAGTGGTTTGAAATTACATGCACCCATCACATATCACATGAGGTAGCCCCTGTCCAATTCTGCTCTTCCTGGGGGCTTGCATTCAGAAATGGCAACCTTTGGTGCTTTTTAGTGGGTTCTGCAACATCGGATTTTTCTCCAGATTTATACACATGTACACGGCCTGTCCATACATACTCCAGTAAATTACCATGTCTCTAGCTTAAACACAGAGTCTGTAGTATACACAAATAGCAGGGTTTTGCCCCAGAACATCACACAAATTGGAGTTTGGGCTTGAATCGAAGGTACATTTTTTAAATGAAGGCTCTCAAAGTTATACATTCCTGTCATTTGATTACAAAGAGTTATCAGTGTTTCTGTAAAATATATATTTTGCTTTCAATTCAGTTCTCAGAGTGTTGGAGTCCGCCTCCAAGACTTGGGTGGGTCAGTGATCACATGTGTCTTCTGGCAGGCAGGCCTTTGTTGACAGGAAACAGTCAAAATCAACATATTCTATTCAAGTGCACTAGCCTATTGTGTGGTCTCCAGGAGGTTGAGGTCAGCAGACCAGGGGGTCACTTTGCATTTCGTTATTATGACCATGTGATATCCTGGGCTGTGGTGTGAATCTCTTGAGGTGAGAGGGTTTCCCAGGCTTCTGGCCTCTGGGAACAGCAGGTGACTAATTTTTAATTAAAATGCAGCCTTTGAAGTCAGCTGAGTCAAATCCCTTTGTCAGCAACTGCACTTAGTTCTCCTGTCAGAGTTTAGACCGCTAGCGCCGGCTTGAGGATTTTGTTGGTACTGCATCCATTTTTGGGATCTTTCTTGGATTAATGCATTCCAAACAGGAATGGTTCTTACATGGTAGTAAATAATCCTTGCTTAACATTGTTTTGATGGGGCTCCTTACAGTAAAATGGTTATGTGGAACCCCACAAAAGGGTTGAATCTTTAAAGTGGTCCGGTGAGCCACGATTTCAGCAACTTTTTGACATCAGTAACAGTGGATTTTGTTAACAAAGATCTTTCTTTACACTGGTGGGTGGCAAGTGAGGTAACCATTTTGGTGTGCGTACAAACTGCGTGGTTCTCCTGGATTCTGGCGCACTTGTGGGCTTTTTGGCCATCTTGGATTTTCTAAGCCCACAGCACCAAATGTTGCAGCATGATAGCTCAAACGTGGGTCAGGACACCCAACAAATCCCCCCACGTGACTGCCCTTTGGATTTGAGTCGATGGGGAGTCGGGTGCACAAGGGTTTTGACCCACGCACTGGTCTGTCCGCATAATCTTCTTCCAATTCTGCAAATGGCACAGTTCAGCATCTTTTCCTCCATCCGGTACTGATCGATCGGTTCTCCTCGCCGGTCCTGATGGGAATATTGGGCGGTACCCTGGGCCCTTCGCGTCTCTGCTCCCGGTCTCCGGATCGTCCTCCCTGGCCAGTCTCAAGGTTTTCTTTCTCCTAGGACGACAAAGGTAGAGCGGCAATACCTATTCATAGACATGTTTCCCCCACCGTTGATATAGTGGGGTGGCATATAAATTTATAGTCAACACATATGAACATGCACATTTCTTTTTGCATTCAAAAACGAAAACACCCACATTGAGAAACTCAGAATTTGATAGGCGATATGTAGGATATTTTAAGTTAGAACTGAATTAATCTGAGACAGTACCCTCTAGGATTCCAGAGGATTCCTCCAGTTGTTGCAGAGTGTGCCAGGGATGGCAACACTTTAGCTGATTTATATGTACCCACTTGTCTTCCCCCTCTGCCAAACCGCCTTTGGGGATGCGGATCGTGTAGGCCACAGGGGAGATCTTGTCTATAATCTCATAGGGTCCCTTCCATGTAGGCAAACATTTTCGCTGCTTGGCCTGGTTCCTTTGGAAATTGTATAGATAGACCCGGTCCCCCACCTGATATTCCTTCCTGGAAGTTTTCAGGTCATAGTGGGTCTTCATACTCTCAGCTGATCTTTCTAGATTCCGCTGAGCATAGGAAAAAGCATGTTGAAGGTGTTTCCTCAAATTCTCCACATACTCATGCGTTGTGGAGGCATTTATTAGTGTCTGCTCTTGGGTCCTGTAGAGCAAATGCTGAGGAAGCACCATCTTGCGTCCAGTCATCAACTCAAATGGTGACATTTTGGTTGCAGATGAAGGGATAGATCTGATGGCCATTAGGACAAGAGGTAATCGGATATCCCAACTTGGCCCAGAATCTGCCACAAACTTTTTTAAGATGCTCACAATGGTTCGGTTATATCTCTCTACTGCCCCAGAAGAAGCTGGCCGGTAAGCAATATGCAACTTCCTTTTGACCCCCAGTATCTCCCACATCTTTGTCATCACTTCACTGGTGAAGTGGCTACCTCTGTCTGACTCAATCCTTTGAGGTAGACCAAAACGGGAAAATATGTGGTTAATCATCAAGGCAGCTGCCGTTTCTGCCTTGCAGTTTGGGGTTGGGAGACATTCCACCCACTTGGTAAACAAGCATGTCACAGTCAACATGTACTTATTCCCCCTAGCAGAGCGAATCACGGGGCCTACAAAGTCGATTTGCAAATCTGACCATGGCAGTGTCATCCCCCTCTTTTGGAGGGGTGCACGGTGCGTATGGGATGATGGCTGAAATTGTGCACACACAAGACACCCCTTCAAGTATTGGTCAAGGTCCTGCCCCATGTGTGGCCAGTATGCAACCTCTCTTAAGATTTCCAGTGTTGTGTGAAACCCCCTATGACCGGCGGTGGCCGCATCATGGGCGTGACTTAACATCAGGCTTCGGAATGAGGTAGGAACCACCCACTGATCGTGGCCAGCTTTGGATTTCCTTACCAGCAAACCGTCTTGGATTCGGAACATTTTTGGACATTTCATCAACACTCTTAGGTCCTCTTTCCCAATGTAATCGGTATCCGTCAGGGGAAAGTTCTCAGGGTCCTCAAGGTGTTGGTAAAACTTACCAATAATTGGATCCCCCTTCTGAGCTGTAATCAAATCAGCATCAGGGGTCTCCTTACTCCATTGTGCAATTGAAAGATCATTGTGAGCATTTGTCTGGGACCTAGTGATAGCAGTGACCTGGATTTCCCCCAACAGGGACTCAATCTCAATTAGATCCCCTTGGATGGCCCCGGTTTTGGCCAGCTGATCAGCTAAGTCATTTCCAGTTTTGTCTGGTCCCTCTACTTTGGAATGACCCTTGATCTTTTTCCAATAGATGGTCATCTCATTCGAGGTGACCAGATCGTCAATGTTTTGGATCAACTTCCCATGTTTCAAGGGTTTGTTGTTAGCACATAACATGCCTCCGGTTTTCCAATTAACCAGGTGCTCCACGAACCCGTTCCGTACATAATCAGAATCTGTGATTATGACCAGTTTGTGGAGTTGATGTTGGACAGCAGTGAGGATGGCTTGATGCACAGCCATCAATTCTGCCACCTGACTACTTCGGGGACCAATTTTGTATCCAGCGGAGGGTTCTGGAAACTCCTTCACCCATGCATTCCCTGCGCCAGCCACCAGTTCTTTCTCCCCGTCGTTGTCAACATGGTAAGAGCATCCATCCACATAGACAGTGGGCATTCCCTCACACTTGTCTTCTTCAAAGACTTTGTGTGGGGAATTAAGGTATGCCTCCGTGTTGTCCTTGATCTTTAGACTTTCGTCCTTGAGACAGTTTTCTCTGGCACAATCATGCAAGTCAGCCAGACCTTGCGCGAGGGGACTCTTCTTGTTTTGGCCATATCTGACCTCCACAGGAAAGCCTTGCATTGACAGAATCCAGGAAGTAATTCGGGAATTACTCACATTTCCGGCCCGGATTCTGTCACTTTGGAGATATTGCAGAGGCTGGTGTGGAGTCTCCACTATGATGTGTTCCCCATGGATAAACGGGCGGTAATTCTTCAATGCCCACACCGTTGCCAGGAGTGCCTTCTCACAATCGTTGAATTTTTCCTCCACAGAGGATAAAGTTTTGCTCGCATAGGAGATTACTTTATTGACCTTGTCATGCTTTTGGTATAATACTGCCGTCAAGCACGTATTAGAGAACCCTGTCTCCAGGAAGAACTCCTTGTTTCTGACAGGGTAAGCTAGGCAAGGCGCTTGTGAGAGGCTTCTCTTGAGTTGTTTTACCGCCTCGGCTTGTTCTGGACCCCATTCCCACTTGACCCCCCGCCCTTCAGGAGATGAATCAGGGGTCTGGTGATCTCTGCGTAGCCCTCAATGAACTTTCTGCTGTAATTAGTCAGTCCAAGGAGGCTCCTTAGTTCCCGCAGAGTTGTGGGGTCTTTCAGTTTCTCAAGTGCTTCCACTTTCTTTTCCTGGGGACAGAGACCCTGAGGAGTAATCTCATGCCCCGAGAAATTAACACGGGTTCTACACCACTGTGCTTTCTGAAAGGAAAGTTTTGCTCCGGCGGCCCTCAACTGCGTCAGAACATAACGGATCTCCGCTAAGTTTTCCTCCACAGATGAACTTTTGATGAGGACATCATCTACATAAGCCAGGTTACCCCTTGCACCCAGGTCGGGCATGGCCTTGTGTAGGAAAATGTTGAATTCATTGCCGGAGTTGAGGTATCCGAAGGGAGTCCGGGTCCATGTGTATTGCTGGCCCCCAAAGGTAAAAGCCAGCTTGTATTGACCGGCACGGTCCAGTATCCATTGGTCAGGACTATTGCAGTGAATACCTGTGACCCCTGAATCTGGGCCAGCCCTTGGTCAATGTAGGGAAGAGGCCACCGGGAAGTATGGACCCGTTTGTTGAGCTCCCTAAGGTCAGCGCAGAGTCTCCACTGGCCGTTTGGCTTTAATATTCCCAGCACCGGATTATTGAAGGTGCTGTGGACGGGACGGATTATTCCCCTGGACTCAAGGTTCTTAATTATTTCAGTAAGGGACTCCCTTGATGCGAGAGGCAAGCAATATTGCTTCACAAACACTGGAGTCATGCCAGGGTCCGTGGGGATTGTTGTTGTGTGGATGTCGGTGCGACCACAGTCATATGAGTCTACCGCAAAGAGATCTTGGAAATCCAAGAAGACTTGTTTCAACTTTTGCTTCTGTTCCAGAGTCACACAGGCATCAGCTAGGTTGACTCTCTCTTCCACCATCTGCCTGAAGCCTGGAAAGACTTCTGGTTTGGCTATCTCAGCGGCCTCCTCCAGCTGGGTGGAGCAGTCCCTGGTCAGAGTGCTGATTTGGACTGGAGGCTTCAGGTGGGAAAGGCAACCCTCATGGACCTGGAAAATCACCTCATCCCTCCTGAAGTCACAAGTCACATCTTCCTTACCATAAGGGCAGGAAGTGTACACCAGGAAGTTCCCCCCATGCCGGGTAAAAATCCTGTCTGGTGTTGTATTGTCCTCACTGTCACTGTCAAAACAGTCCTTGGGGATTGGTCCTAACAGTTCATTTCCTAAATCGATGGAAAAATGTCGGTCATCAACCGCCATTCCAATAATGGTGCCTGCGGCTAGAGTAATACTCTTTAAGTCGCTGTTATCCACCTCTATTAGAATGGTGTCATGTTCTATGTTGACTAATGGAGTTGGGTCTACCCCCAACCCTTGCTGTCGGAGAGAAGCGTTTAGATGTATGTAAGCATCAGGGTTTTTCAAATGTTGTCCTCTTTTAACTTTCACTTCCAGGGAGAATTGTCGGGTCCTTTCTGGGATGGTGACTTCCTCTTTAATCTGAATTTCAACTGCATAAGGTAGCAACTGAGCTGACCTAAATGCTTTTTCTGGATCATCAAAGCCCATGGGATTATCCGCTAATCGGGACCAAGCTTTGAAGTTTATTAGGTCCAAACTAATGGCAAAGCGATTGAGAATGTCACTGCCTAAGTAAAAGGCGGCAGTGACGTCTCGCACAACCCAACAATTATGGACTATGCTCTTGTTGCCAATGGAGATTTTGAGCATACACCTGCTTGGCAGGAGATGTTTGGAATAAGGCACTTCCAGGTCCATTTCCCATTTGTCTATCAGTTTGAATGTGGGAATGGCTGGATCTTTTGGGAGTTGGCGGAACATGGCTTCGCTGATGAAGCTCTTACCATTGCTCACACACACTCGGGCGAGAACAGAGTCCTTCCCATCGTTTAACTGAACAGGGATGAACAACTGCTCTCCAATTTGCTGAATATCAGCCAGGCTCTGAGCTGATTTCACATCTTTCTGGACTATAGGAGTGGGAGTTTCTGATTGTGGATTAGTATAGAATTTCAGAGTGTTTCCTTCCAGTGTGGAATACCACTTTAGACTGGAAGGAAGGTTGATTTTCAGAAATAGAGAGGACCCCCCCTCACCAGTCTGTTGTCCTACTGCTATTACTGTCACGTCTGGAATTTGGTTATTCTGGAAGTGGAATTCTACTTGGTCAGAATTTTGTTCAACCATGTGGCATGTGCCGTTTAAACTAACATGGTTGACACTCTGTTTTAATTTTATGGGTCGGCTAGTCTGGGTCCAGAGGACCTTGTTTACACAATCCATTAGGGGTGACAACCTTCTCAGGAGGTCATTCCCTAGTAAACAAGGGGTGCCCTCTGGAGTCACAACTATGACCGGGTGTTTCAACTTGTGTCGCCCAATTTTAATGTCCAAATCTGCCGTCCCCTCGACGGGAATTTCCTTCCCGTCAAAGTTCTGGAGTTGTCCAGGAAGTGAGTTGAGAGGAATTTGGTAATTCCCTCCCCTTCCTACATTCAGTTCATCAAAGGCCCTTCTGGACAGAAGGGTAGCTTGAGATCCCGTGTCCACCAGCGCTGAAATCGTACCCTGCCCCTGTACTTGTACCGGGGCATAATATCTTCCCTCCTTCTCCTCAAGGGGGCACAGATAATGCACATTTTTGGACAAGTGGTGGGCTAACTTTCTGGTTTTGGACATTGTTAGAGAAGAGATTTGGGCAGAATTCTGTGGAGAGTCTTGGGAATCTGAAAGAAAAAGTTGGCAACTGGAGATCAGAGCCATTGTGGGTTCCCCTGGTTCCGGTTCTGGGCCGCCCCCCCCTTTTTGGAGGCAGTCACCAGGATGGGTTTGAACCAGGGGATTTTGGTATTGTGGGTTCTGGGATGAGATGATGGGCGGCGGTAGCTCAGTCTCCATATCTCCCCAGTCTGGATTGGAATCCCTTGGGACCCATTTTTCTTTGGGAGGAGTTCCCCCATCTCTGAAGGAGAAGATCCTTTTCCCAGGATCCTCTGGGGATCCCTCTCCTTCAAATTGGAAGATCTGTATTTCTTCCACAAAACGGGTCTGTTTGGGTCCTTTGTTTCTCCTACCCCCCCTCTGCTCCTTGGGAGGCAGGCTTTCAGGGGCAGGAGATTTTGTTTCCAGTTCCTGGTTTTCCAGGGGCTGTTTACAAGTTGGGAAGGAAGCTTCCTCCAAGGCTTTACACCCCCCTTCCCCTTGTGCCTCCTCCCTGTGAACCGGTGGGTTGTCGGGGTGCTGCCCCCGTCATTGCTCTGGAGCACCAGGCCCAGAGTTTGGTGCATTCTGTGCCGGCATGCCCATCTGAGGGTTCTGCTGAGCCCTTAGCACGCGACCCAGCTCCTGTGCCATGTTCTGAACCTGGCGCTCTAACTGGGAAACCCGCTCAGGCTGATACGGGGCCCTGTTTTCTCCCCTGGGCTGATCCCGGGAAGGGTAGCTATCCCTTCTCTGGTAATATCCCAGATTGGGAAGATTTGGGTACCCCTCCACCCTTGGCCTCCCCTCTCCCGGATTAGGTTGTCTGGGCTCAGGGAATTGGGGAAAGAAGGATGGATGATTTTGGGGTTGGAAGTTGGGTGGATACCTGGGGAAAAAGTTCTGGCCAGGATTTGGAGAATTTCTGCCCTCCGGTGGGAAGTTAGGAGGGAAGTTCCCTGGGTTAGGTGCTTGGCTGGATCCCCCCCCTTGGGCTGGAGGAGTCCACACATAACCCAGGATGGGTCGATTTCCCTTGTAACGGGGACTTACATAATCAGGAGAGCGAGGGAACCCATTTGTGGGGCTGCCTCCTTGGCTCCCTGTCTGTGACTGGCCCGAGGACCTTCTGGGCTTAGCATTATTAGGTGCAGGTAGGTTTTTAGGCCCCCCCATCTCCAAATCCAAAACGGGGGCAACCTTTACCTCTGCCACCTTGGCAGCAGCAGGGGTGCTGTTGGTTTTGGGGGTTTTGGGCTGGTTTTTGTTTTCCACCGGTTTCTGCACCTCGTAGATGCGGGTGGCTTGTTCAATGACCCATTCTAAAGATCTTTTCTCATGAAAATCTCTCACGAGCTGGGTCATTATGTATTTGGGCAAGGCATGGAAAAAAGTACTAACAAATTCTCTGCTGTCTGTGCGCACCCTTCTGGTGGTCTGCGCAAAGGCCCGTTTCAGTTCTTGCACGAATTCTTGTGGGGCCTGATCCTCCCCACATTGCAAATTGTAGGCTGCCTTGCGAGCCTCTTGAGGATTTCTGTGAACAGAAAAATGTTTCAAGATGGCCGCCTTATAGGTGGACCATCTTAAATGATTTTGGTCCTCCAGCCCCGCAAAGAAACTGGAGTATTCTGGTGAGAAGGTCCACTTTACATATTGGATACAGCTTTGGCTGTCCTTTAAATGAAAAGTCTCCATCATTTGCTCATAGAGCTCCAAGTGTTCCCAAACAGAGTACTTGGCGTTCTTATGATAAGGCGTGTTGACACTCCTGATTGCCTTAATCTGTTTCAATGGGTCCTTAAGCAAGGCCCTTTTTGCCTTATTGGCCTTTTTGGTTCGGGTAACCCTGGTCCATTCATCCTCTGACTCAGAGGCACTGCTCCCAGAAGTTCCTGTCTGCTCTTCCAGGTTTTCCCGGATTCTGCGAGCCTGGGAGTGGCTGGCAGAATGTGGGGACCTGGTCTCCTGTGTCCTGCGCCGTTCAGAGGAGTCTTCAGATTCCTCCTTGCTGCCAGGATTTGATGGGTACCCCCCCACTGACCTAACTGGGCAGAAGTTTTCAGGATGCCCTTAATGGGCCTATTCTCCTGGGGTTCCCCACTAACTTGCACTGTGCTTGGGTGCCCATGCCCGGATGCCTGCCCATCCATTCCCGGGAGGTACTGGCCTATGAGCCCCATGCTTCTGGCTGGATAGTAATCTGCCATCCCTGTGGCCCGGTGCTCATGTGAGCCAGGGGACAGGGGGGTGGCAGAGTCCAGGGACTGAGAGAGATAAAGGCCTCTGGTACTAGGGCTCCTGAGGTTATGCTCAGGAGTTTCCCTTTCCCAGCGAACCTGGTCTCCATCCGCACCTGCTCCCTGTTGCAATGCAAGAGCCTGCACCTTCAGTTCCTCAGTTAAGGTCTTACTAGACTCTATCAGTCTCTCCTGCATCGCTACCTGTTGTTGGAGCCTATCATTGTGCTGGCAGAGAGCCTCATTCTCTCTCTGCACTTCCTGATTGGTCCTGGAGCACTGGGCCAGTCTTTGCTGCAGGAGGGTTACCTCCTGAGCTGTGTCCCTATTGGCCTGCTCCTTTCTTGCCAGAGCATCCTCCACCTGCCTGGTGTGCTCCAACAAGTTATGGTGTTCTTTTTGGAGGTCACCCAGTCCCTGGAGGGCCAGGTGATTTTCTTCCATTTTCTTTTTTAAGTGGCAGACTTCCTGGCCTAAGGTATCCATTTCCTGACTACGAGCCTGCCTCTGTGCCGCCAGGTCGTCCCTTTGCCTTTGGAAGGCACCAGTTTTCTGGCGCTGCTGGTCAAACTCTGCCTGGGTATCCAGGTCTTTCAAAATCAGTTTATTGCTCTCTGCCTTCTCCCTATCTAGGTGGCTTTGCAGGGTGACTACCTGCTCAGCACATGTCCTATTGAAGTCTAACTGTTGCTCCAGCTTTTTCTGGCTCTGCAGTAGGGAGTCCAAACCTTCTTGGTGCCCCTTCTGCAAGGCTTGAAATCTGGTATCCTGGTCCGCCTTTTCCTGTTGCAGCACATCCATATCCTCCTTTATTTTAGTGATGTACCGTCTGCTGTCATTTTCTGACTCCTGGCTCCTGAGCAGCCTCTGCTCAGAAGAGTCCAGATCAGATTGGGCCTTCTGTAATGCCAGCAGTTGCCTACTCGCCAGATCTTGGCCTTCAGCACATTTGTCCTGCATGGCTCCCATATGTAAATATAAATATGCCGCTACCCTGGCAATCTTGTGGTGCTCATCCTTGGCCTTAGGGGCCATGTATAGTTCACTCAGGGCCACATGTAGGGGACCCTGATCTCCCCATGTATCTGACCCTGTTTCAGTGACCTGTTGCGCGATTGCCTGCAACCAGACCGTTTGGTCCTGATGAGTCCACTCACCTCTCACAAATAGCTTATGTAAGAAGTGTTCTCTGGCTATTTTCATATCTACCAAGGTCGTCATTCTAGAGATTGGTCTCTGTCCTGACTTACAGAAGTTTGTATTTTATTTTTGCAAAACAGACCTTTTCCTTAGAGCGTTCCTTTGAGGAGTGCTTTACAGCGTAACACAGCGTGGTGATCCGACCGGATATGTGTATCTGGTCAGCTGGCACGCTGTATTAATCTGCACAAGTGATAGATCTAACCCAAATGTCCGGCTCGAGCCCCCAATTTGTAAGAGGATTCAATTCAACACTACAGCTAAGTCAATGCCTAGTCTGGGATACTGAATGGAAACCCTTATTGATATATCTTTACGTCCAGTTCATGCGTTCTGGATGACTACCCTTATATAACACCCCTCTCTTGGAATCCCCCTGACCCCACTGAGCCACGAAGTAGTTCTGTTTTGCAAGTTTAAACGGTTTATTTGATAATTTAAACAATATATATATATATCACACTTTATAATAAATTAATAATTGAATATCACACTTAATCTGAGCAGTAATCAATAATGGATAGTCCGGCACTAACACACTTCTTTATAATCAATGATGAGTGGTTATAGGATGGATACGATAGCAACAATACTTTTATGGTTTCAAATGGATGCAATGTGGAATGAAATGCAGTACAGAAAATAACTTGATAGGATTTCAGCAAGAGACAATGTAATCACTTTCTTGGACAATTCACCCCCCTTTTATGCACTGTAAGGAGATGAAGATGACACAGTTCTTAGGAATGCAATCAAATAGAATTCAGTTCAATTCCCCCCCAGCAGCTTATACAACAGATAGGAGTTTTGAAACACAGGCAAAATGTTTTGAATATGGTGACAATGCAGTGAGAAATATGCTGAAAATGGTTTTAATTCCCTTTAGGAGGTTCAGGGTGAGTGAAATATACTCGGGATGAGTTCAGGCTCACTTTAGCAAGGATCTAGGAGTAACTAGCAGGTTAAACGAATTTTTGGCAAAGGAAAGCAATGAAGCTGCTGTTTTCACACGTGGCTGGATTTTTAACCAAATTGCAAATCGCGGTAAAATTCGCGAGTGCGAGAATCGTGATTACGGCGAAAGTATGAGGAGTAGTTTTTCGGATTTGAAATTTTAAAAGTTCAAAGCGACAGGTTACAGCTTGCAGCAAGAAAATGACAAGTGACAGCTTTGCAAATGACAGGTGACAGTTAGGAGGCAGTTCTGATTAAAATAGATTGAATTATATTATTTTAACTAAGAGATTGGTTCTGCACAGTTCTGCTAGGTACTCACAATATATTTAGAAATAGGCCTCGCCACGGATCTGGTCAACAGGTTTTCTTCACTCGCCACGGACGGTTTCTGCGCACAGCGTCTGGGTCAGCTCTACTCTGCTGGTCTGGTCTGGGTCTCTGGTTCTGATCAGGTCTGTGGGTCCGGATACAGCGGTCTCCAGTTCAGCTGGTCTCTCTCTGGATACAACACTGCTCCCTGGCAAATGGCCAGAGTTCTTGCAAAGAATTCAAACAGCTCGCCTGGCTGTGAATGGTGGCAATGATTTGAGGCCTGCTAAAGAGGGATTTAGCTTGTAGTGGACCTCTCTGCTACAAATTCTGAAGTAAAGTCTTGGTTTCTGAAGGTGGATAGATTGGAGTCTCTGTGTTGGCTCTCTGGAGGTTGATGGAGGTCAAGTATGGATTTTCCCAGCAGAGCGTCCCGCAGCAGGTGGAATAGAATGTCCCTATCTGTCCTGACTCTCTGCTTTTATGTGTTTTGAAAGTGGGTGGAGAGGCTAGCTTTCTAGGCCCTACCCCTCTCCACTTGTCATTGGCCACTTCCTCCTCTTCCCCTTGATTGGGGGAATGAAATGAAGTGTCATCATGATGAGGTCTGTTTATGATACAGAGAACCCACCCCTGTCAACTTTACACACAATCTATATTTGACCTAAAGACATATTTCATAGATACACAGTGGTTTGAAATTACATGCACCCATCACATATCACATGAGGTAGCCCCTGTTCCAATTCTGCTCTTCCTGGGGGCTTGCATTCAGAAATGGCAACCTTTGGTGCTTTTTAGTGGGTTTTGCAACATCAGATTTTTTCTCCAGATTTATACACATGTACACGGCCTGTCCATACATACTCCAGTAAATTACCATGTCTCTAGCTTAAACACAGAGTCTGTAGTATACATAAATAGCAGGGTTTTGCCCCAGAACATCACACAAATTGGAGTTTGGGCTTGAATCGAAGGTACATTTTTTAAATGAAGGCTCTCAAAGTTATACATTCCTGTCATTTGATTACAAAGAGTTATCAGTGTTTCTGTAAAATATATATTTTGCTTTCAATTCAGTTCTCAGAGTGTTGGAGTCCGCCTCCAAGACTTGGGTGGGTCAGTGATCACATGTGTCTTCTGGCAGGCAGGCCTTTGTTGACAGGAAACAGTCAAAATCAACATATTCTTTTCAAGTGCAATAGCCTATTGTGTGGTCTCCAGGAGGTAGAGGTCAGCAGACCAGGGGGTCACTTTGCATTTGGTTATTATGACCATGTGATATCCTGGCCTGTGGTGTGAATCTGTTGAGGTGAGAGGGTTTCCCAGGCTTCTGGCCTCTGGGAACAGCAGGTGACTAATTTTTAATTAAAATGCAGCCTTTGAAGTCAGCTGAGTCAAATCCCTTTGTCAGCAACTGCACTTAGTTCTCCTGTCAGAGTTTAGACCGCTAGCACCGCCTTGAGGATTTTGTTGGTACTGCATCCATTTTTGGGATCTTTCTTGGATTAATGCATTCCAAACAGGAATGGTTCTTACATGGTAGTAAATAATCCTTGCTTAACATTGTTTTGATGGGGCTCCTTACAGTAAAATGGTTATGTGGAACCCCACAAAAGGGTTGAATCTTTAAAGTGGTCCGGTGAGCCACGATTTCAGCAACTTTTTGACATCAGTAACAGTGGATTTTGTTAACAAAGATCTTTCTTTACACTGGTGGGTGGCAAGTGAGGTAACCATTTTGGTGTGCGTACAAACTGCGTGGTTCTCCTGGATTCTTGTGGGCTTTTTGGCCATTTTGGATTTTCTAAGCCCACAGCACCAAATGTTGCAGCATGATAGCTCAAACGTGGGTCAGGGCACCCAACATAACGCACAACATGTGTTGGTAAATTAAAAGTAGTTTTATTTTGTAATATTTAAATAACAAGGTTTCTTTCATAAGGTAAGAATGCTAATTGTACACCTTATTGAACTGGAGCAGTTTTAGCATCCACCTGCATTAGGTGTAAAGCAAAGTCAATGTTTGCTCCATAAGAAAGGGAAAGAATTGTTCCATGTTTTGGTTTTCACTTTTGGTTGTACAATTGAAAGTTTCCTATCATATTAAAGATGCATTACACAAAAATATTATTTCAGAACGGTGGTGTCTTGTTGGGGAAAACTTGCTCGAAAATGTCATTGTTACTTCTTGAATACATATAAATACATTAAGGTGGCTCATTCACAGAACGATTTCCAATGGGATTGCACCATTATAAAATGCTTCTGTGAATCAGGCCATTAAGTTGTTACCCTGTCTGCTCCTGCAGTCAGAATGTATGTTTAAAATAGTCCATATAACCAGTTATTGACTTTATTCTGAGCATTCTGATTGACTGAGAGGAGGCCAATAATTACCTCCATGTGCTAATACTATGTGAAGTAAACAATTTCTCAATGTTAATCCCCCGTCCCAAATTGTCCTTGTTGTGATGAATCACATTGTATTGGTCATAACCCTTGAACGCTTTGGTTGATTTTAAAAAACAAAAACAGATTTAAATTCAGAAAAGCATTCCCCATTATGTAACTACAAACATGATATATTAATATATGTGAATTATTAATATAGTGACATATTTCAATCACATTTGCATATTAAGAGTAAATGAAACATATGGGATATATGTGGATTCAGAATTATCATGTGATTTTGAATAAATGGAGAGGTTCCTAGCAGAAGTTATGAGGAAACATAGATTCCACTCCAATATAATCAGCACCTTAGATGGGAGGAGGAAAAACCTGATTGTCCCATAGAAAAATACATTGGACCCATCAAAATAAAGGGGATGATAATTTGGAAATGTTAGTACCTGAAGAGAGCCCATCCTATGAGAAAATGCTGCATCAAATGACAATGAGTGGAGGGAGTTTATCAGTTATTTAAGGACAAGCACATAGCAAATAGGAAGGATTCGTAGGAAATCTTCAGACAAAGAGAGCTGGTCTGACATGAGAACTGATGAGTGGATTTTCACATTCGATGTAGTTGATGGAAATCTTCTTCCCTTAAGAAGGCCTTTTTAAGAGAGAGTCTGATGCAAAAACGTTGCCCAAAACAGAATCAAAAGTGAGTATAACAACTACTGTGCATTTAGATGTATGCCCCATGAATTAGTTAAACCCCCTAATAAGAATTGAAAGTCATTCAGGGGAATCCCTTACCAGCTTTGCCACTGAAAGGGGACAGGGCTGCAAGACAAACCAGAATGTATGATTATGCCGGGCACATAGCTCTGACAGTAACCAAATATATTAATTCCCCACTTTTCACAGGGTTAATATATGCCCATATTGGAGAGATGCTGTGCAACCGATTTGAAGCAGTTGTTTAGCTTCCTGACCTGTGGAAAACATAGTTTTAATTTAAAGAGAAATCATGAATAGGGCTAGATTTTTTAAAGTGGAAGAGGAAGGAGGTTAGTTTGTCCAACTGAAAATAATGTAAAGTAAATAGCCAATGTAGAGTACTAAATAACATTGCATAGAAAAGATAAGCAGGCTCATGCTGTCAAGCAGAGAATGTGTGACTATTTAGGTTCATTATGTTCAAAATGTGTGTTTTAATTTATATTACAGAGTGAAGAAGAGTTCTATAGAATGTGATACAAATGTACCGTTGTTACCATCCCAGTATTTAAAAGCCCTACTGACTATAATTCTATTGGCCCTTGGATTTTCCTGTTCAATTTACTACCGATAACATGTCCTCTGCTAATGGTAAGCAGCATTATTTAGCCCTTAGAATTGCGACAAACTCACAGCAATCCAGGCGATACACTCGAACAAACAACAGGAAGGGCTTAAGGCATGGGATTGATCTTGGCTCTCAGTTCCTTTACCTAATAATGAATTGAGATGCCCCTAATAATGACTTTAATGTATTTTTGTGGAATTGTCAGGGCTTTTCCCATTCACTCGAGGATTATGTTCTGTTTAATAACCTATCTTTATTTTCAGTTGTTACATTACAGGAAACTTGGTTGACAGTGGAGGTGGCATTTGATGGAGGGATAACTATACAATGCCCAGCCACTAAAGGCCCCCTTGGTTAACCCAAGGGGGGCTCCTTATGACTGCCGGTTGACTGATGGGTGCCCTTTGAAATTAATTATTATTAATTTGTATGATCCACCTAGACACACTTATACTAAAGAGGTGAACTCCATTATCACTGAATTGATTGATTTTCATGGAGGCAGCAAACAAATAATTAAATTGAGGGGGCATTAATGTATATATTCCATCTACAGACTATTACCCCCGATATGTACCTGAAGCTAAAATGAGGCAAGCAAAATGCTGTCAGCATGGTTTGGTATGGGCCAATTCAATGAGATCTCAGGACATTTCCATGTTGAATGGCCGATGTCCGCATGACCTACCCTGGTAATTATACCAGCGTCATAGAAAGATCAGCAACTACTATTGATTATGCTTTCTGCTGTGTATTTATTTTTAAAATTTAGATCTGATAATCTTACCTATTGAAGAGATCATTTTGCTTTATTGTTGTCTCATGACCTTGAGGTGGCTGACCCCATCAATGACAAGCGTGAATCTATTGATGTTAAATGCAGCAAAAATCAACTTATTTGGAATCCATCAAATATTACCAGGGCTTCGCAGTATTTAATTGCTTTGGATTTAGAGACAATATATGGGCCAATTGGTGCTTCTGAGGGTGTCAATATTGATTATTATTTGCTCGACCAAAGTCCTCAGTGTCACCAACTTAATTTGCAAACTAGGCTTATTGATGACGTTTTCCCGAAAATGTTAGAGTGGATGCAGAGGCTTTTGAATCCTGTCATGATCTAGGAGGAAATATAATATAACCCATAGACACAACTATGATGTAAATATATGTTCCACCAAGAGATCCCTGCAAAGGAATCTCTGTTTAATTGTATCCGCTAATCATGAGGGAAGTATAATTGCAATGCCGAGTTAGGCAAGAAAAAGAGCTTGTAGGGCATGGTTGAAGCAATATCGATATGGTAAGAGAACTGAGAGATGGAAAACCGTGACTGCTGTGGTTTTAGATGGCAATCATATGCTATTTTGCTGATTGACCTGATCTTTGGGCAACCCACCATCAGTGAAGGTAAGTGTGACTAATGAGCAATGGGAGGTATTCATTAATTACTCTATTGGTAAGTTTACGTCTAACCCCTTCAATTTGGATCTATTTGGGGTTTTGGGGCTTTTTTCCATTGGCCCTCTGAATTGACCAAGATCATACTAAAAAACTCTTGCGCTCTCGGCACAGGTGGCATTTGCAATGCTCTTATCAAGCATGAGTATGTCTGGTGGGGTGAGTTGCTACATCCCTTGTTTAACTCCATTGGCCACACTAATAATATGCCGGAAAGATGGAAATAAAGCATAATTGCGCCTAAATATAAAAAGGGTTCTCAACTTGAACCAAAGGGTCTAGACATGAGCAAAGTAATTACCAACTCTTGTCCATGCTCAATGCCCATGCAAAGATTTTTGTATAGGGGGAACTTGCTGAGGTACTGAAGTGTTCCAGTGCCAATCCCTTGAGAGTAGGCCACCATAAAATAACCTGGTTAGGCTAAGCCTTCGGCCATGTCATACTGGACAGCACACACAGTGGGCTTCAATGTACATTTGATAAGTTCCATCAATATGCAGAGTTGTATGGTCTTATTATTAATACTGCCAACACTAAAACTAGAGTATTTTGGCCAGGCAAAAACAGAGTTATTAAAAGATGTTTTTTAAGACTTGGATACAAAGTGGTGGAGCAGGCTTCTTCTTGTACATACCTTGGCCTTACTCTGTATTGTCAGTTGAATTAGGGCATCCATATCATGGGTCTTGAAATGAAAATATGCCCGATTATAGGGTCCATTTTTTATTTGAAAAAGAGAATGCTGACTACTCCATAAATTCTGTACAGTTGCTAAACAAGACACACATTTACCCTGTCATATTATATGGTGCTGAGGTATGGGATATGGGAGCAAAGAAATCCATCCAGATTGATTAAAATGGAAAGACATATGCTTAAACCCCCTCCTCAAGCTACTTCTTACAATTTCTATTGAATGTATCTTGCTTGATTTGCCGCTGCCTTCCATACTTAGCTTATTGTTATGTAGTAAACTTAAGAATTACTTAAAAGTGATTCCAGTTTCCCTGGGTACCCTATTACATTTGAATTGGATATTTAATCCAGATCATGGGCTGCAGGCATTTGTACATCAATAAGATACGCAATTAATTGGGTGTTCGGTTTGAGTGGATTGGCATTATTTCACTACGTATATGTCGGCTATACGTACTCCTTTTCAGAAGAAAACGATCTATAATGTGGACATTGAACAATCGCTGGGAAATGTGTCAACAAAAAAATGTGGCTCATGATTATGGATCACACAATTATAGCCAATGTCGACCCGGCAATTATTTTATTGTCCTTCCCCAGTAACTGGATTATTACCAAATATTTGCATATTAACCTTAATTCTTTGGCCTTATTGGAAGTCATGGCAGGTCGTGTTGGGATCCCCAGGATTCTTCAATTATGCAGATCATGTGGAGGTGAAATTTATAAATTGTAAGATATTTAGGGGCTGATTCATGGAATTTGTGCACTGAAAAACGGGGATTTGTGCTCCATTCTGCCCGCAAATCCTCATTTGTTAAACAGGGATTTGCAAGCAGAATGACGCACAAATCTCAGTTTTTCGGCGCAAATAATTCCATGAATAAGCCCCTTAGTGTTAGAATGTGAGGCTTTATTCTTGCCATGGAGGACTACATTGTTAGCCTGTGTTATGGACTCAATTTCACCTGATTATGCTAAATTATGGATTGATCATTACGATGGCAATGAGACGGGGAATATAGCATCGAACTAAATTGTGGGCGAGAATTGAACACATTTTTTATGCTTTATCTTAACATGAATGCTGCGATTGATTTTAACATGTGGTACACACTGTATTTCACCTGATTATGCTAGATTATGGACTCTTTCTTATGATGGAACTGTGCTGGGGATCATATACCATCTTATTTAAATGTGGGCAAGGAGGAATTTGTTACTTACCTGTAACTCATGTTCTCCAGCATTGGTATCTTTCATAAATACACATGCTGTGAATATTCAACGTCATCAGGCTGGGATTCCTTGGTAACATAGAGCAGTTTCCACTTAAACGGAAACGTTCAGTCCCTTTTATGCTCTATCATAGTCATTTTTGGGTCATACTGGCCACAGCCAATAGGAACACCTCCCTTAGCTCCTCCCCTGCCGGCCATCTTCAGATTTGGCCACACACGTGAAGTGGCAGTAAGAACCAAAATATGAGCCTTGCGGTGTAAGTGGGCATATCGTATGTGAATCTATAAAAGATACCAATGCTGGAGAATAGGAGTTACAGGTAAGTAACTTATTCCTTATTCAGCATTGGATCTTTCATAGATTCACATGCTGTGAATAGATTACAAAGCAGTATTACAATACCCAATGGGCAGAAACAAGCTCCCAGCATAATTTACCACTGGAGACTTACCCACCTAAAGCAAAAAGGTTCTGCAGAACCGATTGACCAACTCTAGATTCTTCTGAAGAATGTCTGTTGATAAAATATAACCTGGTGAACGTATGCACCGATCTCCAGGTGGCTGCATGACAGATGTCAGGCAGCGGAATTCCAGAGAGAAAAGCTTTGGTTGCAGCCACTGCTCTGGCAGAATGAGCCAGGGGCCTGCCGGGAAGAGGCCTGCGGCTTGCTGATGCCAGAACGAGATAGATAGCAATCTATCTTGCAATGGAGGACTTCGAGAGAGCATTCCCAGGACCGGATTGCCCAAATGAAACAAACAACTGATCCGTTGTGCGGAAACATTTTGTTCATGCCATGTAGTACTTGAGGGCACACAACACATGCAGCGTTTGTCAGAGTACATTCTGTTGGAGATGCAGGTGCGCCAAAGAATACAGGCAAAACCACCTGCTGGTTTAGGTGGCAAGCAAATGGCACCTTCGGCACAAATGTTGGGTTGGTACGTATAACCACCTTGTCCTTATGAAACTTTGGATAGGGTGATCTCATAGAAAACGCCTAGGTTTCACTCACTCGTCTTGCTGAAGTTATAGCCACCAAGAATGTAGTTTTTCAGTAAAGGTGTTTAATAGAAATTTGGTGCATGGGCTCGAAGTGTTGCTTCATGAGTCTTTAGAGTAGCACATTTAGCTCCCACGATGGTGCCGGGTGGAAAAGTCCAGAAGAGCCCCCATAAAAACTACTTCACCAGCAGGTGAGACCACAGGGAAGGCACACCGCAGTGCGGTTGTACCTAGAAATCGGTGCTAGATACACTTTTATGCAGGCATGCATTAACACAGATTGAGCCAGGGGCAGTAGATATGGCAAGAGCTCATCAGGTCGGATGGTTTGAGGTTGCAGCCATTGGCTTGTGCACCACACTTGAAAACATTTCCACTTGCTTTTGTAACATTTCAAGCGGTTCTAGCCTTGTACAGGACAGCTTGGTAGTCTTGCGGAAGGGACAGTGTCCTGAACTCTAAGAAGACAGGAGCCAGGCCATCAGATTGAGAAAGGACGGTTCATGGCGCAGTACTGCTCCTTGGTTTCTGGACAGGAGTGCTTGGTGAGGGACAGCTTGTTCGGTGGGGCCGACGTGAGGCCAAGGAGGTCTGAGTATCACGTCTCGGCCACGCAGGGGCCACTAATATCAGTTTGCACTGATACAGTCTTAAGGTGTGTAGGACTCGAGGGACCAGAGGAATGGGGGGGTGCATAAAATAACTCCCCCACCCATGGAATTGTAAAGGCGCCTCCCATGCTCTCCGGATGGGGAAAGTGGCTGGCAAAAGTCTTGCAGCGCCTGGGTGGCAAATAGGTCGATCTCCGGAGTGTCCCACGTCTGAAACAACAGGTGTAGCTGGTCGTTGTGCAACTCCCACACATGGCAGGAGTGTAAATCCCTGCTGAGAGAGTCAGCCAGAGTGTTCTGAATCCCTGGTAGATGGAAGGGAATGAGAAACATACCCTGCTGTAGGGCCCAGTGCCATGGGCCTCCTTGGAAAGCTGTGGAGACCTTGTTCCTCCTTGCTTGTGGACATAAAACATTGACATTGTGTTGTCAGTGTAAATGCGCACCACCTTCTCCTTCAGGAGGGGGAGAAAAGACTTCAGGGCCCAGAAGATTGCTCGCAGCTCCAGCAGATTTATATGATGGCTCTTTTCCTCCTCTGACCAAGGCCTTCTAGTGTGTTGCCTTGACAGTGTGCACCTCAGCCCTCCAGTGAAACATCGGTCATGACGGTTACCTGGTGGTCCACCAGTGAAGGCTTTGTCTGAAAACTGGTGTCATTTTATTTATTTTATTGTTTCTTTATAACGTGCTTAAAACCTGAGTTTGGTTTCTAAGTGCAGATCCGGGATTCAAACCTCTGTTGCTCTGCGTGGTCTTGCTTCCAAGACCAGCACGTTTCCCCTCTGCTATCCTCTGTTATTCAATAATGTGGTTGTCCGAGGACCCCGAGGATTGGACCCAGCGGGCATCGAGGAATTCCTCAACGGTGTCATGTGTAATCGACAGTTGGAGACTAACGGAATTAATGAAAACAACATCCCTAGCAGGGATTTGTAGCTGCGGACTGGCATCACTCGGGCACTGTTGAGGTAGCGCACCTTGTTTAAAAGAGCTGCCACCCTTTTGTCCGAGGGACTGGTGGTGCAGCTCTGGGTGTCGAGTGTTGCTCCGAGATGCTGTAGACACCGGATGGTGATGGTGATGGCAGTGTTGGTTTCTGCCTAGCGGAAAAGAGGGGCGCCTTACTAGCCTCGAGGTTGAGGGATGCCAAGAAATCTCCCTGCTTTAGCTGTGACAACACCAGCTGTAGTGTGAAGATGCAGGATGTTTGCCACTTTAGGAACTTGTTGAGCACCCTTAGGTCTAAGATGGGTCTCCAACCCCTTGGCTTGTTGTGCAGGGCCTTTTTCCTTACCAGGATGTAGCAGGAGTAAACTCCTGTGCCCCACTCACTTCTCTGAATCTTCTCCACTGTGCCCTTCTGCTGCAGAGCTTGCACTTCTGGAAAGCAAGAGATGTCGTAGTGTTTCTGGTTTGTGCTTGGGAGGAATGTCTGGTGTATAGTCCACAAATTCAAATGAGTGGCCCTGCTGGAGAAGGGATAACACCCATTTGTCGATTGTGATACTATCCATTAGTTGACGAACTTTGACAGGCGTCCTCCCACTGGGGTGCTGAAGTGTGAGGGCCTGACCCTGGGTGGTTCATGTTGGCTTGCCGGACAGGCCCCTTGACTGGGCTGAGCCACAGCTTTGCTGTGAACCCTTGTAAGACTGGGATCTTTTCCTGTACTGGTACCCCGATGAATACGGGGTCTTGTAAGAGGAGGACGACTGGTACGTGGTGCGGTTATCCCGCAAAGTCCTGCCATAGTGACCGTATCCTCAAAAAAAGGACTGGTGCCTTTGCTGAAGCGTGCCCAAGGAGCGAGCGGTTTCCGTGCCCATCTTCATGCAGGGCCTCTTGCAACTTTCTTCCAAAGAGGGCAGATCCATTGTAGGGCTTATTTACGACGCTGGACTGGACGTCTGGTCGGAAATCTGTTGCCTTTAGCCAACCCTGCCTGTTCAGGACCACTCCATTCCCTAGTTGGCAAAAAACCAGTGACTGCGATGTCTACAGAGACCGTAATGGCATGGTTGGAGGCCAACTCGCCTTCATGTAAGATATCTAAGGCTTCTTGCTTCTTGTTGTCTGGTAGGTATTCCAGCAAGGGACCCAACTTATACCTCAGCTCGCGATTGTAGCGTGCAAGTATGGCCATTGCATTTGCGGCCCTGATGGCCGTGGCTGTGGTGGTGATAACTTTCTCACCAAAGGTGTGTTCCTTCCCTGTCTGGGGGGACTGAGCAGGATGAGAATGGATTAGCCAACCTTATCCTGGCTGCAGCTGAGACAATGAAATCTGGTGTGGGTTGAGTACGGAGGCAGGAGGCAGTGCTTTCTGGGGCTCTGTATTTCTTGTCAAACCAGTCTTTTTTAGCCTGTCCAGTTGCAGGATGCGCTAAGGTGATTAGACCATCGTCCCAGACGTCTTCCAGCAGTGGGATAGACATGATGGATTTCCTGCGCTGTTCTCTGCGTTGGTACAGAACACTTTCCTTTCGCTGTTCCTTCAGCGCGAGGCTGAACATCGTGGCCGCCCTGGACATAAGAGTGTGGAAGGTGCCTACCTAAGCACCATGCCCCTTTGTGTTGGAGGAGTGAAGGCTTGATGTGAATACAGAGGGGGTAAAGGTGATAGCCGAATCTAGCTTGCCTCCCCCCACCTTCTGGGAGGCGATGACCTTTGCTCTGGAGACGACGGCAGTGATATGATAGCTCCTTCCTCTTCCTCCTCTGCCTCCGATTGGGAGAGAGCTTGCTCTGACACAATGATGCCACCTGGCAGCAAGGCTACCCTAATGTTAGGAAAAGATGCTCTTGGACAGGCAGTCAATGCAGACACTGTACTGGTGTCTGAAATGCCAGTGACAATGGCCATTGTTACAATGGCCTGGTTGTCATTTTTTTCCATCGGCGGGGTCGTCGACAAGGGTGTTAGCGACGAGTGTGTGACAGCCATGGATGAAGATGCCGTAGACGAGATCCTCATGGTCGTCGGAGTAGTAGTTGACGATGTGGTAGTCCTAGCCAATGATGGCTTAGCTGATGATGAGGTAGTCGTGGTCGTTGATGGCTTTGTAGGCAGTTGTAATGAGGCAGTCGTGGTCGTCGATGGTTTAGTTGACGTTTGCAATGAGATAGTCATGGTCGTGGCCCTAGATGGTCTAGTTGATGGTTTCTGCGATCCAGTCCTGGTTGTGGATGGTGTCAAAGGTCTCGGGGTAGACGACCTGGAGTGAGACTTGGTCGTCGATGAAGATGTTTTCATTGCAGATTTAGAGGAGGAGTAACTTGTCTCCGACCTTGAAGATTAACAGTTGCCCCCAATTTGGATATGGATTTAGGGGACATTACGTACTTGGGGAGATGGAAGGAGCTTCGGCTCTCATCCCCTGTTGACAGCCCTTGGGCACTGACCTTTGTCGAAGACCGGTCCTTGTGCGAAGATCCAGGCTTGTTGGTTGAGGAATCATTATACCTCTTCTTGGAGGCCTGGACTTCGTGCGACCTAGAGCTCTTGCTCTGGTTCGCTCTTGCGGTGGTTCGCTAGGCCGAACTGCCCCGGCCTTACAAAGCATGACTCCCTGCTGAAGCAGAAACAGAGGCCCAGCCGGTGTCCTTGAACCAAGCAACGAGATGGCAGCGAAGATTCCTCAGCGTCTTGTTGGAGAACGACTGGCAAGTTTTACAGACTTGGATGACATGGTGTGGATTAAGGCAGTAAAGGCAGTTGTTGTGGTGATCCTCTATGTAGACATTCTTCAGTCCACATAAGCCTTGAACAGGCTTTTCCTTGTGGATTCAGCCAGGAGGTAGGCCCAACTACACAGACGAAGCTTCGTCAAAGAATACCCGCGGTTGAGCGGTCAGTGGTAGCTGTCGCTGTCGCTGCTATAGCCAATTCTCGAGTAGACATCGAAAAATATCTATTTCTTGTGAAAAAGATGTTAATTTTATTATTTGATTGTAGAAAAATTGGAAGAGATGATTCTTTAGGACTCCCTACATCAATATGCATTAAAAACTCTGAAGATGGCCGACAGGGGAGGAGCAAAGGGAGGTGTTCCTATTGGCTGTGGCCAATATGACTATGATGGATCATAAAAGTGACTGAAAGTTTCAGTTTAAGTGCAAACTGCTCTCTGTTTTGTTTGTTTGTTTCATTTACTTATATAGCGCACCGAACCCAAAGGCATCTGGGTGCATTTCTTAAGGTACAACATAGTTACCAAAATTATACGAGTTACAGTGAGTGAAACAATCATGTATACAATAGTAGATATAGAACTATACAAAATGTATACAATGAGGATATATACAAAATTTACAAATTCATAGCCTAGCTTAGGCTAGGCTTGTGTTGGGCCGGAGCCCTATAGGTGTAGAATGGCCAAGCTATGGGCGCGGTCAGGAGGGTAGCTAAGTCTAGGAGACAGTAGTACATAGTGGTTGTTAGTTTGATTGCGATAACAGACAAGCTTTTACTTTGTTCCGGAATGAGCGGAATATGGGGTCTGTTCTTAGTGTCAGAGGTAGTTTGTTCCATGTTTTGGCTGCAAGCACCGGAAAACTGGAACCTCCCGCTTTGACGAGTTTGAATATCGGAATGTTGAGACAGTGGGCATAGTTAGATCTAGTGGGTCTGTGGACTCTTTCCTAAAGAATTTGTCCATAAAATACTTCAGGGCTGAGCTGTTTAGACACTTGTGGGTAATCATGAGCATTCCAAAGGTGATCCTGTCTTGGATTGGGAGCCAATTGGTATTGCGTCGGATTTGTGAAATGTGGTTGGAGTGTGGAATATTTAGGGCAGTTCTGAGAGCATTATTTTGCAATATTTGCAATTTGTGAAGGTTCCCCTGGCTGGTGCCCAGGTAGAGAGTATTACAATAATCGGTATCAGGTAATAAAATTGCAGCAAAAATGTTGCGGGTAAAAAGAAATGCGGCAATTTAAGGGGAGTGAGGGTTGCGGGGGTGTCCCCCGCTCCCCTTAAATGATATTATGGGTCTGGGGTTGCAGGGGTGTCCCCCACATCCTTTACATGATTGTGGCGCAAAAAACCACAGCATTTTTTGCAGTGATATTTTGTATTAACAGCCATTTTTTCCACGATTTTAAGACATGGAACCCACTAGTCCAGTTTGGACAGTAAAATGGCTCTTGTGAGGGTGATGCAGTTGTTACTGGACAAAAATGGTCTGCAGGTGTTTATCAGTTTTGATGTATATGCCGTTGCGGATGAGGTAGCATTGATTTTCCTTTGGAGAGTTAAGGCAGAATCTACATAGAATCTTGAGGTGTTTTCTTCCTTGTCAACTTTGATGAGATTGCTATCAATATTGAAAGAGGAATATTTAGGCCCTAGCTTATTTAGTCTTAATTTGGATCCAATGAGTAGGATCTCGGTTTTATCGTCATTAAGACATAGGCTGTGTTACCAAGCATTTCCATCCCGATGACAGGGAATATTCACAGCATGTGAATCTATGAAAGATCCAATGTTGGAGAATTTAATCTGTTTTATTTGCTTTTTTAACATGTATGTCGCTTTTGATTTTAAAATGTAAATCTTATATTTCTGAGAATTTGTTGTAATGTGATATTGTGGAAGGTACAAAAAGCTTGAAATAGTTGTAAAGTACTAATAAATAAACTATACTAGAACATCATACCCTTTATTTTATATACATACCTAAACTTGAAGCCTGCACTAATTTACATCTAGAGAAGAATTCTTCATAGGATAAGAAAGTGATATGTGATGTTTTTCTCTGAAGCCAACATTTGTCAATGGTTTTAGAGGAAGCTAAATGACATATAAATTGTACATTTCTGATGAGAATTTGGAGAGGTGTTATGTTCAAATATAACCTCTACAAACGGTAATAATTTGAATGTTCAATTTGGAGATGATTATATGTTTTGTCTCGAATAATTATTTAGATTTAAGTTTATATGAACTCATATTTTTGTACATTGTGAATATAAATGTAGCAAGAAAATAGCAGCCAGGTTGTGTGCTTCTTTCATTCTCCTGTAGGCAAGCTGCCTGGGATTGTTACGGAATATTGTGGGTGATTTTCCCAGCATAAAGTTAGGGGACTACCTTCAATTTTGATCTATTTTAAATAAAACAGAATATTCAGATCAAAAATATACAAAGAAACAGGCTTGAGCATCCTTGATTTTGCGGCCCAGAATTTAATTTTCTGAAATTATCATTTCCAGACTTTTCATCAAATCATAGAATCTTTTCTTCGTTATTGTTTTCATGTACTGAAATCATAGACTCTTTTCCTCATTATTGGTTTCATATACAGATTGTATGTCAATTTCGAATTGTTTCCCTCGACACGTGTTTCCCCATCTCCTAACAATGGTTCATCAGGAGGGGTACATTGTTACGAATCTGAATTTTAATTTTGCACAACTAGCGATATGAATTTAAAGCCGTGATGTGTTGCACCAAATTTAATTGGTCTAAATATACAAATTAGAGCCCGTATATCTTTGGATGTTTGTTTCTCTTTCTTTTCAGGACGGTACCTTTTTTCCCCAAAAGCGGTTTCCCGCGACTATAGAACATGATCAAAAATAGCCTGTTTCTTGTCCCAGAATTTTGAGGTGGGACTGCCTTGGTAGGGGATGTTAGATCAGGGGTGCCTATTTGCACATTGAATCTTCAACAATGTTGCAAAATGGATATGTTTAAACACAATCCCCAAACTAAAAACAACAAAGTAAAATATAAGTGCGTGTTTTGATATCAAGTAAACACCATTGCCTGTATCATCGTGTGTTGTGCACAGGGGTGGACTGGGAACCAAAAGAGGCCCTGGAAATAGTGCTCCTCCCCGTCCCCCATATTACACATGTTCAGCAACCCCAAGTATTTTCCTATCGGAACATTTGAAAATAAAATAGGTTATCGGACCAAAGAGGCCCAGTGTGCAGAGGCCCACCGGGAAATATCCAGAGTTCCCTATAGATCAGTCCACCCCTGGTTGTGGACGAGCCTCACGAGGTGCAGGCTCAAGCCCACCTTGAGTGCTCCTTTGTTTACAGGAGGGCACGCAGACTCGGATTGTCACACATGTGCAATTCCGATTGCAGTGTGTTTTGTTTTAGACAGTGATTGAAATTGTGCAAACGTGGCAACCTGCCCGTGCGCTCTTGTTGTAAATGATGTGATAGGAATTGTGGGCACATACTTGGACTGCAAAGGTGTGCAGCTGGCGATATTTGTTTGATTAAAGCAAGTATTATTTTGTCAGTGTGACTGATTCGGCTACCCGGACAGCCTTTTGTATCTCCCTTCAATTACTTCTGCTCATAATTCTAAGTTGTGGGTGTTACACAATGTACTGGACATTGAGTTTCCTACATTAAAAATAGAACCCTCATTTTTCGCAAGCTGTGCCGTGTAAATCATAAATTGATGGCTTCTCAGAAGATCATAAAGAGACTGCAGCAGAATGGTAATTTTTAGATCTTTGGACAAGTGCCTATTCTCGAATGCCATGTTGCTTGGCATCTGTCCTCTCTACCAGGCAGCCTTGCGGGTCTCACCTGCTATATTTCGGTATTTTGGTCAATTAATCCGTATTAGGCACTTTTCACCATAGTTCTGATTACTATGTCATGCACACCATTGCTTAACTGCATTCTTGGTCTTACGAATGTTCTGTGGATAGCCGGAGAACCATTCATTTATCAACGATAAACTGAGAGGCTGATTTTGTGTCCTAATACACATACTAAACGCTAATTCACAGGGATATGCCACCCAAAAGAGGGGTATGCTAACGTGCAGCATGTACAAGCCTGGCTTGTTGCTGCTGTTAAAGGGTTGGCGTAATTCACTCATTCATTCATTCATTCATTCCTTCATTCATATTTGTGATCATTCATCATGCAAGTAACCATTCATTTCATACCCTGGACCCCCTCCACCGTTCCGAGTTTGTAAACAGTCTGCCAGTGTTTCAGATTGGTATACAGATGGAACATTTGCTGGAACTGTTACTAAACTTGACTTTGCCATTGAACACAGATTGAATGCAAATGTAGGCCAGACAAGCCCGCAACTGTAACCGATGAGAAAGAAACATGGTCACACAAACACAGCTTCAAATTACTATGGTTTATTTGATCTTAGCAAGTCAAGCAATTTATTTAAGTATCTTATCCCCATTTTACGCCTACTAAAATTAGACCATTTACATGAGGACAGTTTGCATCAAAAACAGGAACAAGTTCCAACAACCCATTAGAATGCATTAAATTAAACAGATCTTTATGGAGCCAGAAGAAAAATAAATTAAACATTCTAGTTCGAAATGTAAGAACTGGGACGGCCCTCTGTCCATCAGCCAAAGAGGGACGCCATTTCATTTTCCCTGCACCGTCTCTAACAACCCACTTCCAGGGTCAGATTTTTCAACAATAGTGTTATCAACTTCACTTCAATACTTTTCCTAGCCTTGACTGACAGCACTACTTGTGTAACTACTGTGGGATGCATTAAACGGACATAGTATCTAGACACCGCCTAAGGAGCCTCTTGCTCACTGCCAGCCATTGATTTGCTCTCCAGACCCCATCACACATTTACAGCTGCAATACAATGGGATGCCATACAGGAGAGAGGATGAGAGGCTTTGCCAAAGGGGAGCTACTACAACTGCCATGAAGGGATCCCACTGGACACCTCAGATCTCTGTGTCCCACTACCTACAATAGCCCAGTGTAATTGATTACATCTCTGTGTTACCCCAGTATTTCTTAGCTTTTAGTTGAAAATCTGCATCCATTCTTGGCTCCATTGGGAGCTTGAGGCCAAGACATAAAATTACAAAGGCCAATTTTAATGCATGTCTGAAACCTGTTATTATTAAAAGTAAACCCCTCAGAAAGAGGGTCATGGAAGAGGAATACATTTTTACCTCCATAGTTAGTTATGAAATGCATCTAAGACCTCACTGTTCATAGGCCCAACTGCAACAATTGGAGTTTAATCTACATAGTGATCATTCCTGGTTGCAATACGCTATCACATTAGTTTATGAAATTAGGGATGAAAGAAATATATCTGGGGTAAAATTAATTGATCCCAGAACATAGTTTAATATGGTTTAATTATGTTGCCTCAAATCAAGCCAGGCGTATTAGTTGGAAATTGGCTGGTAGCTGTTCACACCTCTTCAATGAGCAGTGCGTGGGATTCTTCTCTGCTGGAGAGGTGCTTGGAGGGGGGGAAGGGACACTCACGCCTTATTCGTGGGAGCTGGAAATCCTTTGCCTTATAAGATGCCAAGCTACAATGGATGGCTCAAAACACAGAGGGTAGCACCACTTTCTATGCAGGCCTACAGAGTGTCTTCCTTTTCAAGTTTTTGTGGCTGGAGAGCCTTGATTCAACTCACTACCGTCTGTCATTGTGGGTTTAGGGTGAGAACACAGCTTCCATCCTCAAGCAAAGGAAATTAGTTTACTGGTGATCTGGAAACTAGCTTAATGTTAGACAGGACCAGTAACTTTGTTTGCCTTAAGGTTTGCATAAGGAGTGCATAGATATCTTGCCTAATAATAAGAATGCGTAAAAAAACCCTATAGAGCGTGCTATGACCACTATTAAGTACAGAAGTGGCTGGCCGCGTCACCAAATCAAATGGGTCTACCCTCAAGGGACCTGAAATAACAAATATGAAAATGTGACTTATTGATTTCGTGTATCGTGCACTGCCTGAAGATTGGATGCAAAGCTTATGCAAAAAAATAGTAAAGTAAAGGCAATTCCTCATCAGTACTATGATTTAATTCCAGAGAATGTGAGCCGACAAGTGTTTCGACCTCGGTCATTTTCAAGGCAAGCAGTCCAATCTATGCAGTACTAACCCGATTCAAAATTATAAATACTATGGATGTAATCCTTGCAGCAAAATGTTGTTAATTCGAGAAAAAATAATTTCACCTGAAAAAATATCTAGTATTGGCGCTGTGGTGGAATGTCAAAACATTATATGTTGTCCCAGTAATATACCCTGATCAAGTCATTGGATCATTCCATATGGTAACAGCTTATCTTCAGGCAGTGCGCGATACACCAAACCAATAAGCCACATTGGCATAGATATCCTGGCTGGTGGTTCACTCACTTGTAACATTTCTGGATTCAGGACTACGAGAGAGACTATACCTTGATCATTTTACCCTCAAAAACAATCTGCTTTGGAAGGAGCTTTGCCTGGAACCTGCAGATCCTAAATAAGACTGTCTACCTGACTTGCCACTGTACTGGTTCGTATGGTTGAAGAGGTCAACCCCACCTAAATGTCCGTGAACATTGGGACCAGACCTAACTGGTGAACCTGCCTGCCTTGCTCTGGAAGCCCAAATGTGATGTCTGTGGAAGTTTCAGAGTAGAGCGGTGACCAAGTATTAGTAAGAAGATTCATAGAAAACTAAAGACCTGAGCCAGAGTGCGAAAGTGCACAACAGGAGATGTTAGCCCAGATGTTGCCATCTCAACAATAGGAGGCCTATACTTATCCCCTATGGCATTACATACGTCCAGGCAGGACTACCCATCCATTCCATCTGACCGCCAGAAGACTACCCAGTTACCCCTGAGCCCTGAGGGAAGGTCTGTGACATACCAAGCATGTACACTGGTAAATGGATATACATGTACACCTGAGATCATGGCAGTATTCACGGAGGCTACGTCCCAAGGGCTGGGCCATAGGCCCTTGGAGGGCACACTGTTACCTGGACGGGTCTCGCATACGAACCGACCAAAAAGAGTGCACAGGATCCGCTCATAATTATCTTTTAATTTTGTGAGGATTCCGGTCAACCCTGACCATTTCATTGCTTGTAGTCTCAGGGGACGGGGCACTGAGCTAAGTCTGAGACTAATCAATATCCATTTCCTTCCAAAATGTAGCCTCGAAAATGATTGAGAGTTGTTGAGACCGCTTGATCAGTTAATAACACTGGATGCAAGGGAGCACATTGTTTTATTGGGTGATCTCAATGCCAAGTTGCGGGTACTGTTACGCTCACCTGGTATCCACAGGGACGCCACCCAGCCCTGGTTGGATGATTTGCTGGTATCAATGGGGACGCCACCCAGCCCTGGTTGGATGATTTGCACTCTCGAAGCCTCTCCCGGTCCCTTGGTAAGGCCTCTGGTTAAAGATGGGTCTTAATATTGTAAAAGGTGGATTCTCCGTCCTGCTCCTCGCTGCACGGGCGCGTAGCTGTGGGGGGTGAGCAGCGACCAAGTTACTTCACTGGTGCAAGCCCCCCTGTGGTAATCCAGGCCTGCTGCGACTCCATAGGTTTGCTGATTTGCAGTCTTTATATGCAGTTCTTATGTTCCTCTTAGTTCGAATAATAATGTCTTGCTTCTTTCCTTTTAGGTATGGAAAGGTATTTTGGTGTTGTTATGCAGTTTGAAGATGAGCATGGGCCGGTAGGCGAAAGCACGTTGTGCGCGATGCTGTCGGTGAGTAATGCGTGATGCGCGGCGCTCTTTCGCCTTTTATATTGCTAACATGTGTCTTTTCTCTCCTTGCAGGTTGCGATGTTCCTCGCCGAGCGCCGTAATGTTCGCGCAATGATACTGACTGGTAGATGACTACCCAGGTAAGAATTGTGTGGCTTTCTTCATTCGGGAGGAAACATGAGTAAACGCTTACTAATGCTGTCTTTCTTTCTCCTCTTTCCAGGTTATGGTATTCCAGGATGCATGCGGTGCCGGATGATGGAGTTCGTACCTTCAGGTGAGTGGAAATGAAGTCGGCGATGGATTGAAGACAGGATACTGTTCCAGGTAAGTTTCGTAGTGTTCTTTCTCTCTCTGCAGGTCCTTGGTTTCAGGTAAGCTGGCATCAAAGAACTGGACACGGTGAGCGTTACGCTGCCCACAGCAGAATAACGCAAAACATGTTCTGCTGTTTGGGTGCAGTTTAAATAGTTTCAGGTAAAGTAGTCCAGGTAAAATAGTCCCAGGCCTGCCACACCCAAAGTAGTCCAGGTAAAATAGTCCCAGGCCTGCCACACCCAAAAGACTAGACCGCATAGCTCAGTTCCTTGTAACTGAGCTATGTGTGTGCCTCCATGTTTGCTGAACCCCCCCAAGGTAAATAGTCCCAAGTAAATAGTCCCATTCCAATGTTGGTCTTCATGATGGTTATGAGCCTGGCGTCAAAGGCGCCAGGACTGACACCAAGATAGTCTTGGATGAGGTTTTAAGGCCTTTGACCTGGCCCTAACTGGAAGGCTGACTTACCAGTAGGGTCAGGGGCAAAGGTCATGACAGGTATTCATGGACCCAGGGGAGGAAAGCAGACTTCTGCAAGAAGCATGTGGGATTCCGCGATGTGCAAACCTTAACCCTAAGCATGATGAACATGGACTGGCACTGCACTCTTAGGGGCCGGGCCTTAATGAAACTTAGTGGTAGGTGCCCTGATGACTGTCCACCAAAATGCATAGTGGACTGCTATTTATCACCCAAATTGCAATTTTGGATAGGGTTGAAAGTGATCATTCCCCATTAACTCTGATGGTGCACATGACAATCTCTGCATCAGATTCTGCAACGATTAACAATGTCACTAGTCAACTGAGAACATTTCACATGGAGGAATTTGAAGGGATTAGGCATTATGCCCCTGTTGGAAGCCTTATAGACTACATCCTAGCTGATTCTCCTTCAGTCTCTGGATTGATATCTACATACGACAAGCTTATAGAAACCATCTATCAAAGGCGCAATTTTAAAAATGACCAAAAACCTGTGTATACCAACCGAGTGTGGGACATGCTGTGGTATGAGAGAGAGTGCAGGTCGATGAAGAGCTTAATCTTTAACCTAAGCAAGGACAGGAACACTCAGTCAGTACACCTGTGTGGACTAAAAAAGGTCTATAAGAAACTTTTAAAAACGAAAACTCTGGAATATGTTGCCATACAGTAGGACCTACTGGAAAACGCTGTTAAAACCAACAATAGTAAGCACTTTTGGAGGCTGCTGGCCAAGGGCTTTGCAGCACCTGGTGAAAGCAGGTCTGACCAAATTCCATTTCAGAAGTGGAAGTCTCATTTCCAGGGTGTCTTTTTTTCGATGCTGACATAATGGCTCCAGAAACCACTTTTGACCTAAGTGCTAAAGAAATTAAGTTTAGCATGGAGGAGATTGCCTTGATTCAGAAATCCCTTCCCTCTGGTGAAGCTGCCAGACTGGACGGCATACGCTCAGATATTATCAAGGGCTTTTAAGACTTTTGACTTCCACTTTTATTCAAGATGTTTAATGCAGTACGCTTTTCCGAAGTCTTACCCCATTCATGGGTGCAGAGCATTGTGGTCCCCATATTTAAGAAAGGGGACCATAACGACCCCAATTGCTACAGACCAATTTCCATACTTGATATACCGGGTGAAGTCTTCTCTAAATGTCTATTACTCAGAGTTGAGGAATAGGCTATTTCTATGAACCTGTTAAAACAATCCCAAGAAGAATTCAGAAGAGAGTATTCCACAACCGACCGCTGCCTGATGTTGCACACGCTTATAAATAAATATTGCACAGTCAGAGGTTGAAAATTATAAGTGGCTTTTATTGATCTAGAAAGGCCTTTGACTGAATCCTAAGACATAAGCTATGGGGAAAGCTGGCCACATTGAATATACCGATTGGGCTATTGAACCTATTCAACTTTGCTTCAAGGACACGTATGCGTCGGTACAGGCCTCTTGCTCAGGAAGGCTGTCTGATTTGTTTCAAACACATACGCGGGTGAAGCATGGTGGTGCATTAGCCCCACTGTTATTCATTTTATATCTTTCTGATTTTAATATTGAGGCATTGGGACCCAGGGTCTGCCCCCCTCTTTGCATGGCACTACCATCGGAGCGCTTCTGTATGCTGGTTGGACTTGACCCCAGGGAGATTGCAATGCAGCCTTCCTAATGCCGAGTTCTTATCTGCCATTGGGCTGAATCTGAACAGGACAAAGACCAAGGTTCTGATTTTTGGAAAGGGCTGACACCATTCATCATAGGCTCTCAGCAGCGAACAAATCGAGGTGGTTAGGTCATACTGCTACCTCGGCTTTTCACAATAAATGGGAAGTGGTCAGGCCATATATCAGCCATTGCTGCAAAGGCTACCGCTAGGCTGGCGGTTGATCAGATTTGATCACATTTAAGGCAGACATATAAATGCCTCAGGGTTTACAAAGGCAAGGTCCGCACACTGTTGATATATGGGAGCGAGATTTGGGGTTACTCCAATTGCTCAACTTTAGAGAAGATACAAAACAGAATCTAAAAAAAAAAGTTGTACTCACCCAAGGCACACCTAACAGTGCGTTAGTGCGACAGTTAGAACTTGGCATCACCAGTATCGCGACACAGGCGAAAATTAAATTCATTTCACATGGCTATTCCAGAAACCCCAACCTGAAGGAGGTTGTTGGGAAACTGAGGGCTCCCGTGCATCCTCCAAATAGCTTTGGCATAAGGAGGGGTGTAAACTCTTGGATACATGGGCTATTCTATATTGGGACGCCCCTATCATGCCTCCCTGCCTCATCTAGTAACAATGGTAAAAGAGAAAGCAATAAGGATGTAGTGGGAGCAGAGCATGAGGATAGTGAGTACGCTCCCCTCGATTTGCTCTTTATGCAGGTGTACGTGTAGCCCTGCTGTGTGGATGCGAAATAAGCGGCATCAAATTCAGCACATGCAGGAGGTTAGTGCCGATGACTAGGTTGAATCTTCTGCCCCTGGATGACAGGAAGGGATGGGACAAGACAGTAACTGTCGCTGTAATACCAGAACGGTGGAGAATTGCGGGCATTTTCTAGTAATCTGCACAGGTTATTCGGACTTGCGTAGGGAATTTTTAAATCATTATTTTAAAGATAATAACATAAGGTTTTATGAGATGCTCTCTTTTTAATAATGAACTGTAACAACACTGTTTTTCTGTATAACGTATATAGTTTTGTTTCAAGGGCTCTTTTAAGGCGGATTATTGACCTGCACAGCGTGTCATTTTCGCACATTTTCTTTTTCTCTTTTAACCGTGTGGCTGATGTGTTTTTATTGAAGTGCTCTGTTGTTATTTATTCATTAATGGAGACATCCGAATTCAATAAAGTATTCATTCATCCATTCAAGAAGATTCATATAAAACACTAGACCTGAGCCAGTGTGTGGAAGTGTACAACAGGAGCAGAAGATACTCTTGGCACTGCAGCACATTTTAGCGGCCTAAGGTTACCCAACAAATAGCCAGCCTGAAAAAGCCACTTAAAAAAAGAAACCTCTGTAGAGCTGTCTGAGGCCACTGAGCCTACCTGGAAAAGATGCAACCTCAGCAGGCACCTAAATGGTTTGAACCAGTGCAATCCTCTGGGAGATTCTAAGACTGTTTGACCGAAATGTGCATGGAAGACTACCCAATGCTGCGGACCCTAACCCGCCTATCACACTGTGGGCCTCATTACACGGATGGCGGTGAACCAAGGCGCTATTAGCGCCATGGTTCATGCCGGTAAAATACCGGCACTGCCTTGGTGGAAAGGGGAATTACCACCCTATTCCAAGGTTGGCGGGGGGTTATTCCCCCTTCCACCATTGCCCTTCCCCATTCCCATTTTTGCCCCATAGGGCTCTATGGGAATGGGTGAAGGCGCTAATTACGGTACCGCAAATTGCGGTACCGTAATTAGCTCCCTGGTCCCTTTGCGGGTTGGTTTTTAACGCCTGCAAAAAGCAGGCGTTAAATTCCCCAACCCGCAAAGGCACCTCGTATTGAGGCGGTAAGGATTTACTGCTACCGGTAAAATACTGGTAAACCCTTACCGCCATCCGTGTAATGAGGCCCTATGAGTTCCCGCTTCTCCATGTTTCACACGTAATCATTTTACGACTTCTTTCTGCATAACTGTTGCAAAAGATCCAATCTAACACAATGGAACTCTGCCTAGAAGTGCTCTTGAAGTGATCCACGAACTCCAATGGCATTTTCACTTGATTATCCTTTCTTTGATTGGCCACATTTTCTGGCAGATTTTTATAATTTAGTACAATGTAGCCTTTGTAGTCCAAGGACAGCTCCGTTTTTGCTCAGTTTTTGCGGCATTGATGATTTTGTAATTTACAGCATTAAGATGTGGCCATACCAACAAGATATTTTACAAACCTGTGTTGCAGGGTTTCAGTGACATGTGCTGCTCCTTTAACCTTGATGGTTCCCTAATAGCTTGTGCACGAGGCCTCTTTATATTGACATTCACTCCTTGATGGCTCTACTTCAAATTAATTATTTCTACAGTGTTTATCTCAAATCCTATTGATTTTTATGAAAACTCAAATGTTCCTAAGGGTTGTTGTGTGGGTCTTGAACCCTCTGATGATAGCTTGATCAGAAAGGGTTCTCATGTAAGCCACATGATCATGCTGGTTAAAATAGTTGGTATATGAACAAAGGATGGCCCTTAATAGCCTTGCAGCTTTTCTTTATGTTGAACATGTGATTCTTTAGTAGGACTCTGGGGTGGCTTTCTGGCATTTGACATCGCCCTTAGTTGAACTAAGAGGAGGAACTCGGTTTGTTTTGCAGGACACCTAAACATCACAGGCAGTGCCAGTGCATATTTAGATTTTACTCTCAACTTTGTTGTTCATTTTATTACCAAGATGTTCCTTTTGGGTTAATTTATGTTCGGGGTGATGTTTAACATGGGCTCACATCCATCATATAGCTACATGTCTATTAATAGTATCCTCAAATGTACTTCCCTTCTGGAATGGATCAAACCACCTGTACACAAATCTACTTCATTTGATGTTCAAATATATGATATTTCTGCACTTTGCTATTTTGTTACGATAACTATTCCATTGTTTACATAAAGCTACATCTTGTTACACACACATGTGAAATCTCTTCAGAATGATATACTCTTTAGAAGATGGCAAACCATTGCACAGTTAAACATACTTATGAGGTGTGCTTTGTACTCAACACTTCAATGTCTGCCAAAGAGCTTTTTTGTGGTATCAAGTTACCAGGAAACTAGGGCATCTTGCAGTCTCATTTATGTCTGCTCTTGTACAGGGTATTTTCTGTACAGCAGTGTGAATTCAAAGGTTCACGCTCTCAGAACTAGATAGTTGCATTGTACCGAGGAAAACCCTGCAGTGTGTTGAACCCAGACTCGCTTGGTGGGTTTTGTAATCATCCATATGCTAATGATGAATTCCATCTATCACACATTTATGTTCCTGATGAAACAATATAGTGAGGTTCATAATTAATAATGATCTCCTTTTAATTGTGACTTTTTAATACAAAGTCCGGGGTAGCTCGTTCATAATTGGTGATGGGCACTGACAGTCCAGTCATTATGGACGAGCCAAGCCAGCCCAGTGTAAACACTGAACATGTTGCCAGTTGCTTGTTGCAGCTGAGGACACAAGCTGTGCTGGCTTTCACAGTACAGGTAGCCCAGTGCACATGCCCGAAGGGCCGTGCAAGGCCAGGGATTTTTAGCTTCCCCACTCTAACGTGCCCCAACTAGGGATGCGGACTGGGGACTACAGGGCCGAATGTGCATAGGAGGTGCTCCTGCACCTAACCACATATGCAGAGGCCACCGTTCGGCATGATGGAGGCACTCCAGCTCCACTATGCATGTGTAAGAATCAAGAAGCTCTCCCTGCTCTCTGGTTCCTTTTGCATGTTGCACGGAAGCCGAAGAGCCATTGTAACATGTGGGATTTGGAGTCCATACCAAGTCTATGTATTTTTGTGTACATCCATGCATGCACATATCATACATGTGTCTGTAAGTGGACATGAGATTGAGAGAGTGTATGTTGTTTTGGTGCACTTCTGAATGAGAATGTATATTGTATGTGTGTGTGTCTGAATTAAAAAGTGTATGAATGCTGAATGGGTGTGCAGCAGGTGAATGAGAGAGTGAATGAAATTAATGATGTATGAGTGAATGAACATGTGCTGGGCCCGGGAGGGGCCCTCTGATTTGGGGGAATCCATTTATCGAGTGGCAGCTCGTTTGGGCATATATTCTTACAGTGACATTGCATTTTTACTGTGCATCAAGCATAAAGCCAACATGATGAGTATTCTTACATGGCTATACTGGCCAACATTGTTGCAGCTAGTCAAGACATGATTGCTTACTGTGACACGGCATATTTTACCTGCCATCAAGAGTAAAGCCAGCATAATGTGTGTTCTAATGTTGTTGTACTGACTAAATTGGAACAGCCAGTCTGGACATGTTTGCTTACTGTGGCAGGGCATATTTTACTAGCCATCCATGGTAAAGCCATCCTGATGAGTGTTTTATGTGGCCGTGCTAGCCTATATTGGTTCAACTAGTACGAACATGTTTTGTTACTTTGGCATGGCATTTGTGTACTGGGCATCAAGGCTACAGCCATCACAATGGGTTTTCTTACCTGGCCATACTTTCTGACATTTATCGAGTCAGTCTGAATATATTTTTTTACTGTTGCATGGCAAGTTTTACTGACATCAAGGGTAGTGTCAGCATTATTAGTGCTGTTATGTGGTTGTACTGGCATACATTGGTGCAGTCATATCTTTTTTTATTGTGGCATGGCCTTTTATACCGGCATCCAGGGTAAAGTCAGTACAATGAGTGTTCTTATGTGGCCCTACTCACCTACATTGATGCATCCAGGGCAAAGCTCTGTTCTTATGTGTCTGTACTAGCTAGCTAACATTGTTGGAGACAGTCTGGACATGTTTTCTCACTGTGACATGACATTTTTTACTGGCTTCAGAGGCAAAATCAGCATGACAAGTGTTTTAACATGGGTGTACTGGCCTGGATTGGTGCAGCCAGCCTGGACATGTTTTACTACTGTGGAATGACATTATTTATGGGCATCGTGCTTTTATGCTGTGCATTACACGTTTTACTGGCAAAGCCATCAGAAGTATGTTCTTACATGGGGATGCTGGCACATATTGGCACATCCAGCCTGGACATGTATGGACTGTAGTGGTGTACTGAAATTCGGCTTTCAGTAAGCATTCGGCCAAATACCGTCTGAAAATGAGCTTCAGCTTCTTAATACTTAAATAATTATCACTTGAAGCCAAATAGTTTCCCTTCAAAATACATTAGTACTGCTTTGACTTAATGCCTGGAATCATTCAGGCATCTCTATTTATCCATTAAAAGGATCTTTAACCAAATGCTGCAGTCACTTTTTTGATTGAGTGCATGCAGATCAGATGTGAGAAAGTGGAAACCAACTCCCTGCCCTTCATGTGCTAGACAGCCAGGCTTTCATCTGGTGGGGTTTGCTGGGAAGGGATGAGCTGAAGCAAAACTGTCAATATCCTGAAGGTATCTCTAGTCGCCCCTGTACTTTGCAGTTGATAACCATAGAACTCGTACAATAGTTTATGAAGTCACTATTGGAAAACTGATATTTTCTTTAGGCATGTAATGATTTGCTGATTACCTGTTTGAGGAATCTGAAAGTTACAGGAACCAATCCCACCAATTCCCAATATAAATAATATCATTAAGTGGATTAATATAGCTCTGGTAGAGATCCCAGTAAATTACAAACCCTGACTAAAATAAAATAGCTCAAGAGGTAGTGTGCCTGCAGCAAAGAACTGTATTCAACCTGCACGCCAAGGTTATAAAGTAAGCAAGATGGCTCAGTGGGAAGTGTTCCTGTGGCAGAGATGTGCTTATACTATTTAGGTTACAATGCCTGCCCCTCAAACCTTCTCATGTTGCCAAAAATGAGTCCCTTTGAATTGAGTAAAAGTGGCAGATGATACTAAAGAACATATATATATATATATATATATTTTTTTTTTTTAATTGAAATTCCCAAGTATGTGGCAACAGACATTTTCATGACACATTAGAGCAATAAAAAAGAGGGATATTTGTGTGATGAGGAGGTACAAATTTACAATTTAGAAACACTGGACCCAATAGGTGTAGAAGTGAAACAAATAAGTTAAATAAACATGCACATGTAAATTAAAGATCTGAAAATCAGCACTGTCACTTCCCTATATGGTCAGACGAGAATCATGGAGGACTCGGCATTCCCATTATACTTTATATGGTGTCTTTTACCATGCCCCAAAACACCACAAACATAACCCACCCAAACTAAAATAGTATCTGTTAATGAAAAAAGAAATGTTCAGATGCCTCTTCCACACGCATTGCTTTAGCATCCCAAAGGTTTGCATTCAGTAGTTCAGTAGCACTTCAGCAGTCAGCATGGCCAAAAGGAGCATTTGAAAGTACAAGTAGATGCATCCCAGTCTCCCCTCACAGTGATTGCATACATGCATACTATACTTATGGGCTAGTCTTAGTTTCTCGGGCCTGCCTGACAAGCAACACCTATAAATGCACACAAATGCAAACTCTGCTATTATTTAAAGGGATGGTCTAGTAAAAATTTTTATTTAAAAAATAGATAGGCAACATAAAAAAAATACTAGCATTCTCCGTTTTAAAACTTCCTATGTAAAATTTTGAGCTATTCAAGCTCAAAATTCGCAAAAGCAAGCACATGGGCGCATCCATTTTGTGAAATGGAGGCCCTCCTGTGCTGGCTTTTGCTTTTGCAGCAATAATGAAGGAAAAGCCAGCCAGCTGTAGTAAACAAAGGCTACCCCTGGGTGGCTTTCCCTTCATTAGTGCTGTAGGCGGAGGACGGGGACCGGAGACCAGAGCAGGAAAGCTGCAGCTGAATCTCGGTAAGTGCTATTTATTTATTTTTTTTAAATAAGCACTAGCTGCGTTTTTTTTTCTAGGTTTTCCGGGCTGGAGGAGCCCGGAAAACTTAGAAATAAAACCGCAGCTTTAAAAACATTGTATTTATGTTTGCGGTCGCTTTTGAAGCGACCGCAAACATAAATGCAACGTTATTGTGTTGGAAAACGCTGCGGTTTTTCTTTCCAAGTTTCTCAGGCTCCTCCGGCTCGGAGGAGCCTGAGAAACTTGGAAAGAAAAACCGCAGCGTTTTCCAACACAACCGCGTGTGTTTCTGCCTGCTGTGGCTATCACTTTGGGTCTCCGGTGCTCAGCAGGCAGAAACACACGCGGTTATGTTTACATGCCGCGTAGTGTTTCTACCTGCAGCTGATTTCCCATTTTTCTTTCCGAGTTTCTCAGGCTCCTCCGAGCCGGAGGAGCCTGAGAAACCTGGAAAGAAAAACCGCAGCATTTTCCAACACAATAACGTTGTATTTATGTTTGCGGTCGCTTCAAAAGCTGCGGTTTTATTTCTAAGTTTTCCGGGCTCCTCCAGCCCGGAAAACTTAGAAAGAAACCTGCAGCTAGTGCTTATTTTAAAAAAAAAATAAATAGCACTTACCGAGATTCAGCTGCAGCTTTCCTGCTCTAGTCTCCGGTCCCCGTCCTCCGCCTACAGCACTAATGAAGGGAAAGCCACCCAGCGGTAGCCTTTGTTTACTACAGCTGGCTGGCTTTTCCTTCATTAGTGCCGCAAAAGCAAAAGCCAGCACAGGAGGGCCTCCATTTCACAAAATGGATGCGCCCATGTGCTTGCTTTTGCGAATTTTGAGCTTGAATAGCTCAAAATTTTACATAGGAAGTTTTAAAACAGAGAATGCTAGTATTTTTTTTTATGTTGCCTATCTATTTTTTAAATAAAATGTTTTGATAGACCACCCCTTTAACTGTTTCTTATCTGGTAATGGCTTACACAAACATTGTGCATAGACAACTAAGAAAAAAATGCAATAAAGAACAGATATGCATATTTGAAAGTGTGTTTTTAATTTACAAAGTGTTTTTCTTGCCTACATAACTTTATTTATTAAAAAGGCAACTATTTGGATCCGTATATGGCTCCGGAAGAATACTTGCCCAGCTATTGGGTATTTGGCTGAATACCCACATCTACTTTTCGGTGCACTCTTAATGGACACAATCCGTAAGAACATGTTTTTATAGTAGCATCATTTGAGGGAGAAGGCATTGTGAAAAGGCATTGGCAAATGCTCCTGTGCACTGTGGGAGACTTGCACCTTTTGGATATTTGCATGTCTTACACTACAAGCCAACTGCAAACTTGTGGCTTTTTAAGCAATGTTTAATAGAAACTATGCTGTAAAAAGCACTATTTTAATCCTGTATGTTTAATATGGCTCCCCCCTTTGCTCCCCCTTTGTTGATTCCGGATACATCGATATGATCGGTTACTTCAGCATATTTCAGTAAAACATCTACACCCCTCCAATTGAAAAACTCACTAGCTGCCACTGTATAAAGTTTTCATCTGTGTCATTTTGACTCCCCAAGAGGTTGCAATCTATGTTGATGCTTGCCCACGTCTTTGCATATTTCTGTGATCCAGATGATTTAAACAATCAATTTAGTAGTGGGTGCTAGCATCCGTTATTAATAACTATTTTTAACACACGGAAGCCTCGTGTGCTGTCTCACCCTGTGACTCCTATATTTATTAAAATGTTCAATTCATATGTTGAGGCTTTACTCAGAAACAAAAGGAAACACAAGGACAGACAGGGCCCTCTAGCCTTCCTCCTGTTTCATAGTTTAGAATCATCTGGTTGCCGTATAGCTGAAGCCACGGTTGCACAGGCTGTCTGCAGATGTCAGTACTTCTGAAGTGCTCACACCAGCAGGCACTCCGAATAACTGTGCAGCGCTTCAGCTACAACGCTGACTGAGGTGTTGGCATAGCTGGGGGTAGTCAGGGTGAGCCCCGGGAGGGCCCTGGCTCGGGAGCCCTTTCTGGAGACTGCCAGGGATTTGCCCTGGCTAGCCCTGGCCCACTTAAAGTCCTGTGTACTGTGTACATTCTATTATAAACTGGGTACTGATATATGTTTTTGCATTCTCAAATGTATAAAACTATGTTCTACCAGTGTGCGCTTGCCATGGGTTTAATCTTCCAGTTGACAGCTTGTTCAACCGGAATTGGAATATAATGGTCAACAACGCATCTGTGATAACCATTATCTGGGATGATCGCCAGTCACCAATGTGTCCTTTTACGGCAGCAGTAATAAGGAGCACGCCTTCCCTTTCCATGGTGGCCATCTTGGAAAATCAATTTTTTTTAGCACCCCGGGTTACCACTTTGGGAACCCTGGGTGCTAATGGCCTTCATCCCCCATTGCAGGGGCTGGAACAGCGGATAACGGTCCGGAGCCCTCATTATCCGCTCTCGCTTCGCTTGGGCCGATAACTTGGGCAGCCAGGCTGTTATCCCCCGTTCCAGTCCCTGGAACGGGGGATTAACGCCACATTATTCCCATTAGCATTACGCGAAATACTAATGGAAATGTTGGAAAATCTTATAGGTCTATGTACTTTACTGAGAAATGTAAAGTAGATGGAGTCTATAACATTTTTTTTTGTTCTATTTTTTAACTGTGAAAGGTGGTTCCTAAAGGAACCTTCCTTTTGTTGTTGTTTGATTTTTTTTTTTTTTGCAGGAGAGGTTAGAATGTAAGGTGGGAAGGGAAATGAGAGAAGAGGCACCAAGCACTAATATTGAGGGGCAGGTGGACAGGGGAAGATGTTGTGCGTGTGTTACTTCTATGGTAGGGGGCAGTGTGTAACGCTCACCTGGTTCCCATGGGGGCGCTGGTCTAGTCTGGATTGCTGTGGCCTCTTCTAGCGTGATGCGCAGGACCCGGAACACCGATTGGACAGGACCTCCAAATCGTGCTTGCCTGGCCCGTAGGAATATCCTTCTGCAGATGAGAAAGGGGATTAACAGTCTGCAGAATAGTGTGCTAGCTCCCCCCTTTACCCTTTCCCCCTTCGTTCCTCTCTAACTTCCTCCAAACCCCGGTTTAAGCTCACCTTATGGTTTGGAAGGATGAACTCTCCATCCTGCTTCTGGTGCAGGGGCGCGTGTTCGTCCAGTTACTTCACTGGTTTTCAGAATGGCGCTGGCAAAATCCACTTGACTTTCCTGAGCGATGCGCCGTAAGTATGAAAGTTCAAAGTTCAAGTGAGGCCCCCTTTATGTTGTCTTTCTAACCTGTGATCTGTCCTTTATTTCAGGTGCAGAATGAAGGCGATGCGTCGAGGGGTTAAACTGCCGAGGTGAGTAGTGTTGAGGGCGATCCCTCTAAATGTCCTTATCATTCCCCAGAAATGTCTCTTGTCCTTTCCCCATAGGGGCCGGGGTACGGTACCTGCCAACGGGGCGGCGCCGACCCGAAATGTGGAAGAAAAGCCGGTAAGTATTATGGCTGTTAATCAGGCTTTCCTTCTGTGTTCCTTCTGCTCACCTTTTGTTTCTTCCTCTCTCTCCTAGGTGCAGAGATGTGGCGTCCGATGCTGACAGCCGCGATGGAGCCGGGAGATGTCTCGAGGACAGGTGAGTGAAGCGTGGCGCTGCAGCGAGCAACGCGATGCTTTTAAATGGAAGTCTTTCTTCAGGGATGCTGGCGAGAAGATTCCGGATGCAGGTAAGAAGTTTGAAATAGTCCTTGGTTTTCACCTTTCTCTTCTCTTCCTTCCTTGCAGGTCTTCCAGGTTCGAGGCGGGCGTGGCTGGAGTCCAGGAGCAGGAGCAGACACGGTGAGCGTTAAGCTGCAGGAAGCAGAACAACGCGAAGCATGAGCTGCTGTCTGGGCGTGGCTTAAATAACTCCCAAAGTCCCAGGTATGTATCCTTCCCCAACTAGGTATGTATCCTTCCCTGGCCACGCCCGAGTGAAAAAATAGTCCCTATGAAAAAATAGTCCCTTTCAGGTCTCAGGGAGGCCTGAAGCGTGCAGCATGGTCTGCATCAGGTAAGTGCACAAAACACCTCCCTTTATGAGCCTGGCGCCTATGGCGCCAGGACTGATGTCCAACATGAGCCTGGCGCCAAAGGCGCCAGGACTGAGTCCAAAGAGCCCCTATAAGGGGCCGCTGGGCTTTTACCCGAGGGCATGATGCCTGCTTCCGGGGGTGCTGGGCCTGGCCTGGTGCTCCGGGGGTAGGCATCATGACACAGTGTTTCTCATGCTCCTTGATTACAGCTTCCAAATGGCTTCCCCTTGCAGAGTGGTGTGTTGCAGTATATACAGAGGACTGTTGTCTTCTAAAGATATGGCTCAACAGCCTCTTTTATTGCTTGCAAGGTAGCTTGTGGGATTTTGTGTCCCAAAGAAGTAGGCTGTGTGGTTACAGTATTGGTTGAGGAAGACAGCCTACTACTTGCTAAGAAAGGAACAACTTTTCTGAGAGCATTGCAGTGGTTGGATTTGGTGTGGCGGTGTATGGAGGTGGTCCCATAGGAGTACTGTCCAGGTAGTCTGCGACTGAGTTCAGTGCATTTCACTTTGGTAAGTTTAGCCTTTGGTACATTCCCAACAGTGGTAAAGAACTGCCACACCCAGGATTCTCTCTGGTTGCTAGAGGTTAGCACTTCCCCTACCTCATGTTCTTGGTCGTCTTAATTGTCTTTGGAAGTACTGTTCTTTTTTTGTTGTGTAGCTCCTCCAGCTGGTGATGATGGTGGCTCTTGGGGAGGAGGGATGGCAATAGCTGATGCCATTTTTAAGATAAATAGCAGTTTTGCTAATATTCTTGCAAGTATGTGCTTTGTACTAGATTGTACTAGATTGTTAATGGATAATTAGTAAGTTTAGGTGTAGGAGCTGTGCAAGGGTACATTTTGTGCTTGAAAGTTCCTGGATCAGTAGAAAGCCCGTTCGCGAAGTGGGGACGCATTTGCGGAGACACATCATCATGCTGCGCGCAAATGCATGGTCACTGTCCGGAAGGTCCGCGATGACGTCAGACATAGTCGGACACAAAAACAGTGGAAAAAGCTGCAAAAAGTGTATAGAAGTGTTAACTGATGCTAGAAGGTGAGAAATGGCAGAGCTTTAAGATGAAACTTTGTAAATTGGACAACAATTTTGCTATATTGGGGTAAGTATGACATTAGTTAGGTTGCATGAAAATAGTGTTAATATGTTACTACTTTTGGTTACTTTTGTATCACTTGTGGTAATTTTTTATCACTGCACAATGCAGCTTACACTGCAGTACAATGGGGTACATTTACGTTTTGCCCTGGACTAACACTCAGAGGTTTTTTGGTTACTCTACATGTGCTAAAAGGATAAGATAGTGGCAGCAGTGACTTTTTCCGAATTTTCATTTTTTAACTTTACCACATTTACCGCGTTTGGCTACTAACTGTGGCTGCTGGTCAAAATGGCTGTGCCACGAGATGTTTCGCTTTTTCTTTTGATTCTTGTTCTTAAGCCTTCTTACTGGCCTGAGAGGCCAGGAAAATCCTTATAAGGATTTCCAGTGCCTGGGAAAGCAGAAGGTTTTGGCGGGCTACTGGAGAGTTGTGTGTGTTTGCTGGCAGGATGTGGGCTGGGACCATCTGGGCCAATCCACAAACTGGTTTCAGTGTGTATGAGTGGTATGCATGAATGTTCCCACCAGTGGTCTTGATTGGACCACTGCTGGGGTGTGTGTGGGCTAGTCATGCTATTGGCTTGTGTGGGCAGCATCTCTTACCTGGCTTTTAGGATAAGAAGAGGACCCCTGCACCCATTCTTCAGAGATCCTGGAGAAACCTGAAGGAACCAGGTTCCTGTCCAGCTGAGAGACTCGCGAAGAAACCTGAGACCTGACTGAAGGAGGCCTGCCAACCAACTTCTGCTGCTGTCCTGGAGGAGCCCTGTCTTGCTTGTGATCTTTAGCAGCCTGGTAAGGAGCTTTGACCCTTGGAGTGAAGGGACCATCCATTCCTGTCCTCTGCTCGGTGCCCTGCCAAAGGAAGCCTTCGGAAGTGCCCTGGAACTGCCCTATGGCTGACCAGCTTCAATTTTGGGCTACCGTGCTGCCGGCGTCACCGTTCCGAGTTTTGACCTGAAACTTGGGGATCCTCAGCTGGCCCTACGAGCCTAAACTCTGCAAAATGTCATTGTCCTAGCATTGAGGGGACTCGAGATAGGAGGGAAAGTCCACTGCAGCTGCTGAGTCCCTTTTTGTCGCCGTGCTGCAGTGACCACTGTCCGAAATTGCTTACCTGACCTGAGTCCAGTCCTGAAAGGGGTCCTGCATCGAGTTTTGCTGCATTCTTAAATTGAGAGTCCTTGCAACAGTGAAAGACACCAATCGGAGATCAGCTCGAACCTGCAACTCCTGTGAAACGAGGACTGCGATTTTCAGCGGGAAAAGCAGCCTCGGACCATCTTCCCTTGTCCTGCCAAGTCTGGCGAAGAATCAGAGTGCAGGGTAAATTACAGAGCGTCTAACCTACCCCTATACTCCCATTATAAGTCAATGGGCTTATAAAAAACCTTAATTCTAACAATATTGGCTTTGCCAGTGCTTGCTTGTGCAAGACATCTGAATGTTGGGGCTACTTTTGGTCATTATTCTAACTGGTACCCTAACCATAAGAACCCTTTACTGGACCCCAAAGACCCTACCTGCATTTTTTTCTTCCTGCTTCATAACTTCTGTGGAACTGTTACCTGAACTGTTGGGCAAAAGGCCCCAGACAACTTAGGGCTGGACAATTTTAGTTAGGGACCATCTCTGTGGACCTTGAGTGAATAATACTATTCTGACCTTTCCTTTGCAGGAGTTTCTGATATGTATTATGCCCTATAACAAAGTGAATGCATATATGTATTTAGTTTGATAGTCTTTTGTGATAACTGTACTTGCTAGTAGTAATTTTTCATAGTGTGTTTTGGCCATAAATAAATAACTGTATTTTTATACACCATGTCTAAGTGTAATCTGTGATTCCCATTGTGTTCCCTCATTGTGGACCCCTTACAAGCTCACCACCTCTGACTGAAGAACTTAGCCTAGACCGCCTGTCACTGCTACCTAAACTGGTTTGCCTACAGCTTCCCAGAGTTTTCCCTGTCACAATATAGGTTGGTCTTCTATACATCTGTCCACCAGGACAGAGTATAGAAATTCCGTCCTAACAACGGAGACCCGGAGAGAAGCAGGGAAAGAAACCTGAGAGAATGAGAGAGATGGACGATGAGGCACAGGGCTGTGCAGAGTCAATGAGGGCGAGCATAGCCGACACTGAGGGAAGGCATGCCCATGCAAAGCACATGATTGGACTGAACCCATCGAGTGAGATAAGAAAACAGTCCTCCGCTTGCAATATGCTGAACCAGAGAAAATGCGAAGTAGCGACAAGCGAAGAAACAATGCCAATTATCTTTAAAGGAAGACATCCAGGAGTGGGGGAAAACACCAGCTTCACAGAGTTGAAGTCACCTCACTGAAGGAGACTATGAGAATGGGAGGAGGAACATAGAATCTAAATCCCTATGTGGAACAACAAGGTCTAGGGAGGGAGATGGAAATAAACACTACAAGTGGAAACAGGAACCCTACAAACCTGAGTCTTGGAATCAGCCAAATGGCTCAAAGCAGTATACCAAAACTAAGAGAAACATATATTAGATGGGGATACCAGTACCCCTATGAATTAAGTGAGGAATTGGGAACAAGAGAACCATATAGAGCAAGTAAATAATCATCCCGAAGGGAAACCAGAATCAGGCACGACTGGAATTGTGTGGGGAGAGACCCACGTACTTGGTTTAAGAGGATATGCTAAGAGGAGATACCCATATCCCTGTGTATCAACCGAGAACCTGGGAACAAGCGAAATGAGGGAGCTAAGACGGCCCTATAAAGCAGGTGAAGAATCATCCCAAGGGGAAACCAGAATCAAATAAGACTGGAATCTTGTGGGGAGGGGACCCACGTAGGTGGTGGAAGAGGATTAAGGAGATAGCACTTCACCTACGACCACTGAGAGAATTACTTTTGTTGGAACATGAGAGCTTATGTTACATACCTGAGGAAAACCCTTTTCTTTATTTCAAACTTTGACAAGGTGGACAGGAACTGATAAAGTCAGGAGATGTGCCTCTTATAAAATCTTTGTGAAGACTAGAATCAGGGGAGTTTCCTGGGAACACTGGAAGACGACAAAATAAAGAACATTGTGGGCAACCTATATTGCCCGCCTTCTCTTTTCAGTTGTTTTTCTAAATGGAGGGGTCCGTTTAGAGGTTAGGATTTGGACAGAGGACAAGCTTGATAATTTTGCAGAATCTGTACGAGAACTCTTACTTTAGTTTAGTAGGAAGGGATCTTCAATGTTAGCAGTAGGTTCAGTAAGGCATTATTTAAATACAACTCCTGTAGTAAAAGCATGTCTTCTGGTCCGAGACCTTCTTCCGGTTCCTCACAATTGTCCGTGTTTGTTTAGCATGCTTTCATACAGTTAACCAACAAGATAAACCGCAGTTTCAGAACTCAGTTTGCTGTCACAAATAACCATCTGTTGAGCTTCTAAGATTGGCCAGGTTGTCTTTACACTGTCATCTGCCCGTGATTTCTAATCATATGGGGAAAAAGAGGCCAGATAAGTCATTACTTCTCCCTATAAAGAAATCCGAAGAACTTCCATAGTTTACTGTGACCAGGAACCGAGGCCTATGAAACTGTCTTAAACTAAATGCTAAGCACCAGAAGAACCTGCATAAATTATTGTGAGTGATTCGTAACAATATTGAAGACAAATGTAATTAACAGCCATTTTAAAAACAAAGTATTTTACAAATCAGTACACTGTCCTCTTTGATGCATGATATTTGTTGCAAAAAAAAAAATTGTAGTTTTCTCCATTGAACCAGTGCCGCTAAAAACAAAATGGCGTTCTCAATTTGTTCAGAACTTATTCTCAATATTAGTCCAACATTAAATTTCGACTTACTACAAGGTGTAATCCACATTAAAGTGCTTAATGTGTCAAATGCATTTTTCTTGTGAAACAAGTTTCCATACTTTAAAATGCATGCGTACATACTCCCAATACTCTATATTAACCTTCGAGCAAGCTTCTGTTTGCCAGCTCATATTAAAGGCTAGTATACACCTGTCAGATTTCAGCTGGAAGGCATGTGATGACGAAGGACCGTGAGTTATTATGAATTTGTATTGTTGTGTTCTGTTGTTGGGTCTTGTATAGGCCAACGATGTCCATTTCCATTGCTTCTTGACACACTTAGGGATCTGCAAGAGATGTGTGCGGGTTTGGTGGGTTGGCTAGTAGGAGTAGAGGGAGGCGATCGGTTGCTGGACTATTACTGTGTGAAGAGCAGAAGAACCTGGCTCTCTGTTCGGATTCTCTATAAGGTGCCTTTGGAGGCACAGTGCTGGTCCTCCATGGGCAGAACCAGACGGGGATGTGTTTGGTATCAGCTTGTGTGGTGTTTCATTTTGGTTCATGCATGTATGTCGTGTACTTTGATTAGTAAGGTTTTTCTCCATGCAGATTTAGAAATGCATAACATTTGAACTATTAAATATACCTCTGAACTAGTTCTTTGAGTGCATTTCTGTACTAGGGGACTCATCCTACTTCAGATATGCATTGGGGAAAGCTAGGGGTAACCAAGGAAAGGACTAGCGCAAGTGTGCACTGGGACAAACGAGATGCGTGTATGAAACTGAAGTATGAGTGAGGAAGCAAACAAATGGGAAACAGTGAACTAAAATGATTTACACCATAATCCAAATCCACTGTAATTTAAAGCCATGAACAAATGAATCAATATGTTTGCCTCCTAGAGATGTGTGGCCCAAGATTACAGTGCTGTGTGTTTACTGGTAAGAGACAGTAGAGGACCCTTCCCATGTAAGCCTGGGGGGACTTCGCATAGACATGGGCGCTGGCTCCTAAGTTCTGGATTGCATCATTGTTTCCTGATCGTGGTGGAGGGCTGGAGGGAGCAGTCCGGAGAGGAGTGATGCATGCGTTGATGCCGCCAACGCCGAGGCCCACGTCTCCTGACACACAGCAGGTATAACCAAGCACCATATCAACACATCAGAGTATGTGTCTGCCTCTGCTGGCTGCCTTTACTCTCACGAGCTCTTAGCCATGGTCTCATGGAGGGGCCAGGACCATTGAGATGGCTGTCATTGTCAGCCCATCAGTGCGTGTCAGTCGGCTCACAGCCTTCGCCGGGAGGGAATACTCCTCAGAGGTGTTGGTGAAGGCACACACTCCTTGTGCTGGAGAAATAAACTGTGGGAATGGGTGGAGTGCAGGAACAAGCGTGATAGGTTGACGGTCAGATCACACAATGGGGTTGTATGCTAAATAGGCAAAAAATAGTACATCGTTAAGCACATTACAAATCAAATTAAAAATAGTTATACCTTTTTTCAAAGAAACTAAAATATTGCCTGAAGTCATTCCATGTAAATGAAAGATCAAGTTAAAAGTTCCGATTTGTGCACTTATATGAAAGTGGGATTTCAACGTAGAATGTATTCATTTAGATTTGCGGTGCATGGCTTTTAAACGTTTGTCTAGGACAGGTCTACTAGTAGAAAGGATTTCATATTTTATTAAACAGCCTCTCCCCCAGCCCTTTGGACTGTACATTGATCATGTTACAGGTTCATGTTACACCAAGCCATGGAACTGGCCACAAAAGCCACCCCACACTGGCTTTGTGGTGTAACCCTTTGGACTGCTGCAAACCTGCCTTTTGGTATACCCTCTGATGGCCACACATTTTTGATCGTAAAGGCTTGACATTAGATAGCACCCTATTTCATGTAACATGGCCTTGTTAGTTCATTGTGTCAGTCAAAATGCACTTGGTGGTTCCTATGGCACTGCTCAACAGTATTTGTACAATTGATTTCCTCTGCTTACACAGCAGAGGTTTTAGTTGATGGACTTTAAGAATTAAAACAGATCCAAGAGAGCCTCATGCATTAGATCCAAGAGAACTACGTGCATAAGATCCAAGTGCTTCACGTGCAGAGGTGCTTGACTTTTGAATTGCACTTTTCATCACGTATTGAAGGATGAATATGTGGCCATCCTGTCCTGATCCCACATTGTTTTACAAAGGTAGCGGGCGCCCCTCTCTCGCAAGAACAGACATGATAACCTGTTCAGTGGTTATTAACCACTTGAGAGTTCGCTGCCACTGCTTTTACTCACTGTGCCTTTCACAGATGGGAAATATCCATTTGCATATCAGTCTTTGTCCTGCCCAGGGGCAGTCCAGCACCGAAATACAATGGCAATTCCAATCTGAACGAGGTGAAGCTGATGCCTCTCTAAGCACAGTGAGAGGGAGACCACGTCTGGTTGCCCCCAGGAGACCTAGGGTTACCAATCCCAGGTTCCTTAAATAATAGTTTTACAAAGGTAGCGGGCGCCCCTCTCTCGCAAGAACAGACATGATAACCTGTTCAGTGGTTATTAACCACTTGAGAGTTCTGGACTGCCCCTGGGCAGGACAAAGACTGATATGCAAATGGATATTTCCCATCTGTGAAAGGCACAGTGAGTAAAAGCAGTGGCTGCGAACTCTCAAGTGGTTAATAACCACTGAACAGGTTATCATGTCTGTTCTTGCGAGAGAGGGGCGCCCGCTGCCTTTGTAATACTATTTGTTAAGGAACCTGGGATTGGTAACCCTAGGTCTCCTGGGGGCAACCAGACGTGGTCTCCCTCTCACTGTGCTTAGAGAGGCATCAGCTTCACCTCACTGATGATCCCCAACAAGGGTGAAACACGTGTATGGGGTTGCTGGTGGTACTCTCGTTCAGATTGGAATTGCCATTGTATTTCGGTGCTGGACTGCCCCTGGGCAGGACAAAGACTGATATGCAAATGGATATTTCCCATCTGTGAAAGGCACAGTGAGTAAAAGCAGTGGCTGCGAACTCTCAAGTGGTTAATAACCACTGAACAGGTTATCATGTCTGTTCTTGCGAGAGAGGGGCGCCCGCTGCCTTTGTAATACTGATCCCACATTGGCCTGGACTTTTTTTTTTTCTCATTTCAATCTTGCAAGGGGATGAAGGATACCTTTATCAACATATACCCCCGGTCTGTGAGGCTTGTAGGTGAGTTTGCCTGGGAATAACTTCAAGTTGTTTTCTTAATTGCTTCAGCATTTCCCCTTTGATCAGCACTTTACATAATGAGGCACAACATGTCATTGCGTTAAGGCGTTCTTTGAAACCTAGACCACAAAGACTTGAATGAGAAATGTTCACGCACAATTCACTAACAACGGTAAAAACAGCATATATAAAAGCAAATGGTTAAGCAAATGTACTTCTACTTCTCCTCTACTTGGCCGGTTTGCGTATCTGGGTGGGTGACATGGGTCTGATTTCCTATCTCACCCAGATACTGCACTTATCATTCTCCTACTGAGAACTTAGTGTTTCCCACTGGAAATGCAATGTGCAATGACTTAGGAGGTACCATACCCATCTGAATACTGGTGATCTAGAAGGCGTCTACGTTATGGACGACCTTCTTTGCGGCACCAGTCTTGGTTGCTTAGTGCTTTAAGTTCCAGTATACATTTGCCTGCCTGCAGAATTCTGTTGCAGTGTCCTAGCTCAATATCAAGTGCTCTCAGCCCATAAAACACTGGAGTCCATTTGCTTCTTTCCCTGCCTTACATGCTCTCTGAGATTGGCACCGGGATTCATCTTGTCAGCTCATCAACTTGAGAGGGTCTTACAGGCCTGCGACTTGTGTCTTAAACTAATCCTACAGGTCACAGCAGTACTCACACAAATGCAACATCTTGTGTTCGTCCATTACCAGGAAACGTAATTTCTGGCCAAATACTAACTCTCTAGACACCTACGTTCCTCTGGCACCAACTCCTTGCGTGTGATGTGGTTTGCTAAACAGAGAGCAGGTGGTCGATCACTTTTCTCAGCGGGCTCCCTTCTTTGGAATAGCCTCCCCCTCCCTCTTCGTCTTGAGCAGGACCTCCTTAAGTTTCCGAAAAGCCTCAAGACCTTCGTCTTCACCTCATCTGTCACTCCCTCTTTCCCCTAATAATCGCACAGTAGCTTGACTGAAGTGCAGGGCACTTGTGAATCCTCAGGGCCCTGACCTCCCATTTCTTATCATCTCAGCTGCTGTCCATCTTCTGCACTTGCTTCTGCCAACCCTCCCCTTGGAGGTTGCACTTACCTTCCTTCATGGCACTTCACCTGCTGCTCAGCATGAGCACCACAACACCTATCCCATACATATCTCCCCTCTACACTTGCACGTTCTGAACACTCACAAGGCATAGTAGGTACGTCTTCCCCTCCCCACTTATCTTCTCTTGTTTATTTAATTAACTTAATTATTTATTATTGTTGTAATTACATTCTCTGTCATCCGTTCCCTGTTGCCCTGTGGGCGCTTTGAAACAGTATTTGATTCCTGTCTAAGCATCTAACAAGTGAACACAATGAATAGATTGTTTTGCTTCATGGAAGGGAAAATGTATGAACAGCTGATCTGGTTGAATTCCATCTCGTGAGTCTCAGATCCTGTACGATATAAACTAGCATTATTGCTTTTAAATGATCTCTTGAGTGACGTGTGTGTTTGTCTGTTCTGAGACAATCGGTGGCTTTGTCTTATTGGGTGAAGTAACCTGGTCTGCCTTAACTGTAACCCCATGAGAACAGGTTCTACCTAGATTATGGTTGAACACTCTGCAAAATGACACAGGCTCTGTGGAAAATGGAGAATGAGCAGCGCTCGTTTGTCAAAGAGTAGTGTGTTTCCACTTACATTTGAAGGCATTATCGTACAAAGATGCACATCAGGGGCCAGATTACAGAAACTTTGCACAGGTGTAAGTGCAAAGTTGCACGGTATTAGCACTAGGGCAAACTTTGCCCTATTTCTAAAAACACTGGGACATATGAGAAAACCGTTGCACCAAGACTAGTGCAGTTTGGCATGGTATAGGCACCAGGGCAAAAATTGCCATAGAGCAAAAAAGATACATTTGGGATGCATTTTTGCGCCATGGCAACATTTGCCCTAGTGCTAATACCATGCAACCTTGCACTTGCACCAGTGCAACGTTTCTGTAATCTGAGCCCAGGTAGATGAAATTCTTTACGTTCCTTTCTCACCAGGGGTTTCATTAAGACACCCACTATTTCTTCTCAAGGAGATAATCGTTCTTGGTTGGATGTGCTGTAGCTCTGGGTGCATAGTTGTTTATTAATTCTGCATAAGCAGGATGTTGCATTCACTATCTTTCAATTTTTCCTGTATCCATAGTGATGGGCCTATCTCAAGGTGAGATATCTCTATTGGGCCTATCTCTATTTTGTCATTGTCAATAGTAGCCATCTGTGATGTTATTTCCTCTTCATGACATATTAGTGGAGCAAAATCTCAGCTCATACCCTCATTACTGCTGAGAGGTATGGACTGGGAACCATCACCTAAGCCTTCCTGGAGTGTGGTTGGGATCAGAGATTCATCAGCCTTCCTGAGTTGCAATTGATTTTATCCTACTAATTGGTTAAACTCTACTAAGGAACACCAAATCTAACTAGTACCACAATCAATCAGGGACACCTCAAGCTGTTTATCAAAGTGAGACTCAACAAACCATGATGTTCAGAAGGAGGGCCTGTGACTGTAAGAGAAAGGCATAAGACTCATCATGTGTCTATGAACCGGAAAATAAAAAATAAATCTTGCATCTGCTCCTGGATCGCCAACTTCATGACCATCCGAGGAAGAGAAGCTAGGGTAACGTGTTGGACCATGCAACTATGCACCCAGTTTGGAACCAGCAGCCTACCTTGTGGCAAACAAGATCCCAAAACCACAGACCCTTTCACCAAGTTTCTTAGAGAGGTCTAGGTGTATGTAAGAACGTGTATGACCAGCTGTGCCACCCACCTGTAGAAACACTTGAACAATTTGAAAAACGATTACTATTATTAAATATCTCATATGCATTGATTTCACTTCACTTTCACTGATCAGTTTTATGGATAGCATACACATTATAGCAATTGTGAATCACTCTCCAAATAACGTAGCCTTAAACCTTTCTTTATTTCTGCTTTGTATTGTAAGACATACTTCTTACATCATGTTTGAATGGCATATATTATGTCTCTTTCTAATTTACACAATGTGGGGCTATAATGTGCAGCTCATGACTAAGAGACATGGATGAGTACCTCTCCTTTCATAGGCCACTCAAAATTCATTTGTTCTAACTCAGTAACTGCCCAATTTTGAGTAGGAGACGTTCTCACGTTACCGCCGACACCAGCGCGTAGACGCCCTTGGGCCTTAGTTGTGCTTTATACATTTTCAGTCTCAGAGTGCTTTACAAAATTCTAAGGGATGTGTGAAAAAGCAAGTTACAATGTTTTCTGGCTAGGATAGGAAGATTAGGATAGGTAAAGGACAGCAGCAGAGGTGGTCTGGCTGGATTAGGTGTGGGGAAAGACGTACATTTTGAGACTTTTGCGGAAGGTGATGATAGCTGGTGTGGTATGGATGTGGGATGGGAGGATGCTATAAGATTTGGGTGCCCATTGGGTGAAGGATTGTTTCTGTGTGCAAGTTAACTTGCAGAGTGAAATGAGTAGGAGATTTTGGTTGGCTTGTCCAGTTGTTGTGTAGGTGAAGAGAGTTTCAATTTGTTGTGAAGGTAGGATAGGGTTTTGAGGTGGAATCGTTTGTATACGTTGCATCATCCATTGAAAGCCATTCTCTCGTGGGTAGCCAGTTTGTGAGGAATTCGACCATCCCCATATCAGGCATGGGCCCGCCTGGGCTTTTTTGAAATGTTTAAATGAATGGATGATGGTAGACCTACCTCAGGAAAATGTGCAGGGCTAACACACACATTTTCCTATTCTCACACCACAACAAAGGCATAGAGCAGTGTACTCTGGCATGGGCACAGCCTACATGCGCAGTCCACCGCTGTCATATTCTAGTTGGAATTTGACAGCAGAGGAGGCCATAATGTCATTCCAAGTAGGGGAGGACAAGCTTCCCCCTGCCATGATCAGCCTGATTAACTGACAAAGGCTCCATGGAACCACCCTGCTCTTTTGTTAGGCCCTGCAGTTGGTGGCAGCAAATAATATACCGGCAGGGGGTACTTCAAATAGGCCCACATGGGGTGTTGGCTGAAGAGGATAACAAAAGGAGACAGGAAACCCAACAACCTTTCGTATATAACTGTGTCAACCTGAAGCCAACTCCCTCCCTCAGTATCAATAACAGTGAATTGACATGTCTGGGCCTATTGGCAGTATGCCACCCTCATTAGGGGGACCCCATTCATAGGTACGAGAATGTGGTTTGCAGAAGCCAGAGAGTCTGGTTTCTCAGCATCTCCAAGGTAGATCTGCTGCTTTAATCAGGAACCACACACGGAGGACCATTAAACACAGATACTCTTTGATCACAGCAGACAAGAAGATGGGTGGGACTAAGTACCACAAGGAAGTGAGCCCACAGCTCTTTCTGTTGATAGACGGGTTCCACCATATTGGCTCTGGGACACCCCTTGTTCCTTTTTCACCCCTTTACCTTTTCCTGTTGCAAAGCACTTTGGTTATGACCTCACACATACAGAAGATTGTTGGTAGGGACCCCAGGATTGGTTCACAAAAGTAGGTTCAGCCTACACCAACCACTCTGGCCCACTCTTGCCCTCTTTAGGCTGATCATCTGAAGACTGCATAAGAAGTAGCAAGAAGGACTCATCCTTGGACCCTGGCTGAAGGTACAGTCTGCCTTAGAACCTCTGCCAGTAAAGGAAAGCCAAGAATATCCAACGAGCGAAGCACAATCTCACCCCTTAACTTCTCCCAGGGAACAGAGGGAGAAAATAACTCAGAGGACCCTCCAGGCATTTCAGAACCGGTACCCAGCCAGCACACAGCGTGCCGGCTAGGCTCTGCAGCAAGCTCCCAGCACACAGCGTGCCCTGCTAGGCTCTGCAGCAAGCTCCCTGGACAGGGAATGCCAGAAGGTCTGTGACCCCAACAAAGGCAGCTGCCTGCAACACACTCCCTAGCTTTGGGCTGTCTTCCTTAAAGGACAACGCAGCCCATTGAAGAAGCGGGGAAAAGTATGACAAGCATCTACCGCCATCCACCTTAAAGGACATTCTCGAACCAGTGGAGTCCTCGATCCGCAACCGACTGCAATGCTGACTGCCGTCAAGTCGCAGAAAGAAACCTGAGACATCTCGATCAGTGCTTCAGAACTGCCAATCAGCACTGAAAGAACAATTTCTGACACTGAGTCACCGTGAAGGCCAGCCTGCAGCTGTTAGTTTGCCGAACTGGCTTTACGCCTGATACCCGAAACTGACTCCCGTCTCCAACTCTGTTGCAGAAGCCTGAAAAGCACCCTCAAGCTGACTTGATGCCATCGAGCACCAAGAATAACTACAGAGGTACATAGTGGTTATGTCCCCCTGGTTCTTGCCAGAAGTCTCTAAAGACATTCTAAGACCCTTTCTCTCTTTTGCTGAAGCCAGGAAGCCTTTTGAAAAACTATTGGGTTATTAACCCTACCAACTACTCTCCTGTCAGTATCCAGAGTGCATCCCTTTTCTTTCTTAGAAACTGTCTGTTCTCTGCATTCTTTTGCAGGGTGGGGTGTATTTAGGGGATTGGACACCCCTTTTATCATTGTGTAATAATTTTATTTTTCGCTGTGTTGCAAAAAACCAACGATCCACGACTGTTAGAGGAGATAAGCCTGCCGTTCCGTCCACGTTACCAAAACTGGAGAAGGAGGTCTAGAATGTTAATTGTATGATTGTTTGACCCAATCTGTTTGGATCCATTCTGTTGTATTGGAGGTGTGGGGCTGATTTATGGTTTAGAAACCAATATTCACCCATGGACCACTGGTATCCCAGAACTTGATTCACCACACAGTTGAGCTGGGAGAGAGCTGTGGTGATGTGTGAATGTTTGAGTAGGTGTATAAGGAGTCTTTCTCCTCTGCTGTGTATGGGGGTCCAGTAAGGATTTCCTTTCTGAGGTTCAGTTTGGAGAGGACTAGTGCCTGGACGGTGGTATGGAAGTCGTCAAGGGCATGGATGCATCTTATTCTGTATAGGAGATGTAGCTGTAGGTTGCATGTTTTGGTGATGGCAGCTATTTGGTGTGTGAATGATGCATGGGGGTTCATGATGAAACCTTAGGACTTGACCCATGTGGAGAGGGATTTTTGTGGGATGTCATTGTTTGGATCTTTGATCCAGGTCATGAGGGCAGGTGTGGACCTGGTTTGGCAAATGAGCAGGTGTTTCATTTTGGATGTTTTGAGTTTTAGTAAGTGGGTGGCGATCCAGGTAGTGATAGTAAAGGACGTCTCTGAGGGTTTGGTGTTCTGAGGGGGGGCGGGGGGGAATTGGAAGTATATTTGTGTGTCTTCTGCATATTGATGAAAGTGGATGTTGGTGTTCCTACAAGTCTGTCCAAAGGATTCATTGTGTAGGTTGAATAGGAGGCTATTCCATACTTGACTAGGGTGGGAGTTCATTGATGGGGGCATGGAGATGACGGGTGTCCTGTCAGCGAGGAAGGAGGTAAACCAGCTGAGAACAATGCTTGAGAGTGTCATCGTTTGGGATGGGATGTTTAGAAGAATTGTGTTTTGGTCTTGTTTTGGTGTGCAATGCTTACATGACCCTGCACCACGTGTTCTGTGATTGTGTCGTGTGTGTTACATCCAGTAGACTATACCTACTGCTCTTTTTTTCTTGAATAGTTGCACAGTGTCTAGTTTATCGATAGTGCACCAAAATCACACAAACTGGATCGAATTCGGTGGATGCTATTTTACGGGAAACTTTTTTAACTACACAAACAAGGTCTTCACATAATTGAACATGCAAAATAAAAATAACGAGACGTGCTTGCCATCAATAACCATTTTAGCGCCATTAATCAGACACATGTAGCCTGTTATGGTAGATGTAAATCACTTTTACTAAATAACAGGCAATTTCACAGAGGCATCCACATGACAACAGGGATTGGGTCAAAAACATAATGGCTATTGGTATATTGTTTATTGCATGGCTTTTAGCATAGTTTACAAAAAATATAGTATCAGGCTCACATTATTGCATGGAAAAAGGATATGGCAGTCATTAAAAGTCATCCATTGGGTACATTGCCATGACTTTTTCAGACATAAACATTTAAAAGACTAATTAAAATGGTACAATACTATCTAATCCTTTTTTCATCCGCGAAGCCAAGCATTAATTTATGAGGCATCTCTGTAGATGTGCAGACTAGCCAAAAAAGCCATTCTTTGACTCTTTTTGTTCAGCACGAGATAAACAAAGACTTGCCCATAAAATAGCTCTTTCTTCACTTACCAAAAGCCGGAAAAAGCAGGTTGTTTTCCGAGACCGAATTAAGTATTGAAATGATTCGCCTTAGACAGGTCACAGGCTTCAAAGCAACAAGCAGACAGTCGGAGAGACAATGGGCCTGATTTGCTAAGCGTTCTTCAATGGGATTCCCCCCCCCACTCCTGCTGAAAATCGCTATTGTATATCAGGCCCCATAGTGTGAGTCCTCAGGCACACATCCATTCATGTTGGTTCTTTTAAAGAGATGTTTTTTTCTATTTACGTACCAGAGACGTTCTCATATTTACATTAAATAATGCCGAGATGGGAAATTCTGTACTTTAGGTTAAGTTTTTCCTTCCTTTGCCTTGCTTTTTTATTTTGGTCATGAACATAGGAGCTCTTTTTGGGTTCTGTCTCTTAGGTGTTGAAATGCTATGGGTGTGAAAGGAAGAGGAGAACATTCTTGGTTGATGCATATGTTGCAGTTCTTGGACCATGTCCCACTCTCTCCACCCCTTTTGTGTGCAGGCATTAGTAGCCCCTGTCACAACAGGTCATGGGCAGCATCTGAAAATGCTCCTTTGATGCTGTCATTCAAATTTTGCAACTGCATGCTATTGAAGGTAGCCTTTTGACTGTGCTTCACTTTCTCTTGTCGGATTTTCAAGTCACATTAAAATAATTTGTGTCAAAGGAAGGAGCTGCAGAAGTGGGAAACATGTACTTTGCTGGGTCTTCCAAAAAGTGAATAAATATGTCTACATTTGTATTTCTCTGTAGATGCTTAACTTTATTGGTCTTGCAGTTACTCGCTACTATGTCTTGCACCTGATATCTTAAATCCTGGAAACTCCTCAAGACCTTCCTCTTCTCCTCTTCCTTCTCTTTCACCCTTCCCTCCTAACCTAGCTCTCTGCTCTACCTTCTCTTCATCCTTTCCACACAGCTTACTGACTGGACGCCTGGTGTACCTCAGAGTCTCACAGGTCCCAGGCATCACTGCCAGTCCCCCCACGCTTGCCTTAGAGCCCTCCACCCCCACTGCACTAGTAATAAAACCTTGAGAGCTTTTCTCTCAGCACTTAACCAGACTCTTCCGACTGGGTTCACTTGGTCCCCTGCCCCTCCCTTGCCCTTCCCGCACTTGCACGATCTGTATACAGCCCGGCTTCAAGGTCGTTCTGTCTGTTCTCCCTTGTCTTCACCCCTTAAGGTGCACTTGAAAAAAACCACAGAATCACTGTCAGGTCTATTTGCTGTATCTAAACACTTTAATGTATCGTATTCACTTAATCTGCTTGTCCAGACTGTTATCGTCTCATAAACTCAAGGGCTCCGAGTGACTGTTTTTTTTCCGTGTCCCCACCCTCCTTGAGCGCTTTGAAACACTTACCTGTGTATTGGCACTATATAAATAAACATTACCATACCATTACCATATGTATCCTCCTATAGTAGTCTGGGTCAGTGTTTAATTATAACGAAATATGTATATGGGGGGAGAATATCTACAGTATATTTGTGTATACATGGAGTTATAAATGGCCTGATTTATTCTTTAAAAGCTCTGTTATGTGAAATCAGAGGATCTTTTAGCTTTACATTGTGTTCTGTGTGTTCATAAAATGTACATGTAGGATTCATACATGTTGGTAAAATGTTACATCTTTCTTAAAAAATGCATCATGATAAATAGTTCAATGCCCCAAACTTCAAATGCCATCTATATTCAGTAGATGCTGACATGGAGCCACTTGAGATATGCCACTGGTGCCCCTATTTACATCGCCACCCCTCTTCCACCTTCTCCTCGTCCGTTTTTTATCTCACTCCTTACTGCCCTCTTTTTCCCTCTGAACATCTCTTTCCATCACTTCTCGCAGATCCACTTTGCAAAGCGTAAAGCAAACCCAAACCTACTGGATTTGCGATGCTTGTGTAATTTGCAATTGTGTTTAAGTGTGATTTATGGATTATTCTGGAGTTAAAGGCTTAGGTTATTGATGCTTCAAATCCCAAATCCCTAATAGGCATGTGGACAGAATATGCAGATAAGCAGTGTTTTATATTTTCTGACATGGTTACTTATTTGCACAGTAGTAGTTTTCACGATAATTAACAATTGCATTGTTCATGACAGTGCACCGGTTAATCATGCAAAAAAGGACGCAGGCTACCAATCAAAAGAATACTCCATGCGCCATTGCAATAAATGACAAGCTAACCTGTGAGTCAATAAAAAGAGCAAAAGCATTCTTTGCATAGGCAACGTGATTTTATGTGATATTGTCGAATATTAAAGGCTGCACACAAAAAAGACAGATTATTTTGGCCAATTTGTGGCACCTTTCCACCCCCCCTTCCCACACCTCCTCACCTCTGACATCGTGTGGTTTCACTGCCCGAACCTTCCCATTAATCCTGCACCCTCTCCCCCATAACCATCCGTATGCTACAACCCACACATATAAAAGTATACACAAACACACACACAAATATACACACACCTTCTCCCCAGCCCCCTCCCCACACACTCCAAACACTACCCCACATCAAACATAAAGACACGCAGACAAACACCTCACCTCCAACTTCCATCTTCCCATGCTCAGCTCGGCCGCGCAGTCAGCCCCTGTGCGCACTAGTGACAGGACAGGGGCATTACCGTTAGAATTAGAAACACCGTTCTGTGCGGTCACAGAGTGGTCTTTCGAAATCAGTCTTTTTTCCTTTTCACTTAATACCGAAAACGTGCGTGTAAAACTTTTGCGCTAACTTGATAAAATGCATACATTTGTGTTACATTGAAATGAACAAGCACCGACTTTTTTTAATCTTAGTTTTGAATCAGTGTCGGAAGAAAAATCTGTAGTACCTAGCTGCATCTGGCAATAATTTCAATGGTGTTAAAAACCTCATATTGCTGGGCTCTATACGGGTGAGGGCAAGTAAGTATTGCTGGCCGTAAAAATGCATCTATCGGAACTTATACCTTCCTGCCTTTCCAACATCTAAATAAATGACTCTACGTTAAATATGTACTACTGGTGGTAAAAATACCACAGTAACAACCTATTAAAGTACAGCCGAGGGGCCACTGCACTAGTACTTCTCCATCGTTACCTCAAAGTACTGTCCAACACATTCTTCTTCTTCAGTAAGGCATTTACCACCCATGCTAATTGTACCACCTACTGTAACTCAGAAGAGTCAATTTTACGGCTGACTGGTATTTGCCTTTTATGCAATGGGAAATATTTTACCGCCACCAGTAATTGTCAATTACTGCTGCTCCTTCTGTAATGAAGCCCTTTTACTCTGGTGCCATGGGTAATTACAGGGCATGACCTGACACTGTCTTCTCTATTAAACAGGTTTGCAACAATGTTCAGACATACAAGAGTTTGCTCTTCTAAATGGGGTCCATCAGCGCATGCGTGTTAGCCCAGCATTTTTAAATACGATAGGTTTCATGGCTGCTACGTTTGATCCTCTTTTTACTGTTTGTAATGGCCATGTAACACCCTTTAATTCTGCGCAGAAGTGATAACTAGTGGTTCCAATTAAATGTTGACGAAACTGATCAGTGGAGCTGATACTGAACATAGGGTATCAGGTAATAATATCCCCATATATATGGTTGCCGTAAATAATATCGCTGGGAAAATGTCGTGGCGATATTATTTGGGTGACCATATATATGGGGACAGGGGCAAAAAAAAAATTAAAAAGAAAAAATTACAAAAAATAAAAAAAAGAAAAAATAAAAGTTTGGGGGTTGCGGGGGTGTCCCCCGCATGTTCCATGCAATAATGTCGCCACAAAAAACAGCCATTTTTCGGCGATATTTTTGCATGACGAGATTTTTGTGGCGACATTATTACATGGAACCGAACATAGTATATAAATATATTGCGAGATATGTAGTGATGTAAATAACCCAATAAAATTATATTTATCGGCTCCAGATGTATGAATGGCAGTGTCACCCCACCAGTATTTGAGCCTCTGGCATTTGGTTTGCGCTCACATTTACAGGTATAAGACCCTGTTTTATCTATGCAATCAGCAGATCCTGGCCCCAAATATAATTAAATGTGCAGTCACAGCTGTGCCGTAATTTATACCATCACCATGGTGTTGCATGTGGAGCATGATTGCACAAATTAGTCTTGCTTTCGTGGTAATCATTGGCCACATAGTCATTGCTTCTTGGAGCATCGCCGGGGGATCCTGAGGAGCAATGTAAGGAATTAATGCCGCAGCTATCACTGCAATAATGTCAAGTTGAATGGGGACCTGGATAGCCTTCTCAATCCACTCGGTCAATTGAGTTGCCTACAGTCCCTGAGGAGTGGTCCCAATTCTCTATTAATCAAGGGCACAATTAGGAGCTCCCTTGGCGTGTGCAGGAGTCAGCATTACCCCTTCTATGTTAGTTAGGTGCTTGAAAGGGACGGGCGACGCATAGCTTGAGGTTCCCCTTCACTAGGATGCCTGGTGTACAGTTCAGGTGCAATGTCCAAAGACATATTCCTTCAAGGAGGTAAATCATCCAGGGATGTTTGCAAGTCCAGGGCGAGGGTGCCCCGTTCCATTACCAAATTGTCTGAGCCCTCACTTGCCTTTTGTTTTTGTACTATCGCTTTCTCTGCCATTACCCACTTCAATAGGTCCTGTAACTATTGGCTCAGCAAAGGTCCCTTGGGGCATTTACAGGAGATAGCCATTCAGTGTCTTGCCAACAAAAGGAGAAAGATGTCTTGTCTTCTTACCCCCTAAAGCACCCTTAATGTATAGGTCTTCGGGGTACATTCCTACTGTCTACTCGATAAGCTGTTTTCTTTACTAATCACTGCCTGCCAAAAGCATCCTAGTAGGCATTCCTGAAGCATGTGCCAGAACCGGGCTGCTTTTTCCTTGCATCTTGGACATCTATGTGTGTTACCCTTGTTCTCCTTACATTTTTAATATAGTTTCCTTTCATTGTAACATATTTACCCATATAAGCAAAAGTCATCGACAGACAGTCCTTCCCTGGATTTCTTTGGCAGCACCCCTGTGTTTTTTCAATTTTACTCTATATGATTCGACATGGGATTTTTTTTCCTGACTTGGTGTCGATTTGAAAAAGAAATAGAGTTGATCTTATTTAACAATCTTAAATCACAAGACTATTAATAATTTTCATTGCATTGAAAAAGGTCCGTAATTCATTAGTCAAAATCGACCCGTCATTATTTAAAAAAACAGATTTCTACAAAATGTTTAACCAAACACGTAATAAAAGTACATCTATGAAATAAACCTATGAATGCAAATTTAACATAACCAAATGAATTACAAATCAACAAAGACCTATGAAATGTTATATTCTTATTTTAAATTATTTTGTAAATAGACAAAATTGCATTTCAGAGCAACATGTTTTGTCTTTGAAGGTTAGTAATTTCACGCCCTGGTCTTTCCCAGTTTCATTTTCTGTTAATGTTCGCAACATAAATAGATGCCCTTGATTTTTTATTTTGTATTTAATGGCTTTTTGATTGATTGATATTTTATTTCTGTCGCGCTCGTACACAAGTGTTTCAGAGCACGACAAGGCAAGGCAGGGGAACAGGGGAGAACAAAACAGCGATCTTACTAGGCCCAGTGACATTGAGAACGTGCAAGTGCATGGGAGAGGGGGAGGGGAAAAGTGCATGGAAGGAGGGAGAAGTGGAAAGTGCGAAGCAGCGGAGAAACAGATAAATAACACAAATAAACAATAAAGGTAACAAACAGTGGTAATGCAGCCAGCAATTTGCAAGTGCTAGGTTTAAGGCAGCAGGAAGAAAAAGGGGGGTGTATGGGTACAGATACAGACCCCAGTGCAAGGGGTGGCCCGGAGGCAGTGCGGGAGGGTGTCAGGGTAAGCAGGTACCTGGGCCCAAAGGACAGAGGGTGGCCAGGTGCACAGTGCCAAGAGAGAACAGATCAGCAGGGGAGAGGGGGAGCGAAGGCAGTAGAAAAGAGGAAGGTCTTGAGGTGCTTCCGGAACCATAGATGGTTCTCCTCATGTTTTAGAGGGGCAGGGAGGCTATTCCAGAGGGAGGACCCAGCCGAAGACAGAGATCTACCCCCAGCTCGTTTCTTTGAGGGAGTTGGAGGTAGAGGAGCAAATAGCTCGAACGGGGAGGTATTTGCGGAGGGATAGCTGAAGGTATTTTGGACCCAGGCCCCAGAAAGCCTTGTGGACAATGCAGAGGGTTTTGAATTTAATCCTTGCATCCACGGGGAGCCAGTGGAGAGATTTCAGAGCTGGAGAGATACGATCCCAGGGCTTGAGGCCAAGGACAAGTCTCGCAGTCCTGTTCTGGATTAGTTGCAGAGGGCGGAGAGTAGAGGCAGGTAGATTTAGAAAGAGGCTGTTACAATAGTCCAAGCTAGAGAGAACCAGAGCTTGGGATACCATGAGCTTCTGGGGGAAGGAGAGGAAAGGCAGAGTACCTCTGAGGAGGTGCAGTGGGAAATGTGACTTTTTAGAGACCTCTGAGATGTGGGCGGGGAAGGAAAGGGTGGAGTCAAAGATGATCCCGAGTTTCTTAGCCTCGCAGGTGGGGGTAGTAGGCGGGTCAAGGGAGGCCGGCCAGCGAGTGAGGGGAAAGGACGGTGAAGGTGTGCCGATGGGGAGGATCTCCGTCTTGCTGGCATTCAGACAAAGATCATTGGCGGAACACCAATCTTGAATGGAATCCAGAATTGGAATGAAGGTTAAGCTGAGAGATGGCCAACTTTTCCAGGAGTTTGCCAAGAAACGGAGTAATGGAAATTGGGCGATAGTTAGCTGGACAAGAAGGATTAGCTGTAGGTTTCTTGAGAAGAGAATGCACAAAGGAGTGCTTCAGAGCGGAGGGGAAGCATCCAGAGGCAAAGGAGTGGTTGCAGAAATCAGCAAGGGCCGGAGCGAGGGTGTCAATGTGGTCCTTGATGGTTTTAAAGGAACAGCGATGAACCTGTTTTGCGAGGCTTTCATAGCTCGGACTTGTCTAGCGACCTTGTCAGGGCTGAAAAGGGCTGAAAAGAGGAAAGGACGAGAAGGATGATGGGAGGGTGGCTAAAGGAGGGTCAGCAAGCACAGATGGAGAGGGGAGAGGAGGAGTGTGGGTGGAGAGGGTGAACAGGATGTCCTGGGTTTTTTAAATGAAGTGAGAGGCAAGGGCCTTGCAAAGAGCCTGGGAGGCAACAGGAGGGGTAGAGACTGCAGCAGGGTTGGCCAGCTCCTTGCAGATTTTAAAGAGTTTGACCGAGTTGTTAGATGCCGCAGAGACACAAGCTTGAAGGTGGACTCTCTTCTTGGTGTGTTGTGTCAGTATTGCCTTTGTAGCAGGCGACAGGCCAGTTTGGCAGAGGATGAACAGGAAGTCCTCCATTTCCTCTCATCCTGCCCTTTCATTTTGTTACCTTTTTTGGTGTATATCCTCTTTTTCTTTTTACTTTAATCACGTTTATTCTTCTTTAGCCAATGTCTATTATATAACTAGTTTAAACAGACATTTTTAGACATCTTTTTGCAGGATCGAATAACACGCGGGAAGTGTGCTTGAAGCACTATATATGAGTTGAAGCTCGTCTTTTTGTGCACTAAAGCTATCTACTGGTTTTGGTTCCTTAGCTGTGCCCTCGCGAGTGAGGTACAGATCTTTTTCTACTTTCTTGAGTGTGTGCTGTGTAGTTGGACTCTCATTTCCTCAATGAACAGATCCTTTACCTATGAGCAGTATTATTTTACTGGCTGTTATTATATCTCTTTGCTCGTTATTTTATCGGCTCACAGGGGCACTAGAGGTTAGCTCCTATTCATTATCCCGGTGTAGTTAAATGTTGTGTTTTCTGAATCAGTGGTTTCTTTTATTGCCTTTTATTTATTACAATGCATGGAGTAGTGCTTCAATTTTTCATACAATAAAATAGGTCTAAGTTTGAATTTAATTACTGACAACTGATAAAGGGGTCACGTTGAGAAGAGATCTGCTTCCCTTTGCCCTGGAGATAAATTAATGCTGCTCACATGTTTTTCAGCCAGATACGGGCATCTGGTCTTTATTCTTGCAAAAAAAATGCAACCAATGAAATTAAACACATAGAACCAATCTTCCTTACATGCTTTCAACTAGAATGTTTACATGTGTGCTGTTGTCTGCTTTGCATGGGCATAGCTGGTAAACTGGATCTGGGTGTGGGCACAATTTTCTGATCTGAATGCAAACAATAGCTATCAAGTAGTACATGCCCTCCTACACATGGTAGGAGGGCATGTAAGGGCCTCCCTTTCCCTACCCCTCATCATCATGTCCATTCCCTTTCTCAACCCCCTTCCCCGTCCACCCCATCCCCTTCCTTCTCTTCCCCTTGTCCCAATCGTATCTACCCCCCTATTCTCCAACCCTCCAGGCTTATCAACATTGCTCTATGGAATGTTAGATCCATATGCAATAAAACCGCAGCTACTATGACGCCATTAATTTACCTTGTCCCACATGGTGCAGATCTTCATCAACATCTACCTTACACTATGTCTTTGTAGATCATTCCCTTATTCCTTTTTCGTCCAATGTCGAGGTCTCTTTTAATTCATGGAGTGATCATGGTATCCTCCAGGTTTCATTTCTCTGTCCTTTTCCCATTAAGTCGTTGCCCGCGGGGGGTCCTACCCATCTCCAAACTGTGGGACAAGGGACAGGGGTACGTTGGACACCTCTCAATATCAGTGTACTTAACCGTAAACTGATTTCTTCTTTTAGCCAAACTTCCTTCTGTTGGAAATTAGCAGTTTTCAACACAGTTCATTTCGATAGTTTTCTTAATGCTCTTCACTGCAGTATTCATGGCCAGCTTAGGAAGGGTGTTTCTAAAATATCCCACCCTCAAAGATTTGATCAAGAATTGGCTAATGTAAAGGGTCGCACTAGGAAACGTATTAGAGGTGTACAAGCCCTAGATATTGAATGGGTTGATAAAAAACACAAATTAAAATTATCCGCCAAAAATATAAAAATTACTGCAAGTCAAGAAAAGCTACTATGCTACAAAACGATGCGGAGCATATGCTTGCAGTGTTAATAAAACGAGATTTGAGGGCATTCTGGGTTACTGTGTCTACCTTAGACGATGTGGCGCTGGCTGATCAGCTTAACGCCATCCCAGAGGTTCAATGGGTGGAGCATTACACCGAACTATTTGATACTGGGGGTGAGGGATTAGATTATTGTCTTCTGGGGAACCATCCCTCTAAGGACTCTTAGAAGCCTGTTATTGATTCCGAGATAGTACTAGGACTCATCTCCAAAGCCAAGAAATCTAGGGTTCCGGGGCCTAATGGCCTAACCAACAATACATTTAAAGCTGAGCCAGATCTCTGGGCCAATCTCCTCTCCCTGCTTTTTCAAGACGTCGTCAATTCTGGGAAAGTACCTACTAGTTGGCAAACTTCTCATATTGTTCCAATTTTTAAAAGAGGTTTGCGTACTGTGGTCAAAAATTACAGACCTATTTCGCTTATTGATGCGGACTGTAAGCTTTTTGCTTCTATGCTTCTTTCCCATCTTAACGTTTGGATTAAGGATAATCATATTCTCCCCAAACAACAAACAGGTTTTAGGGCAGGCCACTCAACTAATCTTAATGGTCTTATTATTAGTGCCCTGCAGAGTTCCACCTGGGGTAAATATGATGGTTCCCTTTACGTTACGTCTATTGACCTGTCAAATGCATTTGATCTGGTCATCAGGTCAAGATTATGGGAAAAACTAACCAAATGGGGCATTCCGGCCGGTCTTTTAACTCTTATTATGGCAATGTATGAAAACTCGGGGGTCCATATTAGGCTTGATTTGGAAGGGACCCTCTCCAGAAGGATAAGGACACGTACTGGGGTGAGACAGGGTTGCTCGCTAGCTCCCTGTCTCTTTATCCTCTATATGGCTGATGTGGATGACTTTCTGAGAAATACAGGCATGGTGAGTGCTAAACTTGGGGATTTGAGGCTCTCATGGTCGATGATTTTCTTCTTTTTGATCAGACTAAAGTGGGCCTGCAGAGGCTCATTTGCAAATTTGAAGAATATGCCATTCTTAATGGGCTTAAGATTAACCCGAGCAAAACCCGTACTATGGTCTTCTCAAAGGGGAGAACGGGGAACAACAAAGTATGGAAAATAGGTGGTGAAAATATAATCAGAGCACATAAAATCGTCTATCTTGGTTTTTTGATTCTGGCCCAACCCTCAGCGATTGAACTTAGACGATTTCTTAGACATAAACTGCTCCCACTCATCTCCCAATCCCTTAGATTAGACAATAAATACTGCATGTTCTCCCTTAAGACTGTAGTAAACTTTTTTAAGGGTAAGGTTACTCCAAAGCTTCTGTACGGAATGGAACTTCACTACTCGGCACTTTTGACTTTTTGGGACTCTCTTGAGGGTATCTATTGGAGGAAAATTCTAAAACTACCGAATTCCATTCCAACAGTGGCTATAAGGTATGAACTAGGGCTAGTCTCACTGCGAGCCAGGATTCTCTGGAGGGTCCTTTCCCTTTTTTCATCCTTGCTTTCTCCTAAACCCGACACCCCCTATGCTGATGTGGGTCACATGATTTTTTCTCAGGGACCCTTAGTCCATAATCTATATCTCAATGCATTCAGTGATCTCTGCGACAAGACCTTGTCGGATATTTCTACTGATAGGCACACTCTACTAACGAATCCCAACAAGGTTAAGGAGTGTCTTTTCAGTCATGACTGGAGTAACACTATTGAAAAATTACATTTGTATCCCTCTTTGAGAGACCTACAATTCGACCATAAGAAAAGAGGCCTGCTGTCTTTTATTCTGACTCAATTTCCCAATAGATATTATCGTTCTCTTCTCATTAAACTCAGATGGAATCTCCTTCCCACCCAGGAAGTCTTACATAAAAGGAAGGAGTTTTCTGACTTAGTCGTATTTATCGTTTCTGTAAAACTCTGGGGGTGATCGAAACCTCTCGGCATCTCTTTTTAGATTGTACTGCTTTGACATCTTTAAGGGACAAATATTTATCTAGCTTTAATGTAATGGGTCAAATGGGGGTGGACAATCTGATCTGGTCACAGTGTCTCGCTATTTCTAATATTAAGGATGGACTTGCTGTGGCGGGTTTTATTAAAGCTCTAGATTTATACGCCCCTCTGTTATGATTATGCCCGTTTATATGAAATTTTCAATTCCTGAATGTCTATTTTCTATTTTAGAACTTTGAAATTTTTTAAATTTTAATGTCGGTATATTTTTTCAATGCTGCACTGTATTTTGTCCTGAACCGTTCAAATTTAAATTTGTCCCTTATTATTTGGAAATTGGATCTATGTTTTAATGTTTGTTTGTATATTCGAAATTTAAATGTAATGTTTTATTTCTTTCTTAAACTTTTTTTGTGTAAAGGTTTCTTGTAAACCATATACAATAAAATAAAAAATAAAAAAATAAGACTGCAGCTATCTTGGACATGTTCTTCCGACTTAACCTTCACTTCCTCTGTATAACTGAAACCTGGATCCCACTTCACAACTCTACTGTTCCTGCCTCTCTCACTACGTCCTCCTCCTCCTTTTCTCGTGTCCCTCGTTCCTCTGGTCGTGGTGGAGTCAGTGGACTCCTCTTCCACACTAAATACCTTTCTCTACCTCCTCTGTACCTCTCCCAACCTTCCCTTCCTTTGAATACCTCTACAAATCCTTCTCTTCCCCTCACCCTATCTCTTTTCTAATTATATATAGACCTCCTGGCACCCTTTCCTCCTTTTACGAAGACCTTGACCACCTCCTCTCTCTTATCTCTCCCTCTCCTTCTCCTCTCACCGTCCTTGGCGATTTCAATCTTCACCTCCCCTCTCCTCCTCATCCTTCCCCTCTTTTCTCCATCCTTGCCTCCTACCGCCTATCTCCTCTCCCTTCTCCTCCTACTCATTCTTCTGGCTCCACTCTTGATCTTATCTTCAACTCTACCTACTCCTCCTCCTCCGTCTCTATTCTACCCAACTATCTCTCTGATCATGCCTTACTCTCCTTCTCCCTTACATCTCCTCTCACTCAACCCTCTCCTTCACCCTCCTCCTCATCCTTCTTTCGAAGAGATCTCCGTAACTTTAGCCCTTCTCTCTTTCACGATACTTGCTCCTCCTCTCTTCCCCCTCTCTCCGACTTCTCTACTCTCTCGGCTAATGAAGCCCTAACCTCTCTGTCTTCATCAATCTCTTCTAGTCTCGATCAACTCTATCCTCTCTCATCCTTCCGCCCTACTCATAAGCCTTCTCAACCTTGGTTTTCCTCCCACCTCTTGTCCATGCATCGTCTCCTACGCCGCCTCGAGCGTCGCTGGCTCAACTTCCCCTCTCTATCTAACCAGACATCCTACTTCTCTTACCACTCTCTATATGACTCCAACCTCAGCTCTGCTAAACGCTCCTAATACTCTAGCCTTCTACATACCCAAGCCTCTCATCCTCGTCGTATCTTCTAAACCCTTTCTCCTCTCCCCACCTACTCATGACCCCTCAACCTCATCTCCCTTATCCCCTTCTGACTTCTCTGACTTCTTCTCCTCCAAGATTCTCTTCGCCAAAACATCACTTCCTCCTCTTTCTGCTACGATCCCCCTCTTTTCCCCCAGTCCCCCTTACCTGTATGACTGACTTCTCTCCTGTCACTCCATCTGAAGTTTCCCTTCTCCTGTCCAAATCTCACCTCACTCCTGCCCCTTCTGATCCACTCCCTACCCACCTTATTCCTAAGATCTACCCTCTCCTCATTCCTTACCTAACCTCCTTCTTCAATATCTGTCTCTCTTCTGCTACTTTCCCCTCCGCCTTCAAGCATGCTACTATCATCCCTATTCTGAAGAAACCTTCCGCTAATCCTCATCTTGTATCCAACTTCCGTCTAATCTTTCTTCTTCCATTCCTCTCTAAATTACTTGAACGCATAGTCTACCCTCAGCTCTCTGCGTTTGTTACTAACTTTTCTCTCCTTCCCCCCTTTCAATCAGGCTTTCGCCCTAAACACTCCCCTGAGACTGTCCTCACTCAGGTTCTCAGCTCCCTCCTCACTGCTTGCTACTCTAAACAATCCTCTGTCCTCATCCTCCTTGATCTCTCTGCATCCTTTGACACCGTTGATCACCCCTTACTGCCCAACACTCTTTCCTCTTTTCAAAGGCTCTGTCCTCAACTGGCTCTCTTCTTACCTCTCCCACCGCTCTTTTACCGTCTATTCTTCCCTTGGACTATGGTGTACCCCAAGGCTCTGTCCTTGGCCCTTTTCTTTTCTCTCTTTACACCTCCCTTCTCGCCCCTATCATCTCTTCCTTCGGTATTTCTCACCACTTGTACGCCGATGACACCCAGCTTTTCCTCTAATTTTCTTCCTTCACTCCTGACCTCCATCTTAAACTCTCTTCTTGTCTTACTGCCATTAAAAACTGTCGTATTCTTTCCCTCCAACACTATTCCTCCTCCTTCTCCCCTCCTTCTATTCACTTTCCTCCCCGCTAATCTTCCTCTCTCTGCCCATGCTCGTAATCTAGGCATTTACTTTGACTCCTCCCTCTTCTTCACCCACCATATTTCCCTCACTTTCCGTGCATGTCGCTACCACCTTTTCAATATTCGCAAAGTATGCTCCTCTCTCACCTTCCATGCCACTAAACTTTTAATCTCCTCCCTTTTCTTCTCTCGTCTTTTCTACTGTTCTACTCTCCTCTTCGGACTCCCTGCTTCTCATCTTGCCCCCCTCAAATCCCTCTACCACTCTGCTATTCGTACCCTCTGTCTTCTCTCTCCTCACAACTCCAACTCCTCCTCGCTCTCACATCTTGGCTGGCTTTCCTTTCATTCTCAACTCAAATTCCACTCTCTCTGTCTTGTCTTTAAATATCTTCATGATCTTCCTCCCCCATATCTCTCCTCTCTCATCTCATTCTTCACTCCCTCCCGTTCCCTCCGATCTGCAGATCTCTTCCTTCTCTTTGTTCCCACGTCCACATGTGCCTCCTCTCGTTTTCGCTCCTTTCAGCTCCTTGCCCCCCTCCACTGGAACTCCCTTCCTCTATCCGTTCCATCCCCACCTATTCTTCCTTTCGTGTCTCCTTAAAATCTCTTCTCCACTCCCCTCCCTGATTCTCTGATCCTCCTCCACCGTCCCCTCTACCCCCCTTTTTTATCCTCCTCTTCTTACCTCTCTCCCCCTGCTTCGTTTCCTCTTAAGTACCCTCTCCTCCTCTCTTGCCGTCAGTTTATTCCACTTCCTGTTCCCCATTCCCCCCCTCTCCACCCCCTCTTCCCTCATTTATCTTCACTGGCAAATTGTTCTAGTTGCTGTATTACTGGTTTGACTCATATTTTGTAATTGCTTCTACTGTTATTGTATTCTTGTTGTTATAATGGAAAGCGCTTTGGTGTAAAGCGCCATATAAACACAATAAACATAACATAACATGGTGTCATATGTCATGCATTTCTGCATTCTATTCCAGAGTAGTACAGTCCTAATATTGGGCTATGTGGTGAATAGATTGTTGGGGATTGCACTGTTCTGTTGGCCATTGTTTGCAGCCCGGTTAATTGGCGCTAAGCGCCAACACATAAAATAAGCAGTATTGCATAGCAATTTGCCATGCAATTCTGTAGGTTTGCTAATTACATTGACACATATGTAGCACAGATTGCTATTTGCCATGCAATTCTGTAGGTTTGCTAATTACATTGACACATATGTAGCACAGATTGCTATTTAAATTGCTATTTAAATTACCTTGTTCAATGAAAGCAGAGCTCACCCGACACTTCTCTCTTGCGCTCGGGGCTCCCTCCACCCTATTTCATCTGTTCACTGCACATTCAAAGAGGCTAATGTGAGATGGTGCAGCAGTAATCATCTCCTGCACTATTAACATTTCCAAAGGCCTGTGTGGGAGTGCTAGTCAAGAAATTCTGGCTGCAAAACTACAATATTCCACATTGTTGGCGAGTTCTCTGCGTATTGCTCTTTCCACTCTGCTTAATCACTTAGTTTCTTTCCTCTTATGCAAAGTAGTGATCAATAGTCCGATTCAGTCTGTACATCTACAGATCGACAGTAATACCATACACTGTAGTTAGCCTCCATAGATTGATTTGCTCAACGATTAAGATTGCATGATATATTATCTCCTGCGGGAGAGAGCTGGCCAATCTGGAGGCTAGGAACGCAAGCAAAATCTGTAAATATCTGCCCACATTTCATGCTTAGATGCTGTGCTGTCTGTGCCCAGCCTTCACCCTGTCTTTGAAGGAGGTGCCCCAGGCCAAGTCTACGCTGGAATTTTCACCGCAGTGACACACATCAACCCCCTTTCCACTCACTTGGCCGCATTCAAGTCCTGGAAATACTGATTTCCAATTGCAGAAATAAGGGTAATTTGTTTTTAAGGAAAGCATGAATTGCACAAAGCCTGGTTCCCTGAAACAATAAACAAAAAAAGTGTAAGAACCCCAGATGGCAACTCTGAGTGCTAATAGCGCTAAATATTGCTTTCATGGGTGTGCATGGCTGGAATACTGCGTTTGCGCTTACCAGAATCGGGATTGAGGGCCGTTAGCAGCCTTGCCCTCTTCCTAAAAGTGGTCATTAACACTATATTGAAAACAGTTGATATGAATGGCATCAAAGGACATCTTGTACACCGGAAGTTAACAATTACCCTGCCTGCTGCAAAACCATACTACGTACTTGGTCTCAGGATAGGACTTTACCATTGTGAACTTTTTGGTTTTATTAAACATCTGAACTTCTCCTTGCACAGCAAATGATGAGTCAAGCATACAGTATAAATGACACTGCTCTCTGCAACACTGACTGCACCCATCCACACAGAGCCTTGCCCTGAAAAATGAATTCAGAGCCTTGTCATCATATCTATTGATTTATTTGTGTACGTTCATGCAACTAGCCTTTTACATTTTACAGACAATTCTCTCACTAATGTCTTGATGCATTGGAGCCTGGAAAAAGATCAGCCAGCATCCAGCCTACTTCCATGCTTCAGGCCACTTGCTTTGGCCTACACAAGGCAAGTAGTCCTACTTGGCTAGATATAATATGATATTATTGGTTATTTATAACGTGCTTAATACCCAGAGGTTTCTAAGCGAGGACCCGGGGATTGAACCTGAGTTGCTCCGTGTCCTCTTGTTTCCAAGGCGAGCACGTTGCCCCTGAGCTATCCTCCCGAGGCTTCCAATTTCTACAACGGAGCAGTTGCTCCACACAACGATGGCTGCCACAGCATCTGCCACTTACACAGGGCCTTCCTGGCCCATTGTCCCGCTTTTGACAAGCTCCGATTGGCCATGCCGACATAATTTTACTGTTCCAGAGGGGAGCCGGCAGGTGAAGCCAGCCCCCCTCAAAGGGCCTTCTCTAAGGGTAGATTACCCTGTCTGACCCTCACGATTGATGACTGGAAGAAGATCAGCCAGCATCCAACCTACTTTCATGCCTCAGGCCACTTGCGTTGGCCCACACGAGGAAAGCCCTACTGGGCTTCCAATTTCTACAACAGAGCAGTTGCTGCACATGACAATGGCCGCCGCGGCATCTGCCACTTACACAGGGCCTTCCTGGCCCATTGTCTTGTGTCTGCCTTTGACACGCTCCGATTGGCCATGCAGACCTCCCTTTACTGGTCTGTAGTGGGACCCAGCAGGCAAAGCCTGCCCTGCTTCAAGGGCCGCCTCTAAGGGTGGATTACCGTGTCTGGCCCTGTACGGTCATGCCCACCTGGCCTACCTCCCTCAAATCGATGCCTGCATGAGGAAAAAACTGCATTCTCGTACACACGGCAAAGGCATTTCTGCCCAACCTTCATCTAACTCCCGAAGGTAAGAAGAGCTCTGTCTCTTTCCACTGCTGCCAAATTGTGCTTAACCTTACCATTGCTACATCTGTACCTCCTACGTTCCCGCCTGCCACTCACATCTTACCCACCTCACTGCCACTCTCTATAGCAAACTGCATGCTTTCCCATCCCATACTTTATCCACCTGTACTCCAGATCCCTTTACCTCCAGCCCCTGCAATTGATCCTCAGACTACATCTGGCAGTGTGCCGACACAGGAACAGGAGCATTGCCCTTTGCTGCATCCCACTGACTGTGCCAGCCCACCGCCCTCCTCTTCCACAAGAGCTCAATCACCCCATGAAGGCCTACTGACTTCCGTTTTACAATTCCACATCACTCCCAAGCAGTACGGCCCAACAAAACACCTCATCATAATCCCACCATGCTTGTGTCCATGGTCTCATCCTTGTTTTACACCATTCTTACCACCATTGCTTAACTATCATGCCCACCCTCGGATGCTACCTCATGCTGCACGACCCGATGTAGACAAGACACCCTCTTGGCCACCACTACACCTTGCCACCCCAACGCCTCCCTGGTTTCTAGCAAGAGTATTCTCCCTGCAACTACCTTGAAACCCAGAATGACCCACATGACACCTCACTGCATGTGCAATATTTTGCAGTTGCCCAAACTATGCCGGAGTACCGCCACGACACACTGACATGCATACACCTGGTCTCGCCCAAGACTGTAACATGCTCAGCATCCACTGAAAATGCGCTCTGCTAACCCAAGATACCTACTCTTCAAGGCTGCCCTCCACCTCAATGCAAAATTGACAATGGGACTAAGACCAAACTCTTCAGACCCCGCTACAACAAGAGCAAACAACAACCCACAGCGCACATAGTGCACAATGCTGCATCCACCACATCTCTCATCTTGAGTTCCCAAGACACCGCCTGTGAAGGCTTGCCCCCTCACAGATCACCATGCCTCTGTCATACAAAGGAACTACCCAGCCATGTCTGGGCAATGCACGACTCAACAGACTCAGAGCTAGAACTTCACAGCTAGCCCCCCCCCGCCCCTACGAGCTATTACCTACTGCATCTGGGAACATCAGACACTCCAGACCCAACTTGCGCGCAAGCTCACTACCAGCGCATCAATCACCCATTCATTCCTCTGCCAAGCGACACCTACCAAACTAAAATGGGCACTCGTCAACGTACGCTCACTGGGTGCGCATGCAATCGATGTACATTACCTCCTACTAGATCACCAGCTTGACATCCTAGCTACTTCGGAATCACGGTTACGCAATGCCTCAGGCCCACTTCTATCCCTGGCAATACCTCCTAACTATACCATCCTTAGGGCTGACCGCCTTAACGCCATAGGTTCAAAATGCTACTACTCAACCTCACTACTGACCCAAAAACTTCATAGAGCATCTTCCTGATATACCGCCAAACCAATGGCCCTAATCACCCTGACATTGACAGCCCTCTCCTAATCACACCACTCATTAAACCAATTACCAAATTCAATCATCCTAGGAGACATCAATCTCGTATGTAAGGATTCCTCAGATCCTAAAGCAGCAGCCCTCGCTCTTGCTTTAGAAGATATGAACTTCACCCAACAGGTAGATTCCCCTACCCACATCAAAGGCTGAATCCTAGATTGGATTCGAACAGCTAATGGTGTCATAGACATCACCTCCATCAATGAAATACCATGGTCTGATCACTTCTTAATCCTCTTCAATCTAGTCACTGGTACACCCATCATCACTGAGGCATCCACACTGAGTCAAGTATTTGCCAGAAACACCCGTAAGTTTATCCATGAGGGTCTGAAAACAACACACTTGGACTCACTAAAGTCTTACTGCTGAACCTCTAACAACCACCACCATGCCTGTCTCCACACAACCATAGATAAGCATGCCCCGATCATGGCAAAACACCCAAACCTCTCAATCCAAATAACTCCAGGCTCACTGATGACCTTGTCACACTACGCCGAAGAAAAAGAGCCCTTGAGCACTTTTTTAAAAAGCTTCCATCTCCTAGCAATCGCAATTCCTTGGCCATTGCTTCTCACACATACAAAATCACAAGTATCTCCACTAAAGCTAATGCCGACAATGAGCGTATCTCCAGCGCTGGTTTCAATTTCAAAGAGCTATTTTCAATCCTCTGAGAGCTCAAAACACCCATCCCAATCACACCAACTACCTAGGCGGACAAAACTTGGTGCACCACCATACAAGCTGTGACCACAAAAGTGATGGGTGGAAGGTTTTGAATGAATCTGTACCACTGGCGTTGCTCTGGGCAAGCTTCCACACCACCATTTTGTAGCCCGTCTGCGCCATTGCAAAAGGAGTCCAGCCATATGCAAATCAGTCTGGTACGCCCACCAATGGTAGCAGCCCAGCCTGAACTGTTAGGCCAGGTCCCCGCTGCACAGAAACACAAGCAACCCCACACATGTTTCGGCCTTGTTGGGCCTCCTCAGTGAGGTGCAACTTGGTTCCCTATGGCGCAGCGAGCAAGGGACCCACGTCTGGGCATACCCTCTCTCACATAGTGGGACAAGCTGTGACCACAAAAGTGATGGGCATCACCATACAAGACACCCTTGCACATAAAATTAACTATGTATGAAAATCAGTGTAAAGTAATCCAGCTCCCACACAAATTCTACTCGTTCACCATAGCATGGTCCAATGCCACACCTCTGCCCTCTTCAAATGTAACCAATTCACGGAAGAGCAGGTGCTTGCCACCATTCGCTCACTTAAACCATCTAACTGTAAAGGGGGGTCCTGTCCACATAGTGAAGTTCTATGCTCCCTCCCTATCTCCCATCATTACTGACTTTAACAATGCCTTGTTCTGCACTAAGAATGTCCCCTCTAACATCAAATCAGCATGGCTCACCCCTCTCCTCAAAAAACCTTCACTTGACCCTACCATTCCCAACAACCACTGCCCCCATTACGACAGTGCCCTTCCTGCTTAAGATACTAGACAGAGTAGCGTACACACAAGTTCAACTATTCCTCGAGCAAAATCATTTGCTAGGAATGAGGCAATCAGGCTTCCACCCTAAGCATAGCATAGAAACATCCCTCTTAGACTTAAACATCCAAATTGATAACTTCTGTGACTCTGGCATCCTCTTCCTCTTAGACCTTTCTGCTGCCTTCGATTTAGTCCACCACAACACTCTTTGCCAACACCTCAGCCAGAATTTCCACTTTTCCCTGGAAGCCACAGCCTGGATACACTGGTTCCTCAGCATACGCACCAAAAGAGTCTCCACAGCCTGGATACACTGGTTCCTCAGCATACGCACCAAAAGAGTCTTCATAGTCGAGGGTGCCACTTACCCGACCTCCGCCCCACTAGGTGCACCTCAAGGATCCTGCCTCTCACCCACACTTTACAACACATACACTAAGCCCCTATTCTTTCTCATTGAATCTTTGGGTACCATCTACACTAACTTAGCAGATGAGACCCAAATACTCATCCCCATCACAGGCAGCTACATCCAGGACAGCATCAAAATCAACATGTTGTACTGCACCATTCAAATTGGATGGTCACACACAATTTGTGTTAAAATGACGAAAGAGACAAGCTACTTATTGTGGGCTCCCCCTTCTGGCAAAAAACCTTGATTCCTACTTCACTTCCATCTGCATTGATGGTACCCCCTTCCAGGTCCTCAAACAAGTTAAAACCTTGGGGGTCCACATTGAAGCATAGCTGATGATGACCAGGCCTATCAGTTATCTCGCATCCACCATGGCCTAAACATAACGCTTTATATCTCTAAGCAGAACATTCTTGGCATCTGCATCATGCTCGCACAAGCATTGATCCTTTCCAAACTGGATTATTGTAACTTTCTTCCTACGGGCACCACTGCCACAAACCTGGCTAAACTTCAGCTACTACAAAATAAAGCAATGCAAGCTGCTCTATGTCTAAAGCGGCCGGACCACATCTCTGCAATAAGACGTGAGGTCCACTGGCTGCCAATCAAAGCAGAGATTGACTTTAAAACCCTAGCTCGTGCCCACAAGCGCATCCACAAAGAGGTGCCTACCTACCTCAATGACATTCTATCACAGAAACCTCTGCTGCGATCGCTAAGATCTAGTTCCAGCATCTGCCTGGTCACCCCACGCTTGAAGAGCAAAAGGGCAGGAGGTGCCAGCTTTGGGGTTATCGCACCTAGTGTCTGGAACACTCTCCCCACCAAAATCAGAAACAAATAATCATAAAGTGCCTTCAAAAAGATTGTAAAAACCTGGCTCTTTAATAAGTATGACTAATGCACTACGAATTGCTGGGGGTTTTCGGTTTTACTTGTAACCATAATGTCCCTTTAGCAAAGTTTTTTTCACTGAATTTCATAGGTTTTTACTAGTGCAACTTAACCATAAAGTCCCTTTAACACAGTTTTTTCACTGAATCGCATAGGCTTTTATTAGTGCAACTTAATTATAATGTCCCTTTATCAAATCTTTTTCTGTGAATTTCATAGGTTTTTATGAGTGAAAATGTTTTATATCACTGTATTTAAGTTATTGATTCCTCTTTTAACATATATGAAAGAACTGTAAACCTCCTTTAACAAACATATTTTTTGCAACGGATACCGATGTGTGTCGTTATCAGCAGCACATGCTCAGGATCCAAGTCATGGTTGAATTGCCTAGGGTATGAGACTCAACCATGACCTCAGCTCCACCAAACCACCCTTGTTATCCGTTGCAACTACCCTGCATCCTAGTTCAGTTTCCAGCAGAAGTGACATCACACGACCCTTGACCCCCTGATGACATCATAGGAAGTGATGTCATTTGACCCCACCCCAAAGTGATATCGCGGGAAGCGAAGGAACACAACCTTTCACCCGTTGACAAAACAGCAAGTGGCATCACATAGCATTGTACACTACGAAACATATGGTTACGATATCACTATAATGTGATGTACATTTCATGCATGAATGGATCACCATATGTATCGTTAAGATCAGTGTGTATAGGCCCATATTACCAAATTACTGTGAATGCAAGCAGACGTCCATCAGCAAATGGTAATGATGTGTTATTATATAGCACTTACGCTTAAGCGCTTTATATAGAAAAAAATATACACCCAATATCAGCCAACTTGTGTTGGTACTCATTTATCGACCTCAGAAGGATAAAAGGCTGAGTTGAGGCGTTTAAGAACAGACTAAATCAGTGACTCACCCCCTGAAGTGTGCCTGCAATAAACCTTTAATGAGTCTATAAATTATTTGATAGAATTCCAGAAAGACACATTATTTGGCATTCCTATTCTGTCTTATTTAGGGTCAGTGCTGAAAGTGTTAGACTTGTGGCACTACTGTTCTTATTTTTCTTCTTTTTATTAAGGGGCCTGAACAAGAAAGCCAGACACTCCAGAAGTAAAGAGCCACATGGTGCTGGCCACAGCCCAGGTGCTTGCATTAAAAAAAAAACTTGTATTCTTTTTTTTTGTTTTTAGAGGTCGCAATGGAGGCTACAGTGGTCACAAGGGAGACCTCAGAGGTCGCAGTTGCGACCTCTGTTGACCCCTAAATGACGTCCCTGATGTGACCAATGGCCAGTGCTCATTGCTTGCAGCCATGGCCAGTCTACACAATCCATAGGGCATGGGCTTCGGCTATGCCATATTCCCCAATAGGCAAATCAGAGTAGACATTTGTCCTTGCCAAAGGCCAGGCCCACTGTCCATGGACCAAAGTTATATCACAATTATTTGTACTTACATTTTGACACACTAGAAAAAATAAAACACAGGACAGATTTGCAAAACCGTGCTTTGAGGTCCTTGCTGATGCTCCTTGCAAATGTTTGCTGCAATCCTGTCTAGCACTTTGGGCTGTAGCCACAAGCAGATTTTTTTTTCCCATCCTAACCTATCCAATTTTGAAAAACCTTACCACATATCCGATCTCTGGTGGCCATGCCCACTTTCACCCCATTGCCGGTACTTCATGGTCATGACCAGTAGCCAGATTGTCCGGCTCATGGCCTTTGGCAATGACCCTGATAATCTGGCCGCTGCCGTCACCAAAGGAATATCACGATTTTCGTACCTACATAATGACACATTAAAAAAAATAAAACACTGACAGATTTGCAAAACCATGCTTTTGGGGTCCTTGCCAATGCTCCTTGCATGAGTTTGCTTCAAATACATCCATGTTTTATTTATTTTTTAAGTGCCAAAATGTACATACACATAATAGTCATTTAACTTAGCCCCCACTTGACAAAATCAATTCAGACTTTGTACAAACATTCAAGGTTGGGTTAAAATCTTACTGAAAACTTTTGTGCAGATTTGTCAAACAGCAACAAGGTTATAAGCCATCTAAAAATGTTGAGACTCCCCCTATAATGTTGCCCCCTCTTGACAAAATCCCACCAAACTTTGTAAAAACATTCAAATCTTTGTGCATATTGGTCAAACAGCACCAAATGTATAAGCCTGTCAAATATTTTGGGACCTCCCCTCTAATTCTGTCCTCTCTGGGTGAAACAGCACAAGACTTTGCAGAACCATTCAGGGTCAAGTCTGAAATGACATTACGTAATTACATGCAGTTTCATTGAGGGGCTCTAAAGTTATAAGCCATCCAAAAACTACTTTTCACTGATCCTGTAAAGCAGAAATATGCATGGTTGTCCCCGAACACCCGATTATTGGCTTTTTATGGCCATATCCCATCCCATCCTCATCACCTCTCACCTACCCAGAGATTGTTTCAGTAGTGCAATGTTATGTATTTTTTATATGTTTTTACTGCGATGTCCACGGACTATGGGCACAGTTCACCAATCCAACATAGCGTCCTTTTCAAAAGTTTTGACGCACCTCACGTTTTTAATTAACCTTTCAGTGGGTGCGTGTGATGTCTGCAAACGTCACGCTTCTCTCTAATTGCTCCAGAGGCATCCCTGGACTCCGAGTCAGCAAATGAGTCCGCAGACCAGAACCAGACATCACTAATTTATTTGTAACTACAGACATTTTTTTAAAAAAACCACTGGACGGATTTACAACAAATTTGCAAAAGCACTCTTTTGGGACAAGCCGCCATGCCTCCGACAGGTTTGGTGCAAATCCATTTAGCCGTTTGGGCTGTAGACACAAAACATGTTTTCTATTGTGTCTATGAGGATTTCAAACATTTTGGGACCCTCTATAACTTTGCCCTGCCCTGGACGAAACCACACCAAACTTTGCAATATAATTTCGGGCTGGCCATATACTTGTTTTACAAAGTTTGGTGAGGATTCGTCAAACGGCGCCAAAGTTATAAACTGCCCAAAATGTGCTCTTTCTATAAGTTGAGCAACCTAACCATAACTACAGGGCCGCTACCGCAAGCCCTGTAATATTCCCTGAAAAAACTTTAAAGTGCAGTTAAGTTGACCAGACTTAATGCAACAAAACCTTTGAAATTCAGTGGGAAGTCATGACCAACTTAACTCGGTACAGCCCTGTTGATGTCCCCCATAATGCCATGTCTCCCATAATGCCATTTTTTATGTCATGTGAATCCCTTCTCTTATAATATATATGTGCTCATGGGCTTTCCAACGGGAACGCGCCAATTTAAGCTGGTGTGGCCACGTCCACTGTACATGAACCCCCACTGTATATCTTAAAACAATTCCGGCCCACTTGCCATGACCTTTGGTGGCCATGTCCACTTTCCATATTGCACCATTCGGTTCCTTAAAGTTACCCAGTAGCCATATCCTTCAGCCACACCCATTACAGCCCACCTCACTGTAGCAGTAAAATTCAATTTTTTGTGTTCATCCAATTTCTTTAATTCTCTTTTTTCTAAAACCCCTTTTTCCCATATCCACGATTATATTGGCAATGCACTACAAATAATCATGGTTATCTGTAGGTGCCCGCTATTAACCATGGTTATCTGTAAAAAGCACACAAAATCCCAAATTCTTCCCTGCCCTCCCAGGCACTCGCCAAGTGCCTGCTCCTCTATGCATGCTCCCATCAAGTCTCCTTCCCGCCACTAGCCCTCTCCCATTCCACAACACTCCTCGTTTCGTGTGCCGCACTTTCATTTTTCTTTCATAACTGCAGTTATCCCACCGATTAACAGCGGTTATGCCCCACTCTCCCTACCACCACCCACCCTACCCCAATCAACTCTCTCTAAAAACCTAACTCTCTCTACATCCACCCACCTTAGCCAACTCTCTCTAAACCCCTACCAACTCTCTCTACCCCCACCCACCCAGCCTGCCAACTCTCTCTACCCCAACCACCCTACCAACTCTCTCTACATCCAAAACCCACCCTATTCCCACTCTCTCTACCCCCACCCACTTACCCTACCCCCACTCTCTCTACCCCCACCTGCCCTACACCCACCCCTAACCTACCAACACTCTCTCTTCCCCCACCCACCATACTGCCACTCTCTCTCTCTCTACCCCCACCCACCTACCATACCCCAACTCTCTGCCTCACTCACCCTACCCTTTCTCACCCACCCTACCCCCACTCTCTCTATCACCACCTACCCGGCCCCCACACTCTCTACACCCACCCACCCAACCTACCCCCACTCTCTCTACCTCAACGCAACCTACCCCACTTACCCAACTTGCCTACCCCTCTCACCCACCCTACTCACACTATCTCGACCCCCACCCACCATACCAACTCTCTCTACCCCCAGCCCACCCTAACCCACTCTACCCCACACACCCCACGCCCTCTCTCTAACTCCTCCACCCGCACTACCTCATCTCTCTCTATCCCCACTCGCCCAACCGGTTCTCTCTACCGCCACCCATTCTACCACTCTTTCTCTACTCAACCCTACTCTCTCTATTTACCCCAACAGGCACCCAACCACTCTCTCTCTCTAGCCCCACCCACCCTACACTGTTTATTCCCCCATGCACCCTACACCCTCTGCTCTGCCAACCACCCACCTTACTCCCTCTCATCCTTCCTCTCACACTCTCACTTAATGTCTTACCCTTTTACTCTCACCCTTTCTCTCTAATAGTTCCTATTGCTCATCATTGATTGCACCCTCTATCAATGGCTTCCTCCCTTGCACTATTCCCCTATTGCACAACTGCAACCCTTATTGCATCTTCCTTTGAAACTTTGCACTCTCCTCCTTGCACCCTGGTGCCTATAAATGCAATGAACAGCAGTAAACGCCAAAATGATTGACAATGCCAATGTATGTTTATGTTGAAACTAGTAGGATGCTTCCGTGGCAGTTGAGGCCTGATCCGAACATGATCATTCTGAGTATATTGGGAGAGCATTTGTTCAGACTTTGAAATGTCTTTTTAGCAACGACTTTGATTACAACCAAGAAGGACATTGCAAGGAGATGGCGGGGGTGGGGGGGGTTCCAGTGAGATCAAGTATTGTGGAATGGGAAGTAGGAATGGATTGCAGCATGAACTTTACAATTCTGATTTATTAAGGGAGAGGTTGCACAACGAAATTTGATGTGAATGATTAAACACATTGGGATCATGATCATGGACTTTAGGGCCTAGTGCATATGTGGTGGTTTACTGGTACCTCATTGCTCATTGTCGATCGAATCAGTGATAACGTGTGGTATCTGGCTTCATTGGGAAGGCTTAGAGAAGTGGGAGGGAACACCACGAGGGTTGCAATTGTGGTTTTGTTTTATTATACAAAACCCCAATAGAAGTCTTTACAAACAAATATGTTTACTTGTAAGTGGAAGGGTGGATCACGGAGCGGCCTTTGTGATGGTGCCTTTAGAATCAGCAGAACAGTGACTTATTCATGTTTTATTTTAGATATCTATTTTATTGTACATGTGCATATGGAGAGTGCTTTCTCTTTTATGTTTTATTAAAGTGTTTGGATACGCTTTCTATGGTTTTTTATATGTTTCATGCAACCGGCATAAATGGGCATATGAATGAAGGCGTGAGGAATGCATAAATTAGTTACTGGGGCCTTCTATTTATTTCTTCCTTATGCACTGCATTCTCATCAAATCATCATGTAAGTGCCCCGGTTTGTTGTAATGTCTGAGTACTTTTCTGAGAAGTATTTTTCAAAGGGCTGTTGCTTTTCAAAGAGTGACAGGGTAGGAGAAGAGATGAATGTTCTGACCGGATTGCTTTTTCTTGTCTTCTAGGGGAGTGATGAGGAGCTTTCTGAATATGAGGATGACCTGGAGGAAGTATCAGACAGTGAAGGAAGTGACTATGCCCCCAATAAAAGAAAGAAGAAAAAACACAAGGAAAAGAAAGAGAAAAAATCTAAACGGAAAAAGAAAGATGAAGATGACAATAATGAAGATGCTGGTATCAAGGTAAATACATTTCTGCTGAAGCAGGTTGCTCATGAGACAAAAATTATAAATCCTAATAATTATATAGAAAGAATTATACATGGGCAGCTATTGACTATTGGCATATATTATACCAATGTGTTCCGAGTGACATCTGATTGACACCCAGTGCTTGGGACACTGCTCCCCATATCTGGGCCTGATTCATGGAACGTTTTCCTATGGGATTGCGCCATTATAACACATAACACACTTCCATGAATCAGGCCCTATTCTTTATTTGTATGGCCGCCCAGCACCACTGTTCCACCCTCAGTGCTATCCCTTACGGAAAGGGATGCAGAATGAAGGAGGGAATGCCACATCCCCTCTGTCCCTGCTGTGATGACACAAAAGTTGATTATTCGTTCCATAATCTTCTGCAATGACGCGACAGTATGAGAATGCATTACTCACAAAAGTAAATATTTTCGAGTCATACGTAAATAACATTTCTGTATAGCGTTTCATGCCAGACTCCTCATGCTTCTAAGCACTGTAAAACTAGGTGCAGTTATTAAGCAATTTAACGATAACTAAATTTACAAGAAAAGATAATCACTTGTGCAAACTGAAAATCGGCCATCCAGCTAATCAATCAGTTCCCGAGAACATCAAACGTTTAACACCAAAATACTCAAACTCATAATGCAAATTGGAAAAACAGATTTTTCTTTAGCTTTTTGGATTAACGTATCGTATTCAGTATCAATCTGTCAGAGCAGTATTTTCTCTTATATTTTCTATTGGTGTTTTGAAGAAATGCGTGGGAGTTTTGCATTTGTTTCCATTCATGTGAACTTTCTCGAGTATTTGTAGAAATCTTTAGAATCTACCTACACGATTTATTATTAGGCCATGTTATCTGCGCGTTTTGAATTCTTTGCTGGATCTACCTGGATTCATTGGCTCACTTATCCCTTGCCTGCTGTTCCTTTTCTGCATTCTCTCTCTACATCACTTCCCTCCCTATTAGCTGCATATCAGTGAATAAGCTGCCAGTTCATGCACTGCTTCTCTCCTTTGGTTAGGCATTAACACCGCTTGTAGATTTGAAATAAGGTATTCAGTGTTTTTTTTACTATGAGCGCAGTATTAAGCGCGTTATAAAAGAACAATTATAATTATAATTATGAAGAGGAATCGTAATTTTGCCAGCTATTATTTGGAAAATGACTCCTTTTTCAAAGGAATATACCTCTCCCAAGTCATATTCATAGCCTGTGTTATTCCCAAGTACACCCTGGAAATAGGCTCTGGAAAGAGAGTTTGCAGTTCGTGATTTAGTAGCCAGATGTGATGGCATGGATTACGCCACTAGTATACCTGCTATTGCTTCAATGACCTGCATCTCCGACAAGTATCATCACTAGAGATTACTGCATTGCACAGGATATGACCGAATCAGCTGTGCCTTTAGTGGACTCATTCTGTGCTAGATGCTAGTGATATTGTCAGATTATTATTTCCTTGAATTCCTAGGGTCTGTAGGCGGTTCCATGTGTTAATATACCCACAAAAATATCGTGATACAAAAATATTGCCATATTTCTGCAGCGATATTGACCCATGGACCCTGTGGGGGACACCCACACAACCCACATATTATTTTAAAATGTGCGGGGGACACCCCCGCAACCACCGCTCCCACAAAATATCCTCCCCAAAAATATCGCCTATGGCGAGACAAACGACCATATGTATGGCAATATTTTTGGTGGGGATATTTTGTACGGATACCCTGTAGGCCATAAGAGTGGCTGCTTGCCTGTAACTGGATCGAGTTGACCTTTGTCCATTTCAGTGTAGCGATTTTTAACTACATTTGCATGCTCAAACTTCTCAAAATGTGGGGGGGCGCTGTTGCGCACATCAGAAAATGGCCACCTGATTTCGGTGCTCCGGCCCGTAATAATCCTTTCCTAAAATAATCCTGCACGGCGGTCCCCGTCTGGTACAATAATAAGCTCAGCTGTAGCTCAGACTACGCTCCACAACCCCTGTAAATTTTAAGCAGATTCGGGGAACCAGCACTGCGAAACACCGAGTGAAAGTTGCTGCGGGGTGGCGCTCAGGCACACGCCGGCTTGAGGAACCGGAGCGCTTGCCAAGACATACCGCTGAAAGGGCCGTGGGAGGAGCTTGGAGCCCGCAACCTCACACTGCATAGTCGCGCGCTCTTGGGGAATTACCGATCATTCAACCGCCCTGGCCCTGGTGTGCCCTCTGCCCGGGTGCTGCCGCGCAACGTGGCCGTGCGAACGGCGGACCGCCTGCCTCGGGCTAGCCTGGCAGATGCGAGAGCGGATCTCGCTGGATCATTGGAGGCTTTACGCGGGGTCAGAAGGAACAGGTAAGACCCCGCACCTGGTGCAGACGAAGCAAGAGGAACAGCCCACGCGTAACTGGGTGACAACGCACACTCCCACAGTTGGATAAAGCCCCCTAACCAACTGGTCCTCAGGAACGCAAACCTGCGGAGGCTGTGGGCCGTGTGTGTGGACAAAATATAACTCCCTTCTGCGCCCCTGAGTTAATGCTCGGCATCGGACCATCTCTTGCTTAGTTCTCGATGGCCCTGTGGTACAGAGATCCATCTGGGGCTAACAATAATAACAAACTGGTATAGCGTGCACTATCAACATTAATACTCATATATTTATATACACAGTGGCAAACTGGCATATGGGCCGTGTAACAGCCCCGTGAACTGACATTACCACTGTGGCAGCCAGCCCCTGCTGTGACCACCGTTGAGAGGACAGGTGCCGCTATACTCCAAATTCACGTGCTTCAAATAATTGCCTGTTGAGTACAGCCTTACACTGCTTGGATCACCGAGGTGGATGCACACACAAGGGGACCCGCTAGAGCTAGTCAAGCTGCCATAGCAAAGCCAGGACCATTGCTACGCTTAGCGGAGACGACCCGCACAGGAGCCCTTGGAGCCTGTGGTCAGGTGACCGTGACCTTGAGGTGAATAAGTTCAGGGGTACACCACGCTCCCTTGCATGTGAGGATCCTCTGAACAGAGGGATCAGGATTGACATGTGAGAGGTCACAATCCACCCCATAAACTGCTCTGCACCACCACTAATGCCGAACAAAAATCCGGCCTGACCACATCGACCCTGTATAAGTCCAAAAAGCGAGATCCAATGCACCAAACTCAGAATTTAATAGGACTCCATGCTGTGCTGAAGTGGAGCCGTCGAGACATTGGGATGGAGATACTGGTTCCCCAGCGCAAAGGTTCACGCAACGGCTCTCCATAGATTCACTACGAATATTAATGCCCTATCCTAGCTGCACCACACCTCAATTACATTGGCAAACCTCAACAGGCTGAACACCACCCTGTATTTGTAAACAACTTGGTTGAGACACCACTACTTGCCTCACTCTTAGCCAAAGGAAGAACAAAAAATAGGGGAAGCAACACTAATAACAAAATCATAGCAAGCGGAAAGCAACACTGTGGAAGTCAACCCATCATCAGGCAACGAGATGTTGAAAGGAGCGGGTGCAAGGAAAAAGGGCCCATGGACTCCTACACTAACAGCCAAACACCAGGGCCATTTTCGGATTCGATGGCTGCACCCCACTCACAATCTGAACCTGGCAGCAGCGAGAAGGAGGATCGACTGATGACGATAGTACAAAATGGCTTCCTGGCAGTCAAAATCAAACTTGATGACATTGTGGCCACCATTGGATCCCTAAAACCAAGGGTGGAGAAGGAAGGTTTACGAATAACGGAGGCGAAGGGCAGAATCTGCTCCAGTGAGGACATTATCGCTGATCACGGTAGAGATATCGCAGAACTAAAATGTGACTTCTCTAAGATGCAAAATAAATGCGAAGATCTTGAATCGAGATCCAGAAGAAAAAATATAAGTATTGTGGGACTTTCTGAATACTTTGGCAAGGGCCCGATGGAACCCCAGGTGGAAGCGCTCCTTAAATCACTTTTCGGTTCTGAAGCCTTTTCGGGCCACCTTCTTGTTGAAAGGGCGCACCGCACACTTGCTCCTTTGCCCAAACCAGGGGCACCCCCCCAAACAATAATTGCCCGCCTGCTCAATTATAGAGATAGAGACACGATCCTTAAAATGGCGAGAGAACACAGCACTTTGCACTTTGAAGAGAATCGCACCCACATATACCCAGATTTTTCAGCAGGAGTCCAAGCCAGCCGAAGATCGTACAATCCAGTTAAAAAGATGCTGAGAGAGAGCCAAGTTCAGTATGCAATAATATTTCCGGCAAAGATGAGAATTTAGCATGGAGGCAGAGCCCATTTCTTTGAGACTCCAGCAGCAGCGAGGGCATATGTTGAGGCCTCCATACCCCTGCCTCCCATGGGAAGGAGGCCAAACCAGAACGGCAGACCGCTCCCTGAAGAAGATAGACTAGATCCAGCAGACTGAGCGAACTCACACCAATATCCTTTTTATCTACAGCAATACTTCCTGTACCCCCGGGGACCCAAGCAACTTAGTGGTAATAGGGTCGTGAGCCCGGGGCAGGTGGCCATGTGGCAGCAACATGGCTACCCCAGGAGACTTCCAAAAAGTTATAAAGGTTCAGGTTTTGGGAATGGAGACACATCACCGGAATGGGTATGATGGTGCAGGGGGGGAGGGATGGGGTTGCACAGTTTGGTTATGTTAGGTAAATGTTTAAAAGCAGAGAGCCTTGTTGCATTGGGCGTGGAGGCACTGACAATCCCATCCTATTTCCTGAGACTCAGATTTTTGGATATAAAGAACTATGACGCAGGCTGACAAAGGTATCACCGTCAAACTCCTTTCATGGAACGTTCGAGGCCTCAACAACCCGATTAAGGGCCGAAAATAGCAGCATACATTACCAGACACAATCCACAGATCATACTACTTCAAGAAACACATGCATTGGGCCAAGTCTGTGCCGGTTATCTCCCAAGATGGGGCCCACTTAGACATTACACCCAATACTCGTCCAGGGTCGGACTGGGATAAGAAAAAGGCCCGGTCACCCCAAAAAAAGTGGCCCACCCCTCGCCTCAAAAAAGTGGCCCACCCCTCGCTTTACGACCCTTGACCTCTGATGACATCACTGTCATTTAACCCCACCCCAAAGTGACATCCCGGGAAGTGATGAAACACAACCTTTCACCCCTTGACAAAGCAGGAAGTGGCATCAAATAGCATTGCTCCTAAGTACACTAAATTACTGTGAATCCAAGAAGACGTCCAAGGCCAAATGATAATATGTTATTGTATAGCGCCTACGCTTAAGCTCTTTTTATAGAACAAATATGCATACAATATCACCCAACCTGTGTTGGTACTCATTTATCGACCTAACAAGGATGAAAGGCTTTTTGAAAAAAGAAAAAAAGAAAAATATGAAGAAAATAAATATTTTTATTTTCAATTTTTTGCTTTTGAAACTGGCCCAGGCATGGCCAGAAACTGGCCCCCACTCCCCAGAGACGATTCCGGCCCGGCCACGGGCCGAAAGGCCGAGGGGCCAATCGGACCCTGTACTCGTCCCAGGCCAGGGGGGTCCTTACATTAATTCATCTGAAACTGGGTTTCCGACTCCGGGACACCAAGGTGGATTCCCAAGGCAGGTATGTGTTGGTCTGGGGGGAAATGGCAGAGAGACAGGTTGTAGTTATTAACACATGGCCCCAACATCGATGACCCCGAGTTTTACAGTACTATACACAATATGCTAACTATAACAGATAACTCAGCGGTTATATGCGGGGGGGACTTTAACATGATACGTGACACAGATCTCGATAGGTCATCAACTGCTTCCCAACCAAGGCTGCCTCAACTATACAACAAATAATGTAGCAGATGTCTATGGTAGATATATGGCGAGTATTACACCCCCAAGAGAAGCGTTTTACTTATTATTCGTCAGTACACGACTCTGAGCCGCCGATCAGCTGTTCCTTCACAGACGAAGTGGCTAACTGTGAAATGTATCCACGCACACTCTCAGATCGTGCCCCAATATCTATAACCCTGGCTTTCCGAAACACCAAACCATATGTCAGAAGGTGGAGGATGCCCCCTGCCATGTTAAGAGACCCACAGGTGTGCGAGACGCTGCATATTGAAATAGAAGAATTGTTTTAATTAAACGTGCGATCAGTCAGCAGCTATGCCACGCTGTGGGAAGAGTTTAAGGTACGGGTGAGGGCTACCATTCTGGCAAAGTCCATCAGTCTACTCAGATCAGTTAGGCGAGAGTTGGACGAAATGGAGGCAAAGATTGAATGACTTGAGTTCGAATACACCACCACACATAGTACAGAATCTCTGGCAGACATACACACTACACTGGGCGAATTCAACAAACTTGCTGACTGAGAGGTCCAGTACATGGCCACACCGGCCCGGGCACGCAGATACGTGGAAGGCAACAGGGCTGGGAAATTCTTAGCTCAGATGCTCAAAGCCGAGAACCATCATGACCCCATCACCTGAATACAGACAACCAATGGTAATATAGTTAATCGAGACCAAGACATTAACAACACTTTTACTGAGTTTTATGGAACGTTATATTCTAATCGAGATACTAAATCAAAGGAAGAGATAAGAAACTATTTACATGCACTGGACCTCCCAACACTCACTTCAGAGACTGTGGAAGCAATCAAAGCTCTATCCTCAGGTAGGGCGCGGGAACAGATGGTCTGGGTGCTGAACTTTACAAAGAATTCCAAGATACGTTGGCCCCAGTGCTGCTCAAATTTTGGGAAGAGACGATGGAGCAGGGAATATTACCGGACACTATGCGCAAGGCAGTGATAACAGTTCTCCTTAAGCCCCGCCAGCCCGCAAAAGATATGGGCTAATACAGGCTCCTATCACTTATTAATACCGATGACAAAATGTTTGCAAAGGTGCTCGCGACCAGAGTACTGGCGTACATGCCCATATTGGTACATCCCGACCAAGCTGGCTTCATACCAACTAGGTCCACGGCCCTGAATCTGAGGCGCCTCTTTGGAGGGATGGCACAGATAAACCCAAAAGCTAACTGAGTCGTTGCGGCGTTGGATGCTGAGAAGGCCTTTGATTCGGTCTCATGGACCTACCTGTTTTCGGTTCTTGATAGATTCGGTTTCGGCCAATATTTTGTAAAGTGCGTTCAGTTACTTTACAGAAATCGAGGCGCGAAAGTGCTAACGAATAACACCATGTCTCCCTCCTTTCTATTACACTTGGGCACCAGGCAAGGTTGCCCCTTCTCCCCAATCCTATTCGCGCTCACAATTGAACCTATGGCCGAATACGTTCAACAGAACCATGCGCATAGAGGCCTCAGAATGACCGGAACCCCACAGATAAGTTCCCTCTATGCAGATGATACGCTACTATACGTCCCAAATCCAGAAGAAAATCTGGGCCCCATTATGGCTGATATCGAAAAGTTCTCCGAGTATTCAGGATATAAGATAAATGTCACTAAATCTGAACTGTTCCCATTAAATTCCATCATAGGGGACATCTCCAATATACAAGGATTCAAGTGGTCCTCCGACCACGTCCGATATCTAGGAATCATGGTCTGCAGGGATAAAAACATGTTACACGCTGACAACTACGGGGAACTACTACAATTTCTTTCTATTAAACTACAATTTTGGACCAAACTCCCGATCTGACTATATGGGCGAGTAGCAATACTTAAGATGGTAGTGCTCCCTAAGCTGCTATATCTTTTTTGTAATATCCTGATCTGGCCAGGTAGAGGATTTTTCGCAAAACTTAATGACTTCCTCATTTGTGTGGGGAGGGAAAACTGCACTGCTAAAGTGGTCCAAATGGAGATGGCCCCAATCCTATTCGCGCTCACAATTGAACCTACGGCCGAATACGTTCAACAGAACCATGCGCATAGAGGCCTCAGAATGACCGGAACCCCACAGATAAGTTCCCTCTATGCAGATGATACGCTACTATACGTCCCAAATCCAGAAGAAAATCTGGGCCCCATTATGGCTGATATCAAAAAGTTCTCCGAGTATTCAGGATATAAGATAAATGTCACTAAATCTGAACTGTTCCCATTAAATTCCATCATAGGGGACATCTCCAATATACAAGGATTCAAGTGGTCCTCCGACCACGTCCGATATCTAGGAATCATGGTCTGCAGGGATAAAAACATGTTACACGCTGACAACTACGGGGAACTACTACAATTTCTTTCTATTAAACTACAATTTTGGACCAAACTCCCGATCTGACTATATGGGCGAGTAGCAATACTTAAGATGGTAGTGCTCCCTAAGCTGCTATATCTTTTTTGTAATATCCTGATCTGGCCAGGTAGAGGATTTTTCGCAAAACTTAATGACTTCCTCATTTGTGTGGGGAGGGAAAACTGCACGGCTAAAGTGGTCCAAGTGGTGGAACCATTCTCGAAGGGCGGGATCTCGGCTCCGGATTTTGAATTGTATTATCTCGCTGTGCAGGCACACTTTGCGAGGTATTGGTACGACACAGACGACACAGCCACACACGTCCCCCTAGAAAAATATGCAGCATCTCCGACAAACCTTCGGTCTGTAATGTTCAACCCCAAACGCAAAGATTCCTGTGAATTCGACCCGTCAGTACTACAACAAGAGCATGGTTCAAGATATATAAAAGAATTGGCCTAATGACCAGGTATGACCCAGTGGTCACATTATGGAACTTTCCAGGCATAACAACTACATATGACAAAGCTATTCAGAGGGGATGGGACCCCAATCACCTATTCAGGTTGCAGAATATGTTCCCAGAGGACAGATATTGCGAATTGACTGATTTCGCAGAAGCAGTGGGCAGGGGACACCTAAAACAATTCCAATTTCATAGGATGAAAGCTGCTTTTACTGTCAAATGGTCCACACTCCCGATGGAACCGCCCACACACAAATGCATAAGTGCAATGACAGAAGTGGGAGGGCACAGGATTGGAGTTTCCGCATTGTATAACCTAGTCCAGGCACACTCCAAATCATGCAACAATATCAAAGAAACCTGGAAGCGAAATTTGGGGGTAGAGCTGGGCGAAACTAGTTAGACTAGATATTGTCAACTCACTAAGAGTGTATCTATGAACTCAGGCCTGCGATTGATCCAATTCAAGGTGCTTAATCAATTACATTATACCCCTGCCAGACTGGCAAGGTTTGTCGAAGGCTACTCAGACAAATGCCCCAAATGCAACACCCCCAAGGCAGACTCATACCATATGTACTGGGGTTGCCCAGAGGTGGTGAAATTCTGGGGGGAGGCAGAAATCCTCGAAGACATAACAGGTATCCCGGCAACTCCCACCCCCTTAAAATACCTGTTTGGGGACATTGGCAAGGTGGCTGAGACCACCAGACATTTGTTTAATATTGTCTGTGTTGTCGCAAAGAGAAACATCTTGAAATGCTGGAAATGTGCATGGACCCCAAAAAGGGAACAGTTTTTGAAGGACTTATCCATGGTAAACGAAAGTGAGGAGCAATTCATTATAACTGTTCCGCAGACGTGCCGGCCCAAGGACATATGGTCATTGTTTCGGAGCTACCTGTTGGATTTATTGCCTGACGGAGACGTGGATGTCCTTTCGCCATTTTGAGTGCTTGTAGATGTAACGATCTGTATTGGTACACTTATACTTATTGTTTGATACTGTGAAATGCTAACTGTTTTTGCTTCTGTTCCGATGTAACTCTCTCTGAAAGAAATAAAAGTTTTAAAAAATTAAATAAAACTTGTGACTTGTGTGGAGCCCAAAACGTTTTGGGTGGGTTCTACCCACCACACTGGTTTACCGTGAAAGTTTTGTATGAGTCAAACATCGGCTAGGGATTTAGGGTGGGGTTTAAGTCTCACCATCCAATCGGGTGGCCCCAGACTCGAGAGTCTGCAGGACTGCAGGAATTATATTTCCTCATGCACATAATAGCAATAATATATCACGGTGAGCAATATTTCAATTATGATATGGCACTATCTAATCTATTGAAGACGATTTTACCAGAATCTACCACTATTTATTGCTGTACTATAAAAAATCTTTGTTATATTCACAGATCTCAGAATAACCAAGTACTCTATACTTTGTTTAACAGCATTGCGAAATTGTTAGAACCGGGCATAATAAAAAAGCACAACTTTTTAAGTTTATAGTAGCTACTAAATATATGAAGGGCCTATACACTTATTTTACAATCTCGTGGATTTTCATGAACAGTATGCTCAAATGCGAAAGAATCCTCAATAATATTTGAAGGCCCGAAAATTAACCATCTGGCATACATTGTGCAGGATTAAATGCTGTTTAAGAAATTACTGAATATAGGTAGTTGAGTTTTAATTATCAGCCAAAACAGGAACGATGGAATTTACTACAATGAACACTAGCAAAGATATCCACACGTTTCTCACAATGAGACTGAGATTTGCATGATCATGTAGGTTTGTATATCAGCAACTACTTCCAGAGACAACATCACCACCACCCTTCCCAGTGTCCCCATCCGGATGACTGCAATGGGCTTGTATTTTAAGCGATGGGCCTTATGTTTTTTCCTGCCTTTTCTTTCGGTGATAGGATGCTCGTTTATTTTTAGAAAGTAAGCTTTATCATGTGTGTGCCTCTTCTTATTCCATTCAGGCTTTCACAGTTCTCTTTGGTTCATCCCTGCACATAGACAGCACATCTTTATTTGAATGACAACCGCCTGTGTTTTTCTCATCCTCAAGCACATGCTATATGAAAGTTCCCACCTCGACTTTAAACATTGTGTTAAGAACAGATGCCAGAAACTACTCCATATATCACTTCTTCGCAACAATGCGTGGACACTGCGAGAAGTTCAAGAACAGTTTTATGGCGACTTTCTCTGCTTCTCCATTGCCAGACATTTAATGTTCATGCATTTTGAACTTTAAATGTGTTTCTGATTACAATATGATCAGCAGTGGCAGCACCTCACAGAGTGTTGTAGCATACAGGCTAACCTGCTTGTTGCCCCCTTCAAAAGGCTTCAGTAAAGAACAAACACTGTCCAACATATGCCACTGTGTAGGTGTTAGATGGGCATCTTCCAGTGTCAGGCTCAAGCTATGTGGCACTGTTCTCACAGATGCTGCAGCATACGGAGGGCAGAATCTGATGGAGTTGGCACTGCGCTTTTCATTTGGTTGTAAAGGAGGTGGTGTTGCAACTGCTTATTGTGGGTTTTGCAGGAGTGAGACAAGTTGTCACAGACCTTCTGGGCCACATTTAACATCTCATCTGGGGGCAGGTACTATATTATGAAGTGGGTCACGATAAGGTGAAGGACATGGGCAGCTTCAACATTAGACCTATTCTTAGTTACCATAAAGCCACATTGTAAACCACAGAGAGTGAGCCAATGTGCTTCAAGCTCCTTTACATTCTCCCAGAAGTCCTTCTTGGACTTGCTTAAAACCCTTTCATATGCAAGGTGGCTCCGGGCAAATGGAATACTTTGAATGCTGTCTAGGGCCTTCCTAGCAACGGGTATGCGCTAAGGTTACTTGGAGTCTAGTGATGCCTATATCCCTATGCAATCCGTGCCGTCAGCAATGATCTACATGTCCATTCTCTGGTCGAGTTTCTAACTTGCACAGCCATCTTCTTTCATAGCATGGTTGTGAAACTAAAGTTTGCCCTTAATAGTGCATACTTGGAGTTTCCCAGTGTGGATCTGCAAGGCCAAGGCTTGTCTGAAGCCACAGTTTTCAACAAAGAGGCAGAGCCGCAAACTATTGTCAACATTACACCATTGTTGTCATTGAATAGACAGAGTGTTCATGTCTTTTGTGGTATTTTGTAAAATGCTTTAGACCCTCAGCAACAATGTGCTGGGATATTTATGCAAAAATGGGTTGTTTGCATGTTGTGGGACTTGCAGGCACAAGTTCTGTTCTGACATGGCTTGTGAAAACCTCTAAAATCACCAAAACGTTGTGATGTAAAGGTGGCGCAAATATGCCCATTGTCAGCAGTCGAGGGGTGGGAGGCTGCACTGTCATATGTTCCTTTTGCCAAAACTGTATATTATGCCATCTCGTGCGGGCCAAAGGGGAAGAGATGCCCAAATTGGTTCCTGGCAGAATGCGGCACAGAACTGCATGAAAGGAACTCTCAAAGATACACCATTAAAACAAAGGCTTTTATAAACAAACAAACTAATTAGCATCAAAGCACATTGCAACATTAGGATAGTGCTCCATGTGAAGCTGATTGGTAGAGCTACGTCTTTCCCCTATAGAGGGACATGTGTAACCCCACTATGATTGGTTCTTGTAAACCTTATCACACCACCTGTCACCACCTCTGTGACGTCAGAGGCCAATCCCCAAGTCCCACATCATAGTGCCAAAACATTGATACACTTGAGATGACCAGCAGTTCTTTATTCATCTCCCGCTGGTCGTCCCCATCCGTTTCTCATGGGAATAAACCGATCATGACACTGGAGGAGCCTTGAATGATTGACAAGTTACTGTTTTAATGTTGCATCTTAGGAACTCTTCGAACTTCTTCCCATGCGCACATGTAAAAAGGGGCAATTAGAAACAGCCATGAGACATTTTTAAAGCATCAGTAGACCAGTTTCATAAGCTAATCTGCTGAATTATAAAATGATTGTGCACTCACTGCCTATCTCCAGCACCCATGAGCTTCGCTTCCTGACCTCAAAAGTATCAAAGGCTGTTAATTTCTAACCGTATGATGCTTGGAACATGCAATTCACAATGTGCTGCCAGCCTCTGTGACTTCCAAGCAAGTTAATAAAATGTGAATTTGTTTCTAGTAAAAAGCATGCTCTTAGGCCTATTTACAGTGTTTCCGTCTAACGTTAAGCCTGTATGCTTACCTGTAACCCAACTTTATCTCCTATATGTAATTTGCTTGAAATACAATTATTTAGGGCTTTCTCCAGCCTACTACATAGAACTGTGTGGCTATCAATGAAGCACCCTCCCATTTTAGTGGGCTAATCCCACTGCAGATAAGTTCACACCTTTTTAGTGTGCTGAACTTGCATTTTTACCACATTATTCCCCCCTTTCATTGATCCATTAATAACTAACTCTTTTGCTACTCCCAGGTCCCACTCTGCTGTTCTCTTTTTAGGGATTCATACTCTTTTTAGTCTGCTCATATTACCTCCATCTTCTTCCAAGTCTTCCAATGATCCCTCTTTCAACGCACACCGCAGCCTATCCTTATCACATGAAATTCAATAGGCATCAGAGTTCTCTATATCTCCTGGTGGCATTGTAACCCATTCAACTTCATTATCAACTTCTTCAACAGTGGTTAGTTTGTAAGTGGGCTTATTTTTATCATTCACCCCATCAACATTCAGGGGCAGCATAAGCAATCACCCAGACAAAAAGGGTGTCCAACCAATTGTACGACTGCACTCGATTAGCTTCATTTGTCATCTTCTTATGGAGTGTCTGTATTTCATTAATAGCTGCTCTCAATGTTCCATTCAATGCTTCTCCATCGAGTACTATGGTACAACAGCTGCTCCATATCTTGGTGCAAACTCCTCCCTCTACGGCAGTGAGAAGGTCCAACACATACCTATTCTGGAGACGCAAGAAACTTAGTGCTGTCAGCTGTTCATTTACTGCATTTAGGCCTTTTGCTGTTGAGTTGGCCAGTCGCAGTAACTCATACCTGGTGAGTTGCAGCCACTTGTCATTAGCTGCAGTTTGCACGCCAGGAAGCAGTAAAGAAATGAAAAAAGTGGTTGCCTTGGAAAACAGTCGAAACTAAGCAGAAATTGCTGTCAGATTTTCTGCACTCTTCTCGGACCAATAGTTGTTTGCACCTTGTTTTGCTGCACCACATTTTCCTTCGGCATGATTGAATGCTCCTTTAACAAAAGCCCCATTTAGTTTTTGCTTCGGGGCACCATCAGCGTCGTCTGGGCAGTGTAACAATTGAACAAACCCCACTCCAATCAGGTTGAAGCTGGGTGTAGACCTTCGAACCGCATGTTCACCACAGGTCCATGACGACAGCTCTCCCCTGAGTCAGCGCCACACTCCTCATCACCGTAGGACAGCCGGTGTTAGTTCCCTAATGGATGGACCCACTGGACCTGAAACACAGAGGTAATCGTGTACAGCTCTTTATGTAAACTGGTTGATGAGTTTCACCTATCCAAGTCAATGCATGCACCTACTTCCCCCAAACTGCCTTGCAGAGGGACTTTCATCTGGGATTCCCCACCTCAGAAATACCTCCTTCACCAAAAATGTTGCAGCTCACGGGGCGTCATTACGGGCACACAGACCAGCCTCAGGCCAATGTGAAAACGGACATACCACAGTAATCATGTACCTATAAGATAACATCTGTCTTGCATATCAACATAGTCTATATGCAAAAGCCGGAAGGGCCCTTACGGTCATAGTAATGTCCCTTGTATCACTCTCAAAGTGTGACCAGATACACATTTCTGACAAACTATACAATTGTTCACAAATTCAGACACACATTTATGTAAATTTGGCGCAAACCAGTCCTTACTTATCCCTGAAGCCACATGCTCTTTCGGTATGTGGGCAGGGAAGTGAAGCTGTTCCAGGGCCACAATCAACAATTGTATTGGCATTGCCACCTTACCAGGGCTGTCTTGCCGCCAAATTAAATCTATTGGAGACAGAGAGCACCCCCTTTTCTTCGCTGTAATTCTATTATGTGCACTATCAGTGTTGCACTGAAGCCCTCTGGCAGTGCATTTTGTTCTTTAGTTGTTTTCATCAATGCTATGAGTGGTATTATCACCTTCTCGCCAGGGAACAGCAGCACATGTGTCGCTTCTGCACCCATGATGGGTTTCGCATTTGATTATTTCCAATTCTACCGGGAGTGGCAGCATTTCCATACTTTATTTAAAGGTGCTGCATGTTGGAGCTGTGTGTCATCACTTCTTCTGAACCATCTCCTTTCCCATCTTGCTAGTCCTGAATGTACTGTAGACATTACGGACGCCGAATCTGTAAAGATATTTTCTGCATGTCCTTCTGACATGTGTAGTGCCTCAATTAATGCAACCAATTGTGCCGCGTGTGCCGAGTAGTGTGCTGGTAGTCGTGTTTGGGAGAAAACTGTGAAGTTCCCTTCTTTGTTTATTCCATGTTTGTCTCCTACTACTGCTGAACCAGAATGCCATTGTCCTGAATATGGGTCGTTACTTGAAGACCCATCAATAAAAATAATGTTCCCCCCCCCCTCAATTACTTCTTCTTTTACCAGGGGGTTCCTTTCGCTCCTGTCCAGGTATGCCACACAATCATGTATGTAATCTCCTTCCTCTATTGGTTCTGCAATTAATTCTGCTGGGTTCATCGTCCTGCATCTTAAATTTCTATTGCAGGATTTGTCTGTATAATTTCATAACATGATGCTCTGAGTTGTCAACCTTGATTTGGGCCTTTCTAGTACTGCAAATAATGCATGTTCCATGTACAAAATGACTGGACATCCCATTATTATTGTAGATGCCCTCTCAATTGTGAATGCAGTGGCCGCCAGTGCATGCTCATAAGGAAAGTGTCCCTGCATCACTGGGTCAAGTGATCCACTGTAGTATGCCAGTGGCTTGTGTCCCTGTACCTTCTTTTGTGTCAGAACGGCTGTCATTCCTTTACCGTCTAAGTGAGAAAACAAAATAAACTTCTCTTTGTAATTGGGTGTGGCCAGTATGGGTGCATGTACCAGCTCATTTTTGAGCTCATCAAAATTTTCATTCATCATAGCTGTCCATTTTATGTTGCTTTTGTTTTTCTGAGCTTCCTTAAGTGCCTGTAGGAGCGTCCTGGTGTATGTGGAGTAATCGAAGACCCATGCCTTACTGTAATTGCATAGATGCAGGAACTGTTGCATTTCCTTCACTGTCTTAGATCAGGGTGTTTTATGTATTTCTTCGTCCCTTTATGGTGTTATTTTTCTCCAATCTGCTAATACAATCTGTCCCAAGTAAACTACTTCTAATACTGCAGTTTTTCATTGTCTACTTTGTACCCCTTGTCAGCCAGCAACATTAGTAGTGTCACTGAGTCCTCCCTGCACTCATCTTCTGTTGTGCTATGCACTAAAAGGTCATACATGTATTGTATCACTATACTTGCTACTTGTAAATTGCTCAAATCCATTTCTATTACTCTGTTAAATATGCTGGGTCCCCCACAGTAACCCTGGGGCATTCTTGTGTGTTCAAATCTGGTCCCGCTATATGTGAACGCAGTGAGATACATGGAGTCTGTTTTGCAGGGCAATGAAGAATAAAGCATTCTTCAAATCCACTACTGTGAAGTAGCGTGTCTCTGTTGGGATGCTGCAGAAAATTGTCACCGTCTTTGGAACTAGTAGAAATCCTGCTTTAATGACATGGTTAAGAGAGCAGAGATCCTGTATGAATCTCCACGCCCCAACGGTTGACTGTATTGCATGGTGATGTAGATTCCTTTATTATACCTTGCTGCCATAAGGCATGCAATGTCTCATATATACCCTCATCTGCTTCTCATGAGAGGGGGTATTGCTTCACTCATGGCAATAGTGCTCCTTACTTTATCTTAATACGCACTGGGATTTTCGTGTCGGAAGCGGCCTATGTGTGGTTTGGTGCTGTGTAAGCTCCGTCTGAGCTTTGAGAGGTGCGGCTTGACACGCTTGACGTGCGAAGAGTCGTCCAGAGACGCTGCAAGGTTCTTTCCTCGTAACGCTCATAATGCTTGTAACGCTGGGCGAAGTCAGCGAGCGAAGCAGGGTAAGCGCGGTGCTGCCCGGGGGCTGGTGGCCAGGAGCGGGGAGCTGAGAAAGGGTACTGCGGCTGCGGACGGCTCGCCTGCAAGTACAAATCTGATTATTTTCCCGCCCACGACTTGTCCTTTACCTGCGCGGCTCCTGACATTCAAGTGGACCAGTTGGACCAGATGGAGCGGAGGTAGGAGCTAGCAGTTGCACGCCCTGAGGTATCGATAGAATACTGTGTGACTACTCGCAAGGCATTATTATATGCTTTGGAAAAGTGGAACAGCAGCATTTCAATCTTTATATCTGCTACCTCCCTTCTTCTGGTTATGGCTGTGTTCTAAAGGCTCTTGAATGCCCGCGCCTGCTGGGCTGTATACATCAAACCGTGTTGGTGATGGGATGAGGCAAATGCTCTTTTATTTCGTTGATTTTCACCTTATTTGACTATTGCCCTTCTGCCCACATCAGTGCCTCTCTATTCTACGGGGGCCCGAGCTAGGGCTACGATGGCTCGTGGGTATACTTATTAGTGGACTACAGCTTGAGGAGGGTGCTGGGGCAGATATTGAGCACCTTAAAAAGTTGTTATACTCATGGCAGCACACAGTATATAGTGTATAGTATATGACGTGATAGTCCTTATGTTAAACTAGGACTTGCTGCATGCACGTGGGTTACCAGTAGGAGACTGCGGGGAGAGTTCCCTTTGATCCTGCCCACTACTCGGTGCAATATTCAAACCGCCCAAGCCTTGAAGTCCACAAATACACGGGGGCACAGGCTTACAATGCCAATAACTGGACAGATTTTAGTAACATCGCAAAGACTGCTCAATCAATGTTGATTTAACTTTTTTACGGAGCCTTATTAACCGATTAATATCCGGAGTGTGACTAAGACAGTCCTGGTACTTGCCTTTAGCAAATAAGAAATAAGTAGTGCATATCATATGCCTACACGTAAGAAGGCTCACCAGGCTCACTACAACATTCAGAGAAACACGAGGAGTAATACATCTATTGACGACTGTGCAATGTCCAAAGACAAACAAAAAAAAACAAGTACCCTTAACCAAAGGAGCAATCACAGACTTTTTTCCAGTAAATGCTCATCCTGAAAACAACTCTACGACCATGGATGAAGCAGAGGCCATAACTGTTAACAATACTACTCCTCAGGAGCAATTGAGCTACGGCGACATTGATAACAACTCACTGCTGGAACTTTGTCTATCCATGCAAAGATCCATGACAAAAGCAGTTGTAAAGGTTGGGCAAACACAACTGAGCGATCACACAGCAGAAGACTTTCAACCTCAGAGAACCGGATCAGCGAGACTGTCAGCCTTGCCTAATCTGAACATACAGAGCGAATCTGTCCTGGAAGGAAGAGTTGTCGAAGTGAGTAACACTACATCCACCAGTCCTTCAGACATGGCTGAGCTGCAGTCTTCCGTAGCCTCCTTACAGTTTGCTCTTAAAATTTTGCTTAAGATGTGCGGGCGTATATTGGAAACAACAACTAGCCTGATACCTCAAAATCCTGCTAAAGTGACAGCGACGGAGACAGACTCTGTTAAGTCGGTAGTCCCAGATATTGAGGTATCTATAGCCAAGGAAAATTCAGAGTCAGATCCTAATATAGCATCTACACCAGACGTATTCTTCTCTCGCAAGCAGCAGAGATTAGCCAAAAGAGCGGCAATGAGGAAGAAAGCATGTGTAGTAGCTTCACCATTACCAGACACTGCACCCTTAGGCAAGGGCATCAAAAAGGCAAAGAAATCAGCTGCAGGCGGGAAAAAATGCAACGACAAACAAGCAGGCTATCTAACGAGCTGGCTTTTATCGGACAATGAGGCCGAATGTGATGGAGAGGATGGAGACTTGCCTAACATTGGAAACTTAGGTCCCCCTGAGGAGTCAGAGGAGAACCCTACAATGCCCAGCAAACTCAACAAATCAGTTGACAATGAAATGAATAGAATGAAAGCAAAGGGAACTACCAAAGATAACCTGGCTACCCAATCCAATAACAGGATATGTCTCATTAAGAACCTCTACCAACAAAGCAAATCGAGCTGGTTAACGAGAACTGAGCTAATGACCAGGCTCAAAGCAGTACCTCAGTTACGGGTACTAAGATCCGAAGATTTTGAATTCATTGAGCCCCTAAAGTAACTAATGCAAACGTAACTGCTATCCACTGCAAATTTATCTCATCGGCCCAAATGATACGTAGCTAGAAGGAAAGTCTACGAGTAGTTGATATCAAAGTGGACGCCGATCCCAACTTGGAAGATCCTAACTGGCCAAATAAGATCACTGCAGAAACGCAAGAAATGACCGGCTCCCCGCCTATACCCAAAGAGGACCAGATTGAGATAACTGATATTCAGAAAGTCCTAACCTGGCTTACATCTTCTTTGTCAAAAGTGGTGAGCTTGAAGTGAAATTCTACAATTGCATCTTGGAATTGTAGAGGGTTTAGGCATTTGTTTTCCCCTATGGGGTCTCTCCAACCTCTCACTAAAAATATCTGCATATGTTTACAAGAAACTTGGCTGACTTCAATTACAATCCTCAATGGATATACTATTTATCAGGCTTTGGCTAATAAGGGAAGGAGGGGGAGACTCTATGGGGGCCTGATTACTGCTATTAGACACACAGTTAAGTCACGACAGATAGAGACCTTATTTAATGATAAAATCCTTGCAGTGGAACTGGAGGCTACAAGTGAAGTCTCCGGTGAAAGTATTCTGGTAATTAATTTGTATAGCCCTCCAGGAGGACAAGATCCCTACAGGAAGCCATACATGAGTTGTTAGCCGCATGGTCATTGATACAGGGAAACAAACTGGTAATTATTGCTGGAGACTTTAATTTAATTGTCATATGAAAGGGACGACTGGTGCTTCCACCAGTCCCTTACTTAATTTTAAAAGTATTATGAAGCACAACGTAGAAGACTCGGTGGGAATATCTTGGCTGAATTTCTTCAATAAATGGGATTTGGTGATGATTAATGGCAGAACTCACAGTGATAACCCAGGAAATTACACATGGCACAATGGGACAGCTAAAAGTACTTTGGATTACATATTTGTAAGTCCAGAGATGGCCCTGTATATTACTGATTTAAAGATCGCCGCAAATGATTGGAGCGACCATTCCTCGCTTACTTTGAAGTTTAATGCTGGCAGACCCAAATTGATTACCAAGCCACTGGGAGACCTAACAGTCAACTATTCTGGTACGCAAATACGATGGGCTGATAAAAACATCAGTGCAGCAGCAGGCATGGTTCAGTCCCTGTATAGCAACGATTTGCACCAGTTCCAGAATATGTCTTTAAATGACATTGAACATTGGATCATGTCATTTTCTACAATGCATGCGACATCCACTTTTAACATGATAGCTAAAGATGGCAAACTTCCAGAAATCTACAACAAAACTATCAGGGACGCAAAACGAACTCTAAGAGCAGAAGTTCGACGAGCAAAACTAACCAGCTTATCACCAAGTGCCTGCCATACCACCTGCGGAGCTCTAAAAAACAAGTATAGAGCTTGGGTTAAATCTAAAAGGATTGCACAAAAACACAAGCGATGGCAGAATATGGTGCAGATTATATGCTCCAAGAACAGTAGAAGCATATGGTCTTTACTTGGTCAAACAAGGGGATGTGGTAAAATTGATATGATCAACCCTATAGGTGCAAAGCAATGGACGGATTTTCTTGCTTGCCGAAACATACCTCACAGTGAGGTGGGGCACCCGGCAGCAAAAGTGACTCCGTGGACAACTCCCTTTAGTGTCACAACTGAGCACTTAATTCTGAAAATCAAAAGACTCAAATCTTCACGTGTGCCTGGTCCTAATGGCTTATCAAATGCTGTACTGAAAAGTCAACCTGAGTTCTGGGCCAACTTACTAAAAATATTATTTGAAAAAGTGATGGCGGAGGGAAAGATTCCCAATTCATGGCAACTCGCCTATCTAGTACCAGTCTTTAAGAAAGGCGACAAGAAGGACCCCCGAAACTTCAGATTGTTATCGATGCTAGATTGTACAGGTAAAATGTTTGCATCTTTACTTCGAGAAATTAGAGGAGTGAGCAAATAAAGCTGAAATATTTAACTCCTTTCAAAGTGGTTTTAGGAAAGGTTATTCTACGACTCAGAACATCATCATTCTCAATATTTTATGATCAAAGGCTTTGAAGAGCGGCAATCCACCTTTATATGCCCTGTTTGTCGACTTTCGGGCAGCCTTTGATTCGGTTCGAAGAGAAAAATTGTGGGTTAAATTAGAATTATTGGGCTGCCCTTACATACTGTTATATTACCTAAAACTACTGCATGAGAACAACTTGGTGGCATGTGGACCTGACAGCCAGGGGAATATGACTCCTGCAATCGCCCAGAACCGAGGAGTTAAGCAGGGCTGTGTTACGGCCCTGTTTTTTTTCAACCTCTTCACGTATGACCTACTTATTATCATTACCATGGAACATAACTGTCCTCCTACAGTTGGTATAGCCCACTGTCCGGTACTAGCATATGCCGATGATCTCATAATCATGGATCATACATTCAGCGGACTCCGAAGATCAGCTATGAAGCTATGGGAGTATGCAGCGAATAATGACCTGGTAATCAACCAAGAGAAAACCCAGTTAATGGTTTTCTCTGGCAAGAAGATCGCCCGCCCCCAGCTTATGCTGCACAAAGTGGAAATTAAATATACTCAGCAATATAAGTACCTGGGTGTTGAAGTGGAGGCAAAGAACGGCTATAATTCCTGTATTCAATCAAGGAAAATCAGGGCTGCTCAAGTAACATCACTTATAAATCAATTTTCAAGTAACAACTGTGGCCTCAGCCTATGTGGAATTCGCCAACTATACACACAGGTTCTGACCCCTATGGTAGTTTATGGCCTAGAGGCATTGCTACAGATGGACATGAGATGGCTGCAAGTGATTGAAGGGAAATTCTGGTGGAGAATACTAGGACTTCCCCAATCTATCCCAATGGCGATACTCAGACTAGAAGTTGGAATTTCCTCTTTAAAGTCCATTGTTCTGAAAAGGAGAACAGAACTGTATTTAAGGATGAGTAATAACCCAGAGAATCAGCTTTTGAGAGCTATTTACTCAGAAATCTCTAAAGAAGCAACCAACTGCCACCTGAAAACTACAACTGAAATATATCTGAGGGAAATTTGTTGGACTAATAGAAGTGTTAAATTCACCTATCCCTTAAAAATTGCTCTGTCAAAAAAGGTTGACCTCAGGGATTGGCTCGATAACTACAATCATCTTGGGTCACTTCGTAAATATCAATACATTCATCATATGCTTTACTCGTTTAAACAAATGCAGAATTATCTGAATCTTTGCCCTTCAATTAAGCTTAGACGCTTCATACTCTTGCTGAGGTTGGATAACTTGCCGGTATTGACAAATAGAAACATCTATAGTGCTCGACCTACCTTGGAAAGAGCATGTCGTGTATGCAAAGATGGAGGATCCAAAGAAACTTCAAAACATTTATTGACCTAGAGGCCGATTCATGGAATAATTAGCGCGGCGCAAGTGGGCAAAAACGTGCGAATCGCAGTGGAATAGCGAAAATCGCAGTGAACGTGCGAAAATCGCACGAAAAGCAGCGCACGTCGATTCATGGAAGTCCGTGCGCGAGAAAACCAGTGGATGTGCGATAAAAAGTGCGCGGCGCACGTTAGCGCACAGGCCATCTAACAGCGTGCGCCAGGTCACAGCGAAAATCGCACAGGCCACAGCGAAAATCGCACATAGCGAGGCGCACGCAATAAAAGTAGGCGGAACACGGGCGTAACACTCGGAATGGGGAACAACTTGCCAAAACGTGGGCGTCACGGGGGAAGTACAGGGCACAAGTGCGCGGAACGCCCACACGCTCGCCTACAACACGTATTCATGGAATAGAATAGGGGAAAAAAGCGCACGCTCAAACCAGCGCACAGGCACAAACACGACCGCCACAAGAAAGGAGGCGGTAGCGTCTCTGCGGCTGTAAGAAATGTGCGCCAAAAGGTGCGCCAACAAATAGCACCTATATACTGCCATGATGAATGTCCCATACTGTGGCCCTCCAGGAAAAATGACGTGCAAAGGGGTACCCACAAACACGGACACCCGCAGACAAAAAATACGTGTGCATGTATACCGGGGTGCGCGGGAAGTGTCACACGCGATTTGCAGGGTACGTGCATCACAGGGGTTCGCGTGAAGTTATTCACGCGATCGGGCCTGGGGGAGCGGGCTACGTGTATTACAGGGGTTCGCGTGAAGTTCCACACGCGATCGGGCCTGGGGGAGCGGGCTTCGTGTATTACAGGGGTTCGCGTGAAGTTCCTCACGCGATCGGGCCTGGGGGAGCGGGCTACGTGTATAACAGGGGTTCGCGTGAAGTTCCTCACGCGATCGGGCCTGGGGGAGCGGGCTACGTGTATTACAGGGGTTCGCGTGAAGTTCCTCACGCGATCGGGCCTGGGGGAGCGGGCTTCGTGTATTACAGGGGTTCGCGTGAAGTTCCACACGCGATCGGGCCTGGGGGAGCGTGCTACGTGTATTACAGGGGTTCGCGTGAAGTTCCTCACGCGATGGGTCCTGGGGGAGCGGGCTTCGTGTATTACAGGGGTTCGCGTGAAGTTCCACACGCGATCGGGCCTGGGGGAGCGTGCTACGTATATTTCAGGGGTTCGCGTGAAGTTTCACACGCGAATAGCCTGGGCGCGTGAATTTGAGGGGTGCGCGGGAAGTTCCTCACGCGATCGGGCCTGGGGGAGCGGGCTACGTGTATAACAGGGGTTCGCGTGAAGTTCCTCACGCGATCGGGCCTGGGGGAGCGGGCTACGTGTATTACAGGGGTTCGCGTGAAGTTCCTCACGCGATCGGGCCTGGGGGAGCGGGCTTCGTGTATTACAGGGGTTCGCGTGAAGTTCCACACGCGATCGGGCCTGGGGGAGCGTGCTACGTATATTTCAGGGGTTCGCGTGAAGTTTCACACGCGAATAGCCTGGGCGCGTGAATTTGAGGGGTGCGCGGGAAGTTCCTCACGCGATCGGGCCTGGGGGAGCGGGCTACGTGTATTACAGGGGTTCGCGTGAAGTTCCTCACGCGATCGGGCCTGGGGGAGCGGGCTACGTGTATTACAGGGGTTCGCGTGAAGTTCCTCACGCGATCGGGCCTGGGGGAGCGGGCTTCGTGTATTACAGGGGTTCGCGTGAAGTTCCACACGCGATCGGGCCTGGGGGAGCGTGCTACGTATATTTCAGGGGTTCGCGTGAAGTTTCACACGCGAATAGCCTGGGCGCGTGAATTTGAGGGGTGCGCGGGAAGTTCCTCACGCGATCGGGCCTGGGGGAGCGGGCTACGTGTATTACAGGGGTTCGCGGGAAGTTCCACACGCGAATAGCCTGGGCGCGTGTATTTCAGGGGTGCGCGGGAAGTTCCACACGCGAATAGCCTGGGCGCGTGAATTTGAGGGGTGCGCGTGAAGTCCCACACGCGAATAGCCTGGGCGCGTGTATTTCAGGGGTTCGCGGGAACTCCCACACGCGAATAGCCTGGGCGCGTGTATTTCAGGGGTTCGCGGGAAGTTCCACACGCGAATAGCCTGGGCGTGTGTATTTCAGGGGTGCACGGGAAGTTCCACACGCAAATAGCCTGGCCGCGTGTATTTCAGGGGTGCGCGGGAAGTTCCACACGCGAATAGCCTGGGCGCGTGTATTTCAGGGGTGCGCGGGAAGTTCCACACGCGAATAGCCTGGGCGCGTGTATTTCAGGGGTGCGCGGGAAGTTCCACACGCGAATAGCCTGGGCGCGTGTATTCCAGGGGTGCGCGGGAAGTTCCACACGCGAATAGCCTGGGCGCGTGTATTTCAGGGGTGCGCGGGAAGTTCCACACGCGAATAGCCTGGGCGCGTGAATTTCAGGGGTGCGCGGGAAGTTCCACACGCGAATAGCCTGGGCGCGTGTATTTCAGGGGTGCGCGGGAAGTTCCACACGCGAATAGCCTGGCCGCGTGTATTTCAGGGGTGCGCGGGAAGTTCCACACGCGAATAGCCTGGGCGCGTGTATTTCAGGGGTGCGCGGGAAGTTCCACACGCGAATAGCCTGGGCGCGTGAATTTCAGGGGTGCGCGGGAAGTTCCACACGCGAATAGCCTGGGCGCGTGTATTTCAGGGGTGCGCGGGAAGTTCCACATGTGATTTGACAGTGTGGCTCCTCCCAGGTGTACCCTGTACACCCTCCACGGCCCCTGCAGGCAGCCCACACCACAGGGGACTACCCTGCATCCCTGGTCATGTCCCGCAGGCAGCCCACCCAACATGGGCATGCCCCCCAGCAAAGGCACATGTCTCCTTGAACTAATGAACACCAACACATGTCCCCTTGCACCCCCACCCCCCAGCACTGTGGGGCACCTGCCAGCAGGCCCCCACCCATGTCCAACTCATGTCTCCCACCACCCCCAAACCCCAGCCACCAGGGTCACCCTCCACCAGGGCCCCACTCATGTCTCCCACCACCCCCACCCCCCAGCACTGTGGGGCACCTGCCAGCAGGCCCCCACCCATGTCCAACTCATGTCACCCACCACCCCCAAACCCCAGCCACCAGGGTCACCCTCCACCAGGGCCCCACTCATGTCTCCCACCACCCCCACCCCCCAGCACTGTGGGGCACCTGCCAGCAGGCCCCCACCCATGTCCAACTCATGTCACCCACCACCCCCAAACCCCAGCCACCAGGGTCACCCTCCACCAGGGCCCCACTCATGTCTCCCACCACCCCCACCCCCCAGCACTGTGGGGCACCTGCCAGCAGGCCCCCACCCATGTCCAACTCATGTCTCCCACCACCCCCAAACCCCAGCCACCAGGGTCACCCTCCACCAGGGCCCCACTCATGTCTCCCACCACCCCCACCCCCCAGCACTGTGGGGCACCTGCCAGCAGGCCCCCACCCATGTCCAACTCATGTCTCCCACCACCCCCAAACCCCAGCCACCAGGGTCACCCTCCACCAGGGCCCCACTCATGTCTCCCACCACCCCCACCCCCCAGCACTGTGGGGCACCTGCCAGCAGGCCCCCACCCATGTCCAACTCATGTCTCCCACCACCCCCAAACCCCAGCCACCAGGGTCACCCTCCACCAGGGCCCCACTCATGTCTCCCACCACCCCCACCCCCCAGCACTGTGGGGCACCTGCCAGCAGGCCCCCACCCATTTCCAACTCATGTCTCTCACCACCCCCACCCCCCAGCACTGTGGGGCACCTGCCAGCAGGCCCCCACCCATGTCCAATCCATGCCCCCCTGCACCTGGGTCCCAACATTCCCCAATCATGTCCGTAATGCCCATCCTCCCCTGCCAAAAGGCCCAACCAACTATCACACCCACCCACATATCAAAGGCAATTACATGTTAAACCCCCAATGTAAATAATGCAATTTAACACATGTCTGTCACACACAATGGCTGCAAGTGAATGACAAAACACCCAACATGACATGCCTGAAAGCAATGAGATGATACGACACATTGAAGATTAAAAAAATAATATGTATTGAACAGCAAATAAGAAAAAACACAAAGCAAATCAAACAAAACAAGATGAATGTCCTTTAAAAAATTATGAAAAAATAAAATAAGCCAATCAAGAAGATAATCCTGGGTCCATGAGCCCTACCAAATTAAACCTAACTGACTACTAACTAAAAAGGGAACTATATACAAAAAAGTGGTGCATTGTCCAATCGCAACCCAAAAAAAATTCAAAAAAACAAAGGAAACCTAACCCTAACTATACAACTATATACAAAGGCAGCGGGCTATTCGGACGGCTCACTGGTTGTTGTCATGGGCCAGGGCATCCTCGAACTCCTGCTCAATGGCTTGGAGGCGGGCATGTTCCCTGGCCCCGAGGTCCCGCAGGGATAAGGCAGTGTCAAGCTCAAACTCCCTGCGAAGACCCTCGAGGCACTCAGCCCGCCTCAGCGCCCTCCGCATGGAGTCCTCCGCCCTGACCATCGTGAGCCGTTCCTCCTCTGCCCGCTGCCGCTCCGCACCTATCCGCTGGCACAACCTCTCCCACACGGAAGCCACTCCCATTCCAGGGTTCTCCTGCCCTCCGGCCGATGCCTGCACCCCTGATGTTGATGGCCCCGAGCCATGATGCCTCCCACGTTGAGCCTGCTGCTGCCTCCGACGCAACTGCCTGTGCCAGCACGACGGCATCCAGGCTGATGGAAACCACCGACGCCGTCGTGCACGTGCCCTGCCCGATGATGCCGTCACATCCTCCATCTGCTGGGGTCCAGTTGCTCTGGTGTCCACCCCTGCTGGATCTCTGACTCCCGACTGTGGCAGGGATGGGATCCCCACCGAGCTGGCTGCATTGGTCGGGGCAGGTCCACAGGGGGCCCTGGTGGCATCTGGGCTGGAAGACGGCAAGGAGAACGACTGGTGGATAGCCTGCACAGAGGAGGAGAGGGCCGCCACATTGGCCAACACATGCAGGAAACCCCCGAACATGGCCGATCCCAATTGGGCCACGTCGGCACGGTGCACTTCGTGATGACGTGCGTGCTCCTCCCGGGAAGCACGCACGGCATCACGAATCGCAGCCGTGCGCAACGCGACCCCAATCAGGACCTTCTTCTCCGCACGGCCAGGGGTTCCCACGTCCGCAGGTGGAGGGGAGTCAGGTGACATGGACATCCCCTCTACCTGCGGACAGGCCTGGGACGGGGCATCCCTGCTGGTGCATGGTGGTGCACTCACAGGGTCAGGGACAGCGACATGCACAGGCCCCTCCACGGTGACCTGTGCTGCCTCCTGCCCCTGGCCCTGGACTGCACCACTTGCACCAGCAGGGATGCCCCCACCAGGCCCCATGTGTGCCCCAGTGGCGGCCTCCTCCTCCTCTGTGCAAACCACCAACCTGGATGGCTCCTCACCGTCTCCCACCGTAGCAGGCCCCTGTGGGGGCTCACCCACCCCTTCCGCTGCAGCCGTGGGGGCATCCCCGCCGCCTTGCTCCACAGCGCCGTCTCCGCCCTCTTCTTCACTAGCCGCTGCGTAGAGGGAGACAAAGAACACAAGCATCAGGGCACTGTACAATGGTCCCCTAGACAGGAAGCAATAGCAGATGAGCACCACTGTCAAAGTACACTTCCATCATGTCCCTCCACAACACATGGGCCAGTCCAGGCAAAACACACACAGTAACAGGCATGGTGCATGCCATGGACATTTCCATGCATGTCCAATGGACTCTTGAAACATTCAATGATATGTAACTCACATGCATCATGGCTCATGCCCATCACATGCACACACATCACCTCAGTCACATCCATCTGGCCCCAAACACACCAAACACAGCGGATACAAGGGTAATTTTGCTGCTTTACTGAATCTCTGCATTGTCACACACATGTGTCATGCATCCATGGCATGCACAAGTCACAGACACGCAGGTCAGCCACACAGACATGGCTACCATATATGTACCTGGCATCAGCACCCATCCCTCACCCCCACCCATGTTCAGGTACAGACACTGGCATGCTCTCATGTTCATAATCTGATTAGGGCTCCCCATGCGGCATTTCAACACATGCAACAACCATGTGCATCACATATCACTGGTCGCACATGCATTACCATGATGTCCCTGCACACATACATGCATACATGGGCTATGGCACACATACAGGCAAGTATCATAGAACCAGCACACCGCAACATGCCCTGTCTCACACAGTAATGCATGGACACTTACCGCTCAACTCCAGACGGGCCTCCCTCTCAAGGATCTGGGCGTGGAGCGCTGGGCGTACGCGTTCCAGGACCCTCATCTGGATGGTACTCATGCGGCCCCGGCCCCCCTCCACGAGGCGCCGGGCCTTCACAAGGGTCCTGGACCTCAAGTCCTCCCAGCGCTTCTTGATCTTCAGGACGTCGCGGGTTGCCACCCCCTCCGCGTTGATGGCAACCACACAGTCGGCCCAGATCCTCTGCCGTCCTTCCTTGCTGGCGCGGGACGATCCAAAGAGGGCATCATACTGCCCCGGGACATGCTCCACCAGGACACCAACTTCGGTGACAGTGAAGCTGGTGCCCCTCTGCCCCTCTGGCCTGGGGTTGCCACTGGTGCCAGATGTGGAAGTGCCCGACATGGCAACCCCAGAGGCAGGTGTGGGTGGGCAACTGGGTCCTGGGGCTGGGCTGTGGAGCGATGTAATACCAGTCGGGAGTCTTCAGTTCCAGCAGGGGTGGACACAGCAACTGGACCCCTGCAGATGGCTGATGTGCAGGCACCAAATGGCAGGGCACGGTGGCAGCAGGCAGGCAGGCAGGCAGGCAGCAGCAGATGGCACGTGGGAGGCTGCTCGGGGCACTGGGGGGCAGTAACTCGGCCTTCTGGGCAGGAGCGTGGGCTTCCGTGTGTTTTCGCGTGGCCAGCTTGATACGGAGTGATTTGGCACGTGAAAATCCTGCACGTCAGCGTGAAATCCGAGGAAAGGCCCTTAGCGCGTAAGCGCGTCAGCACGCATACGCGATTCTATTGGACCAGAGTCCCTCAGCGCGTAAGCGCGTCTGTGACGTGACCCGCACGGGTGTTCCCCACTCAGGACGTGATGACGGGGCACACGTGGAGATACTGCACGTCAGAGTGTCATCGCGTGTAATTGGACAAAAGTGCGCGTACACGCGATTGGCCTATGTACGTGTATTTAATGGGTGCGCGGCCACTTACACACGCAAGTACGTCAGCGAACCTGTATCCCGTGGTGCGTGTGAATTTCCACACGCTATTGGACTGGCAACAGGATTCCAGGGCTGCGCGGGTCACACGCTGTATCCCGTGGTGCGTGTGAATTTCCACACGCTATTGGACTGGCAACAGGATTCCAGGGCTGCGCGGGTCACACGCTCGCCTAGAACACGCGCTAAGCATAAATTGCGGACTTTAACAATAACAAGCTCAGACGCCAGGATGAACATACCGTTCCTAGCAGCAGTGGCAGTGGGCTACCAAAGGAGGAGGAGGAGGATAGTCAGGGCCAGAATATTCACACCCAGAACCAGCCTTTTCGGGATGCCTGATGACCAGGTGTATGGGAGGTAGAGGTTTCCACCACACATCATACTGGACCTGGTGACTGAGTGGGAGGATGACCTCACATCACCCACCCTGTGCTCCCAAGCACTCAGCCCCCTGGAGAAGGTCCTCAATGTACTGCACTTCTTAGCCACTGGATCATTTCAGCGGACAAGTGCCATAGTGGGTGGGGTGTCACAGGCCACCCAGTCACGCTGCCTACACCAGGTCTTGAACATCATGACTGCACGCCCATCAGTCCGCAGGCACATATACCTGCCCAGAACACCTGCAGAAAGGCATGCTGCCGCCCTGGATTTTTACGCAGTGGCACGATTCCCCAAAGTGCTAGGTGCCATCGACTGCACCCATGTGGCTCTACGTCCCCCCAGGGCATCTGAGCACATCTATAGGAACCGCAAGCACTGGCATTCCATCAACGTGCAGGTAGCATGTAATGCCAAGGGAATCATCACCTCAGTATATGCCAACTATCCCGGCTCCACCCACGACAGCTTCATTTACCGAATGTCCACCCTAAGCCGGGACCTAGAAGCTGGGCGGCATGGCGATACATGGCTGCTTGGTGAGTATGTATGCCACTGCACATGCATGCATGTTGGATACTGAGCAAGGTCACAACCTCACCAATGAAACCAATCCCAACCTCCACAGGGGACAGTGCCTACCCTCTCAGCCCCCACATGATGACGCCAATTCGGAACCCCACCACGCCACCCCAGGTAAGATTTAACACAGCCCACATTACAACCAGGGGCATAGTGGAGCGCACATTCGGAGTGCTGAAGTCACGCTTTCGCTCCCTTGACCGTTCTGGCGGGCAGCTGTTATACGCTCCCCCAGTAGTGTGCAGGATCATAGTGGCAGCATGTGTCCTGCACAACGTTGCAACACGCCGGGGCCTGGCCGTGGACATGGTGGTGGCCCCACATCCCCAACCACATGCACAGCCGCTGCGCATGGGAGGGGAAAGGGCACGGGGGGAGGCAGCCCGTACACAGCTAGTGGCTAATTACTTCACATAGAAATCACACCCCTGTGGAGTGCACACTGCCCTGGCACATTCCATCTGACAATCAATGATGACTCAACCTGACACTGATCCTGAATGTGTGGAGAATGAACCGGGAATTCCATGTCAGCCTGAGATTGTTCACCTGGAAGTGTCACAATGTGTGCATCCCTACCCACACAGACACCACCAATGCAGTTTTGTGAAGTTACACATTGAAGCAGCTAAAATGAATACCCACTTGCAAAATGCAACAAGAGGACAGTGCCATGTCAGCCAACCCAACCCCAGCACTGCCACACGACACACCGTGCCATGTCATGCTAATTGCAGGTAAACAAAGTAATCCCCACAACATGACATCACTCTCACTATGTACAGTGGCACTATTAGAAACCTGCAACACCTGAAATGCTCACAGCAATGCCGGACCAACAACATACTTGAGCACGTAGTACCATTAACATGACATCAAAAATGTAACATATTAGTAGTCTCACCACCTGGAAATGCCTGCACTCCCACCACTACCAACTGTGCAGTGTTGGCGCCATGTAGAGTTGTAGGTGCACTGCTGCCAACATGGTCCCCATCGCCAGACTAGAGGTCCTTGTGTGGACTTGAGGAAGGGACCTGCAAATTGGGAGGTAGACACAGAAGAAGAGTTACACATCAATGCAACATGCAGTGTACAACACAACAGCAATATGCACTAGGAATGTATACACAGTATTGACTACAGACTGGCCACACAGTTCATGGGAGTCCAACGTCACTGTGTAATTCACTGTCACTTGGGCACACCCTTTGCAAGCCCATGGAAACGGGAAGCAGGAGGGGTGTGTGTGACTCAAACCCAAGCATCTGAACCAAATACATTACAAGCCTGCATGTGCCCAGCCACAATGCAGCGTATGCCCACAGGAACCACGGAAGCCAACAGATCGGAGCCAACAGATCGGAGCCAACAGATCGGAGCCAACAGATCGGAGCCAACAGATCGGAGCCAACAGATCGGAGCCAACAGATCGGAGCCAACAGATCGGAGCCAACAGATCGGAGCCAACAGATCGGAGCCAACAGATCGGAGCCAACAGATCGGAGCCAACAGATCCTCCCAAAAAAATTGGGAATAAAAGAAATCAAAATAAAAATAAAAATAAGAAAAAATCAAAAATGGCCATTGATGGGCCCGGGGGGGTTGGGGAGGCCACCCAGGAGGTCCGAGGACAGGATGCACACCAGAACCCACCTGCGTGGATCCTGGGAAAATAAAACACCTCCATGGGCTCATGGCCCACACGGCTACCCTATTGTGGGAGTGTCACTGCTGTCGCTATTATCACCCTGTGCAGCTGCATCCGGAGGTGGTTGCACTATGGGAGGCAGCCCACGCAAGGCCCTAGTCTGCTCCTCCATGGCTGCAAGCATGCGGGTGTGGTAGGTCTGGTTCTGGAGGATGAGTGTGCGGAGGTCCCCATGCAACAACTCACGGGATGCCCGGACCTCCGCCCTCGTTGCCTGCATCTCAGCTGAGAGCGTACGGGTGAGACGCTCCAGCTGCTGTTCTGTCCTTTGGTGTGTTGAAGCCTCAAGCTCAACAAGAGTCGTCCTGAGGTGTAGGAGCTCCTGCCTCAGGGCTTCCCTGTGGCCCTGGGACTCAATGGAGATGGCCTCCTGCAGAGTCGCCAGTGCCGCCCGCCTGTCCCTGTTGGACCCCAACATGTCCTCCCTGTGTGACTGGCAGATGGAGTCGGTTGCCTGCTCTAGTCGCTCCATCAGCCTTTCTGGGGGGACAATGGAAGTGGCCACCCTATCCATGGCCTGAGCCATCATCTCGGATGATGCAGCCTGTTGGGTAGCCATACCGTAAATGGATTGCTCCCATGCGGTATTGCCAGGTGGCGTACGGCCACCACGTCGGCGGGCACCACACCTGTCTGGGGCAAGGCGAACTGCGCCTTGCTGTGCCGGCACTGCCTGAGGCTGCAGGACTGCATTCCCCCTCTGATCTGCTGGCCCAGGAACAGGATCAGATGTCGCGGAGTGTGACCCTGCATCCGTAACCACCAAAGGCGTAGCTGCCAACACTGACATCCCCATGGAGGGTACTGACCCTGGTGCAGGTGGGTGAGACAGAACAGAATCCCTCCCTGGAACACTCACCAGCGACGGCACGTAGGTCTCATCCGAATCAACACCTGAGTACAGCTCGGGGGAGGTGCAGCCAGAGACACCCCTTGAGAGCACGACCTGCAGCACTTGTGGGTTCTCCCCCACCACCACACCACGTCCCTCACTGGTGGTTGGTCGGCCCTGGGACACCTCCTGGGTCTGCACCATCTCCACAACCCCAGCAGTATCAGGTGCGTCTTCCCCTGCAAAGACATGAAAACAAAGTAATGGAAACAGGCATTAGCACCATGGCACACATTGAGGGCTGAGAAGCAAGAGAACCAGTACTTGATTGACATGTCCCACATGACTAAAACCCTCCCATGCATGCACCCTCACTGCGTATGAAGTGCAGGCAAACGGCACACACTGATGACACCAAGATGGAAGATGAACAAATTTTCTGCATGCTGCCTGGCAGTGGCATCACACATTGGCCTGTGATTGGCAGGTGAAACACACATGCCATCACACAGATGGCATGTACCATTGCTATTGAGTGAAGATGGAGAGGAGGGCAGCACCTATTCATTCAGTCCAGTTCCCGCATGTAATAGCTTTTCTGATTCTAACAGGTCAGATTTTTCACCTGGAGCTGCCAGTCTGTAATGGTCAAATTGCACAGGGACATGTGTGTACAAATGATATCCAGGTAACAAAGTCACTCCCCTTTACCATACCCATGTCAGACATGTGACTAGTGGACAGCGACATGCCTAGTGAAAGTGGTGGAATGCAAACAAACTGACTGAATGAACAGTGAAAAATAAGCAAATCTGTTGTGTCAAGGTGACACTTCAAGGGCAACTGGCGTGCAGTTGTGCTAGATGTCTACTGTTGGCAGAAGGGATACTGCTATGGCCAAATGCAGCTGCGCAGGTAGTATTGCATGAAGCACATGGCTGACCCATACGACTGAGGCGCACACACTCTCTCCTGGCACCCAAACAGAAGCCCTCACACACACACCATGCACATGTATGACACACACATGCATGTGCACTCACCGGACAATGCCTCGTAATCAGCCAGATCTCCCACGCCTTGGATCTGTTCCTCCGTGACGTAGGTCCCAGCGACTGACTCATGTGGAGTGAGTTCCATGTCTACTACTGGAGACCCACCTCCAGTCACTAGAGTTGCGGCATGACTTGAGGCCAGCTTACTCTTTGCCCTGCGCTTTAGGTCATTCCAGCGCTTATAGCAATCATTGGCTGTGCGCCTCACGATTCCAAGGGCACTTACGATGTCCGCAACGGTCTGCCAGTGTGCCTGGCGTTGTGCAGGTGTGGTCTTGGATCCTGCAACAATGACCATCTCGTTGTCATGTTCGGACACATACTCGACAAGTGCATTCAGTTCGTCATCCGTGAAGCTGGGCTTCCTGGACGGGCCGGACTGTGTAGCCGTGTCTGGGGCATCAGCCTGTGCCGGACGAGCACTCTTCCTCTTCCGCTTGGAAGGTGGTGGTGATCCTGAGTGTCCTGCGCCGCTCTGGACACTAGGGGCAGGAGCCCTGGTGGACTCTGTATCAGGAGTGTGGGATTGCACACTCAGCATGGGAGTTGGTGCAGGCATTGGCTCGAGTGTGATGGTGTCAGGGGGAATCTCAGCAGCATGGACTAGGACCGACACTGTCCTGGCTGGGTGTGTGAGGGCTGGGGTGGATGGAGCCGCAGCTGCCCCTGCAGCCACTCCGCACTGCCTCCTTGGTGCAGTAGATGACCTTGCTGCCCCAGATCCACGTGGCATGATGGCATCAACGTGCACCAGCGCACGTGTCGTAGCCCTGCTGACCTGGAAGTCAGCCATGGAGTCAGCCAGGTCTGGTGCCACAATGGGCTGGTCCAACAAGGGCTGAGCATGGATGGTGTCAGCCACTTCAGCCTCAACGGGAGGGGGGGAGGGGGGGAGGGGGGGGGGATGATGGGTGCCCTTGACTGGTCCTCCACACATGGGGGGACAGGCTCACCCTGCAAGTTACGACCACGTCCCCTACCGGATCCACCACGGCCACCACTTGTGGCTCTTCCACCTTTGCCACCCTTACGGAATCCTCGCCTCCCAGCCATGGCACTGATATTAATGTGCGTATGGGAGTGGCTGTAGACAATTGTCCTGGGCAATTGGGGGTCAAAGGGGTTGGGTACCAGATGGTATTTGTACCCTAGTGCTCTAGCACGGCTGATTGTAACCCCTGGGGAAAGATGACGGGTCACGCAACGCACAGGAGGCCCAAAAAAGGGAGATGACGTGCACGCAACCCCTCCTAGACCACGTGTGCAGAAAGAAAAACCTGCACTACGCTGTGGCACCCAGTAACACAAGAATGAACGTATGCGTGTCACACGCAGCCTAGAATGACCTCTGAAGGGGTAGGCAACACACGGGGCAAGCACAGAAGTTGGATACGTGCGTGACTCACCGTCTGCCAGGTAAAAGAGCGTGAAGAATGAGCGCGTTTGGCTGGCTAAACCCCCGCCAAAAGAAGATGTGTACGCTGTCTGAGAAGACAGGACAACAGTAGAAGGGGACACTGTTTGAGGGAACAGGCCCAGGTAAACCAGTAAAAGAGAAAAAGAGAAAAAGCTGTCAGAGGTAACAGGGAATACGAACTGGAAACGCCGTGAAGTAAATCGCGTGTGAAACGACAAGAAGTACAGATTTCACCCACTCGCTCTCCACGAAAAGCACGTACAAGGAAATGGTGTTCTACATGTACCTTATATACAGGCCCACACGTACAGCGTCACTTACGCGGCGTGTACGTTCACCAATCACACGCTTTGTCACTCCTGCGTGTAGATCCATTTTCACCAATCACACGCTTTGTCACTTCTACGTGTACATCCATTTTCACCAATCACACGCTTTGACACTGGGACGTGTCACGCAACAATTTCCTGCACGTGCAGGTGACTATAGGCGCGCATATGCTGTTGACGGGTTTACGCGCTAAGGGCCTTTGCTGACGTGTGGGATTTCACTACCTATCAGGCTGTCCACGCGTTCACACACGAGAGACCACGCTCCTGGCCAGGAGGCGAAATTACTGCCCCCCAGAGCCCTGAGCACGCTCCCACCTGCCATCTGCTGCTGCCTGACTGCCTGCTGGCCACGTGCCCCACAGTGCTGGTGGGTGGGGGTGTTGGGAGACATGGGTGGGGGCCTGGTGGAGGGTGCCCCTGCACTGGTGGGGGTGGTGGGAGACATGGGTGGGGGCTTGGTGGAGAGTGCCCCTGGTGGCGGGGGGTGGTGGGAGACATGGGTGGGGGCCTGGTGGAGGCTGCCCCTGGTGGCGGGAGGGTGGGGGTGGTGGGAGACATGAGTGGGGGCCTGGTGGAGGCTGCCCCTGCACTGCTGGGGGGGTGGGGGTGCAGGGGGACATGAGCAGGTGTGCAGGGTAGTCCCCTGTTTTGTAGACTGCCTGCAGGGGCCGTGGAGGGTGTACAGGGAACACCTGTGAGGACCCACCCAGCCTAATCGCGTGTGATGATTCCCACGCACCCCTGTAATACACGTACCCTGGCTAATCGCGTGTATTACTTCCCGCGTACCCCTGTAATACACGTACCCTGGCCAATCGCGTGTTAAACTTCCCGCGTACCCCTGTAATACACGTACCCTGGCCAATCGCGTGTTAAACTTCCCGCGTACCCCTGTAATACACGTACCCTGGCCAATCGCGTGTTAAACTTCCCGCGTACCCCTGTAATACACGTACCCTGGCTAATTGCGTGTTGAACTTCCCGCGTACCCCTGTAATACACTTACCCTGGCTAATCGCGTGTTAAACTTCCCGCGTACCCCTGTAATACACGTACCCTGGCTAATCGCGTGTTAAACTTCCCGCGTACCCCTGTAATACACGTACCCTGGCCAATCGCGTGTTGAACTTCCCGCGTACCCCTGTAATACACGTACCCTGGCCAATCGCGTGTTAAACTTCCCGCGTACCCCTGTAATACACGTACCCTGGCTAATTGCGTGTTGAACTTCCCGCGTACCCCTGTAATACACTTACCCTGGCTAATCGCGTGTTAAACTTCCCGCGTACCCCTGTAATACACGTACCCTGGCTAATCGCGTGTTAAACTTCCCGCGTACCCCTGTAATACACGTACCCTGGCCAATCGCGTGTTGAACTTCCCGCGTACCCCTGTAATACACGTACCCTGGCCAATCGCGTTTTAAACTTCCCGCGTACCCCTGTAATACACGTACCCTGGCTAATCGCCTGTTAAACTTCCCGCGTACCCCTGTAATACACGTACCCTGGCCAATCGCGTGTTAAACTTCCCGCGTACCCATGTAATACACGTACCCTGGCTAATCGCGTGTATGACTTCACGCGTACCCCTGTAATACACTTACCCTGGCTAATCGCGTGTTGAACTTCCCGCGTACCCCTGTAATACACGTACCCTGGCCAATCGCGTGTTAAACTTCCCGCGTACCCCTGTAATACACGTACCCTGGCCAATCGCGTGTTAAACTTCCCGCGTACCCCTGTAATACACGTACCCTGGCTAATCGCGTGTATGACTTCACGTGTACCCCTGATATGCACGTTACCCGCTTTGCGTTCCTTGTTTGGCTGCCCTGTAAACTGGTCCAGAGTTAGCGCAGCCCTTTGCGATGATTTAGCGATTTTGCTGGCTTTTCCTTGCGAGAGGGCGTTCTTGGGGGCGTTACTGGCGCTGCTGCAGGGTCGCTGCGATACTCTGCGCCACGGCTGGTTTGGGAGCATGTAATCCATGAATACGCTGTGCGCGGAAATCGGTTTTATCGCACGTGCCTGGCGCAGTCAATCGCACGCGGACACTCTGCGCCAGCCGATTGCGACACTTTTCTGCGAAATTCTATGAATTACCCTGCTAATGTGTAAACATGATTGATGTGTACCTACCCTATTATAGTAATCATGTTCACGACATTGATTCTATACGTGAACCTATGTTCTGGCAGCGTCTCATCAATACTCAAAGTTTGCAACTGCAAATTGCTACTTTTAATGTCTGGCTAATTATTGAAAGACTCTTGGACATTTCTATCTGAATACACTTGATATTACAATTTTGAAATCTGCGTAAATAGGAAGTGTTACCAACAATTGCTGGGAATCTTAAGTTCTAAAATTTTAAAACTTTAAATTTTAATTATGATAGTACTTAGAAATATTTTCCTGTTCTCTATTATTATTATTATTAGGTATATTTAATTTTGTTCATTTTTCTTTTTCTTCTATTGCTTTTTGAGATATTGCTTGATTATATAGTCAAACAATTTATAATTATGTGTAAAGTTTAAATCTAAACTGTATCACATTATTAATAAATTAAAATTAAATTAATACGCACTGCTCCCACCCCCTTCAATATTCACACGACATGGGTCCTTTGGTCCATAAATTCTTTGGAACTTTTTCCAAATACTCCTGCATGTATTTTGTCTCTTTTTTTCACCAATTGTGTCATCTGGGGCATTGATCTTTCCTTTATCTGTACTGGACAGGGTATGCTCAACTGAACACTATCTCCCCCTCCTCTTCATCATTTGTAGCAAACAACTCTGTGTCTGTTACCCCTGTCAGTGTTAGTGTGGGATCGATAAACAGTATTGATCACCAGTCCATGTTATCGTCATCTGTAGCAACCACTATAACCATATATTTTCTCACCACTACTTCCTCTAGGTATAGCAGTGTGTGGGTGCCTGGTGTGATGATTGAGGGGCACCGTGGTCTGAACTTTCCCTGTATGCATGGGACCCATTCTAGCAGTACCTGCACTCCATACAAGAACATCTCTGTGTTCATGGGTATCCCTCTCAATGTACCATGTGCATAGTATGCTTGTATCAACACTGCCACCCTGGCTGGATACATCCCAGGTGTGTTGCACACTACCCCTTTCACTGAAAATGAATTGTGGTATTCAGTTTACTTAACCAATCTCTTCCTAATATGTTAATAGGTGTGTCTTTTGAATACAATGATGGCGCTACAATATGTTGCATCCCTATTGTCAGTGGTAAATCTTTTGTTGGAGGAACCACTTGGATGATCCCTGAAAAGCCTTGTGTGTCCAATTTCTTGTTGGATAATGGAAACCCCTCTTCCTTTATACAATATCTAGTTGCTTCAGTATCTATTAGAAAGGAAAAGCCCCTCAGTCCTATTTGAACTGCTACCTCAAGTTCCTCTTTGGGGTCTTCAGTTACTGCTAGGACAGGACACACTCGTACTTCCTATGGGCACCCCTTTTGGGGAAATGTGTTGATTGAAGATGGAAATGGATTCCCACCCACCACTGTGACTCCAGTCTAATGAGGCACAACATTTTGTCCCAATATTGTCACCTTCTCTTGTGCATGTGCCTGTGCTGGTGCCTACAGTACACTTACTGTACCCATCAAACCAGCTATCATTCCCCCTTGTGCTGATTCTTGTCCCTGTGTTGGTACAACCTGTGTCTCTCTACGTTGCAATTGCATCAGTTTCTGCCGTATCATTTGCATCTTTTGAGGTCTGCATATATTGCTGCTTTTGCTGCACTCCTCCTTGATGTCCTGTTTGTTGAATGAATGGGCATGTTCGGGCATAGTGACAAGAATTTCTGCAAACAAAACATTGCCCTCCAAACTGGGGCCCCATACCCCAATATCCAAATTCCCTTGGATACTATCCCCTTCCTGTCTGGTATTGTCCCATGTGCAGGTTTACTCCCCCTGCATATGCAAACGCTGCTGTGCATTTATAAATCGGGGCTGCTGTTGCATCTGTTCTACTCCCTATTGTGGGTCACATGGAGCTTGTGTATATCCCCCTTGCTCTGCTAATGCTATTACTTGAAGCCCCCTAGTTTGGCGGGTGGGACACTAATTGGTCCTGTGAGCACTGCCACTTCCATGCTTATTCTGGCCAGTTTCTTTCTGCACTAGTTTATTTTCTGCTTTTACCGCATTCTCTACTGCCTCATTGTCTTTTTCCTGTTTTCTTTTACAATAATTAGGCAATAAGCCTAGAGCCTGCGGGCCATTAACACAAAGGCTGGTGATTTCTAGCCATATGATCCTGGGAACGTGCAATTTGCAATATGCTGCCAGCCTCTGCAACTAATAAGCAAGTTAATAAAATGTGAATTCATTTCCCGTAAAAAGCATGCTCTGATGCCTGTTTACAGTGCCTCAGTCTAATGTTAAACCCTGTATACTTACCTGTAACCCAACTTTATCACCTATATGTTATTTGCTTGAAACACAATTATTTAGGGATTTCTCCAGCGTAGTAAATGTAACTGTGTGGCTATCAATGAAGCCCCCTCCCATCTTAGGGGGCTAATCCTACAGCTAATAAGTTTGCGCCTTTTTACTGTGCTGAACTTGCATTTTTACCACACTAGCATGGGGTGCAAATGACCCACATGGTAAACCACGTTATGAACTCCTAAGTAAACACTTTCCCATAGTTATAGCATGTGTGCTGGGAATAGCTGTTCAAGAAGCTGCACCACCACCACTTCAAGATTTAGCTGGAGAATTTAGGGGGACAGTAATTCCATACCCTCAAAGTTCTGCTGCATGTATGCCCAACAAAACAAGTGGTCCTGTATGAATCATATAGGAACAGTGTCGCACTCACAGAGGTCTAATCCAGCTTCAAAATAAATGGTCAACACATGCATTAAGAAACATGTGTAGATCACATCTATATTGCATTGTCAACATACTAAACAAATGCTTTTTTATCGTAATAAGAGCCTGTGTTTCTTTTAAAGTCCAATCATAAAAATAAAGGATTATAACTGATCAATTATTGACCTATGGAATACTTTTTCACACAACCATTATCAGATCCAGAGTTTTGAATTTACCTTCAAATGAAAATGTTATAGTTTTATGATAATTCAAGTGGCTGCAAAAACAGCTTAATAATATTCGTATGAAGAATGCAGAGCCTCTAAGAAGGAATTCCAAGTGTCTGGAATTATGTAAGTGACATCTGAGATTATGATCTGAAAAACCACATAGGTGGATTTATAATCAACAAAAGCATTAACTTCAAATGATATCTATTTAATAAGAAAAATCAAACATAGCACAAGGAATGTTTACATGTTTAGGATTATCACTGTTGGGTGAGGGGCAAGGCCTCTCTCTCCTCACAATTATTAGAGAAATGTGCACACTTACATAGTCATCCCACTCTCAAATAGCTTCAGACATTATTAGGGGTGTTAAACTATTGTCATACATCTGTAGTAAACTATGCAATATAGGTGAAATCACTTTAAACATTAGTAAAACAGGGATTTCCATGCATCAGACTGGAAAGCAGCTCACACCCACATTCTGCTGTACATTGTTAATCAAAGGATTCAGAGCAGCCCTCTTCAAGACATGAATATTGATTGCAGAATGTATGTATGTACACTGTTTGCAATTTTAGTGTGACCAAGCCAATAGTGTATCCTTCTCAAGTCTGCATGATGCCAGAAGTTGTACCCCAGAAGAGAAGATCTTAACAGCAGTACAGGATATTGTGCAGAATGAAAGGGCCCTAGTAGACAATACATCTATAGACCTAAACACTCCACTAGTTCAGCTAGAATCAGCAACAAGCTCAGACAGCTTCAAGTCTAAAGCACAACATGCTAGATGGATTCAGTGGTCTGCTGCTCAGTCCAACCCTGGCGTTCAGTGCCATTGTAAACCAGAGTTTAAAGAAAATAGTGATCATGACTGGACTTTACAATCAGAAGCAGATGTAGCAGTACCTGACATACCATTGTGCGGATTTGTGCAGCTATATTATACTGATGTTTAAGCAATTCCAACAATTGAGACACACCCCTAATAGTTTGCCGCCTTTTGCTCCTGCAGAAAGAGTCAATTCAACCATAATAATAATTTTGAATGTCAGGATACAAAAACAAAACATTTAGGAGATAGGGCACAAACAGCAGAGTTACATGATCTTTAACTTTCACTCTAACAAGCTGTCTCACATAAGCCCGCATGTATTGTCTCTGATTCATAATATCTAGCCAAAGGATAGCATTGAGACCTGCAATGGGAGGTATGCAATGGTTTTAAAGAATCCAAGGAGAAATCAGAATTAGCCAGAGAACTTTGGCTAAAGATTTGAACATCAAAGAGGTAAATCCTCTTGCATGAATTGTGCACATTAAGGAACACAGACCAGACTCTTTGCAAAGTACTGACAATGTGCTAGTAGACTTATCTGCTAGACAGCAGACTCAACTAGGAGTGGTATAAGCAGTCTTGTCTATGTCCTTTGCTGAATAGCCCTACCAGAATATGCCTGTTTAGCCTATGCCTATGTAGCTGTGCATGTCTTGAGCAGCTCTTGTATACACATGAGCCATCTATGCTGCTGCCTGAAGTTGTTTAACCAGATTACATCTATGGTAAATGTCAATAACTGTGTAGCCCTGTACTCACTTCAGTAGCAGCTATGTCCTAAAATCCTTTCCTGAGTAGCTTACGCACATGCCCTCTCCCAAGTAGCCATGACTCAGGACTGAGCAGCCCTAAGCAGCCTATGGGTGCTTTGTCCTACTTACTACCCCCACAATGTAGGCACTCACTAGCCAGATCTTCACTTAGCCCCACCTAACTAGCCTACGCCACAATAGCCTAGCCCATTGGTCGAATAGCCTATAGCAGCCCACCTTGACTGTATTAGCCTAGTCAAACAGCATCTATTAGACTATTATACAACCACCTTACTAGGACCCACGCCCCACCTTCCAACCTTACTCAGACTCAGGCCACGCCTGCACAGCTACCCATACAGCACCCCTCTCGACAGTCCAGAATTATGCCCTTTAGCATGTTTCTACCACTATTTCTACTACTGACACTACTTATCACTTATAAACTAACCCTAACCACAAATATGCTATTCAACCTGCATCTCCCCTGTCAGCCTCCTGACAGAAACAATAGACTTAGAGCTAGACTACCTCGAATCTATGAACCTAAATCCAGCCACAACTACCATCCCAGTGACAAGAATAATACCAAGCATCATATCTAATGCCATACACCAGTCCATGAGACCATGACTAAAATCCCATTCCATGTTTCTCACAAACTTCCTCATGCAAAAGTAATGCCCAATGGAGACCTAATCACACCAAACCAAAGGAGCTAAGAAATACCTCCACTATAACTGGAGTGCTAATTAATGCAAGATCCATTGTGGCACACTCCACTGAAATAGCAGACCTGCTGTCCACAGATAACCTTGACTTCCTTGCAGTCACCGAATCCTGGTTGCATGATGCATCAGGCCCTGCCCTTTCATTGGCAATCCTTGAGAACTACCAAATACTTAGAACAGACAGACCCAACTCTAGAGGAGGTGGCCTAGCCATCATAGCAAAAACTAATCTTGAAATTAGACTCCTGCCCCCACCTCCAGTTAAATCTTGCGAACTACTCATGGCAAAATTGCCTATCTCCAACCACCGCACCCTAACAATCTTTCTAATATATAGGCCCCATGTGCTATTGACACCTTTGAAGAGGACATGTCCAGCCTTTTTGCCAATAACGCTAAAGACTCCTCCCAATTACTAATCCTAGGAGATTTTCACTTGGGGTTCAATGATCCTGAGGATAAACATGCCCAGGCACTTGCCTTGACACTATCTGAACATGGACTTTCCAAAAAGTCCTTGTACCAACCCATACCAAAGGGAGGACCCTCGACTGGATGACAGACCTGAATTGTGAGACCAAGATCACTAAAGTAACCCAACAATCCTGGACTGACCATCACTTGATTGATTTCTCGCTCATACTAGATAAACAAGCAGCGAAAGACACTAATATGGCCCCACCACTTCCAACCAGAAGTAAAAAGAATATCACGCCAGATAGGTTACTCCCCCTTATCCTTCCATCACTGAACACCCTCCCAAACAACACTGACCCCACTATCCTAGTGGAAGTGTTCAACAACACTATGTCTAAAGCATTCGATGCTATTGCGCCACTTAAACTGCGTAATAGCAAACAGCGAGCACACCTCAATACATTTTTCCCTACTTAAGGAGCCCTCCAGCCTCTTTTCCTTTGCAGATGGGGAGCAGCTGCAAGTGGATCTAGGTCACCTGGCCTAAGCCCCACCCACCTGGTGCCTTCCAGGTTGTCGATCTTTTTCCCCACTTTGCAAGCCCCACCCACCTGGTGCCTTCCTGGTTGCCGCTTTTGTCCCCTACTTACGGAGCCCTCCAGCCTCTTTTGCTTTGCAGATGGGAAGCAGGTGCAAGTGGATCTAGGTCACCTTGCCTAAGCCCTGCCTTTGCAGATGGGGAGCAGGTGCAAGTGGATCTAGGTCACCTGCCTAAGCCCCGCCCACCTGGCACCTTCCAGGTTGCCGCTCTTTTTCCACACTTATCAAGCCCCACCCACCTGGTGCCTTCCTGGTTGCCGCTCTTTTTCCCTACTTAAGGAGCCCTCCAGCCTCTTTTCCTTTGCAGATGGGGAGCAGGTGCAAGTGGATCTAGGTCACCTGGCCTAAGCCCTGCCCAGTTGGTGCCTTCCAGGTTGCCGCTCTTTTTCCCCACTCTGCACACCCCATCCACCTGGTGCCTTCCTGGTTGCCGTTCTACCTCCCTACTTAAGGAGCCCTCTAGCCTCTTTTCGTTTGCAGATGGGGAGGCGCAAGTGAATCATGGCCACCTGGCCTATGCTCCGCCTTTGCAGATGGGGAGCAGTTGCAAGTGGATCTAGGTCACCTGGCCTAAACCGTGCCCACCTGGCACCTTCCAGGAAGCTGCTCTTTTTCCCCACTCAGCAAGCCCTGCCCACCTGGTGCCTTCCTGTTTGCCGCTCTTTTTCCCTACTTAAGGAGACCTTCAGCCTCTTTCCTTTGCAGATGGGGAGCAGGTGCAAGTGGATCTAGGTCACCGGCCTAAGAACCACCCACCTCCTTAGCCCTGCCTCTTCCTTCCTGCTCTTAACTCTTAGTTCATTGGCATCTCTCGCCCCGGCGTCCGAAGCGAAGGGCTGACAAAAAAGGTCAATTCATGTTCGGACCAGGAGGACCCAGGGCCGACCCCCCCCCCCCCTGCTCAGACAGCAGGTAAACCTGCACCAACATGTGTTTACTCCCTGTCCCCACAGGCCATCCCCACCCCGTCTGTTCCCCCTGTGATGTTCCCTCGTGCCCCCCCTTCTCATACGCAGGTGTTGCCTGTTTTGCTTGCTTCTTCTACCCTGCTCCCCTCCCCTCCAGCCTACTTCTACAGGAGTCTGTCCTGATACATTCTGATTCCACCATCACCATCTTGTGGCCAATGCTGGATTTGACTTTTATCGACTTCAATGATTCATGGTGTGCCACCCTTTTTCTCAGCTCTCATGCTGGACTTCCTTTGCATCCTGTACTCATGGTGGCCTTGAATCATGCTGTTCCCAGCTTCATCTTGTATCCTGGCTTTCAACATTATGTGTTACTACTGACTTCTGCAATTGTATTCACTCCCTCCTCTTGCTTCTCCACTCTTTTTGACTTTTTACTCTCTGTTCTCTCTTCCTCTCCCTATCTCCCTTTTCCAATCTCTTCCCCTCCTGCCCTTTCTTTCTTCTATGCACTTACTCTATCAGTCCCTGGACCCAGTATGACAGCAACCTCGTCTGTCTCCTCCAGCTGCCCTCCCCCCCATCCCTCCAGCACTATCTGAAATGTCGTCAGGCCTAGTACGATAGTAGCTTGTTTTGTTCCTCCCCTCCCTTTCTGCACCCCTCTCCCTCACCTTTTTTTTTCTCCGGCTCTACCTGAAATGTCATCAGACCTAGTATGGTAGTCGCTGTCTGTTTCCATTTCCTTCCCACTCTCCCCCTCCCTTCCTTATCTATGTCTTAGCTCTTGCACTATCTGACATGTCATCAGGCCGAGTACGATAGTTAATTTCACATCCTTACTGTTCATGGCCTGTAAGAATGTCATTGTATTTTCCATTGTTCCCTCCCTTGCCTTGAAGCGCATTGAAACACATTGGGCCTCATTACGACCCTGGCGGAACGGGTTAAACAGCGCCGTAAAAGGCTGCGGCGCCGTTCAACCCGTTCCACCACATTACGAGGTCCCCTCGCGGGACACGTTAAGCACGCCTGGGAAAACCAGGCGTGCATACCGGGTCCCGCGAGGGGAAGAGGGAGCAAACAACGGGCCATCTCGTAATGGCCCGTTGTTTACTCCCTCTCACATTCCCATTCAGCCCTATGGGGGCTGAAATGGGAATGGGGATGAACCGTGTCCGTGTCCTCGAGTGAGGAATTACCGGGCCATCCGAACTCGGAATGGTCCGGTAAGTCCTCATTCCGAGGACACGGACACGGATGCGGTTTTGCCGGCAACCATGCCGCCAATAGCGGCATGGCTACCGGCATACCTCGTAATGAGGCCCATTGTGTATAAGCACTATATAAATAAACTATCATATCATATCATATTATATCATACATGGTACACCCCCTACCTCAAAGACTTTAGACTACAGAAAAGAAAATTAGAAACCTTATGGCACCTCACCCCGACAGAGGAAAATAAGACGCTATTGACGAACTTTGCTAACTACAAAAAATAAATTATCTGCACTAAAAAAGACCTATACAATACAAGAATTTCCAATGCCAGCTCCAAAAGCAAGGAACTCTTCCTGATCCTCCGGGAATTGGAATCCCCTAATTCTCCACCAGACACCGTACCTAATTATAAACTCTGGTGCACCAGCATTCAGAATGCACTAAACAACAAAATATCCAATCTCCAAACTAAGATTGCCAATAAAAAAAACTCTCTTCAACACACCACACCTCTACTCTCTAACCCCCTCAGAGCCCTTAGAGTCCACTAGCTGTCCTGCACCCTTCAGCTTCACCAAAGTCTCCATCTTGGAAACAGAAAAAATCATTCTATCCTTGAAACCTTCTAACTGTCAGGTCGACAGCTGCACTGCCCAAATAATTAAAGATGCACCCAGAGACTTAGCACCCTTTATTACAAAATTGATCAATGCCTCATTCACAATGAATACGGTCACAGGCAACCTTAAGCAATCATGGGTACTATCTCTGCTAAAAAAACAATCGCTGGACCCATCAATTCCCACCAATTACAGGCCCATTACCACGGTGCCCTTCCTCCTTAAAATCATTGACAGAGTTGCATACTAGCAAATTCAGAAATACCTAGAAACCAACCACCTTCTTGGCTCAAGCCAATCCGGCTTTAGGCCCAAACATGGCATGGAAAAGGCACTTATTGACCTAAAAACGCAAATTGATGAACTTAGGGACCAAGGGAAAACTGCCATGCTACTACTCCTTGTCTTGCCGGCGGCCTTTGACCTGGTGGACCATGGGGTCCTATGCAAACACCTGGCCACGGCAGCCTACTTCTCTACAGGCTCGATAGCATGGGTTCAGTCCATCCTTGATAATAGAACAATGTAAGTTTTCTCTCCATCGGCCTCAGCTGACCCTATCCAAACCACATTCGGTGTTCCACAGGGCTCCTGTGTCTCGTCAACTATGTATAACATATTTACCAAGCCTTTATTTGACAAATTGTACAGACTGGGTGTCATATACACTAATTATGCAGATGACACTCAGATCCTCATTCCCCTTTCGGGCAATTATGACACAGATACAGCCTTTATAAATAAAATATACCTCCTCATTCAGGCATGGAAGGCATCCCACGTCCTCTGCCTGAATGACGATAAAACAGAAATCCTAATCCTCGGTTCAACCTCTAGTCTAAAAAAACAGAATCCTACCTATGCCTCCTTCAACATAGATGAAAATATCATTAAGGTAGCCAGGGAAGTAAAAACCTTAGGGTTTTACCTTGATTCTACCCTTACCCTACAAAAACAGGTGAACTCCATGGCGTCATCCACAGCCTACACCTGCAAATTTATTAGAGCTTGCAGGCCATTTTTATCTAAATCAAGTTGCATGACCCTTGCAAACGCCTTAATAATGTTGAAATTAGACTACTGCAATGCCCTGTACTTAGGGGCTAACAAGCATATCCTCGACAAAATACAAATCCTACAAAACAATGCTCTTCGAACGGCCCTGAACATCCCGAATACAGACCATGTCTCCAAAATCAGACGGGACCACTACTGGCTAAAGATTAATGATAGAATCGTAATCAAAACTATCTCCCTGACCTATAAATGCCTAAACAATACAGCACCACCTTACCTAACTGAGAGGATGGTCAGGATAACATCTACCCGTCTCACTAGAACTGCCAACACCATGTGCCTTGAGATACGTAGATTCAAGCTGAAGAAATCCGGAGGCAACAGCTTCCTGGTGAAAGCTGCCAAATCTTGGAATGCCCTACCCCTGGCACTTAGAGTTGACCAATCTTACCTGAGCTTCAGGCGCAACACCTTGAACTGGCTGCCCTAGAATGACAACTGACCACTTTGGACCCTGTACAATCTGTGCTTTCTGTACAGTCTTACTCCACTGCAGTATCCTTATTTTGCCTACCCTTATTGTCTGTCATGCCATTACAGCTTCTTCACTATGTAACTATATCTGTTGTAACAAACCTCATGTATGTATTACTGTCATGCCACTGTAACTACTCTTCTCTGTAACTTCATCCCATGTAAAAAGCTTCAAGTATTCTTATACCATGTTGCGCCCAGTTACCTTCAGGTCTGGTGCCCCCTACAAATCAATAAACAAACAAAAATACAAGATCTATGGCAACATCTTTAAAACATTCTGCTATATACATTGGTACAAATCCGCCATAATCAAGGCCAAAGCTGCCTCATTTAATACAAGGATAGTGAATGCTAAATCAGGGACTAAATACATGTTTGCCATCTTTAGAGCGCTAGAAAACCCTGCCTCCCACTCTTTGTAAAGATGTAAATTGGTGTAACAACATCCAATCTGCCATGCTGGATAGAATTAACACCTTGCAAACTAAAATTATTGCTCATCAAAGGGCTCTCACTCACCTAATAACCAATTGTAACCCTTCCCCAGTTACCTCTGCAGATGAATATCAGCCCTTTGGCTTCAAGGACATGAGTGAACCCGAAGTCACAGCCCTTCTCAAATCGATTAACCCATCAAACTGCAAGGGGGACGTCTACCCCGCCCAGCTTATCAAGGACTGTGTCCCTACCCTTGCCCCCTTCCTCACCGCCTTTATTAATGCCTCCTTCCAGTCTGGCCATGTGCCGACCGGCCTTAAGGAGGCTTGGGTGCACCCTCTCCTTAAGAAACCTTCCCTGGACCCATTGGTCCCAGGGAATTACAGACCTATCACTACTGTTCCATTTTTACAAAAAATGTTGGACAAAACAGCCTACCTGCAAGTCCAAAAATTCATCGAAGACAACCATCTCCTTGGCCTTTGGCAGTCAGGTTTCCGTCCACGACATGGCACCAAATGGCCCTATTAGACTTGAAAAATCAAATGGATGACCTCAGAGATGCAGGCAAACCTGCGCTCCTTCTGCTCCTTGATTTATCCACTGCTTTGACTTGGTGGATCACAAGACACTATGCCACCATCTCTGGATTGCCTCATTTCTATAGGATAGGGCTATGAAAGTCTTCTCCGACTCAGCCTCTGCCACTCCTAGTCACATCAAATGTGGAGTCCCACAGGGCCTGTGCATTGCACCCACCCTATATAACCTTTTCACGAGGCCACTGTTCAGCCTTCTGTACGCCCGGGGCATCTCATAAACTAACTATGACACCCAGGTGCTTATCCCCCTCTCTGGAGATTACCAGTCCGACATGAACACCCTCAACTCCATTTACTCAACGATCCAATCCTGGATGGCAGGGAATTGGCTCTGCCTGAACACAGATAAAACTGAACTTCTTCTAATTGGATCCCTTGCCACCTTGAGCAAACTGGGCAAACAGTACAGCTCCTTCACCATTGATAATACACCTATTACGGTGTCTCAAACCATGAAGACCCTGGGCATATATCTTGACTCTAATCTTAACATAAACAGACAGGTGAATGACGTTGCCTCATCCTCAGCGTACTACTCTAACGTGCTTAATGGAGCCAGGCCGTTCCTTTCTCAACAGAACTGACTTACCATTGCTAGGGCAATAATTGGGTCAAGACTGGATTACTGCAATGCCCTCTTTGTAGGGACCTCGAGTAAGAATATTGCTAAACTGCAACTGGTACAAAACAACGCCCTTGGGGCCGCCACCGGGGTCTCCAAAAGGGACCACATCTCCCAGGTTCGTAAACAGGTTAATTGGCTCCCAGTTAAAGAGAGAATTTTCTTTAAAACTCTTGCCCTCATGCATAAATGTGTCCATGACCTGGCACCCCCCTACTTGGTCCAAGGAATAGCGAAGACTACATCAGCCAGGCCCACAAGGATGGCCTACGCTAATATTATTTCTATGCCTAAAACCCAAAGAGTTTGTGCAGGCACTACCAGCTTTCCCTACTTGGCTGCTTCTCTTTGGAATGCCCTACCATCCCACATTAGGCTGATTGACTCTCACATGGCCTTCCGCAAAGCAATCGAAACCAGGCTATTTGTCTGACTCTGGATTAGCCCGTACCCGATACCCTACTGCCGTTTTAAGAGAGGTGCAACACTGGGTACAGAACTTGCCTGATATTGTCCTGTATATGAATGTCTCTAACTAATTATTGATTGTGTAAGCAAGAAACTCTGTGTTGAGCTGCACTCTCTGTAACCCTTATCAAGCCTACTTACAATCACATGTAACAGTACCTCAATGCCTCTGGGCTTAAGTGTACTCTACAAATACAAATAAATAAATTGGTGACAATATATAAGCCTGCCTAGAAGCCTGTTGTTCTACCTTGAGAGAGTTTCCTAACACAAATACATACCATCTAAAATACAAGAGAGTAATAGTAAACATCTCCAAAAGATTTAGACCATATTCAAAGAGTGCTTCCAGACAAGCGGGCCAGAAAAAAATTGATATCTGGTGCCTATCCCGGAATTCCCACTGCCCACGTGTTGATAGTAGTAACAGCTAATATTCTGTTGGAAATATATTGGTAGCCAGATCTGAAAAAAGATTTAAAAAAGTGTTGTGAAAAAATAACCACAAACTCCTGCAGTGGATTGCAGGGATCACCATTGAGATTGGATAAGCAGGAGCTCAAACTAGCTCCTAGGTATCCAGGATTACCCAGTGACCAGGAGCTAGTGCAATGTGTTCCGCATATCAAACATCCAGATAAGATGCAAACTTATAATTTTGTCCCTTATTTATGACCCATCATTCTTTAAATGTTTATTTATAGTTTGTCCCAAATAAACAGAGTAACATTTATACAGGTTTGGCATCAGTTGACCTGGGGAGCCAAGAGTGACCCCTGTTTCCATTTCCTTCCCACTCTCCCCCTCCCTTCCTTATCTATGTCTTAGCTCTTGCACTATCTGACATGTCATCAGGCCGAGTACGATAGTTAATTTCACATCCTTACTGTTCATGGCCTGTAAGAATGTCATTGTATTTTCCATTGTTCCCTCCCTTGCCTTGAAGCGCATTGAAACACATTGGGCCTCATTACGACCCTGGCGGAACGGGTTAAACAGCGCCGTAAAAAAGGCTGCGGTGCCGTTTAACCCGTTCCACCACATTACGAGGTCCCCTCGCGGGACACGTTAAGCACGCCTGGGAAAACCAGGCGTGCATACCGGGTCCCGCGAGGGGAAGAGGGAGCAAACAACGGGCCATCTCGTAATGGCCCGTTGTTTACTCCCTCTCACATTCCCATTCAGCCCTATGGGGGCTGAAATGGGAATGGGGATGAACCGTGTCCGTGTCCTCGAGTGAGGAATTACCGGGCCATCCGAACTCGGAATGGTCCGGTAAGTCCTCATTCCGAGGACACGGACACGGATGCGGTTTTGCCGGCAACCATGCCGCCAATAGCGGCATGGCTACCGGCATACCTCGTAATGAGGCCCATTGTGTATAAGCACTATATAAATAAACTATCATATCATATCATATTATATCATACATGGTACACCCCCTACCTCAAAGACTTTAGACTACAGAAAAGAAAATTAGAAACCTTATGGCACCTCACCCCGACAGAGGAAAATAAGACGCTATTGACGAACTTTGCTAACTACAAAAAAGAAATTATCTGCACTAAAAAAGACCTATACAATACAAGAATTTCCGATGCCAGCTCCAAAAGCAAGGAACTCTTCCTGATCCTCTGGGAATTGGAATCCCCTAATTCTCCACCAGACACCGTACCTAATTATAAACTCTGGTGCACCAGCATTCAGAATGCACTAAACAACAAAATATCCAATCTCCAAACTAAGATTGCCAATAAAAAAAACTCTCTTCAACACACCACACCTCTACTCTCTAACCCCCCCAGAACCCTTAGAGTCCACTAGCTGTCCTGCACCCTTCAGCTTCACCAAAGTCTCCATCTTGGAAACAGAAAAAATCATTCTATCCTTGAAACCTTCTAACTGTCAGGTCGACAGCTGCACTGCCCAAATAATTAAAGATGCACCCAGAGACTTAGCACCCTTTATTACAAAATTGATCAATGCCTCATTCACAATGAATACGGTCACAGGCAACCTTAAGCAATCATGGGTACTACCTCTGCTAAAAAAACAATCACTGGACCCATCAATTCCCACCAATTACAGGCCCATTACCACGGTGCCCTTCCTCCTTAAAATCATTGACAGAGTTGCATACTAGCAAATTCAGAAATACCTAGAAACCAACCACCTTCTTGGCTCAAGCCAATCCGGCTTTAGGCCCAAACATGGCATGGAAAAGGCACTTATTGACCTAAAAACGCAAATTGATGAACTTAGGGACCAAGGGAAAACTGCCATGCTACTACTCCTTGTCTTGCCGGCGGCCTTTGACCTGGTGGACCATGAGGTCCTATGCAAACACCTGGCCACGGCAGCCTACTTCTCTACAGGCTCGATAGCATGGGTTCAGTCCATCCTTGATAATAGAACAATGTAAATTTTCTCTCCATCGGCCTCAGCTGACCCTATCCAAACCACATGCGGTGTTCCACAGGGCTCCTGTGTCTCGTCAACTATGTATAACATATTTACCAAGCCTTTATTTGACAAATTGTACAGACTGGGTGTCATATACACTAATTATGCAGATGACACTCAGATCCTCATTCCCCTTTCGGGCAATTATGACACAGATACAGCCTTTATAAATAAAATATACCTCCTCATTCAGGCATGGAAGGCATCCCACGTCCTCTGCCTGAATGACGATAAAACAGAAATCCTAATCCTCGGTTCAACCACTAGTCTAAAAAAACAGAATCCTACCTATGCCTCCTTCAACATAGATGAAAATATCATTAAGGTAGCCAGGGAAGTAAAAACCTTAGGGTTTTACCTTGATTCTACCCTTACCCTACAAAAACAGGTGAACTCCATGGCGTCATCCACAGCCTACACCTGCAAATTTATTAGAGCTTGCAGGCCATTTTTATCTAAATCAAGTTGCATGACCCTTGCGAACGCCTTAATAATGTTGAAATTAGACTACTGCAATGCCCTGTACTTAGGGGCTAACAAGCATATCCTCGACAAAATACAAATCCTACAAAACAATGCTCTTCGAACGTCCCTGAACATCCCGAATACAGACCATGTCTCCAAAATCAGACGGGACCACTACTGGCTAAAGATTAATGATAGAATCGTAATCAAAACTATCTCCCTGACCTATAAATGCCTAAACAATACAGCACCACCTTACCTAACTGAGAGGATGGTCAGGATAACATCTACCCGTCTCACTAGAACTGCCAACACCATGTGCCTTGAGATACGTAGATTCAAGCTGAAGAAATCCGGAGGCAACAGCTTCCTGGTGAAAGCTGCCCAATCTTGGAATGCCCTACCCCTGGCACTTAGAGTTGACCAATCTTACCTGAGCTTCAGGCGCAACACCTTGAACTGGCTGCCCTAGAATGACAACTGACCACTTTGGACCCTGTACAGTCTGTGCTTTCTGTACAGTCTTACTCCACTGCAGTATCCTTATTTTGCCTACCCTTATTGTCTGTCATGCCATTACAGCTTCTTCACTATGTAACTATATCTGTTGTAACAAACCTCATGTATGTATTACTGTCATGCCACTGTAACTACTCTTCTCTGTAACTTCATCCCATGTAAAAAGCTTCAAGTATTCTTATACCATGTTGCGCCCAGTTACCTTCAGGTCTGGTGCCCCCTACAAATCAATAAACAAACATAAATACAAGATCTGTGGCAACATCTTTAAAACATTCTGCTATATACATTGGTACAAATCCGCCATAATCAAGGCCAAAGCTGCCTCATTTAATACAAGGATAGTGAATGCTAAATCAGGGACTAAATACATTTTTGCCATCTTTAGAGCGCTAGAAAACCCTGCCTCCCACTCTTTGTAAAGATGTAAATTGGTGTAACAACATCCAATCTGCCATGCTGGATAAAATTAACACCTTGCAAACTAAAATTATTGCTCATCAAAGGGCTCTCACTCACCTAATAACTAATTGTAACCCTTCCCCAGTTACCTCTGCAGATGAATATCAGCCCTTTGGCTTCAAGGACATGAGTGAACCCGAAGTCACAGCCCTTCTCAAATCGATTAACCCATCAAACTGCAAGGGGGACGTCTACCCCGCCCAGCTTATCAAGGACTGTGTCCCTGCCATTGCCCCCTTCCTCACCGCCTTTATTAATGCCTCCTTCCAGTCTGGCCATGTGCCGACCGGCCTTAAGGAGGCTTGGGTGCACCCTCTCCTTAAGAAACCTTCCCTGGACCCATTGGTCCCAGGGAATTACAGACCTATCACTACTGTTCCATTTTTACAAAAAATGTTGGACAAAACAGCCTACCTGCAAGTCCAAAAATTCATCGAAGACAACCATCTCCTTAACCTTTGGCAGTCAGGTTTCGGTCCATGACATGGCACCAAATGGCCCTATTAGACTTGAAAAATCAAATGGATGACCTCAGAGATGCAGGCAAACCTGTGCTCCTTCTGCTCCTTGATTTATCCACTGCTTTTGACTTGGTGGATCACAAGACACTATGCCACCATCTCTGGATTGCCTCATTTCTATAGGATAGGGCTATGAAAGTCTTCTCCGACTCAGCCTCTGCCACTCCTAGTCACATCAAATGTGGAGTCCCACAGGGCCTGTGCATTGCACCCACCCTATATAACCTTTTCACGAGGCCACTTTTCAGCCTTCTGTACGCCCGGGGCATCTCATAAACTAACTATGACACCCAGGTGCTTATCCCCCTCTCTGGAGATTACCAGTCCGACATGAACACCCTCAACTCCATTTACTCAACGATCCAATCCTGGATGGCAGGGAATTGGCTCTGCCTGAACACAGATAAAACTGAACTTCTTCTAATTGGATCCCTTGCCACCTTGAGCAAACTGGGCAAACAGTACAGCTCCTTCACCATTGATAATACACCTATTACGGTGTCTCAAACCATGAAGACCCTGGGCATATATCTTGACTCTAATCTTAACATAAACAGACAGGTGAATGACGTTGCCTCATCCTCAGCGTACTACTCTAACGTGCTTAATGGAGCCAGGCCGTTCCTTTCTCAACAGAACTGACTTACCATTGCTAGGGCAATAATTGGGTGAAGACTGGATTACTGCAATGCCCTCTTTGTAGGGACCTCGAGTAAGAATATTGCTAAACTGCAACTGGTACAAAACAACGCCCTTGGGGCCGCCACCGGGGTCTCCAAAAGGGACCACATCTCCCAGGTTCGTAAACAGGTTAATTGGCTCCCAGTTAAAGAGAGAATTTTCTTTAAAACTCTTGCCCTCATGCATAAATGTGTCCATGACCTGGCACCCCCCTACTTGGTCCAAGGAATAGCGAAGACTACATCAGCCAGGCCCACAAGGATGGCCTACGCTAATATTATTTCTATGCCTAAAACCCAAAGAGTTTGTGCAGGCACTACCAGCTTTCCCTACTTGGCTGCTTCTCTTTGGAATGCCCTACCATCCCACATTAGGCTGATTGACTCTCACATGGCCTTCCGCAAAGCAATCGAAACCAGGCTATTTGTCTGACTCTGGATTAGCCCGTACCCGATACCCTACTGCCGTTTTAAGAGAGATGCAACACTGGGTACAGAACTTGCCTGATATTGTCCTGTATATGAATGTCTCTAACTAATTATTGATTGTGTAAGCAAGAAACTCTGTGTTGAGCTGCGCTCTCTGTAACCCTCATCAAGCCTACTTACAATCACATGTAACAGTACCTCAATGCCTCTGGGCTGTAGTGTACTCTACAAATACAAATAAATAAATTGGTGACAATATATAAGCCTGCCTAGAAGCCTGTTGTTCTACCTTGAGAGAGTTTCCTAACACAAATACATACCATCTAAAATACAAGAGAGTAATAGTAAACATCTCCAAAAGATTTAGACCATATTCAAAGAGTGCTTCCAAACAAGCGGGCCAGAAAAAAATTGATATCTGGTGCCTATCCCGGAATTCCCACTGCCCACGTGTTGATAGTAGTAACAGCTAATATTCTGTTGGAAATATATTGGTAGCCAGATCTGAAAAAAGATTTAAAAAAGTGTTGTGAAAAAATAACCACAGACTCCTGCAGTGGATTGCAGGGATCACCATTGAGATTGGATAAGCAGGAGCTCAAACTAGCTCCTGGGTATCCAGGATTACCCAGTGACCAGGAGCTAGTGCAATGTGTTCCGCATATCAAACATCCAGATAAGATGCAAACTTATAATTTTGTCCCTTATTTATGACCCATCATTCTTTAAATGTTTATTTATAGTTTTTCCCAAATAAACAGAGTAACATTTATACAGGTTTGGCATCAGTTGACCTGGGGAGCCAAGAGTGACCCCTGTTTCCATTTCCTTCCCACTCTCCCCCTCCCTTCCTTATCTATGTCTTAACTCTTGCACTATCTGACATGTCATCAGGCCGAGTACGATAGTTAATTTCACATCCTTACTGTTCATGGCCTGTAAGAATGTCATTGTATTTTCCATTGTTCCCTCCCTTTCCTTGAAGCGCATTGAAACACATTGGGCCTCATTACGACCCTGGCGGAACGGGTTAAACAGCGCCGTAAAAGGCTGCGGCGCCGTTCAACCCGTTCCACCACATTACGAGGTCCCCTCGCGGGACACGTTAAGCACGCCTGGGAAAACCAGGCGTGCTTACCGGGTCCCGCGAGGGGAAGAGGGAGCAAACAACGGGCCATCTCGTAATGGCCCGTTGTTTACTCCCTCTCACATTCCCATTCAGCCCTATGGGGGCTGAAATGGGAATGGGGATGAACCGTGTCCGTGTCCTCGAGTGAGGAATTACCGGGCCATCCGAACTCGGAATGGTCCGGTAAGTCCTCATTCCGAGGACACAGACACGGATGCGGTTTTGCCGGCAACCATGCCGCCAATAGCGGCATGGCTACCGGCATACCTCGTAATGAGGCCCATTGTGTATAAGCACTATATAAATAAACTATCATATCATATCATATTATATCATACATGGTACACCCCCTACCTCAAAGACTTTAGACTACAGAAAAGAAAATTAGAAACCTTATGGCACCTCACCCCGACAGAGGAAAATAAGACGCTATTGACGAACTTTGCTAACTACAAAAAAGAAATTATCTGCACTAAAAAAGACCTATACAATACAAGAATTTCCAATGCCAGCTCCAAAAGCAAGGAACTCTTCCTGATCCTCCGGGAATTGGAATCCCCTAATCCTCCACCAGACACCGTACCTAATTATAAACTCTGGTGCACCAGCATTCAGAATGCACTAAACAACAAAATATCCAATCTCCAAACTAAGATTGCCAATAAAAAAAACTCTCTTCAACACACCACACCTCTACTCTCTAACCCCCTCAGAGCCCTTAGAGTCCACTAGCTGTCCTGCACCCTTCAGCTTCACCAAAGTCTCCATCTTGGAAACAGAAAAAATCATTCTATCCTTGAAACCTTCTAACTGTCAGGTCGACAGCTGCACTGCCCAAATAATTAAAGATGCACCCAGAGACTTAGCACCCTTTATTACAAAATTGATCAATGCCTCATTCACAATGAATACGGTCACAGGCAACCTTAAGCAATCATGGGTACTACCTCTGCTAAAAAAACAATCACTGGACCCATCAATTCCCACCAATTACAGGCCCATTACCACGGTGCCCTTCCTCCTTAAAATCATTGACAGAGTTGCATACTAGCAAATTCAGAAATACCTAGAAACCAACCACCTTCTTGGCTCAAGCCAATCCGGCTTTAGGCCCAAACATGCCATGGAAAAGGCACTTATTGACCTAAAAACGCAAATTGATGAATTTAGGGACCAAGGGAAAACTGCCATGCTACTACTCCTTGTCTTGCCGGCGGCCTTTGACCTGGTGGACCATGGGGTCCTATGCAAACACCTGGCCATGGCATCCTACTTCTCTACAGGCTCGATAGCATGGGTTCAGTCCATCCTTGATAATAGAACAATGTAAGTTTTCTCTCCATCGGCCTCAGCTGACCCTATCCAAACCACATGCGGTGTTCCACAGGGCTCCTGTGTCTCGTCAACTATGTATAACATATTTACCAAGCCTTTATTTGACAAATTGTACAGACTGGGTGTCATCTACACTAATTATGCAGATGACACTCAGATCCTCATTCCCCTTTCGGGCAATTATGACACAGATACAGCCTTTATAAATAAAATATACCTCCTCATTCAGGCATGGAAGGCATCCCACGTCCTCTGCCTGAATGACGATAAAACAGAAATCCTAATCCTCGGTTCAACCTCTAGTCTAAAAAAACAGAATCCTACCTATGCCTCCTTCAACATAGATGAAAATATCATTAAGGTAGCCAGGGAAGTAAAAACCTTAGGGTTTTACCTTGATTCTACCCTTACCCTACAAAAACAGGTGAACTCCATGGCGTCATCCACAGCCTACACCTGCAAATTTATTAGAGCTTGCAGGCCATTTTTATCTAAATCAAGTTGCATGACCCTTGCGAACGCCTTAATAATGTTGAAATTAGACTACTGCAATGCCCTGTACTTAGGGGCTAACAAGCATATCCTCGACAAAATACAAATCCTACAAAACAATGCTCTTCGAACGGCCCTGAACATCCCGAATACAGACCATGTCTCCAAAATCAGACGGGACCACTACTGGCTAAAGATTAATGATAGAATCGTAATCAAAACTATCTCCCTGACCTATAAATGCCTAAACAATACAGCACCACCTTACCTAACTGAGAGGATGGTCAGGATAACATCTACCCGTCTCACTAGAACTGCCAACACCATGTGCCTTGAGATACGTAGATTCAAGCTGAAGAAATCCGGAGGCAACAGCTTCCTGGTGAAAGCTGCCCAATCTTGGAATGCCCTACCCCTGGCACTTAGAGTTGACCAATCTTACCTGAGCTTCAGGCGCAACACCTTGAACTGGCTGCCCTAGAATGACAACTGACCACTTTGGACCCTGTACAATCTGTGCTTTCTGTACAGTCTTACTCCACTGCAGTATCCTTATTTTGCCTACCCTTATTGTCTGTCATGCCATTACAGCTTCTTCACTATGTAACTATATCTGTTGTAACAAACCTCATGTATGTATTACTGTCATGCCACTGTAACTACTCTTCTCTGTAACTTCATCCCATGTAAAAAGCTTCAAGTATTCTTATACCATGTTGCGCCCAGTTACCTTCAGGTCTGGTGCCCCCTACAAATCAATAAACAAACAAAAATACAAGATCTGTGGCAACATCTTTAAAACATTCTGCTATATACATTGGTACAAATCCGCCATAATCAAGGCCAAAGCTGCCTCATTTAATACAAGGATAGTGAATGCTAAATCAGGGACTAAATACATGTTTGCCATCTTTAGAGCGCTAGAAAACCCTGCCTCCCACTCTTTGTAAAGATGTAAATTGGTGTAACAACATCCAATCTGCCATGCTGGATAAAATTAACACCTTGCAAACTAAAATTATTGCTCATCAAAGGGCTCTCACTCACCTAATAACTAATTGTAACCCTTCCCCAGTTACCTCTGCAGATGAATATCAGCCCTTTGGCTTCAAGGACATGAGTGAACCCGAAGTCACAGCCCTTCTCAAATCGATTAACCCATCAAACTGCAAGGGGGACGTCTACCCCGCCCAGCTTATCAAGGACTGTGTCCCTACCATTGCCCCCTTCCTCACCGCCTTTATTAATGCCTCCTTCCAGTCTGGCCATGTGCCGACCGGCCTTAAGGAGGCTTGGGTGCACCCTCTCCTTAAGAAACCTTCCCTGGACCCATTGGTCCCAGGGAATTACAGACCTATCACTACTGTTCCATTTTTACAAAAAATGTTGGACAAAACAGCCTACCTGCAAGTCCAAAAATTCATCGAAGACAACCATCTCCTTAACCTTTGGCAGTCAGGTTTCCGTCCACGACATGGCACCAAATGGCCCTATTAGACTTGAAAAATCAAATGGATGACCTCAGAGATGCAGGCAAACCTGCGCTCCTTCTGCTCCTTGATTTATCCACTGCTTTTGACTTGGTGGATCACAAGACACTATGCCACCATCTCTGGATTGCCTCATTTCTATAGGATAGGGCTATGAAAGTCTTCTCCGACTCAGCCTCTGCCACTCCTAGTCACATCAAATGTGGAGTCCCACAGGGCCTGTGCATTGCACCCACCCTATATAACCTTTTCACGAGGCCACTGTTCAGCCTTCTGTACGCCCGGGGCATCTCATAAACTAACTATGACACCCAGGTGCTTATCCCCCTCTCTGGAGATTACCAGTCCGACATGAACACCCTCAACTCCATTTACTCAACGATCCAATCCTGGATGGCAGGGAATTGGCTCTGCCTGAACACAGATAAAACTGAACTTCTTCTAATTGGATCCCTTGCCACCTTGAGCAAACTGGGCAAACAGTACAGCTCCTTCACCATTGATAATACACCTATTACCGTGTCTCAAACCATGAAGACCCTGGGCATATATCTTGACTCTAATCTTAACATAAACAGACAGGTGAATGACGTTGCCTCATCCTCAGCGTACTACTCTAACGTGCTTAATGGAGCCAGGCCGTTCCTTTCTCAACAGAACTGACTTACCATTGCTAGGGCAATAATTGGGTCAAGACTGGATTACTGCAATGCCCTCTTTGTAGGGACCTCGAGTAAGAATATTGCTAAACTGCAACTGGTACAAAACAACGCCCTTGGGGCCGCCACCGGGGTCTCCAAAAGGGACCACATCTCCCAGGTTCGTAAACAGGTTAATTGGCTCCCAGTTAAAGAGAGAATTCTCTTTAAAACTCTTGCCCTCATGCATAAATGTGTCCATGACCTGGCACCCCCCTACTTGGTCCAAGGAATAGCGAAGACTACATCAGCCAGGCCCACAAGGATGGCCTACGCTAATATTATTTCTATGCCTAAAACCCAAAGAGTTTGTGCAGGCACTACCAGCTTTCCCTACTTGGCTGCTTCTCTTTGGAATGCCCTACCATCCCACATTAGGCTGATTGACTCTCACATGGCCTTCCGCAAAGCAATCGAAACCAGGCTATTTGTCTGACTCTGGATTAGCCCGTACCCGATACCCTACTGCCGTTTTAAGAGAGATGCAACACTGGGTACAGAACTTGCCTGATATTGTCCTGTATATGAATGTCTCTAACTAATTATTGATTGTGTAAGCAAGAAACTCTGTGTTGAGCTGCGCTCTCTGTAACCCTTATCAAGCCTACTTACAATCACATGTAACAGTACCTCAATGCCTCTGGGCTGTAGTGTACTCTACAAATACAAATAAATAAATTGGTGACAATATATAAGCCTGCCTAGAAGCCTGTTGTTCTACCTTGAGAGAGTTTCCTAACACAAATACATACCATCTAAAATACAAGAGAGTAATAGTAAACATCTCCAAAAGATTTAGACCATATTCAAAGAGTGCTTCCAAACAAGCGGGCCAGAAAAAAATTGATATCTGGTGCCTATCCCGGAATTCCCACTGCCCACGTGTTGATAGTAGTAACAGCTAATATTCTGTTGGAAATATATTGGTAGCCAGATCTGAAAAAAGATTTAAAAAAGTGTTGTGAAAAAATAACCACAGACTCCTGCAGTGGATTGCAGGGATCACCATTGAGATTGGATAAGCAGGAGCTCAAACTAGCTCCTGGGTATCCAGGATTACCCAGTGACCAGGAGCTAGTGCAATGTGTTCCGCATATCAAACATCCAGATAAGATGCAAACTTATAATTTTGTCCCTTATTTATGACCCATCATTCTTTAAATGTTTATTTATAGTTTGTCCCAAATAAACAGAGTAACATTTATACAGGTTTGGCATCAGTTGACCTGGGGAGCCAAGAGTGACCCCTGGTAGCTGTTGATGTCAAGCAAACCAGGCTCTTCTAGGCAATAAGCAAGCGCTAAATAGCTGCCAGCCCCCCTCAATTTTGAACCCTGGATTGGTGAATGACTTTTAATGGCAATCAGCAAAGCTGGCATACACAGGACAACAGTAACCAAACAACAAATGAGACTCAGCGCCGCAACCCCCCCTCCCCTCCAGACACTGGGCTTTATACAGGAGAGCACACATGCATTACAATGGAGAGGGAGGTTCCTGACATATCATGTTAAATAAAACAAAAATGTTTCAGGTGAATGAACAGTGTCTCAGCATACAAGTCTTAGGCAGAGGTGTGTTCACATGCTCAGGAAGGCATAATCAGGATGGAGGGCAAACAGTGATACATTTTCTAGATCTGCTGTGCAAGCTTCTCCTACAGTTTACACATGGCTCAGGGCAAGAGAGCCTGTTTACTGCATGACAACTTCCATCTGCTAAAGCCCTTTGGAACGTGGGGCTCTAATACACACTTCTATATGCCAAAAGGGAAACATGTCAGAGTTGAGAACTGGGGAAGCAAGCACCTCCAGGTACTAGGCAGTAAGGTTTTTGATGCTCAATCCTTGCTGACGCTCAATCCTTCATGGTGGAAGGTCCATTCCTCTAGCCTCACTATCCAATCTGAAAAGAGGGAGACTGTGCATTGCATAGGGCTGTGGAGGGACACAGGACCCACGCCCTGGACTCGTGCCATGGTGGTGAGACGAGTGGGGTGTTGTGAGGTCGTGGAAGCCCCAGCATGGTGGGATGATTTGTATAGCTTTGGGAGCTGGGAGACTAACTCACTCCATGATGCTCAAACCAAGCAGCAGAAAGAGGAAAAGCCTGGTCTCAGTTGGAGGAGAGTGGGGTTGTTAAAACCCTGATGCACATGTAGCGCACAGTTGAGATAGTGGAGGGTCGAGGCAGTGTGGGGGAGCCGAGGCAAGCTCGACTAGGACTGAGTCCCTGATATTAAGAAGCTCTATCTATCTGAATACAAGAAATTTACTTTTTAAGGAGGAAAATGGGGAGGGACTAGAGGGAACTCCTGGGTCCACTCCTTCTGTGCTCCCCTCTGGAGAGGTCTCGTTGGCATCAATGCCCCCTGGGCCTCGGCCAGTAATAGAAGTTGCCTCTGACAGATAGGTTGTATCCCTGCTAGGAATCGAGACAGCTGGCCCTCGCCAAGACTTCACGGTCACCTTTACAAACATCAAGAAAATGATTACAGACTGTTTCAGGTCAAGGAGTGGGCCCACATCTGATTTGACTTGTTCCCCATTTCAGGCAAATTCAGTTATGCTTCATGAGGACGAGGCATCAGCATCTTCCCCTAATCAGAGCCATTTACCTGCTTATGTGGGCATGGGTGGATCATGGGCTACAGTGCATCGAGGTTTGGCCTGCAAAGTTGAGGACATTTTGCTCCCCTCTCTGACACCGCGCCTCTGTTCAAAACTCAAGAGGAAGAACTGCCGGATTCCTCTTGAGATGTATCCTCCTCGTCAGCGAGTACTCATCTGTGCCAAAATTATTCACACTTTGACCGGGTGCAGGAGATGATCACCCCCTTCCTAGTGGCCTTAAACTTCATTTTAAATTCTCTAGTTCAAGTATACAAACTTATACAACAGGAAGTTTAGTCACACACCTCCCAACTCATTGGATTCCAAGTGAAGCTTGATGAGTGCCTTAACCTTGTAAAAGGAAACCCTAGTCAGAGGAACAGACAAGAAAATAATATCTACATTGTAACGAAATAGTAACCCCTGCGATATATTCAGCCTACAATGCAGTGCATGGAACCAGACACTCCGCCATCAGAGGCAGCCATGAGAGAATTTGTTAGATTGAGTAACCTACCCTGCAATGACGTTCTAAATGCCTTGTTGTTACCATCTTTGAAGACAACTAAGCAACAGAATGCGGGGTATAAGAACCCACCCAAGAGTTAGGCTCAGCAAAAGAAAATGGAAAAACGAAAAAATAGGAAGACACCTAACAATAATTCGTCCCTTAAATGTTTGTGCTCACTTTTGCTTAAGGAGAAGGCTGAAACAACCGGCCTTGGTTGGAAAAGAGTGTGTGCTGTCTGTAGTCTGAGGGTCGATAGTAGCCAGTGAAGAAAATAAATCAAAGAACAAAGAAAGCAGTGAACTCTGAGTTTGCTGAAGATTCACAACCAAGGAGATTCTTGAAATTGATTGTGGACTCCTCCTATCAGACAGAAGGTGTAAAGGGAGCAATGGACCTGATGGCAGCCAAGGCAAAGGGTATTGGAGAAATGCAAGTAATTAATTGGGACAGAATATTGAGCTTATCACCTGGGGAGAGGTTCTTGTATGCTTCCTGCTTGGCTAATAATTGCATGATAATTAATTAAACTCACAACTCAAGACTTATTATCCAAGCAATGGTCCTGATGGTAGACCAAGGACCACTAAACCTTTCAGAATGTCTTGTATCTGTTCCATAGGATTTCCCCTTTAAAGTTAGTTACTTCAAAAGACATAGGTCCTCATTACAAATGAGCCAGTCTGGAAATAATGTGCTGGTAACAAGGCTACCAACACCTTTTCCAGATAGGCTCACTCCGTGTTTGCCGGTAGGGGCTGTGACTACCAGCAGGCCTGACCTGCCTGTAGTTCAGGCCCCTACCGGCAGTACATTTGCTAAAGCACCAGCACCATTCACAATGGTGCCGGTGCTTCAGTGTTTGCATTCCCATGGAGTCCTGAGGGACTCCATGGGAATGGGGACTTACAGTTTCACCGCTGCCCGTAATATCCCGTTACCAGGATATCGGGTTGGCGAAACGGTAAGCTGAGGTCGCAGGTAGGCCGCCGGTACCACGGGCGGTCTACCAGCAACCTTGTAATGAGGGCCTTGGAGCGGATGACATTTTTAGATATGGCTCTTTCGATCTTGTTGAGCTGTAAGTGCCTTCGGGAAACACTATGGGCAGCCTCTAATGAACTGAGTTTATGAGGCTTTCATTTATGGAAACTGGGGTCTAATGGTATGACTTGCCAACCCAATTTTTAGACAAACAGGTGCATAGGATATCCTGCTATTCACCAACAACGGCCTCCTGTGAACAGGGATCTAGATGGGGGAACAAAGTTGTCTAGTGAATTCTGACCCCAGAGGTGACAGCTGGAGAAATGCTTGATCATGGCTTCCAGAAGTGCTCAACCCGGGGGTCTCTCAGGTGAGGGTCATTGGACCCAGCTTTTAGTCGGCCCTCTATTTGAGAGTGGTATCTTGGAATTCGCAGGGACATAGCCATCTTCTAAATGATCATAGTTTGTGTGAAAAACTCATGGCTTTTGTTGTGTCATCTGTTTAAAGGAGACGTTCATGGGTGAAAATGTGACCTTGGGTGGGTATCTTACAGTTACTCAAAAAGCTAGTTGTGGGAACTCAAGAAGGCTTCAGAGAGGTTTTTTGTGGCTGTGAAGTCCTCCTGGGCCTTGAGTGCCTCTAAGTTTGCTGACCTTATACAGGGCCTTCTTGCTACCCATGTAATAACTGAAGAGTCTAGGGTGAATATATTGTTGATTAATGTGTACTGGAATGTAATAGTTCTCTCACAAGGTAAATATATCTTGAATAATGAAAAAGTATTTTTAAGTGTAGGGATGTTTTTTCTGAGGGATGACAAAATAAGGGTCAGGACTCTAACTCAGATTGTCTGTGGGACTATAATTTGAATGTAGGACTGATTAGTCCAGTGACAAATTATAACATGAAACAAAATAAAAGGGTGCATGCTGGAGTGGTGTGTTGAAGAAATGGAATTTGTATTGTTTAAACAAAAGTATCAAGGGTGATTTGGGAGGCAGCGTTACCTGGCATGGGGTAAGCAGAAGTCTAGCATTGATTTTATGTTTGTTATCGAAAAACTATTGAAGAAATGCCTATGTTTTGAGGTAGGGGCCAGTGAGCTGAGTGATCACAGGATGTTCTGTACCTCTTTTGAGGCTCTGGGAAGACTACAGAAGAATAATATTGTAATAGAATTTATAGTTTCCAAAGGAAAAAACAGATTGATCTGGCACCCATCAAATATCAACAGATTTAATAAAAACATAAGTTCCAGAGTTGAAGTCTAACCTTAGAAGATAACTGATAATTTTTGAGTCCGCTAAAATTCCCAACCTTTATAGGTAGCTGCATAGATGATATGTTCTAAGGGTTGCTCCTCCCTCATTAGGTTTTAACCAGGAGATTCAGCAGTGTAACAAATATATGAAAGGTTAGATTAAACAGATTTTGAAGAGTGGTTGGGAAGTGCGGTTCATTAAAGAAGAAACCAGAAGGGTGAAACAAAGTTATAAAAACAGGGTGAAGCAAATTGAGTTAATCACTCACCAACAAGAAAGTGAAACGATGTTGAAATGCATCCTGTGCAAATCAGATATAAACTAGTGGAGCAAGGTGAACAGCCGAGAAGTGTGCCAACTGTACAGTCAGGAAAACCCAATCTTGGAGGTAATGTGGATGGCCCATTTCTCCTCGCTTTATGCTATGTTTGCCCCTGGGATTATTATTGAAACCTTAAATGGTCCATGGGAATCATCCTTTGATATTGAGGATATTATTATTTTTATTATCATTATTAAGGGGTGTGGAAATTCCCAGGCCCCGGGGTGAATGAACTATGCAACAGAGACTTAAATCCAATCCAGTACTGTGGGCAACTATTTTATGTATCCTATTTCAAAAAATCATGGAGGAACAATTGACCCTTGCTACCTGGAAAATCTTGCAAATTGTCCCTATAGTCAAAAAGGGGAATTCATTAGATCCTTTAAATGATTGCCCTATTGCATTGCTGGATGAGGACTTGAAAATGTTCTCCACCTTGGTTCTTAAAGAATGAAGACACTGTGTGGAGCAGAAAACCCTGTTACATTTTAATCAAACAGGTTTCAGCAAAGAAGTGGGTACCACTCTATCAGGAGAGGTTATGGATTTTTCGAAGCATTCTTTGTGTAAAAAAAGGGGCCCAGCAGATTTATATGGCGCACATAGATTTATCGCTCGATTTTGACAAAGTTAATAGAAATACTCTTTGGGCTAAATTGCGGTCTTTGGACATACCAATCCACCTGCTTGATATACTGATATCCCTGTACACTGAAATCACCCTTAACATTTTATTACATTTTTAAGGCCACTTAACACAATCATTAACTACGTATAGAGGTTTAAGGCAGGGTGCATCCTGGCACTTCTCCTTTTTAACTTATATATATCAGATGTGGGTGAAAAACTAGCACAGTCATTATTTGTTCCACCTAAAATGTTTGGAATTAAAATACTCTGGCTATCTTATGTGGATGACATTGTATTAATAGATTGCACATGAGTAGGACTGCAAAGAATGCTGAAGGCCATTTAAGAATTCATGACCCAAAATGATTTTGTTATAAGCAGTAAAAAAACAAAGGTACTCCACTTAACGACTAAACAAAAGTAACGGTGCACTCATTGGTGGATACAAAACGAAAACTTGAAAAGGTGGAGGAACTACAAAACTTGGGCTTTGCAATCTTGGAAAGGCCTAATAAAAAATGGTTAGTTACCTCCCTAGAAATCAAAGCCTAGTGACTAAATTATCAAATGAAGCACTTAAATCGGTATGGGAAATTCGCCATGCTGCTTGTTATGAAATTCTATGAAAGTAAAGTAGTTCCCGCATTATAATATCTAATGGGAACATACCAAGCCCTTTTTGATTTAGACGCAACCCGACTGAGGGACTGATATGGAAATGTGTACTATCTATGTCCAAAAGTACCCTGATGGCGGTGATCCTCTTTGAGTTGAAATTAGCCACACTTAATGCTACCCTGTTGTGGAAAAAATTGCTGGTTTGCAAAACATTTATGGCGCCCCCACAAAATTCCCTATATGAAGCTTTTGGTCCTGATTCTCTAGGTGAGAATAATGATTTCATTAAGAAATGTGAAGTACAATTAACGCAAAGGGAAATTTATTTGACGGAGGGCGTAGAAAATATGAGTGAACTAAAAAAACGTGTGTGGCAATCAGACTGATGCGAGACCTGTCAGCTCATAAAAAAAGTTGATTTTATGAGATTCCTCTTTTACGTGCTTGAAACAAGAGAAAACCTAGGGTTGTGACGCAATAAAGGAGATAAAAATATGCAATGTAGATTCTGCTAGGTGGAAATTGAGAATCTAAAGCACTTGATTCTACAGTGTGCCATGCTGAACAATTCCAGACTATTATGTTTTGGTTGGTTCATGAATAACATAGCATTTATATTGAGGGAGTACTTGTGGGAAAGATTTTTTTAACTGAAATTCTGTTGCAGTGATTTTGGCATTGTTGATGCAAAAGAAATAAATTGCCATTTTATCTATTTGTTGCCGCCATAGTAAATAGAAAAAGGATTGAGTGCCTTTTCTATTTCTAAGTGGGTGATGAGAGGGGGGATTGAGGCCATAGCCGGAGCAGCAAGCTCCGGTCCAGCATGTAAGTGGGCAGGGAGGGAGGGGGGGTACGAGATGTTTATGGGTGTCTGGGTGTGATGGTGGGGGTAGAGGGAGGACAAGGGGAGGGGCTGAGGGCAGTGTGGAAAAAACACTGCACCACCCGTGGAAAATTCTCAGGGACTGATGAAATGCAGGCTGAACATTGGCAGTTCTCTCCTGCATTTCCAGCCACCTGATTGTCTGTGTGAAAACACACATATAGATGTAATGTTACTTCACCACTGTTGGTGCAGATTACGTTGTTATGTCCTCAATAAGTTGAGCTAAATACTACAGTTATTTCTATGATGAAGGGCCTCATTACAAATGAGGCGGTCCGGAAATAACGGTGGCGGTAAACCCGTCGCCACCGTTGTTTCCGGACCGCCTGATCCCGATTCCTGCAGGCGGGAGGTGATGTTCCCGCCAGGTCTGACCTGGCGGGTTTAACACCGCCCGCCTGCAGGTGGACGAGGAAACACTGGCAGCATCATGAGATGCTGCCGGTGTTTCCATGATCCCCATTCCCATTGAGTCCCATAGTCCCACAGGACTCAATGGGAATGGGGATTAACACCATTCCGCCTCCGTGATTCCCGGGAAACCGGGGTTGTAATGCCCCGGTAATTCCGGGAATCACGGAGGCAGAATGGTAATACGAGTCCGGCGGTAACCAGGCGGTTTTACCGCCTTGGTTACCGCCGGACTCGTAATGAGGCCCGAAGTGTTGTTTCATTTCAGTACTCACAGGGGGTCATTCCGACCCTGGCGGTAGGGGGTTAACGGCACTGGTAAGGTTGCCGGTGCCGTTAACCTCCTACCGCCCTTTCACGAGGTCCCTTAGCGGGTCCCACCAGGACCGGCTAGTTTTACCAGCCTGTCTTAGCGGGACCCGTTAAGACACCATGGAGCTAATAACGGGCCCACACATTATTAGCTCCTTCCCCATTCCCATTGAGCCCTCTGGAGGCTCAATGGGAATGGGGAATGGTTTTCGAAATGGGGACTTACCGGGTCCGCTTAGGTCGGAATGTCTCGGTAAGTCCCCATTCCGACACCACGGACCCGGACCCAAACTCGGAATGAGGCCCACAGTCTTTTTTTAACACGCAGGACCATTTCAATTTCACTTTATATTGACTAATTGTTGGCTTTTGGCAATGCTTGTTTTATGTCTATGCTGTGTTATTTATCTTGCATGACCTACAACTCACAAACTGCTGTATGGCACTTTTAGATACCAAGTACATTTGTATGAGCACAGGACATAAACAGATAAAAATTAGAATGTTCAGAATGGACTTTGAGGGAATGCAAGGTGTTGTGAATGGCTTGATAGATCCTTTGATGAGGATTCAAGTGGCAGAGGGACTTAATCATGTGAATTGTTCCTTGGTCATCTGCTTCGACGGTGGACTGTTGTGGAGAGAATTTTATGGGCTTGATGGGGGTGGAAGGCTCTGTTCCCACCATTTATGCCTAAGACTGAGTTCTGGAAGGTACCTGATAACTTTCACATTTGTCACCTGACAGTGGCCTATAAAGGTGGAGGTTTGGAAGGTAAGTCGGGTTGTTGTTGCCTGTTCTAGTGTTGTGAAAAGGTATTGTCAGGTATGTGTCTTGCTAGAGTTTAGTTTCTCTGACACCACCAAAGGGTGATAACTTCTATTGGTCTACAAACATTGTAGTACTTTATGGAATGTTTTATGCTAACATGACATACCATTTCAGGCAAGAATGAATATGAGATTACAGTGTAAATCTAGCATGCCGGTTTCCTTGGTTTTGATCTACTTGGTCAAAAATATTTGACCTTTTCAAATTTGACCATTTTTCAAATTTGACCCCCTACAAACGCCTCTATTCCCTTACCCAACCCCATATATACATTTGATTAAATTTGACCGAATTTCAACCAAGAAAACGATCCAAAGAATTTGGTCAAAAGTAAAAGGTCAAATGTTTTTCGAACAAGTAGGCTAATACCAGTCTCCTCATGTGTTTTTTTTATTTTTGCTTATTGTTTGACAACTTGTAGCAATAGACACAATTCATTTTATTCTGATTGGGATGCCCAAGACGAATGTTCTAGGAAAAGAAAGAAAGGGAAGAAGCTATCCTTGATGTTAGTAGTAGTATACCCATAACATTTGTTTCAGGTATGACTGCATCATAGACTATACAGTCCAATGTTCAGTACTAATGTAGGTCCTGTGACAATGTCCCCTGTTTGGCCTCTGTGGTGTGTTCGTGGGTAACCGAAGGTGCCTGGCCTCACTACCTGCTGCATGATTTAGGGCTGGGTTGTATGGGGAGGTTTTCCTTGATCACCCCTTAGGGCCAAGGGTGTGGAATAGGAGATCACCACAAGAAGTCAACTAGTGCTAAACAACCTCTAAATTAGTCCTTATGTGAGGTAGAAGTCAGCAGCGTGAGGTGATTAGTGATGAAGAAATAGGAACGAATGGCACGTTAAATCAGTTCTTATATAAGGTAGAAGCAACCAACCAGCCACACGATTATGCAGAACAGTGAGAGTGGAATAAAGACAAGCAAACTGCAAACTGTAAGAATGTTTGTGTTTAATTAGTTCATTAAAAACTTTAACACAATCTTAAACTGATCCTACTACATGTCATATATAAACGTTAAAAGATACAAACAGCTTAAAATAATATTCAAATCATCATATCAATTAATCTGCATTACCTTCCTCTCAATTCATATCAAGCCAACATTCCACACTTAATTTAAAACAACATTAAATTCATCATATCAGTTAATCTCTATTCAAATCATGTCATGTCATAAAAACCCGACATATAATTAATTTAAATGGACCTCTTCCCCCACTTAATCATGTGCACAAACAAGAAATCTCACCAGCAAAATTATCAAAGAAGTAGAGCGACTTTCCATCAATGTATTCCACAATCATTCTTCCACATCACTTCTCTTTTTGCTTTTAATGTTGGGTACTCTAATACCCAATGTTTCAATGTCTTCAGAACTTCCTTATTTTCCCATAACCTAACTGACAAATCTTTCTTTTGTTTACTTTCTTTACCCCTCATTCTACCCCACCTTTCCAGGGTTCCCAAAATATTGAATCAGAACCTCATGTAAACCCTTCTGTATTTAATATTCAGGAATCTGAGTACATAAGCAGGCAGACTTAATTACTGTCTATATTATTGTGCCAATGTCCATGTAATGTATATTTACTCAGTACATGCCAATCCATAGACCACTGGTCAAATGTTGAGCTTTTTATATACTTTTGACAGATATTCAATAAAAAATCCTATGTTCAATCCAGCATCATCTAATATCATATCACAATCCAACACAAATTCTAAAAGGTGTTTACATATTGCCTTTGATGAAATTGACACCAAATCGGCAAACAGGGATCTGCTAGATGGTTGCAAAGTTTTTCTGTATAGCTGGTATTTTGCCTTCTTAACCCAATGTTGCCACGTTAGTAAACTCAGCTCCAGACCGATTAATACATATGGGGTAGCAGGAGGGAGGCCTAATAATCTTTTCCAGAACATGCCTTCTATACATCCCAGTTTTCCCCAATCCACCTTATATGACTCCATTCCATACAGTACAGATGTCAATACCTGCCCCAAGTAGTATCTAATCACAGGTTTCAGTGTTTATTTTCCATATTTGCCAGATTTTTCTACATTGGACATATAATTGCATTATTTTCAGTTTTATGTTTATAGCAGGCCAGCCTTTATGATCCCTGTTATTAATCCAATATCCTAAGTACCTAATTTCATTTAACAAGTCCAGTTTTTCCCCTTCTGTAAACTGAGCTTGTCCAACTTTTTAGTTTGTGTATGAAACCACCATTATGGAAGTCTACTTGCATTAATTAACAATTTATTATAGGTGAAATATTTGTGCAATATATTTAGAGCCCATTGTAGGCCTATTGGGGTCTTATCAAATAAAAAGATATCATCAGCATATAAAATTGCAGGCACTTTCACAGGCCCTAATTTAGGAGGAAACATATGTTCTTCTACCAGTTGTTTAACCATGTCTGCCAGGTACAAGTTAAAATAACAGGGAGCCAATACTCCTTCCTGTCTTAAGCCTCTATTATTGCATACTACTGACCCTAGCTTAACCTTACTATCCAGATGACTCTGAACCATGTTTCCTGTCTGTAACTCTACCAGGATTCTAAGCAGAACATTTGGCACACTCCACTCAAATAACTTTTTCCAGAGAAGGTTGCAGTCTTATCGTGTCGAATGCACTCGCTAAATCTACATTCACTATATACACCGGTGAAGAACCTTTCCTTAGGGCACATCTTTTCAATAATTGTAACATCAGACCATTCAGGGTAATACCCCATTCCTCCTTAAAAAATGTTTGGAATTCACAGGGTTTACTAACCTCCTTCTTCCAGTTTTTTATTTGTTTTTAAATCAGGCCCGCAAAATGTTTTGATGAGGAGTCCATAATTGTAATCGTCTTAAAATTCCCCAGAGATTTTATATCATCCTTTTTAAATAAAGGCGCAATAACTGCTCTGCGCCAGGATTCTGATATCATCCCACTAGCTAAAACAGCCTTGAATACACACCATAATACTTTCACCCGTAAACCAGAATGCGATTTGCATTTAAAATTACGAATTCCATCGGGACCAGCTTCTCTGGACCCCTTTGCTTTCTGTATCAAGGTTTGGATGTCCTGTTAATCGAAATTCCCTTTCTGCATTTCTAAATCATTCTCTGCAAATTTTAGACAAGTAGACTCATTAGTATAAAACGTCCCCCATACTGATTCATTCCAAACATTTTCAGAAATTACATTATCCAATGCATCCTCCGACCTGTTATTTATACCATCAACTTTATAATAATAATCTTCCAAAACATTTTCGTGTCAAATGTATTAACATATTCCAACATCTTTTGGCCTTCACTATCGTCTAATCTATAGTAATAAAATTGTACCCAATTTCTATATTGTTGTTTTAATTTCTTTATCATTTCATTTTTTACTTCTATATTTTCATCTCTTTTATAAATACTCTGAATTTCTTGCTTTAATCTTTGCTTACTATCCTGCATAACATGATCCTATACCTTCCTACCTGAAAACCCTTTACCAGCCTTACACTTTATCCCTTCTATTACCTGTCTTATTGCTCCCTGATATTCCTCCCAAACAATCTTCAACTCTGTCTGGGTACAGACTGTGCCCATAGTTTCCCTCAACTTCCCTATTTTTTATTTCATTACTTGAGTAGTTGTCTTTAACCAACATACCCTATTCTTTTCCCTATCACTTTCTATCCCCCTGGTCCCTTTTCAGAATATTCTCCCTTCATCATGAATTACATGTAAACTACCAAATACGCATGGTTACTCACCAAAAACTTCTTGATCTCCATCCTCTTCACCAAAGGTAGCAGGCACGAAAAAAATATATAATCTATCTCTGATTTACTCATACCTCTACCCCATGTCGCGTTCCCTTCATAATTACCCTCGGTATTCCCATTTAACTTATTTAAGGACCAGCTATCCATAACTTCCCTACACCTACAACCCCATTCCCTGCATGCAAACATCCAGCACGTTTGTACTCCTCTATCAAAATGACACCCTTCCTACTTTATACAACAATTAAAATTTCCCATTACCACCACCCAATTTGAGCCCCCCTGAAGGTGCCAATCCGAAAGGAGGTTATTCACCTTATTTAACAACTCTTCCTCATTTGTTCTATATGTATTCTAATATATGTTAATTCCGATTAGGTCTTTAAATTTACTCCACTCTGCATTTGGCCATAATAATTTCACTGCCATCACATCTTTAGAATCTACCTGAATCCTTGTACGAATCCCAATCAATATTCCCCCATTTGGACGTCCATGTGCCCCCTTCATATATCCATCTAACCTAGGGCACTCTGTATTTTAAGATGTTGTATGATGGGATAGTAGGGCCATCACCCCTAGGATTTAAAAAACTATTATATCCTCTACTATTCCATGATATCACCTTTAGCTCTTGTCTGTGCCTAACACCCGCACTTGCCACCCGTTGGCTGGACTACTTGTTGTTTCCTGTTCCTTTGCCCTGCACTTGTCCAACCTCCCACTCCCCCAGCACTTCTCCCCTCTCTGTTCCCCTGCACTTGCACGATCTGAATGTCACTAGGCCTAGTAAGATTGTGGTTTTTTGTCCTCCCTCTGTTTCCCCCTTGCCTTGTCGCACCTTGAAACACTTGTGTATAGGCATGTTATAAATGGCATATCATATCATATCAGATTAAGGGAGCACTTATCAGCCCCCATGCGCGGGCCTTTTAAAGTCGATTCCAGACATGACCAGTCCTCCTTCTCAATCCTGGTCTTACTCTTACCATTGACAACATACACTGATCTGCTCCCATTTTTGTTTAATGTTCATTTAAATATCAGATTATGTTCGCCATTAATTTAGGTCTTTCTGCATAACATTCCAACGTCAAAACTCCAGCATAAGATTGTGTCAGGTTTGTTGGAGCTGCCATCTTATTCCCAATTTCTCTGTGGGTGTCGCTGCCAATTCTATATTCCTCAGCCTTCCTACAGGCTGTATTCTGCCCTCTTTAATCTCTTTTAGGTCATCCAAATCATCCACCGTCAAAGCACCACCATAAGATTATATCAAATTTGTTGAGCTTTTCAGCACACCCGAATGCCATCATATTTCCACTCTCACTGTGTTTGTCGCTGAAGATTCTTTATTTAACATCCATCCTTCAGGCTGTATTGCACCCTCTTGACCCTCTGTTGGATCATCCACAGTCACCTCCAGATCCTCATCTTCATCATTCTATATCACTAATTCCATTTACTGAGAACTGTCAGCCTCTTGGGCGGCTACCAGTATTATTCCCATTGAATTTGAGGGCTCCATTACAATCTCACACACCTTTTTCTTTATTTTCTTATTTTTAGTATTTCGATTTTCCAATGTTAATGTTAATGTTAATGTTTCCTTCGACAATCTCTGCCAACCCACTATAATTCCCTATAGTTATCATTCTCCTTTGAACAAGAGTACCATCAGCAACCCGAGACATGTGTTTTGGCCTTGTTGGGCCTCCTCATTGTGCCTTATAGAAGCTCAGCTTGTCCTCACTGAGGAGGACCAACAAAGCCGAAACACGTGCCTGAAGTTGCTGATGGTACTCTTGTTCAGAGGAGAATTGCCTAGCATTTTTCGGTGCTGGACTACCCTTGTGGGTGGGACAAAGACTGATATGCAAATGGATCTTTCTCCTCTGTGAAGGGTGCAGTGAGCTAAAACGTGATTGTAGACCCTCCTAAGTAGGATACATTGCATAAAACAGGGTATTTGACCATGTTCATTCTCAGTACAGGGGCTCCCACACACCTTTGTAATTATGTAAAACTTGGGGTTGCACCTTATATAACCAAGGGTAATCCAGAAGTGGACCCCCTTGCTCACTGTGCCTTAGAGAGGCTCAGCCTCCCCTCGCTGAGGAGGTCCAACAAGGCTGAAACACATTTCTGGGATTGCTGATAGTACTCTTGTTCAGGAGAGAATTGTCTAGCATTTTGTTGCTGGACTGTCCTTGTGGGTGGGACAAAGACTGATATGCAAATGGATATTTCTCCTGTGTGAAGGGTGCAGTGAGCTAAAACTTGGTTGTAGACCCTCCTTAATATAGGTCTTTCTGCATAACATTGCAGCGTCAACACTCCAGCATATGATTGTGTCAAGTTTGTTGGACCTGCCATCTTATTCCCAATTTCTCTGTGGGTGTCGCTGCCAATTCTATATTCCTCAGCTTTCCCACAGGCTATATTCTGCCCTCTTTAATCTCTTTTAGGTCATCCAAATCATCCACCGTCAAAGCACCACCATAAGATTATATCAAATTTGTTGGGCTTTTCAGCACACCAGGATGCCATCATATTCCCACTCTCACTGTGATTGTCGCTGAAGATTCTTTATTTAACATCCATCCTTCAGGCTGTATTCCACCCTCTTGACCCTCTATTGGATCATCCAGATCATCCACAGTCACCTCCAGATCCTCAACTTCATCATTCTCTATCACTAATTCCATTTACTGCGAAGTGTCAGCCTCTTGGGCGGCTACCAGCATTATTCCCATTGAATTTGAGGGCCCCATTACAATCTCACACACCTTTTTCTTTATTATCTTATTTTTAGTATTTCGATTTTCCAATGTTACGGTGCCTTCGACAATCTCTGCCAACCCACTATAATTTCCTAGAGTTATCATTGTCCTTTGAACAAGAGTACTATCAGCAACCCCAGACATGTGTTTTGGCCTTGTTGGGTCTCCTCACTGTGCCTTATAGAGGCTCAGCTTCAATTCACTGAGGAGGATCAACAAAGCCGAAACACGTGCCTGAGGTTGCTGATGGTACTCTTGTTCAGAGGAGAATTGCCTGTCATTTTTCGGTGCTGCACTACCCTTGTGGGTGGGACAAAGACAGATATTGAAATGGATATTTCTCCTGTGTGAAGGGTGCAGTGAGCTAAAATGTGGTTGTAGCCCATCCTGAGTGGAAGAAATTCCATAGAACAGGGTATTTGACCCCTTGCTTTCTGTGCCTTAGAGAGGCTCATCTTTACCTCACTGAAGAGGCCCATCAAGGCTGGAACACAAGTCTGGGAATGCTGATGGTACTCTTGTTCAGAGGAGAATTGCCTAGCATTTCTGTGCTGGACTGCCCTTGTGGGTGGGACAAAAACAGATATGCAAATGAATATTTCTCCTCTGTGAAGGGTGCATTGAGCTAAAATATGGGTGTAGACCCTCCTGAGTGGAAGACATTCCATGTAACAGGATTTTGTACCCATGTTGGTTCTCATTAGAGGGGCTCCCACACTCCTTTGTAGGTTTGCCCATTGTAGTCTCGTTCCACAGATCTGATCTGTTTGCATGTTGGACATCAGTATGAGTTTGGTGGTAAATCGGCAGTGAATACACTGATGTACCCCAAAATTGTTTACCATTACCACCAGTCGATTCCGTGGGTTTAATAGGAGATGACGAGTGGTGCAAGGGCATTGTAATCCACATTTTTTAAGAACACTGGACTCAATGGAAATTTCTGGTGCATTTACTGTGATGTCATGTGCTAAATCCACCGATTTGTGGCACTAAAGTGGAGAATTTACCTCTAACACCATAGTGGAGGTAAATCCTCTACTTCAAGTTTGAATTTCATGGTGCAGTAAAAACAGCAGTAATTTCTTTAGCACAAAATAAAGCGTCAGTAACAGAATTACCACCACTTCTTTACCACACAGCTAAACTCGTCATTTTGAGTATTCACCACATAGCCAATCTCTACCTGAGTCTTTGCTGGATATGCATATACAAGCCTTGGAGAAAAGCCAAGCCCACTGGCAGGGATTGAGGGATCTATAAATACACAGATAAAGCATTAGTGAGTGTGTGTTTTTGAAGTAGCAGAGGGAGCAGGTGGAGAGTAGATGGAGGTGTAAAGGGAACTGAAGGTGCAAGAGGAGATGGAGAGAGAAAGCTGAAGATGCTAGAAGAGGCAGAGAGAGACCTGAAGGTGCAGGGGAAAAACGAGGTGTTGAAGGTGCAGGAGGCTTAGGGCATGAAGAGAGAGCAGAAGGCACAGGAGGCGAAAGAAGGGGAGGAAGAGTGGAATGAGAAAAGGTTGGAGGAGGGGAACATCAAGCAGAAGGGAAAAGACAGTGGTTGCAGGAGAATACCAATGAGGAAAGGAGGAGAATAGATTGGAGAAGAAAAGGATTAAAAAGGATAGGGGAGTAAAGAGTGGGCCAGAGTATTGTTCGGCTGTCCCATTTTAGTCTGTCATTCTCTCCTAGCGGGGAGTGATAATTTGTCAAGTGAGTTTGGGGGCCGGCTCCATTCCATTCCTAGGTTTGCATCATGTGTTGGCTCACAGAGCATTCCCTCTATGAGGCTCCATGTTGGCACTGTCATTCCATTGGTGCCATGTTGGGGCAGCCTCTCCAGGGAGATCCTGCCCACCCCTGCCTCGATCATGGGGCTTCCTTAACGTTCACTCCTCTATTGCTTCCTTGCGGTATTCCGCACAGTGGGCCGGGAACACAGTGGCTTCTCCCCCTTCTGGTTCTTCCTTATTCCAAGCTTTGGGCCTCATTGTTCCATCCCGCTTCAACCGTCTCTCTGTCATTCTCCTAGTGTTTGAGCTGGTTTCTGACATATATTGATCTGTTTACATTGACAATGAGCTTCCTAGCGGTATGTACTCCAACCTTGGAGGGCAAGGCTTTACAGCACTATTCAAGATCTGCACAATTCAGCTCAGCCCACCCACGTGATGTAACCACAACCTCTAAATGGTCGTTTACATTACATGTAATTAAACCTGATCCAGTACCTAGTGCTCAAATCACTCTTGTTCCCATCCGCAGGCAGTGTAGACTACCCTCTATGATGACATTGAGATATAAAGTGTCTCTACATGCGCCCTGGACAGATACTGATGTAAAATGTGAACAGCCTTATCGGATTGGTGTCTGTAGCCCACCCTTTATAGACCACTCAATAAAAAGATCACTTTTTATAGGCCACCCTGAAGCAGCCTCCACCGGGCGGATTTGTGCAGACATTGGGGTTTAGAGGGGCTGCCCCCCTTGATTTCCCCTTCTCCACTGGCGTGGTCCATCTTCTCCATTAGACACTTCCCCACTCACCCTCCTACCCTATGCCCGCAGAATCAGTACAATCCTGTTCCACTCCTGTGATCACCCCTGACCCCTGCAAAACCCCCCCTAATGCCCTCGAGCCCCCTCACACTCCCAGCCTCCTTCCACACCTACCCTCACTAAAGCCTGCTCCCTGCAGGGGCGGACAGCAGTACGCGTGCGGGGGGCAGGCTTTAGAAACTTTCTTTGGAAATTGGTATTTTTTGTTGGCTGTACAAAAGGTATGTGGTCAAAAGACTGGATACCACCTTGTGGGCTTTCTCACTTGTGTCAAACAATCAACTTCCCCATTGTGCCACCTCCTTAAACATGGCTGCGGACACCACTTTATCTCGTGTTTTGACTGCGGCTTTGCTCTATTCATGTCTCATGTACGTCAACTGCTCATGCAGAAATAAAATGCAGTCAGCTTGGACACGAGTCTAGCGGGTTTTCAGAGCTAATACTTAACAGTGGACTATGACGATCAAGAGTGTTGTTACTCCTTTTTCAAAATTTAACAGAATCAATATTATTTCATGATGAATCTGGATTTTGGTTAAAGGTGATGAGAAAAGATATGCCAACATGAACTGACCAATGGTTAAAGTGTGGGGTACCTATATTTGACTGTCCAAAGGCAGTATGAAGAGTGGCTGTTTGATAGATTGGTGTAATTATTTTGCTCATGCCCCTAAATGTGTGTGTGTATCTGTCAGTCTGCCCATCTTTTTGTTTCTCACAAACATTCACAGATTATTTATTCCCTACTAACCTGACAATTTATTCCAAATCTTATATAAAAAGGACATTTGCGTTATATGCGATTAGTTTGCATCGAGGTCCATTACGCAGGTTATGATATGATATGATAGTTTATTTATATAGCGCCTATACACAATGTGTTTCAATTGAGTTAAGATTGGGCGACCCATGAATGCAGTGTTTGTAGAAGTGGCGTGTTCAGTCTAAGTAGGTGAAGCAGAAATTGTAAATGCCAAATTCAGCGGTCGCAGAGTCACTGAATTAATATAGCAGTCAGTCTTACATTGTGGGATGTATTTACCCATGCATCCGAGCCCTACCTCAAAACTGTGCAGTACTGACATGGAAAACATCATGATGGCCAGAGCTTCCCAGAAAATGCACAGGGAAATGCATGAAGGATAGGCTGCCACTCATTTTTGCCGATGTTATGGGCACAGAAGGACACTGCCTAAAACCACCATTGGACTACCCACACAGTAGTCTGAAACCCTTGGGAATGGCAATGCTGATTGCCAAAAGCAAACCCATAACTGTTGGGAATTCATTTTCTTAAATCCCAAAAAGGGGTGCAGTACCAGTACTCACCACTATCCAAAAGCCGGCGTTTTAAAACAACACCAGATTTTACTTTTTGTAGAAAACTGAATAAATGAACCCAAAACATGCCAAAGAAAGACATTTTAAGAGGTGGATCCAATGTAAAGTTATATTCTGAAGTGACTTGAAGGTTTATAACAAGACTGGCTGAGCTGTGGATTTCAGCAGTTTAAGTAAATTTGGACTGAAAGACACTACAAATCTAAATGTTTAAAAGAAATGAGTGACCTACTTTGAGTGTCACATAGGTTGCAATTGTTTAAATGTCATAGTTTTAAACTTAGAATCAGCATCCTAGCTGCATATGTAAAAAAAATGTCTTGACTTAAACTGGGGAACAGAAATGACATGTAGCTAAAAACTGTCTTAAAGAGATTCCAATTTTGCCTGCCAACTACCCCCCATCAGGAGTGAAACTTGAGTCACAGCTGTGTTCCCAGGCCTATCTGCCTTTTGCTGGCCACACTAAGGATATGCCATCTCTCTGATAATTGAATTAAGGGGAGCCCCCACAGAATACAGGAGCTCTGAACAAAGCCCTGTCCTGACCCAGGCAGATGGTTTATTGCAGATGTCGTAAATGTAGCTTCCTCCTGGAAGGACAAAGGAGGGGCACTGCCTGTGAGAGCAAGCTGGCTTGGCAGAACTGGAAAAAACAGAAATTCAACCTTGTGCTGGTGGAAAACCACACCCCTTTGGGGCCAGAACATAACTCTAAAAAGATGGATCATTCATAGAGCGGACTTGTGAAAATTATTTAAATGATACCATAATTCTTGTGATTTTTCTGCCCACATTTTAAGACGTATTAGGACCCGGTGGTATGTTCAGGGGGGTTTTAGCGGAAAAGAGGATATTACTCAAAATGTGTGCATGTGAAAAATCTGACACTTCATCAACTAATGTCCAAACTCCTTGCGCACATGTGTGTAAATTTGGGTTAATGTCCGGTATTGCAAACCAGTTAAAAAGTGCAAAATATTGCCATTTCTGAATGCAAGCCCCCAGGAAGAGCAGAGTTGGAACAGGGGATACCTCCTGTGATATGTGATGGGTGCATGTAATTTCAAACCACTGTGTAGCTATGAAATATGTATTTGGTTCAAATCTAGATTTGTGTGCAAGTTGACAGGAGGAGTGGACTTTCTGCAGGCTGTAAAATGACATCACTCTGACACAACTTAGCTCCCCCAATCAGGGGAGAAATGAAAGCTTGGCCAATGATAAGTGGAGAGGGGCTGGCTAGTGATGCTGCTCACACACACCCATTTAAAAACACATAAAAGCAGAGAGACAGGACAGATAGGGACCTTCAAATCCATTTGCAGCTGGAAGCTCTGCCGGGAAAATCCATACTTTACCTCCATCAACCTTCAGAGACCCAGACCAGCAGAGTAGAGCTGACCTGTTAGCAGAACCAGAGAGAGCTGACCCAGATCACTGTGAAGTGCAGAGATCAGAGTACAGTCTAAAACCTGACCAGATCCGTGGCAAGGCCCATTTCACTCAAGAATATAGTGTGAGTACCTAGAAAACTGTGCAGAACCAATCTCTTAGTTAAAATAATATAATCCAAGCTATTTTAATCTAAGTAGAACTGTCTCCTAACTGTCACCTGTCATTTGTAAAGCTGTCACTTGTCATTTTCTAGTTGCAAGCTGCACTTGTCTTTTTGAGCTTTAAAATTTCAAATCTGAAAAACGACCTTCACGAAATCGCTCATATCTCTGCGACCGTTTGTGCTAGAGGCTTGCAGTGACTTTCATCTGGAAGCTGGGATCCTAGGCTTTCCTAGGACCCCAAAAAGATATTGCTAGCCCTTGTAGTTCCTCTGTAATCGCGCCAGACGCCTTCGCGAATTTTGCCGCGATTTGAAAATTTCTCCACTTGCAAAAGATAGCTGCTTTTGCTTTCCTCTGAAAAAAAAATCGTTTGCCTCATAAAAACTATCCCTGCATCACTGCTAGAGTGAGCCTGAGCTAATATTAACTTGATACCACTCACCCTGAACCTCCTAGAGGGAATTAAAAGCATTTTAGCATATTTTTTTCTACATTACCAGCACATTTAAAAGCATTTGGGCCTGTGTTTTCAACTTCTGTAGTCTAAGTTGTTGGGTGAACTGAATTACATTTGAATTGCATTTCTGAGAACTGTGTGCCTTCCTTCCATTTCCTTGCATTGCATAAAGGGGGGGGGGTGAATTTTCCAAGAAAGTGATTACATTGTCTTTTGCTGAAATCCTATCAAGTTATTTTCTTTACTGCATTTCATTCCACATTGCATCCATTTGAAACCATAACAGTATTGTTGCTATCTTATCCATTTCATGTCAACTCCTTAGTGATTATAAAGAAGTGTGCTAGTGCCAGATACTCCGTTGTTAATCTTTATCATATCAGATTAAGTGTGATATTCAATTATTAATTTATTATAAAGTGTGATATATATACCTATTGTTTAAACTATCAATTAAACCTTTTAACTTGCAAAACAGAACTACTTCTTGGCTCAGTGGGGTCAGGAGGATTCCAAGAGAGGGGTGTTATATAGGGGTAGTCATCCAGAACGCATGAACTGGACATAAAGATATATCAATAAGGGTTTTCATTCAGTATTATAGACTAGGCGTTGACTTAGCTGTAGTGTTGAATTGAATCCTCTTACAAATTGGGGGCTCGTCCGGGATCCGGGAAAACCTGGAAGAGCAGACAGGAACCTCTGGGAGCAGTGCCTCTGAGTCAGAGGATGAATGGACAAGGGTTACCCGAACCAAAAAGGCCAATAAGGCAAAAAGGGCCTTGCTTAAGGACCCCTTAAAGCAGATTAAGGCGATCAGGAGCGTCATCACGCCTTACCATAAGAACGCTAAGTATTCTGTTTGGGAGCACTTAGAGTTGTTTGAGCAAATGATGGAGACTTTCCATTTGAAGGACAGCCAAAGCTGTATTCAATATGTAAAGTGGACCTTCTCCCCGGAATACTCCAGTTTCTTTGCGGGGCTGGAGGACCAAAATCATTTAAGATGGTCCACCTATAAGGCGGCCATCTTGAAACATTTTTCCATTCATAGAAATCCTCAAGAGGCTCGCAAGGCAGCCTACAATTTACAATGTGGGGAGGATCAGGCCCCACAAGAATTTGTGCAAGAACTGAAACATGCTTTTGCGCAGACCACCAGAAGGGTGCGCACAGACAGTAGAGAATTCATTAATACATTTTTTCATGCCTTGCCCAAATACATAATGACCCAGCTCGTGAGGGATTTTCATGAGAAAAGATCTTTAGACTGGGTCATTGAACAGGCTACCCGGATCTATGAGGTGCAGAAACCGGTAGATAGCAAAAGTAATGCCCAGAAAAACCCCAAAGCCAACAGCACCCCTGCTGCTGCCAAGGTGGCAGAGGTAAAGGTCACCCCCGTTTTGGATTTGGAGATGGGGGGGCCTAAAAACCTACCATCACCTAATAATGCTAGGCCCAGAAGGTCCTCGGGCCAGTCACAGACAGGGAGCCACGGAGGCAGCCCCACAAATGGGGTCCCTCGCTCTCCTGATTATGTAAGTCCCCGTTACAAGGGAAATCGACCCATCCTGGGTTATGTGTGGACTCCTCCAGCCAAAGGGGGGGGATCCAGCCAAGCACCTAACCCAGGGAACTTCCCTCCTAACTTCCCACAGGAGGGCAGAAATTCTCCAAACCCTGGGCAGAACTTTTTCCCCAGGTATCCATCCAATTTCCAACCCCAAAATCATCCATCCTTCTTTCCCCAATTCCCTGAGCCCAGACAACCTTATCCGGGAGAGGGGAGGCCAAGGGTGGAGGGGTACCCAAATCTTCCCAATCCGGGGTATTACCAGAGAAGGGATAGTTACCCTTCCCGGGATCAGCCCAGGGGAGAAAACAGGGCCCCGTATCAGCCTGAGCGGGTTTCCCAGTTAGAGCGCCAGGTTCAAAACATGGCGCGGGATCTGGGTCACATACTGAGGGCTCAGCAGAACCCTCAGATGGGCGTGCCGGCGCGGAACGCACCCAACTCTGGACCTGGTGCTCCAGAACAATGACGGGGGCAGCACCCCGATAACTCACCGGTTCCCAGGGAGGAGGCACAAAGGGAAGGGGGGTGTAAAGCCTTGGAGGAAGCTTCCTTCCTCACTTGTAAACAGCCCCTGGAAACCCAGGAACCGGAAACAAAATCTCTTGCCCCTGAAAGTTTGCCTCCTAAGGAGCAGAGGGGGGTAGGAGAAACAAAAGACCCAAACAGACTCAGTTTGAGGAGGAGGTACAGATCTTCCAATTTGAGGGAGAGGGATCCTCAGAGGATCCTGGGAAAAGGATCTTCTCCTTCAGAGAGGGGGGAGCTCCTCCCAAAGAAAAATGGGTCCCTAGGGATGCAAATCCAGAGTGGGGAGATGTGGAGACTGAGCTACCGCCGCCCACCATCTCATCCCAGAACCAACAGCAAGAAAATCCCCTGGTTCAAACCCATCCTGGTGACTGCCTCCAAAAAGGGGGAGGCGGCCCGGAACCGGAGCCAGGGGAACCCACAATGGCTCTGATCTCCAGTTGCCAACTTTTTCTTTCAGATTCCCAAGGCTCTCCACAGAATTCTGCCCAAATCTCTTCGCTAGCGATGTCCAAAACCAGAAAGTTAGCCCACCAGTTGTCCAAAAATGTGCATTATCTGTGCCCCCTTGAGGAGAAGGAGGGAAGATATTATGCCCCGGTACAAGTACAGGGGCAGGGTACAATTTTGGCACTGGTGGACACTGGATCTCAAGCTACCCTTCTGTCCAGAAGGGCCTTTGACGAACTGAATGCAGGAAGGGGAGAGAATTATCGTATTCCTCTCACCTCTCTTCCTGGACAACTCCAGAACTTCGACGGGAAGGAAATTCCCGTTGAGGGGACGGTAGATTTGGACATAAAAATTGGGCGACATAAATTGAAACACCCGGTCATAGTTGTGACCCCAGAGGGCACCCCTTGTTTACTAGGGAATGACCTCCTGAGAAGGTTGTCTCCCCTAATAGATTGCGTAAACAAGGTCCTCTGGACCCAGACTAGCCGACCAATAAAATTAAAACAGAGTGTCAACCATGTTAGTTTAAACGGCACCTGCCACATGGTTGAACAAAAATCTGACCAAGTAGAATTCCACTTCCAGAATAACCAGATTCCAGACGTGACAGTAATAGCAGTAGGACAAGAGACTGGTGATGGAGGGTCCTCTCTATTTCTGAAAATCAACCTTCCTTCCAGTCTAAAGTGGTACTCCACGTTGGAAGGAAACACCCTGAAATTCTTTACTAATCCACAATCAGAAACTCCCACTCCTATAGTCCAGAAAGATGTGAAATCAGCTCAGAGCCTGGCTGAGATTCAGCAAATTGGAGAGCAGTTGTTCATCCCTGTCCAATTAAATGATGGGAAGGACTCTGTTCTCGCTCGAGTGTGTGTGAACAACGGTAAGAGCTTCATCAGCGAAGCCATGTTCCGCCAACTCCCAAAAGATCCAGCCATTCCCACATTCAAACTGATAGACAAATGGGAAATGGACCTGGAAGCACCCAATTCCAAACATCTCCTGCCAAGCAGGTGTATGCTCAAAATCTCCATTGGCAACAAGAGCATAGTCCATAATTGTTGGGTCGTGCGAGACGTCACTGCCGCCTTTTACTTAGGCAGTGACATTCTCAATCGCTTTGCCATTAGTTTGGACCTAATAAACTTCAAAGCTTGGTCCCGATTAGCGGATAATCCCATGGGCTTTGATGATCCAGAAAAAGCATTTAGGTCAGCTCAATTGCTACCTTATGCAGTTGAAATTCAGATCAAAGAGGAAGTCACCATCCCAGAAAGGACCCGACAATTCTCCCTGGAAGTGAAAGCTAAAAGGGGACAAGAGTTGAAAAACCCTGATGCTTACATACATCTAAACGCTTCTCTCCAACAGCAAGGGTTGGGGGTAAACCCAACTCCATTAGTCAACATAGAACATGACACCATTCCAATAGAGGTGGATAACAGCGACTTGAAGAGTATTACTCTAGCCGCAGGCACCATTATTGGAGTGGCGGTTGATGACCGACATTTCTCCATTGATCTTGGAAATTAACTGTTAGGACCAATCCCCAAGGACTGCATTGACAGTGACAGTGAGGACCATACAACACCAGACAGGATTTTTACCCGGCATGGGGGGAACTTCCTGGTGTACACTTCCTGCCCCTATGGTAAGGAAGATGTGACTTGTGACTTCAGGAGGGATGAGGTGATTTTCCAGGTGCATGAGGGCTGCCTTTCCCACCTGAAGCCTCCGGTCCAAATCAGCACTCTGACCAGGGACTTCTCCACCCAGCTGGAGGAGGCCGCGGAGATAGCCAAACCAGAAGTCTTTCCAGGCTTCAGGCAGATGGTGGAAGAGAGAGTCAACCTAGCTGATGCCTGTGTGACTCTGGAACAAAAGCAAAAGTTGAAACAAGTTTTCTTGGATTTCCAAGATCTTTTTGCGGTAGACTCATATGACTGTGGTCGCACCGACATCCACACAACAACAATCCCCACGGACCCTGGCATGACTCCAGTGTTTGTGAAGCAATATCGTTTGCCTCTCGCATCCATGGAGTCCCTTACTGAAATAATTAAGAACCTTGAGTCCCGGGGAATAATCCGTCCAGTCCACAGCACCTTCAATAATCCGGTGCTGGGAATATTGAAGCCAAACGGCCAGTGGAGACTCTGCGCCGACCTCAGGGAGCTCAACAAACGGGTCCATACTTCCCGATGGCCTCTGCCCTACATTGACCAAGGGCTGGCCCAGATCCAGGGGTCACAGGTATTCACTGCAATAGACCTGACCAATGGATACTGGACTGTGCCTGTCAGTAGGGAGGACCAATACAAACTGGCTTTTACCTTTGGGGGCCAGCAGTACACCTGGACCCGGACTCCCTTCGGATACCTCAACTCCGGCAATGAATTCAACATTTTCCTACATAAGGCCATGCCCGACCTGGGTGCGAGGGGTAACCTGGCTTATGTAGATGATGTCCTCATCAAAAGTTCATCTGTGGAGGAACACATAGCGGAGATCCGTTATGTTCTGACACAGTTGAGGGCCGCCGGAGCAAAACTTTCCTTTCAGAAAGCACAGTGGTGTAGAACCCGTGTTAATTTCTTGGGGCATGAGATTACTCCTCAGGGTCTCTGTCCCCAGGAAAAGAAAGTGGAAGCACTTCAGAAACTGAAAGACCCCACAACTCTGCGGGAACTAAGGAGCCTCCTTGGACTGACCAATTACAGCAGAAAGTTCATTAAGGGCTACGCAGAGATCACCAGACCCCTGATTCATCTCCTGCAGGGGGGGGTCAAGTGGGAATGGGGTCCAGAACAAGCCGAGGCAGTAAGACAACTCAAGAGAAGCCTCTCACAAGCGCCTTGCCTAGCTTACCCTGTCAGAAACAAGGAGTTCTTCCTGGAGACGGGGTTCTCTAATACGTGCTTGACGGCGGTATTATACCAAAAGCATGACAAGGTCAATAAAGTAATCTCCTATGCGAGCAAAACTTTATCCTCTGTGGAGGAAAAATTCAACGATTGTGAGAAGGCACTCCTGGCAACGGTGTGGGCATTGAAGAATTACCGCCCGTTTATCCAGGGGGAACACATCATAGTGGAGACTCCACACCAGCCTCTGCAATATCTCCAAAGTGACAGAATCCGGGCCGGAAATGTGAGTAATTCCCGAATTACTTCCTGGATTCTGTCAATGCAACGCTTTCCTGTGGAGGTCAGATATGGCCAAAACAAGAAGAGTCCCCTCGCGCAAGGTCTGGCTGACTTGCATGATTGTGCCAGAGGAAACTGTCTCGAGGACGAAAGTCTAAAAATAAAGGACAACACGGAGGCATACCTTAATTCCCCCCACAAAGTCTTTGAAGAGGACAAGTGTGAGGGAATGCCCACTGTCTATGTGGATGGATGCTCTTACCATGTTGACAACGACGGGGAGAAAGAACTAGTGGCTGGCGTAGGGAATGCATGGGTGAATGAGTCCCCAGAACCCTCCGCTGGATACAAAATTGGTCCCCGAAGTAGTCAGGTGGCAGAATTGATGGCTGTGCATCAGGCCATCCTCACTGCTGTCCAGCATCAACTCCGCGAACTGGTCATAATCACAGATTCGGATTATGTACGGAACGGGTTTGTGGAGCACCTGGTTAATTGGAAAACCAGAGGCATGTTATGTGCTAACAACAAACCCTTGAAACATGGGAAGTTGATCCAAAACATTGATGATCTGGTCACCTCGAATGAGATGACCATCTATTGGGAAAAGATCAAGGGTCATTCCAAAGTAGAGGGACCAGACAAAACTGGAAATGACTTAGCTGATCAGCTGGCCAAAACCGGGGCCATCCAAGGGGATCTAATTGAGATTGAGTCCCTGTTGGGGGAAATCCAGGTCACTGCTATCACTAGGTCCCAGACAAATGCTCACAACAACCTTTCAATTGCACAATGGAGTAAGAGACCCCTGATGCTGATTTGATTACAGCTCAGAAGGGGGATCCAGTTATTGGTAAGTTTTACCAACACCTTGAGGACCCTGAGAACTTTCCCCTGACGGATGCCGATTACACTTGGAAAGAGGACCTAAGAGTGTTGATGAAATGTCCAAAAATGTTCCGAATCCAAGACGGTTTGTTGGTAAGGAAATCCAAAGCTGGCCACGATCAGTGGGTGGTTCCTACCTCATTCCGAAGCCTGATGTTAAGTCACGCCCATGATGCGGCCACCGCCGGTCATAGGGGGTTTCACACAACATTGGAAATCTTAAGAGAGGTTGCATACTGGACACACATGGGGCAGGACCTCGACCAATACTTGAAGGGGTGTCTTGTGTTTGCACAATTTCAGCCATCATCCCTCACGCACCGTGCGCCTCTCCAAAAGAGGGGGATGACACTGCCATGGTCAGATTTACAAATCGACTTTGTAGGCCCCGTGATTCGCTCTGCTAGGGGGAATAAGTACATGTTGACTGTGACATGCTTGTTTACCAAGTGGGTGGAATGTCTCCCAGCCCCAAATTGCAAGGCAGAAACTGCAGCTGCCTTGATGATTAACCACATCTTTTCCCGTTTTGGTCTACCTCAAAGGATTGAGTCAGACAGGGGTAGCCACTTCACCAGTGAAGTAATGACAAAGATGTGGGAGATACTGGGGGTCAAAAGGAAGTTGCATATTGCTTACAGGCCAGCTTCTTCTGGAGCAGTGGAACGCTACAACCGAACCATTGTGAGCATCTTAAAAAAGTTTGTGGCAGATTCTGGGCCAAGTTGGGATATCCGATTACCTCTGGTCCTAATGGCCATCAGATCTACTCCTTCATCTGCAACCAAAATGTCACCATTTGAGTTGATGACTGGGCGCAAGATGGTGCTTCCGCAGCATTTGTCTATAGGACCCAAGAGCAGACACTGATAAATGCCTCCACTACTCATGAGTATGTGGAGAATTTAAGGAAACACCTTCAACATGCTTTTGCTTATGCTCAGCGGAATCTAGAAAGATCAGCTGATAGCATGAAGACCCATTATGACCTGAAAACTTCCAGGAAGGAATATCAGGTGGGAGACCGGGTCTATCTATACAACTTCCAAAGGAACCAGGCAAAACAGCGGAAATTCTTGCCTACATGGAAGGGACCCTTTGAGATCATCGACAAAATCCACATCCCCAAAGGTCCTTTGGCAGCGGGGGAAGACAAGTGGGTCCACATAAACCAGTTGAAATGTTGCCATCCCAGGCACACTCTGCAACAACTGGAGGAATCCTCTGGAATCCTAGCGGGTACTGTCTCAGATTAATTCAGTTCCAACCATAAAACATACCACATCTAGTCTCTAAAATATTGTGATTTGCATGAAACTGTCTCTTAGTTATACTGTTTTTTTTTTGTCAAAATAAGAATGTAATGTTTCGTTATGATGAAATGCATATGCTGCCCCACTATCTCAACAGTGGTGGAAAAACGTCTATGAATAGGTATTGCCGCTCTTCCTTTGTCGTCCTAGGAGAAAGAAAACCTGGAGACGGGACAAGGAGGACGATCCGGAGACCGGGAGCAGAGACGCAACGGGCCCGGGGTACCGCCCAATTTTCCCATCAGGACCGGCGAGGAGAACCGATCGATCCGACCGGATGGAGAAAAAGATGCTGAACTGTGCCATCTATTGGAAGAAGATGAGGAAACATCCCAGGTCTTGCGAGTCCCATTCGTATTTACCCATGCATCCGAGCCCTACCTCAAAACTGTGCAGTACTGACATGGAAAACATCATGATGGCCAGAGCTTCCCAGAAAATGCACAGTGAAATGCATGAAGAATAGGCTGCCACTCATTTTTGCCGATGTTATGGGCACAGAAGGACACTGCCTAAAACCACCATTGGACTACCCACACAGTAGTCTGAAACCCTTGGGAATGACAATGCTGATTGCCAAAAGCAAACCCATAACTGTTGGGAATTCATTTTCTTAAATCCCAAAAAGGGGTGCAGTACCAGTACTCACCACTATCCAAAAGCCGGCGTTTTAAAACAACACCAGATTTTACTTTTTGTAGAAAACTGAATAAATGAACCCAAAACATGCCAAAGAAAGACATTTTAAGAGGTGGATCCAATGTAAAGTTATATTCTGAAGTGACTTGAAGGTTTATAACAAGACTGGCTGAGCTGTGGATTTCAGCAGTTTAAGTAAATTTGGACTGAAAGACACTACAAATCTAAATGTTTAAAAGAAATGAGTGACCTACTTTGAGTGTCACATAGGTTGCAATTGTTTAAATGTCATAGTTTTAAACTTAGAATCAGCATCCTAGCTGCATATGTAAAAAAAATGTCTTGACTTAAACTGGGGAACAGAAATGACATGTAGCTAAAAACTGGCTTAAAGAGATTCCAATTTTGCCTGGCAACTACCCCCCATCAGGAGTGAAACTTGAGTCACAGCTGTGTTCCCAGGCCTATCTGCCTTTTGCTGGCCACATTAAGGATATGCCATCTCTCTGATAATTGAATTAAGGGGAGCCCCCACAGAATACAGGAGCTCTGAACAAAGCCCTGTCCTGACCCAGGCAGATGGTTTATTGCAGATGTCGTAAATGTAGCTTCCTCCTGGAAGGACAAAGGAGGGGCACTGCCTGTGAGAGCAAGCTGGCTTGGCAGAACTGGAAAAAACAGAAATTCAACCTTGTGCTGGTGGAAAACCACACCCCTTTGGGGCCAGAACATAACTCTAAAAAGATGGATCATTCATAGAGCGGACTTGTGAAAATTATTTAAATGATACCATAATTCTTGTGATTTTTCTGCCCACATTTTAAGACGTATTAGGACCCCGTGGTATGTTCAGGGGGGTTTTAGCGGAAAAGAGGATATTACTCAAAATGTGTGCATGTGAAAAATCTGACACTTCATCAACTAATGTCCATACTCCTTGCGCGCATGTGTGTAAATTTGGGTTAATGTCCGGTATTGCAAACCAGTTAAAAAGTGCAAAATATTGCCATTTCTGAATGCAAGCCCCCAGGAAGAGCAGAGTTGGAACAGGGGATACCTCCTGTGATATGTGATGGGTGCATGTAATTTCAAACCACTGTGTAGCTATGAAATATGTATTTGGTTCAAATCTAGATTTGTGTGCAAGTTGACAGGAGGAGTGGACTTTCTGCAGGCTGTAAAATGACATCACTCTGACACAACTTAGCTCCCCCAATCAGGGGAGAAATGAAAGCTTGGCCAATGATAAGTGGAGAGGGGCTGGCTAGTGATGCTGCTCACACACACCCATTTAAAAACACATAAAAACAGAGAGACAGGACAGATAGGGACTTTCAAATCCATTTACAGCTGGAAGCTCTGCCGGGAAAATCCATACTTTACCTCCATCAACCTTCAGAGACCCAGACCAGACCAGCAGAGTAGAGCTGACCTGTTAGCAGAACCAGAGAGAGCTGACCCAGATCACTGTGAAGTGCAGAGACCAGAGTCCAGTCTAAAACCTGACCAGATCCGTGGCAAGGCCCATTTCACTCAAGAATATAGTGTGAGTACCTAGAAAACTGTGCAGAACCAATCTCTTAGTTAAAATAATATAATCCAAGCTATTTTAATCTAAGTAGAACTGTCTCCTAACTGTCACCTGTCATTTGTAAAGCTGTCACTTGTCATTTTCTAGTTGCAAGCTGCACTTGTCTTTTTGAGCTTTAAAATTTCAAATCTGAAAAACGACCTTCACGAAATCGCTCATATCTCCGCGACCGTTTGTGCTAGAGACTTGCAGTAACTTTCATCTGGAAGCTGACCCCCAAAAAGATATTGCTAGCCCTTGTAGTTCCTCTGTAATCGCGCCAGACGCCTTCGCGAATTTTGCCGCGATTTGAAAATTTCTCCACTTGCAAAAGATAGCTGCTTTTGCTTTCCTCTGAAAAAAAAATCGTTTGCCTCATAAAAACTATCCCTGCATCACTGCTAGAGTGAGCCTGAGCTAATATTAACTTGATACCACTCACCCTGAACCTCCTAGAGGGAATTAAAAGCATTTTAGCATATTTTTTTCTACATTACCAGCACATTTAAAAGCATTTGGGCCTGTGTTTTCAACTTCTGTAGTCTAAGTTGCTGGGTGAACTGAATTACATTTGAATTGCATTTCTGAGAACTGTGTGCCTTCCTTCCATTTCCTTGCATTGCATAAAGGGGGGGGGTGAATTGTCCAAGAAAGTGATTACATTGTCTTTTGCTGAAATCATATCAAGTTATTTTCTTTACTGCATTTCATTCCACATTGCATCCATTTGAAACCATAAAAGTATTGTTGCTATCTTATCCATTTCATGTCAACTCCTTAGTGATTATAAAGAAGTGTGCTAGTGCCAGATTCTCCGTTGTTAATCTTTATCATATCAGATTAAGTGTGATATTCAATTATTAATTTATTATAAAGTGTGATATATATACCTATTGTTTAAACTATCAATTAAACCTTTTAACTTGCAAAACAGAACTACTTCTTGGCTCAGTGGGGTCAGGAGGATTCCAAGAGAGGGGTGTTATATAGGGGTAGTCATCCAGAACGCATGAACTGGACATAAAGATATATCAATAAGGGTTTTCATTCAGTATTATAGAGTAGGCGTTGACTTAGCTGTAGTGTTGAATTGAATCCTCTTACAACATCTTTGATTGTCCTTAGGATGTACACGTACATCCTAAAAAGTGTTTTCTTATTTACTCACCATAATCTTGAGGAGGATGGCATTTAGCCATGTGCCCCCCACCTTCTTCCTAGTCCCGGGGACCTCTGGGCAAAACATACTTTTTTGTCCAGGAACTCTGGGTACTAGGACTCAAAAGCTAAGCACTCACTGATTCCAATTCTACCTATCTGTGATAACTGAATTTGGTAGTACATCTGCTTCTCTCACGTGCCAAATAATTAACCATAGGGCTCTGGTTTCTTGTTTTCTACTGTGTTCCATGTAGCATAGAATGCCCTCGCTCTGTGCTCAATTACCTGTGTTAAAATCAGGTAATGATCTGTGTAGATTGTAGTTCCGTAGGCTTGAAAACACGATGAATGTCATGAGAAAGGAATATGGCTATTTCAATGTCAAAACACTGTCAACATCTGTGTTTGAATACTCTTACCAAAGCACTTCAGCTAGATAACTTACCCTTCAATTGCCTCTTTGTTTACTCTCAGGAACCCAAATCATCAGCTCAGTTGATGGAGGAGTGGGGCCTGGATAACGTAGATTATGTATTCTCGGAAGATGATTACCACACTCTCACCAACTACAAGGCCTTCAGCCAGTTTGTCAGGTAGGATATGTGAACAATGGCACCCCTTTGTATTTGAACGCATGCTACACATTTGGAATTGAACCTGGTTAGACACAAGGCTGGTGCCTTACGATACTGAATGAACGAGCACATTTCCGAAAATTATTCAGAAATTCTATATGTTGTCTGTGCCTTTTGAGGCAGGTCCTTATTTATCTGGAACCGCTGCAATGTTGCTTTTGCATCTACGCACTTGTAATTACCATTCACAAACAAATACTTGTTTATCTTAAACCATATGTAGTCCATCGTCTAATGCTCCTTTTTCGCAAGTTGACATAGCTACCATTCGTCCACCATTATGGCAACAAACTACTTTTCCCATTCCGTCATATTACTTTCTTGCTGACACTGGCATATTTGTCTTTAAAAGTCTAACTGACGACTCAATAAGGCTGCATGAACTTTGGCTTGCCTCGCTAGCGCCTCAAACTTTATATTCTAAATACTCATGTGATACCATGGGGCTTGCTGGCTGCAAATAAAGGTGCCTAAATTCGCATGGGTGGTTGGGGTACAAGTCCTTTTTATAAGGAGCAATTCATTTTGGTTTCTCTTTTTGGGTGTTGTTAGGCTTTAGGAGCAGGTGTTTCCCTGGCAAGCCAACAATTTTTAGACACGTTTTGTTCGTTTTTGGAGAAGTATATCTGAGTGCTTTTTAGTCCCTAACTCTCTCTTTTTGTCTCTGTGTTTCTAAGGCTCCCTTCGGAATCTGTCCTCTTCATCCTTGTTTCCCCCTCCCCTTTCCCTTCTCCTTTCCCCCTGTTGCTTTTACCCTTCGTGCCATCCCAAATAAAGCAAATAGGACTCTTTCCCCTTTGAATTCTTAATTCCATTTGGCCTGTATCTTTGTACCACTTGTGCAGTAATGGTACTGCGTGCAGTATTTTGGATTACCGCTGTTTTAATGCTCTGCAGAGTTATGTGTTCCAAGCCCCACATAACACAAATCTGCCTGCTTGTAAGAGGAGGTATTATCTCCACACATAATGGCGGTAACATACTAGGTAACTAGGTTGCATGCAGTAATTCCACCAGTCTCCAGTGGATATGCGACTGTGGAACTCCACTGGGCATAGGTGCAATGACTGTATCCTATGGGACTTCATGATGAGGGTTGACTATAATGCTAAATGAGGTGGATAAATAAAATTATTGCATGTGGTAATGGTAAGTCAGTTTATCCTATCCTGTCTGCCCAACATAAACAGCAGTTATTACAGACAAAATTGTAATGAGGCCCCAAATCTTTTGTGTTTTTCCACCTAGGCTCCGTGCATTCCTAAATCACATCCCACCCCCATGGATGTAACATTCCAAGCCACATATGAATCCACTGGCTCTTACCTCATATGTTTCCCTCAACTACATGTGCAGTGCTCCTTTGCTTCCTAGAAAGGTTTGTGTTATATGAAACCCCAAATACAAATGCCAAGCACAAACGTGTTCCCTCAGTGTCCCTTACCTTGCCTTCAACCCCCCAAAAAGAAAAATAATTGAGCATCTATTCAATTTTATATTCTCGTCCTGCTTTTCCTGTCTTGTTGTTATTGTTAGTCCTTTCTAAGAAAGAAGGAATTGACATGATGAAGCAGGGCAGGGATTTAGAGGTAGAAGAATGTGATAATGTCTAGTGTACAAGGGTATTGATTGCACGTTTGAGGTCTAGGAAGAGATTGATGTGCCTTTTATGATTGTGGCACCTGGAAGTGCCAAATGTACACTGACAATTGTGGACTGATTTGAAGAAGAGAGGAAGCAGGACTGACCGAAAGATCTCCACTTCGACAGGGGGATGAGATAGAGTGGGACAAGGACGCGGAGGAGGCAGGGCTGACATCTGCCAGTATGCCACTGCCACAGGTGGACGCTTTGAAGGATCAGGGGAAGAGACAGGGGAAGGACCTGCCTCCTCCACTTCCCCCTCTGCCGTCTCCTCCTGTGGCAGTGGCAAACCCTCTTTTGTTGTCAGCCCTGCCTCTTCCGCCTGATCCTCCACCATGAGCAGCCATTATACCAGAGATGATGAACATGACTGGAGAGGACTGTCAGGTGATATTTGACTTGATGCAGGAAAGGGGCATTGTAGTTCAATAAACACTAGAACCTTTTCTGGACAGTGCTATAAACATCGGAGTTGGAGAAGAGATGGGGAAGGGTGCAAGAGAGATCTTGCACTGCCTTGAGCCAGACAGGGAGAAGGTAAAGGTGGGGTGCAGTAGGTGACAGAAGAGCAAGAATCGGAGGAGACAGATATCCCGCCAGCAGATGTCTCAGGAGAAGGAGGAAGCGGGGGTATCTGCACCTTGTTGCTCTTGCAGAGGGGGCCACAGCCATTCCTTGAGAAGTGGCAGGCAAGAGTGGGGAGATCCTGTGCCCAGAAAGTGCTCACCTCAAAATGGGTCTGAGAGCATGGTAGGTAGTTAGAAATTAAGACAGTGAGGCCATGCCATATGCAAACTATGCAACACACCACTGAGCAGGGTACCCCAAAGAAGGGTTGCTCTTACGGGGACCCCCACAATGCAAAACCATGTGGAACAGAAGCATGACACTGAATGCATTCTCCTGCTGCCTAACAAGAAATATAAGGCTTTTTTTCTACAACTGCTAATACCTAGTGTTTGGTCTGGCCACTAAATGCTAGTGAATTGATTTCGACCCACTGTCAGTCAAAAACCCTACTGTGGATAAAATTGTCCCTGAAAGTACATAAACAAATAACAATACATATTCTATTATTACAGCAATTACAGATACCAATAGGATGATAATCACGATGAGCATAGTTATACAAACATGTATTTAAACCTTCAATTTCCTTGAATTAAATTCAATAATCAATACAATTGATCATGAGATGCATGAACCAATGACAGTAAAAAGTTCCATTATTGGGGCAACTACAACAAAAAAATAGTAATTATCTGAAACATAGTCAAATACAATTTTAGACCATTAGTTGGCTAAGAATGAATTCAGTAATCACTCTCTCAATGTTAAAGAACCCCTATGGTAAGAGAGCAACACCCAGGTAACAAGCTGCATTTCAGCTATCAGTAAACAATATGAGGCAGGTCTATAATTTCTAAAATGCAAGACGCGCAATACAAGTTTGAGAGTAGATGACGTAATATGTTCATAGGCGGTTAAGATACTGCTCTGAAAGATAAAAGCTTAAATCTAACCCTTGTTATTAAAATGAGGTCACTTTTAAAGTTAGACAAAAGCAAGTAATCAGAGATTCTGACAGAGGTCAAGACTAAATGAGCTCGATTTAAACTTTTTTCTAGTTCCTTTTGCTCCCTTTCTAGCTCTAACATAACCACTGTCTTACCACAGGCTACAGAGTTGAAGTTTGATCATTAAAACAAATAATTGCATTCACATAGTCAACATTTCTTTTAATAAATGAAAGCCAAGGGACCGGTATTCAATTAGCCTCTAAGGAAAAAAGATGAGACAAGAGCAACTACGCCGGATTTCCTTCTTTATTTGTCCATGCCCTGAACCATACCTTCACTGGCTCCAGACTTAGCTCATTAGCTCGATGTTTCAAACTAAGTTCATTGTGTGCAGCAGAGGTTGGTGCTGAACTCGCAGACCAAGCAGCAATTTCTAAAACTATTTCCTCCTATTTGAAGTGTAGTAGTATCCGCTATGGCCCACAAACTAAAACTTTACATAGCAATCGCCTTTGCCCTATAGATTCTTTACATCATGTTTCCAGGTTGAGATTTGAAGACCATGGCAAAGTGCTGGACACCACTCACGCCCCCCATAAGCCTGAAGCATTTTAGTTCTCCATTGTTCAATATGTTTCCTGAGACTCAGCAGTGCTGTAAATCTAAGACCCAGATAATAATAGGATTCACATACTTGTACTGTGTCAGCCTCTACTTTGAGCATCAGGAGCTTGAAGGGTTTACAGCCTGACTGAAACACCAAATTGGCTTCTTTAGAGGCATTAGTCGATAGGTCCAAACTGCCCATGAACTCCATGTACGCTGATATTAAGTTCTGTAATGAGCTTGGAGTTCCGGCAATGAGGTCTGTATCTTCCATATAAGTCAGAACAGGGAAAGGCATTGCACCCAAAACTGGAAGATCAGCTTTACAGTCCTAGATGTTTATTCAGGTTGTTCATATATAATGAAAATAACAAAACCGCAAGGACACAACCTTGGCGTATCCAGGATTTACCTGAAAAATAACGGGTACAGCGGCTGATACTCTCAGCTCGTACAAAGGCCACATTGTTGGCATGGATGCTAGATAATATGATAGCCAAATGTTCTGGGCAACCAATAACTAATAATATGTTCCAGAGTTTTGTTCTATTGAGCTTGTCAAACGCAGAATGTACATCCATGAAATCAAAGTAGAGCAACTCTTTCTTAATAAAAATGGCACTGACAGCAATCATATATAAATTAAGGGCTTGGTCAAGAGTGTCCAAGCCTTCTCTAGAGCCCAACTATGTAATGCGCTATTTTTTTGGGATGTTTTTTCTTTGTTCAAAATTCATTCTTTTTTTTTTATTTGAGAAAATCACATGTAAACATACAAATCATCCAAAACCTTAAATTCAACCATCAAGGACCATCTTCTGAGTGAAACACAACAGTAGTCTATCGTTGTAAAGCCATGATGGCCCCTGAAGGTATAAGCACCTGGAATATCAGAATCAAATGTTCCTTTAACTGACCTTAGCCGCTGTTAGATTATTATGACACTAAGCATTATGCCTTCTGAATTAATTTTAGGTCCAGTCATAATAGGAGACTCGATACCGATATTACAAAAGGAGTCCTCCGTATTATCAAAAAGGTTTCATTCAGACCACGCCCGATGTTGGCATTGACTTATTTCTATATTCTAGCACTTCTATAGGGTCGCCTAAGGAGGATTTTGGCCCTTTGGGTCAGCAACTATTCTACACATGTTTTAAAAATAAAAGAATCCCCCAAAGCATTGTATAAGCAAAGTGTGAGAACATTACTCAGATTGAAGGGACAAAGCCAGACCTCAACCACGAAGGATGATCTAATAAAAGTGACTAAGACACCCAAAGGTTTCCCATATTTTGTAGGTTTTGTAGCCTGAATTCGATGAGAACTATAGCCATCCATAAATAAATCCTGTTCGGCCCAACTTTCCTGCATTAACCTGATATCATAATTAGTTTACTGAGCCTCGCTGTTTTTGGTTCCCGCAATGTTCCACAAGACAAAAGTCCAGTGGGCAGCTAAAAAGGGGTAAAGTAATCCCTGAATGAAAGACATGCCTGCAGTCAACTCATGCCTTCCACCTTCGAATAAATTGCATGGTGCCCCACAAAGTATGCAAGTTAATACTATTTGTTCACAAGGAGTATGACGAAAAGTCATGCTAAGCCAACTGTGTAGGGTAAAACATGTTGAGGGTTCGAAGACCAGATGCCTGTAGTCACCTCACGCCTTCCAGCTTTCATCAGGTGAGAAAGGCTGTTGCACTCTGCACACGTTAGGTGACAGATAATGGACCAGCCAAGGAAATTCAAGTACAATACTCTTACAGTCGAATTTCAACAAAACATTCAGAGTTTCAAAAACTATTCAAACTTAACGAATCCTTGCCAAAACCAGTTACCAAACAATGTGTCCTTGTGGCAAAATCCCAGTAGACCCCTTAGCCAAGGTCCGAAAATAATTAAGTTGTCAGCAGAAGAGTTCACCATATACCTTTGAAATAAAGGCCCCCAGCTTCCTTCCTTACAGGATTCCAAGGCTTTGTAGCAGTCCCTTCCAGGGCCTGCCTGGTAGCTGAAGAGCAAGTCCAGGACGACGCACCAAAACGGCAAGGGCCAAACCAGAGAGAGGATTCCAACTCTTCCAAATCTTCGGAACAATGGTTTATGAGCACCCCTCAGAAGAATGGGAAACCACGAGCAACAAATATGAGGCTGTCTCCACTGCCAGAGCCCAGCAAGGGACCAGCAGGGAACACCCGGCCCCGCTTGCCGCTCCACAGTCTGAAAGAAAACGGTTAATAAGCTGTGAGGCTGCAACTGTGAGGCTGCAGGTATGGGTCAGGCTGGGCTGGGTGCTTCACCTTCTTTCCTTTCAACGACAGCAGGGAACATCCTGCCTTGCTGGCTGCTCCATTGTCCAAAGGATTATGGTTAATCAGCTGTGAGGCTGCAGTTGTGGGCCGGGCCGGCCTATGTGCTCTACCCTCCTTCCTTTCAATGGCAGCAGGGAACGGCCTGCCCCACTTTCCGTTCCCTGGTCCAAAGAATGTTGGTTAATATGCTGTGAGGCTGCAGTTGTTGGCCAGGCCAGGCTGGGTGCTCCACCTTCCTTGCTTTCAACAGCAGCAGGAAACAGCTTGCTCAGCCTTCTGCTCTGCAGCCACTGAGTCTAATCTACTCCTGCAACCAAGAATTTAAATGGGCAGATTCTCCATTTTTTTTTTTGTGTGGAATTGATGAGATGCCATCTCATCACTTGCGCCCAAAAAAGTGGAGGCACAAACCATAATGGGTACATTCAGATACCCTTTTGCCCCCCCTTTGCGCATTTGCCGAAAAAGGGTGCCTTAGTGTGCATTTAAATGTGCATTCCAAATCCACAAATTAAATGTACTTTGAACTGCACAGAAAATGATCACAACCCCCTGTGCCCGATCGTTGCAGGCACAGGAGGATGCACAGGTCATGACAGGGTCATTTGTGATCCTGTCATGTTTTTATTTTAAAGTGTGACAGCAGCAGTTTGAACCACTTTTGGCAAACTTCATTTCTATCCATCAAACAGGGATAGCATTTTTTGGGGGATTCATATTTCACAGTGTCCGTCCCTTTAAGAACCCGTCACTATGAAATATGCTCCCAGCAACCACGTTGGTGCTGGGAGCCTGTCATATATTAGTGTCATGAATGCTCTCCTAGCACGAATGCTTGCAAATGGACTGGGCCGCGCATCATTTGTACTGCTATCCAGCCCCACTCTAATGCACAGGTCACCTTTGAGCGTAGGGTGATTGGCACACTTCTCAAACAAGGTCAAATAAAAAGGTGAGTTCTCTGTGCTTTTTTTTTATTTGCACTCGTTTTTGAGAATCTGGTCTTTAGTCTTTTTTATGCTACTTATATTTGGTATGGCAACTGAAAGATAGTGTGTTGTTTTACATCCACAGAATATATTCTCTTGCCTACCAAGATTTTTTTAGCAACTAATATTTGTTATGATGTATAGCCTTTGAATATAATCTCCCCCTGCCTACAAGGAAATGTAATACTTTCTCGCTGCACCAAAAAGCGGTATGGCAACTCAACGACAATACACTCAGCTACAGCCACTGAACATAATTTCCTCCTGCCTAAAAATTATTGTAAGAATTTGTCTCTGCACCTACTAATAGCTAGTGTTTATCTAGCCATTGAAACATTAAAACCACTGAATATAATATTGAGGACACGATTTAACTTATATTTAGTTATTTATTTAATTATTTATTTCATTTATAAAGCGCACGACAGCCCAAGGGCATCGCGGCTCTGTTACAGTTATCAAATACATACAATTTGCAAAAAGTTGTGATATGCAACCTACAGGTAATGTACATTCAAATGATACCTGACGCATCATCTATCAACAGAGTCAAATGCATAACGTGGAAACCCAAATTAGTGTGAATTAGACTGCATATAAGCAATCCACAGGTATTTTGCCACTTATTTCAATGGTTGTAGCTTTTGACAGCATATTGGAAATAGAAGATACCTGCAGACTTGAATTCAAAAGTATCTTTTTTGCAGGGAGGAAATTGTATTGTGTTTCTTACCTATAAAATTATTTTATTTTACAGCAGAGTTAGTAGTAGGGTTACTCCATTAACTAATCTTTTGCCGAGTTACTCCTATGGAGGACTATCCCATTCTGAAAGAAGTTACTATTGAGTATCTCTGGCATACTTCAGAATTACTAGGTACCAATTGTTTCTCTGTTCTGAAGAGTTGCAATAATTACTGTCTTTTTAAGAGTCCCCCAAAATATTCAATTCACAATGTTTCCATGAGTAACTCTGACTTACTAGATATCTGTAGATGTCTGTAGATATCTACTAAGTCAACAGTAAGTCAAAATGACTAATATCTAGTAACTCAGGAGTAGGTCAGAGTTGCTCATAGTAACTGTTTCAAGAATCGACCCCCAATATTCTAGGCGGAATTCCAATGCATGAAACATTGTGGGGACATCAGTATTTCTCCCAGTGCTTCAGTTCCTCTTTTGTGCATTGGGGAGAGCTCTGAAAACGAGCCATGAATCCAGCCTCACAAAAGGATTGTGCCGGATTTGGATTGTTTTCGTTTAGCTTCATCTAGAGTCGCAACATCAAACTAACACACGTATCTGTTCCAAATGTTGATTATCATAGAATAAGCTCTGCAGCAGTGTTTCCTAAATCCCGCAGCGCGGCCTGCTGCGTACTGTGCCAGATGTTAATATCATTATTAAATTATGTTAAGTAATGATCACATAATTCTTATGTGCGTGGGGTTAGAGTTAAGATTTTAACAACACTGTAATTATTGCAACAGAGAAACACTCCAGAACACAGGCATCCTTAATGACTATTAGGCTTTATAGCCCTGGCGCTACAGCAATCACTTTTAACCTGTAATGATATGTTTCTGTTTGGGTGTCTGAAATGTCAGGTTCAGCACTGTCGTTCAATTTGCTATCACTGATGGCATGGGAGATTAATTATTGGGTAGAAGAGCTTTGTGTTTTTAAAAACGTGGTCTTCTGCTTAAAACATTTATTTCAACTCGTTAATGTGTTTTTTCTGACCTTAGTGCCACGTTGTTTCTGCAAGCCTAGTTAATACACGAAGATAATCTGGGGATATATAAAAGCAATCTCCGAAGCATAGGGTGACGCAAAGTATGCAAAAACAGGAGGGGGCCTCTGGGTAGTTCCCCCTTGTATGCGAAGAACATCCGAAGTGAGATCCAACGATCACACCAATGGCACCCTATTTTGCCCGCTGCCATGCATTTATTCCGTCAAGGTTTTTAAGCATAGGACTAGTTAGTTAAAAAGTATCCATTCCATGTCAGAAACTGACAAAGAAGTTTACCATTACAGGCACAGTTTTATAGGTTTTAGATTGGTAAAATACCTTCAATCCAAACAGAAATAATGCAAAAGCACTCACTCAGACATATTTTGCTCACGTTAGTCCTCGTAATCATAAGAATGTAGGCAAGGGCTGATATATGTAATATGTTAGGGCTGTATATATATATATATATATATATATATATATATATATATATGGACAGAGTTCTTTATGCAGATTCACTTCTAAACATTGCAGAAATCAGCCTACTATTTCCCAATGGTGCTCTGGTGCTGCTCAATGTATTGACCTCAGAAGGACCAAGGGCTGAGTTGGCATTGTAAAGGTTTTGAAGTCGAACGCATGGCGCCCAACATTGAATCGTGACGCAGCACAGTGTTCAATTCCTAAGGTGAGAGCATTGTGCATGAGACAGTTATCCATTCATTAGAAGTTGTGATTCAATATGCGTACACCCACGTGCCAGTCTTTGTTTTAGCCAATTCACAACCAGAATTAGACACTTCTTGAACAGAGTGTCAATTTCCACTGAGTGAACTATGCTTACCTGAAATTCAATGTAATGTAAGTGGTCTTGTATAGTGCCTGTTTGAAATTATTGGTGTTCTTGCTGTGCTTTCCTCTGTAATAATACAGGGCGGTGGGGTTCATTAGTGGAACACACTGAAAGGCAGATGTGAAACCTGTGGTGTTGATGGGTCCAGGTGATACTTGGGAGTATGTTATAGGGAAGAGCTCAAGAACTCATATACTACATTACTTTGGGTCTGGATAGCCGCTGATATGGGAGTGTGTGCAACATGACTAAAGAGGAGAGATTTGTAGTGGTGTACAAGAGGGTGGTGTTTCCACTGACGGGCCCATAGGTCAGTGCTCACCCTCTAGTACCTGTAAGACACGATAGCTGCACCCTGTGAGGATGAGGGCGCAGGATTCACTTACTCCAACACGACTCAATAATGAGGACTCAGTAGTTTGGCAAAGGGAAGTCCGTTCAATGACAAGTACATCAAACAGGGAAACAATTGGAAATCAGCAGCGTTGCGATCACCTGTCTCGCTTCAACTCCCCCGATCTTCATTCAAACAGCAACAGTTATAGTCTAAACTCGTCATCAATGACGTCTAACTCTGCAAGTTTGTCATGCAATATAATTGGTTCAAAAAGGTAACTTAAGTATAGGTGCTATATCTGTATATGACAATTGAGCATGCAGATTGGATAACTCTTACCGGGTGGGCGTCTACGCCCCTCCCTCTACATCACACGTGATAGACGTCACTACAAGTACAACGTCCTATTGGTTCTACTATCTATAGGACCCTAGATAACTTGGTCCATTGTGATTGGGCAGGTTACACCCCTAGACATAAATCTCCATTTTATTAGCAGCAAGCAGAATGGACACCCAGGTGCCTCGTGTCCCAAGATTCACCCTGCCTCCCTTCCATCAATCAGTGCTTTTGGACTATGTGCAATTAGTTTGCTGGGTATGGCCTCGAAACTGTAGCCTCTTATCTGGAGAAGTTATGGCATCCTTGGATCTGGCTGACATCAGACATTGGTAACTCTTCACGCCTGGCTGGTCACATGTCTGTTCACCGTGAATCTGCTTCAGTTTCCAGCTTTTCGTGTATTTGATTCTTCCTTAGCCTCGCCACCTACCTGGGCCCCCCTTATCTTGACCTTCACGGGGCAGGCTGGTATGCTCTGAAGTTTCGACTCTCCAGCGTTGCCGCTCTCCCCCCTTCCCTGGGTTGATCTCAAATTCCTAGGCGTGAGCTGCTCTTTGTTGAGTTTCAATTCCACTCCTTCTCCTGGTTTTGGCTGGGATATGAAACCTGGCCTGTTAGGCCTCTGACCGCCTGGGCATACTTCTGCTTTACAAAATGGAGTCACACTTGTATAGCGTGCCTTATTGAGGTAGATATATGGTTGGTGCTTGCCACTCTATTCTTCTACTAAGCATTGCAAGCAGTACTGTTTTCTTAGCTTCTTGCGTTCCAAGCCTATTTACACGCGTTAGCTGGTTGGCTACTTCCATCTTGCCTCATAGCAACGTTTCCTTACATTTCAACATTGTCTCTTCTCCCGTGTCCATTACATCTGTTTTCATAGCTGCTCGCACTGGCATGTTATCCTTGCTTGCCGTTTTCGTTCGTCCACGAGTTTGTCCAGGCCCTTGTGTCATTTCCACTGGCCATCCATTAAGGCTCTTTGGGTCTCTTTGTGGACCATCTGTAGGTACTCTTCATTTCGTCTCAGCTGCTGGTATGGTTGTCTAAGAGGGTATTGTATTGTATAGCCCATGGTTGTCTAGTTATGGGTGCTTCAACAGGTATTGCTCTTCTGATGTACACTGGGCAGAGCCCAAGTGCTGCTCTCTGTTGGTTCATTTGCTCCTCATATGCCACATACCTTGGCGAGTACGCTCTTGGTACCTCGAAATGGGGGGCAGGGGTGCAGGCCATGTCTGGGACCTCCTCTACTCTCCCCCCTCTGGTCGGTTCATCGACCACTTCTGCTTCCTCCTTTGTTTTCATCTTTTTTAGTTCATCTGTGTCTTGTTCGTCATCTTCAGGGTTTGTACAAGATGGTGTGAATGTGTGTATCTTGGGAGTCCATATTTTTATCACACCTTTCAAACTTCCTGCTGTTTTTACATGTTCGTCTTTATTCCATGTCATTAGCTGTCATTGTCCATTTGGGCTGAAATAGATCCATTTTCCTTCGTACTTTCTTCATTTCCTGGGATATGTAAATGTTGTTCCTTCTGGTGCAAATGCACTGGTTTTCACAAAGTCTCTTATTTCTTCATCAGTCGTGTCTCTGGGCTTCCATCCTGGTTCGACATCGACCATGATTTTCATACCAATGGCTTTCTTCACAGTTTTCTGGCACTGTGTGATGATTATCTTGATAACACAGAATCCTAGCAGCACCATTGAAACTTGAATATATCTGCCATCTATTGTGGGACCCATGAGAACAGGGCTCCAAACCAGCTGTCATCGTCCACTTCATCACCTTCATCGATCATCTGGTTCTTTAGGTTTGTCAACATACATATGGCTTCTGTTAGGGTTCCATTTTCTTCATCGTGTGATGGTATAAAAATGGTATAAATGTGCAACACGATTTTTGCGCAAACACCTCCATCCATCGCTGTGATCATGTCTAGTACATATCTGTTCTGGAGGGTCATCAATCGGATTGCTCTCAGTTCTTCTTTGATCGCGTTAAATCCTTTTATAGTGGTGTTGATGGTCTGCAATAACTCCAATCTGGTTATCTGCAGCCATTTAACATTCACTCCAACTTGGATGTGTGGCAAGAGCATTGTGGTGAATACTGTTGAGGTGAGGCTGAACAGCCTGTGTTCGTATGGGATCGCATGGAATGCCTCTTCTGATTTGGCAGAAAAGTCGTTTTCTCTCTTCATTCTGGATACCAGTTCCACAGATCTCCTTTTTCTTAGATGAGCATCTGCCTTCGGGAAACTGTCCAAATTCAGGTCATTTTTAGGGATCACTAGTGCGGGAACGTGGACGATCACCAGTGTGCATATGTCTCCCCAGTTCTTCGGTAGTTTTATATATGCCTTGGATCCACACGCCCAATAATGGTCCATTATGACTGCGGTTCCTTGTGTCATTCCTGGGGCTTCAAAGATTCATCCGCAGTTTACATTCTCTCCCATCTTCCTCGTGCCATTACTTCTAAAGAATAGTTTCGGGCTTTCCAGTGATACTATTTGCAGGGGTCTTCCTCTGTCTTTGACCCATGTTAGCAGCTTTACCAATTTCGGCCATATAGGTTTGCATAAGCTCTGTGAATTCTCTATTGCTTCTTGGCAGACTCCAAGGACCATCCAAGCTCGGCAGATTACTACTCCTTCTTCCCATCCATTTGGGGAGACCACTGTTCCCCAGATCTGCATTTGGCTTCTGTTCTTCCACATTTGAGCCACTTCTGCTGTTTTTCCTTGAACGTTCAATCTTGGGTTTATTTCCCATCTTGTTCCTGATCCTTTAACTTCAGGGGTCTCGTATCTGATCATGTGATTCCTGGTATGCGCCCTGTTTCTTGTTTTAATGTCCTGGACGTAGCCATCTTCATCTGGGTAATCCTTTTCGGTGGCCCATATCAGTGAGGCGTCACTTCCCATAAATTGTCCTCTGGTGTTCACATTGCAAGGTGTGACATACAGTTTGCTGTAGGGACATCAATTTCCACTGCCACGAAGATCTTGGATTTTCCCATGCTGTACGGCAGGAGTGCACAGACAAAGCATTCTCCTTCTGATTGCCTTCGTCCTACTTCCTTCATGTGTTGGTACCATATATTGTTTCCGAGATGGGCTGTGCTGTCCAGGTAATCATTGAGTTCATTGTTATCTTCGTGCAGGCTTCTCTTGATTCTTAGCATTCTTCTGTAGTTTGCTATAACTATGTCCTTGAATGCGTCAGTGCTGCTTTTCCACTCTGGGCGTCTCAGTGGAGCAGGTTTCCTTGGCTGTATCGCTGTGGTAGGAGAAGGTTTTGCGTTTCTTTTCCTTCCATTTTGTAATCTCTCATAGATGTTCTCTAACCACCATTGGCTCACCAACTTCCCAATGTGTGGCTGTGTCGTGGGCCTGGTGCTTGTTCCTTGCGTTGGAGCTGGCGTGCTTGTTGTTATAGTCTCTGTAGTCCTATTTTTCAGCTCCTTGTGCAGTTTCTTTGCTCTAACTATGAACGGGAACAAATGATCTATGAGCATTTGTGTTTTCTCTGTGAGTTCCTTTGTGGCTACTTCTGTTATTTTGAGGGATTTTGCTATGCCCTCTCTCTTTGGTTTCTCACTTGGTTCTTCTTGGTTACTTCCACTATTTTCTGGGGCTGGTTGTTCGGTAGGCAGTCTCTCTTTTTCTGTTGCCTTAGTTTGAGGGCCTGTAGCCATTGACACTTGCCCTTGTTCATGTGCATCCTGTGTGTGGGTGCGTGCAGTGGTCAGTGCTGCGTTTTCATTCACTCCGTTCTGACCCTGTCTCCAGCTTTTCTCTTCATTCATTACTTCAAGTGTGAATGTGCCACTGCTAATTACATTCAATTTAAGCTTGTTTGCTTTACCATCAGCTTCTCTTGTAACTGGGATAACTATATAGGGTCTGGGTACTTTCGTGGGACCCAGGCTTTCATTATCTGGTGGATGCACTGAAATTGGGGCGATTCGTGCACTGATAAAAAATTCAGTTCCGATAGTCAATGACAGAAAGACAATGATAATTACTATGCATATACACATTATGAACTTATAAGACATTTGGCAGCATTTCCTTCCAGGGAAGCGGGGGCGCCCCTCGGTTGGCGGTAAAACCATGTTACAGTTCTGGGCCCACATTTCGAACATAAGTCTATTGTCAGCGTTTAATTCTTTTTCTTACTCCGATTTCGTTGCTCAAGAGTTTTTGAATTATTAAAGTGACAAATGCTTCTCAAGTGTCCCCCCGCTTGCGGGTGATGATGGCAGTCTCTGGGTACAGAGTGCAGTTCCATTGCTAGACTCTGGACAAAGGTTAGGCCAACATCTTTGGTAAGTTACATTCATTATGCATCTATACAATAGGTAAGATCACAGTGCACTCCTCAAATTTGCTTTGGTCCTGAGGACATGCTGGAACCTGTTAAATACGAAGGAATGAAAAGATGGAACTGCTAAAAATCACACAAAATAAAATGTTGTAAAAATAAAAATAAAAGTAAAAATGAAAAAATAAAAATAAAAATAAGAAAAAATAGAAGAAAAATAAAAGTAAAAGAAAAACAAGATGGTGGAGTTCTCTTGTCTGCTCTTCTCAATCTGTCCCGCGGCAGAAAGATAAAGCACTGTCGCTCTGTCTCCTCGATCTGTCCCATGGTGAAAAGTCTCACTGGAACCTCCTTAGGTACTCTCGCAGGAAGTTAGATAGCTCTACCTGGAGCATAATGCCGTGGAGGAGTGTGCCCATGTGTGAGATATTGGCTGGATCTCTGGGGAAGGTGAGGACGTCAACATCTGCAGGCCTTCCCACCATTTCTGTATAGTCTGTGACTAGTCTGAACAGGACATTATGTGCCAGCTGGGTGTCCTCGGGTGATAGGGACATTTGTCCTGTTTTGCTGGGTCCTGATCACAGGCTTTTCTTTTGACTGGAACAGTCTCTGCACTTTCCTGTTGCGTGGATTACCACTGGGTAATTTAGCTTAGTCCACAGCTGGTTCAATTGTTCTAGGTTTCTTGGATCTCTGATAAAAGTGCGTATGTCCGTGGTTCGTCCGACAAGTGCCGGGCACTTCTCGATTATTCGAAAGAACAGCGTGAAGGTGAGTTCATCAATGTCTGCCTGTGGTGGAAGCATATGCGCCCTTTTCACTGTGCTCGGGTAACTCGGCGAAGGCTTCCACCATGACAGTCAGTAGTTGCCAGATTACTTTCTTGTTAGCAGGATCTCGAATAAAGTCTGTGACACTGGTTACTCTCCCTATGAGTGACGGATATGATGTTACCACTAACTGGAAATAAGTGAGTACATCCCACATGAGATTTCTGCTGGGAGATTCCATAAGTTCTGTAAACAAAGTCTTGACATGGTTGCTTCAGGATACTTTGTTAAGCTCTCAGAAAAGTCTTGTCTGTAGTTTATCAGAGTCTTAGTTTTTCACACTGCTTGGGTGACTTGATTCAAAAGTTCGTGTTATCAACGTTGTTGTGGCTTTGGATGCGCTTCTCTTTACCCTGCAACTTGTGATGCACAGAGTGTTTGTTTTATTGTCCTTTATCTCTCTGTTTTTTTTTCCAGCGGAAATGTCCTGTTTTGAAGCCCCACTTTTAAAACAGAGTTCTTTTGCTTTGATTTTGCTGCTCATGCAGTCTTCTTCCTCGCCATGGATCTTGTCTGCACATGCTGAGGTTCTTCCCCATTGTCTGTGGTTCCTTCGCGGGTAGATGCAGCCGGAGGGCTCTCTCCTATATATGGTTTAATGTCATTTTGGAAGAGCCATGCCATACTGCCCAAGGAGTGCAGTCCTCCACAATGAAAGGGCCATTAAATCTTGGTTCGTCCCACCTTTTCCTGGTATAATTTCCTTGTGTAATTTTTGATTAAAACAACATCACCAGGGAAGACGAGAGGCACACATAGACTTTGAATTGGGTCTGTTTCAGCACCTCCTGCTGTGTTTTGTGCTGTGCTGCACCCTTTTTGCCTTCGCTACAGTTGGCCTGTAATGAGAGAGATGCTGGATGTCATGCAGTTCAAATATTTCGGCATCTCGGTCCCCAAGACCTATCTAGTTGGCTGGGCATCACATCTAGCCCTATCTCGGGGGGTAAGAGGGGTCCTCATCCTTCTGCCCGTGACTATCTCGTGCGGCGCGAGACGATGGTCGGAGCCTGGTTGGTTCCGAAGTGCATACAATGCTAATGGTAGACAGTGCAGCCATCCCTTTTTTAATGTGAGTTTCAACTTGGCTATCCTCTCCTTTAACAAGCCGTTGAGCCTCTCACATATGCCATTTCCTTCCGGATGATACGCTGACGAGAACTTGTGCTTTATACCAAGCAACAAGCTGATCTGTTCAAAGACTGCGTTGACAAAGTGGGCCCCGTTATCTGACCTCATTACCTCGCACACCCCCCATCTAGGGAACACTTCCCTCACCAGAAATTTGGCAGCACAGGTAGAGTCTGGGTGTGTACAGGGACCTGCTTCTATCCATCTAGAGAATGGACACACCACCACAATTAAATACCTGTACCCATTGCAAACTTGAATCATGTCGAAATAATCGATATGCAAGTGCTGGAATGGCCCATTGGGCCATTGGGCCGGGGGATAACTTCTCTCACTACTTTCATTGTGTGCCCAGCGGTAAATTGCTGGCATATTTTGCAGTTCACCATGAAGAATGCAACATGCTCCGCCAAATTCAGTGTAAACCAGTCTTCTGCATGCGTTGCAGCGAGATTTTCTTTTGACATATGAATAGGGTAATGTAATTGGTCCAATGTTACCTTTAGTAGGGCGACAGGCATTACTGGTTTACCAGTGCTGTCTTGCCTCCACAATCCGTCAGAGGGGCTAAGGAGCACCCTTGATACTTCCACAAATTCTTCTCCTCCGGAGGTGCCTCCGCTTGTAGCTCCATTAGCTGAGTCTGCCCCATGTTGCTAGAGGCCTCAGGTGTGGCTCGTGCTACCATCATCCTCTCATGGGTATTGCCACCTCCAGGTCCATGATTGTTTCACTCTTGGTTGCTATATGCTTGGCTTCCTTGTCCGCTTCATGATTTCCACGTGACACGAAATCCGTCCCTTTGGTGTGGGCGGCACATTTCATGACCGCTATGCCCATTGGGAGCTGTAGTGCTTTTATCAACCTGTCCAATAAGGCTGCATGTTGCACTGGCATGCCGTCTGCCCGGAGGTAGCCCCTCCTTTTCCAGCGTGCTAAGCCTGCGTGCACGGTAGATGTCACATAGGCAGAGTCACTGTACACCGTTACCTCCTGGTCTGCATGATTCTCAATGGTGAGTAACAGTGCCAACAGCTCTGCAGCTTGTGCTGAATAGTGAGATGGTATTCGCGCACTGACGAGTACCTGAAATTCTCCATTCGCTAGGTGTTTTACCATGGCCACGCCTGTATATTTTAGTCCATCTTCTTGGTCGATTCTTGATGAACCGTCAATGAACACGATTTCGCCACCAGCCAGAGCATTTTCTTTTACCCTGGGGATTTCATCATAGAATTCCTCATAATTCGCACAGTCGTGTATAGGTTCTCCCTCTGTGACTGGCTCAGCTATGAACGTAGTTGGATTTACAGTTTTACATCGAAATATTTTGATCGATGGGTTAGAAATAATCACCTCATAGGCGGATGCTCTCTGAGATGTCAGCGCGTCCTTTGGTTTTTCTAGTATGGCGAATAGTGGGTGCTCGACGTACAAAGTCATGGAGCACCCCATTACAATGGACGATGCCTCTTCGATGGCGAATGCGGTGGCAGCTAGATTTTGTTCGCATGGGAAATGGCCTCTCATAACCGGGTCTGGACTCCCGCTGTAATACGCTAGGGGCTTATACCCCAGCGAGGTTCGATGAGCGAGTACTGCTGTCATAAAATTGCCATCAGTATGTGAAAACAGGTAGAATTACTCTGCATAATTTGGAATCCCTAAAACTGGGGCCTTAAAAATCACCCCCTTGAGTTCTGCAAACCCCTTTTCCATTGTCTCAGTCCATTCAATGTTTTCCTTTGCTGCCTGGGCTTTCTTCAAAGCCTGAAGCATGGACTTGATATATGAGCTGTAATCGAAGACCCATGCTCTGACGTAATTGCATAGGCCTAAGAAGCATTGCATTTGTTTTATCGTGAGTGGATTAGCTGTGTTCATGATGGCTTCAGCCCTTTCTGGGGTTACCTTTTTCCCCTCGTGTGAGATTAGTTGACCTATGTAAAACACCTCTTGTTGACAGTATTGTAACTTTTCCTTGTCAACTTTATATCCTTTCTCAGACAGTATAGTCAGTAGCTGGACAAAATCACGCCTGCATTGCTCTTCAGTGACGCTGCAGATCAGAATGTCATCCACATACTGCAAGACAACACTGTCTACTGCAATATTGCTTAGGTCCATTTGCAGGATTCTGTTAAAAATGGATGGAGCCTCACAATACCCCTGTGGTAATCTCGTGCTTTTCAGACGCATTTGTCTGAAAGTAAATGACGTCATATCTTGTGAGCCACGGTGCAATGGGATTGAGAAAAAGCCATTTTTTAAGTCAATCACTGTGAAATACTTTGCCTCAGTGGGTATGTTGCATAGAATTGTAGATGGATTAGTGACTAGAGGGAACTCAGCTTCAACAATATCATTCAATGCTCTTAAATCTTGGATTAAATGCCAAGACCCTCCCTTCAACTTTTTTGACAGGGTAAATCACAGTGTTACAGGGTGATTCTGACGTCACTAGGATGCCCTGCTCCATCATGGCGGAAACTGTCTTTGCAATCCCTTTATCCGCTTCTCTGGACATGGGATATTGTCACGCCCTTGGTAAAATTGCTCCTGGTTTCAGTTTAATTTTCACTTCTCCTGCCCCTTTCAGGAGGCCTACGTCATAGGGCCATGTAGTCCATACTGTGACAGGCACTTGGGCCATGTGCTTTTCAAAGTACTCTGAACATATCAGTGCTAAAGTCATTCTCTGAGGTACCTCTCGTTTGATCATTTTGACCCAAAATATGAGACTCACTTCCACTCTCGTCTCCTCTAGGTCACGGTGTTCTTCAAACAGATCGTCATCAGTGACGTCAGTCACTCGATACCCTTCTTCGATGGCGATAATCGCACACCATTGTTTGCCTTCGTCATCGTACCTTCGACCAATGCTACTTTCCCTCGCACTGCGGCAGATTGTATCATTAAGGGAAATACTTGTCCCTCTTCTTCATGCATCAGTAAAACTCATCAGGGGTTCTCATTGTTCTGTCTGCGAGGCCTGGCAATCCTGCCATGAGCACCCGCACGCCATATGCGAAAACTTCTGGCTCTAACGGTATAGCTCTCATGGCTATACGTCCGGAGTATGCTCTGATTATTTCGCACACTGTTGAATAATGCATTCCTGGAGTAGAGCATACTATGGCCTCCTCCGTGAACGAGATAGTCATATTCAACTTCGTCATTAAGTCTCGACACAGAATGTTTACCGGCATCTGAGGTAAATACAATAGTGGTACATTCATTTTGCACTCTCCTACAGAGGCTGGGAGCGCGTCTGTAAAGAGAACTCTACTGTGAGCTCCTGTGAAACTCTGAGTATAAATGGCCTCGCCGGACAAGGAAAACTTGCCTTCTCGTATGCATGAGCGCGTTGCACCCGTGTCAACTAAGAAGGAATATTCTTTACCCCCTATGACGACATTCACCCTAGGTTCCCTATTAGGGTCTGGTGTCACTGATAGGATAGAGCACATCAGAGTCCCCCGTGAGCTATCCTATTTCATATATAAGTTCGGCCCACTGTATACCTGTGGATTTCCCCCATTTCCTGGGTTGACTCCCCCTCTGGAGTTAGTGCCCTGAGACATTTGCAGTGGTGCCTGTGGGGATTGTCTCTGTGGCAAGTTCCCTATGTTCGAGGGTTGAACCCCTTGTGGCGAACCTTGCTGCAAGCCTGGCACCTGCTGCTGCACTATGTGATTCTGTGCACCGCCTTGTTGTGGGACGGCAGGCTGATTCACCATGCCTGTTCCCATTTCTTGGCCATTTTGCCACATGCCTTGGCTTCTGCACACGCGCGCCAAATGTCCTGTCCTTCTACACAGCCAACACACTGGCGGTGGTCGGGCCATCTGTCCATCTGGCGTAGCTGAACTGCTCATCCGCACATTTTGAAATCCACCTTGGTTGTTCTGAAAACCTCCCTGATTACCTTGAAACCCTCCCTGGTTGCTCTGCCATCCTCTTCGTCTGAATTCCCTACCCCTCGAGTAAAATCCCACGCTACCCTGGTTATTCTGCGATGGGTTAGTTGCTTGTTGTGCGCTTGGTTCAGCTGGGCTTGTCAGCATGGCTCCCTCGAGAGCGTACTTTGAGAGTTTCTTTTGCACCAGCTTCGCCTCCTCACCCTTACGTGTTTCCTCCTTTTTTTGGTTCTTTTCTTGCAACAATCTACAGTAGTGTGCAATTGTCAACTGTATATCGGCCCATGGTTTGGCTTCTATTCCTACCAATTTCTTGAGCTGTTTTTGCACCGGTTCAGGCAACCCTTGGCACAATATATGGTAGAATACAGGGATAGATTTCATCCAAGACTCATGTGTTTCGAGCACCCACGTGTCTTGAAAATTCTGGATATAAATCAACGGATCCTCTGACTCTTTCATTTTCCGAGTCATTATGGCACCCATATCGGAAGTGTCTGGGTATAGTGTTCATAGCGCTTTCCACACTGCTGCTCTACAATTATTACATGGTGCTCCATCATGGGAAGTATTAATTATGGTTACCCTAGGGTACCCGACTCGTTTCCATACATTGTCTGCCCTTTCACCAAGTATGGTGATCAGGAGGCCCTTAATGTCCCCTATAGCTAAGGTGACACCCCCTGTCATTTTCTCTAACTCATGTATCCACTTCCCAGCTCCCGATGTCACCATTGGAAGCTTATTTTTCAGGTTCTCTCTGTCCAAGTGTGGCCATGGAATATATTGTGGTCTTGCTCCCCCCTTTTCTAGCAGCGGGAATTGGAATGCGCAGTCTTCCTTCTCTTTCCCCATAGCTCTCTTGTCTATCGCTGGGGTAGCATTCCCGCATCGCCGTCTACCTGGCAATGTCTTCAGTCTGTCTACATAGGCAGGTGCTGACACCCCCCTCTGACCGTGGGACGATCCCTCATGTCGGCCAGACTGTGCGGCAGACTTCAGTGTCCTAGTTGCAGACTCGCTAGCGTCTGACCATCGTACCCCTTGGTCCCTTGGGAGCTGCTTTTCGCGCCGTCTCCCTTCTTCGCGTGCCTTGTCCTCCGTCTATTCACCAAAGTAGGACGCTGATTGCTCCCAGTTCATGCAACTCCTTGCATCTTCTTCATCCTGACCAATCTCCAGCCTGTCTAGGGACAGTCCCCTGCTCCTACTACTTCGGGTGACATCCTCAGTGTCATATAGCTGAGTGCTCTCCAAGCGCTCGTCTTCCCTTCCCCCTTGGGAAATTTGTTCCAGCCCCATCTCATCATATATTTTATCAATCGTTTCCCCGATGCTTCTGGTGTCGAAGTCATCCTCAATATTTGTCCCACTTGTACCTGGTACTGAGTCATTCGCAGGAAAGAATTCTTTGATGTCTTCCCATTCTACAATAGGATTGGGTTTTTTAACTTCCCGCTCCAAATACTCAAGATCCCGTGTCCTCTGTGCTTACGTTCTATTTCCTCATCTTTTTCCTTGCACTTCGTTGCTTCTTCTCTAGTCTTATCTTCTTCCCTTCTCCTTTCATTTCTACGTTCCTTTGCCCTTCTAACTTCCTCTTCTTCCCTTCTCTTCACTCTCTTCTCACATACTCTTTGCTCTTCTTCCAACCTTTGCTTATTCTGTCTGTACTGGTCATAGGCTGCCTTCTGTTTGTGATCAAGCTGTTTCTCTTGCTCTTCGCGATATAGTTGTTCTCGCTTCAGCCTATCCTTCCTTCTTATCCATTCATCCCTCATTTCCTTCTCCTTTTCTCTCTCTCTCTTCTTTGCGTCTCATCAGACCTCTCTCTCGTTCTCACATCATCACTTCCTTTCCCATTGAGTTTCAATAATATCTGTCCTCCCATCCATTTTTCTTTTGCGAATGCTATCTCATCTGTTCGGTCTTCACTTCCTTTCCATTTCTTTCCCTCTCTCTCCTTAACGAGAGGTGCACAACTCTGTGCCTGGTCCTTCCCTTCATCATCGCGTCTCTCCTTGTCCCTCGGGACTGCGGAGGCAAGATTAATTTCCTGGTCCTTCCCTTTATTGTCGTCACTATACTGTATGTAGGTGACTCAAATGTGGGGTTGCTATACCCCGTGGCTGCCTTTAGTTCTCTTAGCAGGTATAGTCCCTCTGACTTACTTCCCTCGATGACTGGGTAAGGCGGGGCTGGTGGCACGGTAGGCGTCTCACCCCCCTCCGTGCATACGTTTAATATTCAGTCTGCGGGTGGTTCTTCCTCCTTCACCTGGTCGAACATCTTCCAAAGTTCTAGAACAGCAAGGCGTTTCTCTAGTTTTTTGCCTGTGTATGTGGAATGTAGGTAAGTCGTCATGTGTTGTAAGACGGCTTTAGACAAGGACCCATTTTGTGGCCAAGGCATAAATATCTTGTGGGCGGTACCCTTAAACCACTCCATGCTGTAATTTTTAAGCTTAAGTGCATGCTTGGGTAACTGCTTACACAGATGTGCAAGTGGGGTAACCTCCTCCATTCTCAATTTCGTTACCAACAATACTTATGCAGTGTCACCACATTCACCAGTATGAGCGAGCACCAAGTATGCAAGCTCCAATCCAATCTTTTCCCACCAAAATTTTATACTATCAATTTACTCAAGAACATCAATTCATTGGCGATTCCCTCTCAGTTACAGAATCGCGTAAAACCAAATTTCATTTCAAACCATCAATGATACAGTTCTTTTTACATTTGACATACATCAGAACACATATGACAGGCACTTGACAGACTAGACGGACACCAGCTGGTCATACATATACCTGCCGTCTAATCAATACCCCACCATGGAGTTTAAACAAACCCCTTTGATGCAGTCTTTAAACATCACCGTAGTCTAATTGTCCCCCATTATGTGGGCTCTGGGTTCACGTTTCTTCTGACCGCTGTATTAAAGCGCAGGAACAAGGAAAATCCTTACTTTTTGTTATCTCAGGTGTCCCTCCTGGTATCCTTCGTTTTCTCTCAGGTGTCCCCCCGGTAACCACTAGTTTTCTCTCGCGTGTCCCCCAGTAACTACTTTTTTATCTCGGGTGTCTATCCCGGTAACCAATTTTTATCTCGAGTGTCTATCCCGGTAACCACTTTTTATCTCGGCTATCTATCCCGGTAACCACTTTTTTTTTCCTCTTGTACTTGAGTCATTAACCCCTTATATATATATATATATACAGTCTTCTCTACTTCTGACTATTTTTTTTTCTGCCACCCTGTCGTTACCTTTTCCTTACTTGTTCTAATGCCTACAAGACATTTGCCAAAGTAACGAGTTTATTCTTTCACTCACCGCTCGCATCTTTTCCTCTCTGGAACCTCAGGATCACCGCCCCTTCCTCTTCAGCCTCTTGCGGTCTTTTCGTCCTATTGGCTGACCGTGGGAATGAGAAGGGTTATGCTTGGAAAGCAGGTTCCTTCAGACCCACTGCAGATTTTTGAAATTATTCTATCATTGTCCACGGGAAGCTTCTCAGTTTACTCAGCCGGAATGGCAAAAGCACTCGTGATATTGCCAAAGGCCTAGATTTACTTCGTGCCGTCGGTCTATAGGTGTCTTAGAATTATATAATCAATAATCGATGGCCAAAACCATCCTCATGCTACCAAGTGTACAAGAGGGCGGTGTTTCCACTGATGGGCCCATAGGTCAGTGCTCACCCTCTAGTACCACAGACAGGATAGCTGCACCATGTGAGGAATGGGGATGCAGGATTCACTTACTCCAACACGACTCAATAATGAGTAGTTTGGCAAAGGGAAGTCCGTTTAATGACAAGTACATCAAACAGGTAAAAAATTGGAAATCAGCAGCGTTGCGATCACCTGTCTCGCTTCAACTCCCCCGATCTTCGTTCAAACAGCAACAGTTATAGTCTAAACACGCCATCAATGACGTCTAACTCTACAAGTTTGTCATGCAATATAATTGGTTGGAAAAGGTAACTTAAGTATAGGTGCTATATCTGTATATGACAATTGAGCATGCAGATTGGATAACTCTTATCGGGTGGGCAGCTGCGCCCCTCCCTCTACATCACACATGATAGACGTCACTACAAGTACGACGTCCTATTGGTTCTACTATCTATAGGACCCTAGATAACTTGGTCCATTGTGATTGGGCAGGTTACACCCCTAGACATAAATCTCCATTTTAATTAGCAGCATGCAGAATGGACACCCAGGTGCCTCGTGTCCCAAGATTCACCCTGCCTCCCTTCCATCAATCAGTGAATTTGGGCTATGTGTCAATTGGTTGGCTGGGTATGGCCTCGAGACTATAGCCTCTTATCTGGAGAAGTTATGGCATCCTTGGATCTGGGTGACAGACGTTGGTAACTCTTTGCGCCTGGCTGATCACATGTCTGTTCACTGTGAATCTGCTTCAGTTTCCAGCTTTTCATGTATTTGATTCTTCCTTAGCCTCGCCACCTGCCTGGGTCCCCCTTATCTTGACCATCATGGGGCAGGCTGGTATGCTCTGAAGTTTTGACTCTCCAGCGTTGCCGCTCTCCCCCCTTCCTTGAGTTGACCTCAAATTCCCAGGCGTGAGCTGCTCTTTGTTGAGTTTTGATTCCGCTCCTTCTCCTGGTTTTGGCTGGGATATGAAACCTGGCCTGTTAGGCCTCTGACCGCCTGGGCATACTTCTGCTTTACAAAATGGAGTCGCACTTGTATAGCGTGCCTTATTGAGGTAGATATATGGTTGGCGCTTGCCGATCTATTCTTCTACTAAGCATTGCAAGCATTACTGTTTTCTTAGCTTCTTGCGTTCCAAGCCTACTTACACGCGTTAGATGGTCGGCTACTTCCAACTTTCCTCATAGCAACGTTTTCTTACGTTTCAACATCGTCTCTTCTCCCGTGTCCATTACATCTGCATTCATAGCTGCTCGCACTGGCATGTTATCCTTGCTTGCCGTTTTCATTCATCCACGAGTTTGTCCAGGCCTTGTGTCATTTCCACTGGCCATCCATTAAGGCTCTTTGGATCTCTTCGTGGACCATCTGTAGGTACTCTTCATTTTGTCTCTGCTGCTGGTATGGTTTTCTAAGAGGGTATTGTGCAGCCCATGGTTGTCTAGTTATGGGTGCTTCAACAGGTATTGCTCTTCTGGTGTACACTGGGCAGAGCCCGAGTGCTGCTCTCTGTTGGTTCATTTGCTCCTCATACGTCACATACCTTGGCAAGTACGCTCCTGGTACCTCGAAATAGGGGCAGGGGTGCAGGCCATGTCTGGGACCTCCTCTACACTGGCTCGGTTAGTGTTGATGTGGTCCAGCTTGGCCTGTGGTGGCAGTCGGTGGGGGTTTGTGTGTAGTGTAAGGTGGTAGGAGATCTTAGAGGGGGAGACATTTAGTCAAGGGAATAAGGGAGTAGGCCCAGAAGGCAGAACAACCTGCAACTCTGTACTCCCACCATTGGCCTTTTGCATGCAGGTCCCATTTGACTAACTCACATTGCTTCTGTCAATCTCTCTCTCTCTCTCTCTCTTTCTCTCTCTCTCTCTCTCTCTCTCTCTCTCTCTCTCTCTCTCTCTCTCTCTCTCTCTCTCTCTCTCTCTCTCTTATCAATACATTGTATCCCATATGCAACAAAAGAAGCATTTCTGAGTTGGCAGATGAGGGGGAAAGGAGAGCCTCCATTCAATTAGCATAAACTACAGCTGAGGATTAAGGGAAGCAAGAACCTTTGGTTGAGAGAAAGGGCTACTTGCTGGTTGGCAAGCTGAGAGATGCCTCAAAGCTCACTCGCCCATGCTCAGGTGCTGTGCTCAGAAACTAGGAATTCTGCTGTCAATGTGGCTATCAGCTATACACCTACACATTTGTGAGTGATTCTGTCTTAGGAATGGCATATGCCTTCCCTATCCATGCAATCGACCTGACTAATCCTGCATGTACTGGGCGAGAGCAAGGCATATTTACTGGTATTGACAAAAAATGCCTGTATGCCATGTTTAAAATAATCTGTTTTCAGATAGCCTGCATTTCCAAGGCACAAAATAAATGGTTGAAGGACTGGCAAACGGTACAACGTCGCTTAATTTTCAGTCGTTTTTTTCCGGCAGGTGTTTTTACAAAAACCTTTTGCCGAAACAACTCTTTGAAATTTTGGGTCGGGGGGTTGGGAAAGGGCAGATAAGAGGTTAGGGGGTCAGGAACAGTTAAAAATCAGTGGTGGACGGGGGCTTGGGGAAAAAATGATGTGAAAAAATGTTGATTTTGGGGCGTGGCCTGACGCCACTGAAGATGGACTCTTAGTGGCGGCGCTCCGTCTCACATTAATAAATATACAGCATTACCTTAAATATATTTAAACTAACTTTACTTACCTTCCTTTGGTTTTCACCTTTGGCTGCGGCTCCTCGCTTCCACGGCCTTTCCAATGCCGTTCTGACCCTCCTTTTGTCCTCGATCGACTCCGGTGTTCCATCTGTGGTTGCAGCCAGTGACAGCCGCTGCAAGTATCCGCCCTTCGTGTGTTGACTGACGACGTCACGTCTACTGCGACGGGCCACCTTTGGCCTGGGCTCTTCTCTACCTGTGCTACCACCTCTCTGCCAGTAATAAAACGGACAGGGAAAGAAAGGGAAAAAAGAAGAAAAGAACTTCCTGATTACGAACTTTATGGAACTCGCCACTTTTAAAGGTACAGCTGCATTTTTTCAAAATACTGCATACCTTCTTTAAACAAAGCTTTTAATACAGCTGTATGCAAACACACAGTGACACATTATAATAAGATTAAGCTGTTATAAATATAACAGGACACACTGTGTTTTCCCAATTTGCACTGTTCATATAAAATCAACAGCTTCATTAAATTAACCATACAAAAAGAGACTCTTTCATCCTTTTTTTCTGCCATATTTGGTGCCCCTATGGCACATATTTGAAGGCCTCAAGTGGAAATCATCTATTCAAAGTGTTCCTACCTTTACTCAAATGATTTGGAGACTGTTTTGAAAAGGAGGAAATGGAAAAACAATAAATAAATAAATAAATAAAAACAAAAAAAGGTTTCATGCTTTTCTGTGCTACTTGGCCAATAGCTCTTCATAATTTAATCCTTGGTTTACTCCTTATTATTCTTTAGTGTTTACTTTTAAATTCCTTTAACAGGAACTACACTACATGCATAATATGGATATAATAATTGTAAACTGAGGAATACTACGCCTACAGAGCTGTTGTTACTAATATTTGCTCACTTCTCCACCGGCCGTCCTTTACCGTAAAGAAATTTTGGTTTTTGGCATACACTGAAGACATTATGAGTACAACTATGCTTCTAAATATATAAGCTTCTAATCAAATATTCCAAATAGCTATATATTTTCAAATTTCTCAACAAAGAATATGGCTGCCAACAAGAAAAACATGACAACTACTAAAGAGCCTAATTTCTCAGCCTCTAACCATAAGAGACCCAAAAGTGACTCTCCACCCCCGCTGGGCATATCGGATCCTGCCTTAAATGCCATATTATCGGAAATCAGATCACTCAAACCCTTCATCAAGACCACAAATAAAAAATTACAACAACAGATGGAAGGGTTTTTAAAATAGAATGGATGAAGTAGAGAGAAGAATTGGTTTAGTAGAAGAGGTCTCTCCTAAAGGTGCATAACTTGAAAAGTCAATCAAAGACCTCCAAAAGCACAATGAAGACTTAGAAAATCGCAGCCGGCGCAACAATCTTCGCATTTCAGGTTTGCCGGAGGGCTCTGAAGGAAACAAGACCATTGCCTTTCTACAAAAGTTTCTATCAACCATGCTCCACTTACCTTCTGATTTAATGCTTAACATTCAACGTGGTCATAGAATTGGAAATGCATCCTTCTCTACCCCTCCTAAAGCATCACCTAGAACTCTTCTGGAATATTCTCAACTTCAACTCATACTATCTTCTGTCAAGGAACGTAAATCCCTCATCTGGAATGGCAATAAAATATACATCTCACAAGATGTTGCGAAAAGTACCACCCAGCGCAGGGAAAACTTTTCTATCCTTTCGTCCAGCCTTCAAGCAGCTAAATATTTGGTATGGTCTATATCATCCTTGTTCATTCAAAGTGACACACGAAGGTCGTACAACCATATTTGATGAACCTGCTGAACTTAGAGCATTTATATTTTCTATCAAATCCGAAGGTATGAATACATCATCTCCAGCCAGCACCTCTACTTCGCTCATTAGATAATTGCATTCCCCCTGCTATATATTTCCTATTACATTTAGAGATCTGGGCTCCTGGAGGGGACCCTTTTCTGCCCAGGAGGGCTTCTTAGAAAACAAAAGTGCAAGTGAAAGGGTCAATGGTTTACTGAATGACTCTCCTTCTATTCAATCACCACAAAAATAATACACAGAGAACCTGTACCTAAGTATAGTGATCTTTAGTATTTTATATCGTTATAAGGTAAGGTACAGTATAAAACATCTCACGTCTCAGAAATATCAAATCTTTTCATACAGTCGAACAAGAACATAAAAACAGATCAACACCAGTTCTTGTGCATTTAACAGAGTACAAATTCTCTACTGTCAACATCTAACCGACAGTGTCAAAAAACAACATGTGAACATTTAAAAACAAAAAATACAAAAGGACAAATATACATGCCAGTGTTGATTGGTTACACTATGATTACAAAAGTTTGTCTACACCGGGGTGTTTCAGCCGTTTACATGGGCTGGATGCGCCTCGTGTCTGATACAGCCTTCTTCAGGACGGGGAACTGTATGGACTGGATGTTCACAGAGTGCTGTGGAGGAGGACTGAGGGCCACAGGTATTCTAATGAGCACAAATCTTCATCAGAGAAGGTTACAAAGGGATACCTCCATATCTGGCTGTTTGCTGCACGGAGCGGTATACGTTTGGGCATAAAATGCGATCGGATTTTATCTGTGTCTCCTATTTACTTGGCTGTGTGCACGCGAACTGTGTGCAGCATGGACACGGCTCCAGACGCACATAAACCGTCATCTTGTTGGAAACTCAATAATTTTTTGTTACAAGATCCTCAATTCATTCTATCAGCTGAATCTTTTATCCAACAGTTCTATGCTAATAGTCTTGACTGTGGTACATCGACTTTGAATAATTGGGATGCTTTAAAGGCGGCTCCAAGAAGTCACATTATGGACTAGTCAGGGAAAAAGAAAGCTCTACGCAAACAGCATCTGGATGACCTGTACTCCCAATTTACCATAGCTGAACAACACTATTATAGTGACCCCAACCCTACTAATCTTCGTCAGGTATTAGCCATACGCTTCCTAATCAATAAAGAGATCACTGATCTTGCTGCAGGGACCATTCTCAAATATAAAACGAAAATCTATCAAACTTCCAATAAAGCCGGAAAAGCACTGCTTCTTACTTAAAAACAAAAAAAGAAAAACATTTTATTTCCCATATCAAAGACTCAACCGGTTCAGCATATCATCATCCTAACGATATTCTTAATTGCTTTACAAAATTTTACACTAGCCTTTATACTCCTGAGAACTTAATTCCCCATAACAACATCACATCTTTTTTCGATACTATTAACAGATCCTCTTATCCTCAATTACATTTATCCCACTTAGATAATGAAATTACTCTTCCAGAAATTTCTAGGACAATTAAATGCCTAGGTAAAGGCAAGGCTCCAAGTCCAGATGGTCTTTCCACTGAATTTTTTGACAGTTTATCTCAATCCCTCATCCCCAAACTCCAAAACCTATTCTCTTACTTTATTTCCCAAAAAGCCTCCACTGGCTCCTTCTCAGAAGCCTTACTCATACTCTTCCCCAAACCCGACAAGGACCCTTTCCTTCCTGGTAATTATCGTCCCATTTCTCTTATCAATGTTGAAAGCAAAATCTTTGCAACAATTCTAGACAGTAGGATCGAGTCCTCTCTTCCCTCCCTAATAAAACATGATCAAGTCGGCTATGTTAAAGGGCGCAACATTTCTTCTAATGCTAGACTACTTCTGAATGCTATCCATCTTTTGCCCAAAAATAGAAAAGATAAGCTAGGCTCTACTGTCTTAGCACTTGATGCTGAAAAGGCCTTTGATCGAGTCAATTGGGACTTCATGTTTCAGTCCCTTCGCTGGTACGGCTGTGGCGACAAGTTCATCTCCCTTGTCAAGTTACTTTACTCCTCCCCTAAATCTTCAATAGTTATTAATGGTCTTACCTCCCCATTCTTCTCCCTTCGTAGAGGCACAAGACAAGGATGCCCCTTCTCACCTATCTTATACATCCTCTCACTAGAACCGTTATTAGAACTAATTGGATCTAACAAGAATATCCCGGGTATATCTGGTGGTACATCTCATATAAAAATAGCTGAATATGCAGTTGACAGCCTTATTTTCATAAGAACCCTAAAACACACCTGCCACATTTACTTAACATTTTATTACTATTTAGCTCAGTTTCAGGTTACAAATTGAACAAAGAGAAATCTGAAATCATGCCCCTCAATCCTTACTGCCTTAAACATGACATTGATCCCTTTGGATTTAAATGGTGTAGCTCCTCTATTAAGTATCTAGGTCTGCGTTTTGCTCCTACTATCCATGATACCATAAAACCTAAAACACTATCTCTATTAGATAGATTAAAAGAATTAACATCTAGATGGTCCCCCCTATATCTTTCATGGTGGGGACGACTTGATACGATTAAGATGATGTCACCAATAATCTTATACTATCTGCAACTTCTATGTGTTCCGATCTCCCCTTCATTTTCTAAATCTATTTACTGTATACTACTACATTTCCTCTGCGGGGCGGGCAAAAGCAAAAGGATTGCTTTGATAAAATTGAAAGTGCCATACGATAAGGGAGGTGTTAGGTTTCCTGATTTTAAAGTATACCACACTGTCTTTCGCTTGAAACAATCTAGAAGTTGGTTTGCTTGTCCCATAATGTCAGATACTCCAACATGATGTAATATAGAGAAACAGCAGGTTTTTCCTGTAGAAATAACTGACCTTATTTATGTATTTAATCATTCTTCTTCAGCCATTTCATACCCTATCAAAGCCACAACAGCTGCCCTCCAATTCTTCTTATTTCCTCATACAAAATCTCCCAAAAAATGCCTGTCCCCTTTCTTATGGCATAACAGTAAGATCCTGATTAATAATAGAACCCTAAACAGAAAATCCTGGTTGAAAAAGGGTATTAGATTTATACAACAAATCATAAATAGGTCCTCCATTCTATCTTTTCAACAGCTCAAAAATCAATTCTCCATCCCCAATACAGAATACAATTTCAACAATAAATTAGTTAACTTGATGCACTTCATAGCTTTTGCAATGATATTTTAACTCCTGATGCCTCTAGATTACTGCAGTTTACAATGCTGTCCAACACTAAGGCTTCAAAATTCTACAACATTCTTATCGCATCCCTAAAGATATGTACAATTCACCGCAAATGGGAAGATGATTTTGGCAATAGCTTAGATGATCACAGATGGTCCATCTTGTTCTCCAGAATAAAACATATCTCTACCTCAGCTAATATTTCTCAGCATTTCTTCTTCTTTATACATAGAGCATTCATCACACTGGTGAAACTTTCTTCTTATAAGATAAGTAACAATGATAATTGTTGGACATGTGAAGCCGCCTCTGCCTCATATATGCATATGTATTTTGAATGTCCCCATAACTTCAAGTTCTGGCAAAAGCTTTGGAAATACCTTAATTCTATTTTCTTCACAAATATCCCACTTTCTTTCATAAACATTGTTTTGGGAAGCCTCGCCACAACCACCCATTTACCATATGGAGCTGCTAAACTCTATGATCTCTTTATTTGTCTGGCTATGAAAAGTATAACTGTCAATTGGAAAGACTCTCGTTCCTACTGATAAGAAGCTGGTGGAATAACATATGTCTCACGCAAAGGATGGAATTGTGTATGGCTAATAATCTCAATTCCATTCCTATGTATAATGCTAAATGGTCTTTCTTCATACGCTACATGGATCACTTTAATGTAACCACACACAGAATGTGACCTCATCCAATTTCTCACACTCCTTTGATGCTCCTAGCATTTTTATATCCGTATATAAAACCTGACACCTTACTGAATATTTTTACTATACGTTAATGTGCCTCACTTTTGTTCATTAGCTCCCCACGTTTCCCTCCCCTCCCTTCTATCTCTTGTTTGTCCTTTGTATGTCTTGTATGTGTCTCCCCCCTATTTAATCTATTGTATTGCAGAAATCTTTCTATGCTAAATTGTGCACAATTTATGGTTATATACTTCATGTTTATTTCTTAATTATAAGATACATTGTTCATGAAATGTATTAACAAAATAAGTATACAATGCATTCTTTTACTTGTTCTCTAGAATCTCTGCTATCTAACTATCGTCTATTCATAGTTTAACCAATGGATTACTGAATTATGTCCTGGAAACAGTGACTTTAATCTTTGTACTATATATTTCAATAAAGATTATTAAAAAGAAATTAAAAAAGAAAAAAAAAATATTTTTTTCACCAAAATGCATTAGTATTAACACTGGTCGAAAAAAATGACTGTCGATGATATGACATAGAACCTGACAAACATCAGTCTCTGGTGTGCTGCTCAGGGCATAGCATCAGTCTTGCACTTCTGTTACAGGGAACACTGGAGATATGCCAGTGAGCCTCTACAGTACACCATGGACCTCTTTAATGTGGCCACCCTGGTTTTCTGACCCCCATGCTCGCTCTCCCTTCCTCTTTCACCACGCCCCCTTACTTTCATCTATCTATATTTCCGACATCCCTTTAGAGCAAAGCATTTGTTATAAAGCTTCCGGTATAGAAGTCATCATTGCTAGCAAGTGTATTACTAAAGTTATATTTAATAATTTTTTAACCTATATATGCAACACATTTGCTTTGAAATACACTATTTGAACCCACCATTGCAAATTTCCGGGTGACGTGACTCCCAAAACTCTATTCTGAGAGGTTTGGTTTGTTCACTAGCTTCACTAGTATGGCTTAATATGGGGCCACTTTGAAAAGCATTTCCAAGGCCTCTTTTGGTTCCCAGTCCACACCTGAATGGCATTTACTGCCTGTTTCATGGAATTATTTGCGTGAAAAATGCAGATTTGCGCGCCTTTCTGGCCGAAAATCCCCATACTTCAAACAGGGATTTTCGGGCAGAAAGTCGTGCAAATCTGCGTTTTTCACGCAAATAATTCCATGAATCAGGCTATTAATATAGTCCACACACTCACCTTTCTGTCAGTCATGTGTGAAAGCTTTTGCCTCTTCATGCCTGATTTTGGCACTTCTACAGGCCACATAACATCAGAAATCAAGGAGACAAAGAGCAAAGCAGGCCTTGGGAGAAATGAACTTACATGTCAAACATTTGGACACAATGCACCTCATTACGAGGTAGGAGGTAAGGGAAAAACGATGCTGGTAAAGGATTACCGGCATCGCTAACCGCTCCGGTCTATTACGACCCGCCTACCCGCTATTAGCGGCACCACAAAGAACGTTGCCTCTAATAGAGGAATGGGCGCGGGCACGTGACCCCTCATGCCGGCAATAGCGGCATGGCGGAAATAGGAGTACATCACAAGTCAAGCGGACATGCAAATAGTGGCATGAATCAGGCCCAAAAAGCTGATACCAGCATGGCAGAAATACCGCCATCGCGAACCACCCGTAAAGGGCCATGTGCAGTGTTCCCAACTGCCACAGGTGCACACAACCAGTACAGGTGGAGGCAATGTAGACTGGGCCAGCACAAAAGGAGCACACCACACCCCTTTCCACACCCATTCCCACACCGAAATGATTCCAATACTAGTAGCACTCCTGGGGCTGGAGGACATGTTTGCATTGCAACAGCAACAACAACAACAGGCAGCACAGATGAGACGCAGGAGGAGAAGGAGGGTGAGACAGGCACAGCATGCCCCACCAGTGCAGGCAGTTGTACCCCAGAGGCAGCCACCAATCCCCAGAATCAGAGCCAGTCCATTCAACCTAACCCCTGAGCAGATCAACACCCTGTTCCGTCTGGACCGGGATACCATCACCACCATTGTGGACATGATACACAATGGCATTGTTAGCCTCATAGACATACGTACCGCCATACCCCCTCTACTTAAGGTGGTCTATGTGCTCCACTTCCTGGCCACAGGCACCTACCAGCACACGGTAGGGCAGATGCATGGCATATCACAACCAGTATTCTCATGCACGCTGAACAAGGTGCTCAATGCCATCCTGAAGCACACAAGTGAACACATATCCCTGCCAAGGACTGCCCAGGAGATCTCCAACACAAAAGTTGGCTTCCATTCACTGGCAGGCATCCCAAGTTGCATCAGGGCCCTCGACTGCACCCATGTGGAATTGGTGGTCCCACATGCCATGGAGGCAGTGTACCGAAACCGAAAGCAATACCACTACATCAACGTGCAAATGGTATGTGACTCTTAACAAGATCATCACACATTGTTGTGCCCGATATCCCAGATCAACCCATCATTCAATGGTCCTGCGGAACTCAACGATACCACGCTACATGGAGCGACATGCCGGACAACGTTCCTGGCTACTCGGTGAGTAGCATGGCAAGCACATGGCAGTGTGATGTGGGGAGTAGATTTGGGGGGGGGAGATGCATATTCCAAATGGGTGTGATTGGGGGGGGAGAGATTGGGGGAAGTGATGCATACTCCAACTGGGTGTGATTGGGGAGGGGGAGAGATGCATACTCCAACTGTGTGTGATTGGGGGGTGAGAGATGCATACTCCAACTGGGTGTGATTGGGGGGATGCATACTCCAACTGGGTGTGATTGGGGGGAGAGATGCATACTCCAACTGGGTGTGATTGGGTGGGGGGGAGAGATGCATACTCTAACTGGTTGTGATTGGGGGGGAGAGATGCATTCTCCAACTGGGTGTGATTGGGGGGGTAGATGCATACTCCAACTGGGTGTGATTGGGGGGGTAGATGCATACTCCAACTGGGTGAGATCAGTTGACGGACTAAACAATGCCCATACTGAAATACACCACTATCCCCGAAGTCAGGCCAGACAGAACCTGACACATGAAAACAACATGCAAGACGTAAGCTGCACAACAATGACAATAAGCCATTACTGCAACCATGCCATATCCATCCACATGTACATTGCACATCATCAGACAGTACCCTCTACAACACAATGCAGCAAAATGCTGCCAATATGGCTTATGCAAATGTCCGAAGAACACCATCACTACGGGAATGCAACTTTGAGTGCATACAAAGGGATCACCTGAAGCTAATATACGGAATCTCACCCGTACACCACAACAGAAGTGCTGCATGCCAGCATGGGGACATCAAGTTTGGAATGGCAGATCACTAGGAGTCTGGTTCCAACGGTGACAGGACCAAAGGATACGAATGACTGTACATCACCTAGTTCATGGCAACAACTGCCGTAGACATGCACAGTGCATGAACACTTGCAAGGACTAGATCACCTTCCCACATTGCAGTTACTTTGATTACCTCCATGCATGTAGGGATATGTGGATGTCATTCACAAATCAAAGTTGACTCGTGTGTGATAGGCACTGGTTCCATTTGATGTAATCACTTGCACATATCCATTGTTGCACCCATGCAGGTGATGCTGGCTATCCCTTGAAGAGGCGGCTCCTTACCCCTGTCCAGAACCCACAGAACAGGCACAAAGAGGACCACAATCGTGCACATACCCGTACCCGTGTGGTGATTGAGCACACATTTGGCCTTTTGAAGACACGGTTTCGCTGCCTCAGCAGGTCGGGTGGGGCACTCCTGTACGGGCATGAGAAGGTGGCCAAGATCACCATGGCCTGTGTCATGCTGCACAATATGTTCATCAGATGGAATGTGCCTCTGCCCCCTGACATTGAACTGCAACCACCTGGTGATGTTGAGGATGAGGATGAGGAGGGAGAAGATGGGGCTGCACGTCATGCAGGTGGCGATGCACAGGAGGGACGTGCTGTGCGCCAGCATCTGATAGACCAATATTTCTAATAGACATGGATGAAGAGGGTGCAATGGATGTGGGACTCAGGGCACTGGGTGTTGTGGGGAAAAGAACACTTTGCACTGTCCGACAATAAAGCACACATACACAATGAAGAATGTCCACTCATGTGATTTTTCATGCCACTATGTGTGAATTAAGTTTTATAAGATTATGAAGAGCATGGACACTCCACCCCAAACACCCTTTCCCCCCTGCCCCCACAACTCCCCCAAACACCCTCTCCCCCTCCCCCACAACTCCCCCAAACACCCTTTCCCCCCTCCCCCAACTCCCTCTCCCCCTCCCCCACAACTCCCCCAAACACCATCTCCCGCTCCCCCCCATAACTCCCTCAAACACCCACTCCCCCTCCCCTCACAATTCACCCAAACATGGCTTACACTTCAGTGCAGCATTAGTGTACACGAGTCACCAACATCAGGCTTCCCCTGACCTGCACGGACCTGCGCAGGGGGCTGGTCTGCCTTGAGCTGGCAGAGGAGGAGGTGCTCGGTTGGTCGAGTCCCTGTGCGGGACGCTGGCTCTCCATAGCATCTGCGATACGGGTGAGGATCTGCCTCACAGCTGATAATTCTTCGCAAATGCAGTTGGTGCTGGCTTCAATAGCTTGTTTTATGCCCTTGGCATGTTCCCTGCACTCCTCCCTCGCCAGGGCACCCTCGCCCACATGCTGGCCAACCAGCGCAGTCAGCTCCTCCTGGTGCATGATGCCAATGCCATGGTCTCTGGGCCTGCTTTTGGTGGTTCTCGAAGCAGCTTGTGGCATGTGTCCGCCATCATGACTCCATGGTACTCCAGCTCCCTGCCACAAACTCACCACCAGACAGCTCATGGCTGCTGGCATTTGATGTGGGGCGTGGGCTGTGTTGGGCTGACTGCTGCGGGCTGGCTGTGTGGTGTTCCATCGGTGTAAAGCACGTTTCCTCAACATCTGACATGGGTCCGTGGCTGCTGCCTCACCAATCAAGCTATTTGCGGCGGACAGTGATCCTTCTGCAACAGGCTCCAGTGTGGTGGGAATGGCTGGTGTGGGTGCTACCTCAATATTGGACGGCCTTTCACGCCTTGGTGACGTGGGTACATGTGTGGCTTTGGCCCTCTGAGGCAGTCCAGATTTCCCAGTGCCCCTCGTTGTGCTGGGCCTGGTGCCCACTTCCATGCCCTTGGCCTGCTTCTTTGGTGGTGGGGCCTGCGTCGCATAGTCCTGCTCCTCAATGTCGGTGTCCGGTCCTGTATCTTTGTCCGCGGAAGCTGCTGCGCCCCACAGTCCCCCAGAGCTGTGCAGTCAACTACTAAAATTAAACAGCAGAAGTCTTCACAACGCCAAGGGAAAGGGGAAAGTGGAGAAACAACAAAAGACACAGGTATCTCTTCTGGCAGTCGAAACCCTGCAGAGGATAAAAACAATTATGTTATTATCTTTTTTACTAATTACATTTCTCCCACCATGCCCTTTAAAGAACCTAAAATACCTGTATTGCCTCCCTGAAGATCTGGAAGGCTTGCTTTAAAGTAATTTCAAAATGGATTGATGAAAACTGACTTCATTTATTATGTGCTTTTGTTTTCCATGACTCTTTCACATATAGTTCTTGAATTTAAATGTAACTCAATTTAAACTGCTTGTCTCTTATAAACCCAGTATTTCTCATAAGCGTTATCTTCTTTTACTAGGAAAATATGAAGTTACTTAAGTTATGGTGATTTAAAGAAATCATGTCTTCATTTAAAGAGTCTGAAATATGCTTCTTCAAAAGAGATACGGAGTCACTGTTCCTTTCCATTATTTAAACTTGCTCTTGCATTCAGAAACACTGCACATAAAAACTTCTTAGCATGCGTAAAGGAAGTCTCTGTTCATTTAAATTTACTGAATCCGCGCATGCGTGTAGATACTTAACACATGGACTCTTCTACGCTTGCGTTTTGAAAGTCTCTCTCAGTTCGTGCTATAAAACTGATACTGCGCATGCATGAAGAAACAGTTCGCCGACTTAAAACAAATGGCGGGTGGAAACAATCACTCGACGCTGCTAACTCTTGTATCCTATTGTTGCGCAATAATAAATTGTCCTTTTCATTCTTTCACAACACATGCCCAGATTAATCACCCTCTCTGAGCATGCGCGAGTGTATAGTTACAAAACCTCAATGAACTCAACTTTCGCACTTAAGAGAAAATAAACTGTCATTGAATTTACTGTATGTACAGGAAAGCGAGTACGCTACCTCTTCGTGCATAATCAGTTAATGCTCCCACTCTCAGAGCATGCGCAATTGAGTAGCGTTTTAAAAACAAACTTTTCTCTTCGTCGCTATGCGCATCACATGAAACTTTACTTTAGCACTATTCATGAAGAAAGAAACTGTCGCTAATTTTCTTAGCTGATAACTTTCTCTGTTGCTTTGAATTCCAGTCTTCAAAAAGGTAATGAGAATACTTTAAATTGAAAATAATCAGGATGCAATGTCACTTACAAACAACCTAATTACCTAACTAAATACCTAAAAGTTAAAACGAACTAAAAGCGCTTAGTTCAAAACTTCTTAACTTGACTTGAATTAAATTAATTGCAAGTAACTGGTTGTCTGACTTAAAAAATTGACTTGAGCGCTGCGCTCCCACCAAATTTCTGCATGTCTTGTCCCACGAAGATCTAACACCAAACCTGCTTCATATTTTGCTTCAAATGTATTGAATATAAGAAACTTTGACCAAAACTCAGAACTGAATAATACAAGACCTCCCTGTTGAAGTTTGAACAATGAAAGGCAGTTTAGAACCTTGAAACTGTTCCTATGTCACCTTGTATTCCAATCACCTTGCAACATCTTGTCAACCAAACAGGTCCATGCTTGATTACCTCCTTCCTTCCCTCCATGCTGGATTGGGACAATCTCCCTCTGGTAAAATGATAGTTAAGGAATAAACATCAAATAGCACTGAAAACAATTTAAACTTAAAAGGAAACCTAAAAAGAGAATAAAACCCAGATACAGGAAATGAAACCTAAGAAAACCTGACAGTCGGATTGTGAGCCTGTGGGGACCAAGAGAGGGATAGCATCTGTGATGGGTCAACGTGCATCATGCATATGTTGTTGTTGCAGCAGTTCTATGCATTTGGACTTCAGGTTTGGCCATACAGGTTGTTAGCCAGATGGGTGGGTCATACAGGCATGAGTCTGGGTGACACATGTCTGAGGTGCTGCATGCATGTGGTTGTGTGGGTATGTGCACAGCATATGGGCAGGGTTGTGTACATGTGTACATGTGTGCGTGTGTGTGATGCCCCATCCATTAGATATACCTCATGCTTTGCATGGCAGTGTTTTGTGTGGACACTCACCTCCATCTGACGATGACGGCACAGCTAATTTCCATTGGGGGAGTACCTCATGCTTTGCATTGCAGTGTTTTGTGTGGACACTCACCTCCATCTGACGATGACGGCACACCGTGCTCCATTTCACCCACTCCCTCAATGGATTCGATGCCAATGGTGCTGGCACATGTCTCCTCCCACTCGTTAATCTTGATTGGGGATCCTCCTCCGCCTCCTGTACCCATGGCCAGGCTCCTGTTGGCTGCTAGTATATTCCGTACAGGGAGGCGTAGATCGTCCCACCGCTTGCGTACGTCCTTCACAGTGCGGCGGGTGGAGCCCACTGCACTGACTTTCCGTGCCACCTCGGCCCAGATCTCCTTTTTTTTAATCAGTGCGGGACGCTGCATGTCGTTTGCAAAAACAACCTCTGCGTTAGCAGCTAGTGTGTCTGCTAACATTGTCAGTTCCTCATTGGAGAAGCGTTCCTTGCGCTGGCGCGCTGCACCTATCTTTAGGGCCTTGGGCATTCTCAGGTGTTGTAGGAATATGTTTGGCCAGCTGTAATGTTGCTGCAGGTCATGGGGACAGAGGATGGCAATGGATTGTGTATTTAAAGATGGCCGCCGTGCTCTTTACTGTTCCTGTGCGATGACGATACTTCCGGTTCTGCTTATTTACGGTCACTGCTTTTAGCGGTCACCGCTAATGCCGGATTCATGGATGGCACAAGTGCTATCAGCGCTTTCCTTGATGCCGCTAATGGACTTTTTGGGGCCTTTAACGGCATGGCGGTATTGTCCTTACCGGCATGGCGCAAAGTTCATGCCCTCGGGCTGTTTACTACATGCAATTAGCGGGCTGGTTACTACATGGACACGTTATTTGCGCCATGCCCGTAAGAACCGTTACCTACCGCCTACCACGTAATGAGGCCCAAAGAATCACAAACATATTAGATGACACTCACTGCTCCATCTAGATCTCTCCAATAAATGGGTGTCGTTTTCTTTTAAATAATGAAAAATATGAACACGAATTTAGAGAACCTATAAAATGGCAGTCCCAAATTCCTGCCTTGTTGTCACTCTGTTATCATTGTAAACAACTATGTTTACGTATAGAGAGTACCAAAAAGGAAAAGTGGACTGCTCTTATCGTACATGGTAATTCTCCATTTGTTTATAATGCTATAAAATTAACATGTTTCAACTAAACTAAATGTCTTTTCAGCATTTTTCCTGAGGAGAAAACAGAGTTTCAATTGATTCCTCTTCCATCAATATCCTGATGTTTGTTTGGAGGGATCTGATAGGTGCGTGGTCCTGAGGTCCATGTCTGAGAACGCTGATCCTGGCTTCAGGAATATTATCCAATCTCTTTTATGTCCTCTAACTGCACTGAAAAAGTATTGAATTTTTGCCTTCAGTATATCATTGAATCTTTGTAAAGCTACTAGAGGGTTTTTCTAGGAACTAAATGAATACATAAACCATAGTTTCTTGTGTAGACTACCATTGATTGGCTGATTGGCAGCAAAATAATGCTGCGAGGGGGAGCTTCTGAATGTATGCAAGCAGACATTGCTTTGGCTTACTGCTTAATGCAAACTGTATGAGTGGGGAACGCAGGCCAGATCTTCTAGTGGCAAGCAGTGCATCAGGACGAAGAAAGCATCATTGAAACTTGAACATGGCACAAGCTGTTCTTTTATAGTGGCCTGGACAAGATGCTGTGGCATGATTGTGTCTCTTTTCTGGGCCTTATTGCCATTAGGTGATATTCCACCTAATGCACAGAGCCTGCTGCGTAGTGTAAAACTCACAGCTCCAGGTCCACTCACTGTGCCACTGCATCCTGTCGCAGACTAGCAGAGTGCAAGGAGAAGGCTGCCACATGTTGCAGGGCACAGCCTACAATAACTGCTAGCCTTTGCACAACATCAAAACAGCAGTAGCAAATACTGTGCAGAAACAGTGAGGTATTAAATAAGTAATACATGCTCCCTTTTTATTTTTTACAAAAAACACAGTTTAATTCACCAGAATTCATGAGTTAGTAGCAGTGATATCACATCTATGAAGGCAGCATAGTAAGTGATGTCACATGGCATTTGACTTGATGACATCACAGGAAGTGACATTGTGTACGTTGGCATATAGCTAAGTGGGGACCATATAGATTCCACACACAATATCAGTGCCAAAACAAATCTTCTCTAATGCAAAACGGGCCTCTCCTAGGTCGAACTCAAACATAAAGTGCCAGGACATTCTCTTCATAAAAGTGCTAAAATCTTTCGGGGGTCTCCTTTATAAAGTTCACAAGAGTTCTGGGAATCACCTCATCGCTCAGAAACTACAAAGTATTCTCTCTCATTTTCCGCTGGCTTGTCTCTTGCTGATGGTGGGATACATCCTCTTTGTATCCTCCTCAATTGGTATCTACAGCTTATCCTCAAATTCAAGGCAGCAGCAGCAGGGTTTGGCTTCCCTAGTTTCAAATGGTGAGGACTTAAAATCCCTACCTTTAGCCTCCTGATATATCCCCTCTGCACAACCTCGCTGCCCCTTCTCTTGTTCTGCTTCTCATCATTACCACACCACATGCTCTTTCCTCTGCCTACCATGTGTATAAATAAGCCTTTAGTATCAGGCTGTTACATGTACCCCCTGCCTTGAGCCAGGCATACCCTCTCATTGCTTCCTGTGCTTACCCTCTGGTTCTATACTGCTCTTTGCCGCATCCCTCTCAGCTACTCCAACCTCCTTCTGAATTCCACCAACTTCCTTCTGATAACACACCTCCTTGTGCTTATCAACTGTTCCAACCTCCTCCTGACATGCCTACTCCACCTTCTTAACAGTTCTATCCTCCTCTTCCACTCCTCCAACCTCCCCATGATTGCACTCTCCTTCTCAACTGTTCCATGCTCCTCCTGGACTTCTTCAAACCCATTCCTATTCTACTCACCAACTCACTCCAAACTCACTCCAAACTCCTACTGTCTCCACCTCCAAATGCACACACTACTACCTCTCTGTGTGAGTCTTCAACGCCCAAGTGGCCCCTCCCCTTGGGTCAGGCTTTGGGAAAGAGACGTCATCAGTTTGGGTAAATTAGTGTCCGTGATTGGGTTGTTCATATTGGTACTCGTGTTTCAGGTGTGCTGCTGAGTTGGGCTTAATTTACTGTTTATACATGGTCCAAGCCTCTAAAAGACCCTCAGAGCTGGTTCCCCATCTTGGAATTCCAGTTTCACTCGTGTGCAGTGAATATTCCTACAACTGCTGTGTCGCTATTACTAGATCTTCAGTGGCCGTAGTAGACAGCCTTTCTTCCAAGGTATCCTCATTTAAAGGGCCTGTGTTCAGGGATTGGTCCATGTGGCTTACCCTTGCCACCCAGTGAGAGCTAAGTGGAGGTGACCTGGGATCCTACGCGTACCTTCTGTGGGCCCAATTTTCCACTAGTTTAGGGAGTTTCCTGGTCCCTTGGTTATCTCTCACTAGATGTCCCAAGAGCAAGGCAGGAGACCTGGGGCCTCATTTACAAAGTGTTTCTGAATGGGGTTTTCCATTAGGAAAACGCTTTTGTAAATCAGGCCCTTTGTCACAATGTGAAAAAGCAAGCGAAATAACATTAAGCTTAATAAAACAATCACTAATTACTAATGCAGACAAAATTGCTATTTTAGTTACCAATCATATTTTACCTTGGGTGCGTCCTTGATTTAAATGTACTTATTTGGTGTTTTGAATGTGCTGCATGCAAACAAGAAAGTTCAGAGGGCCCTGGTTGGGATCAGCATATGACTGAGGTGCATTTACAATATAGAGAAGGCACACTACTACATGTCAGTACAGCGGAATATACCATTTATAGCCACACATGGCGGATACAGTCATTACATATGGTAAATACAGCTCTACATCCCAGGTGCTGATGTAGTATGCAGAGTGACATGACATGTAGTATACAGCTACTGACAGTTTATACATGTTGTAGCCTTGCATAACAGGTATAGTCACACTATGGGACACAGAGGCCGACTTATCCATTGCTGCCATCATATGGAAAATGCTGCCCCAAATGCTTCTGAAATGCCATCAAATGCCAGTTATTACTCATATCCCTGGTATATTTACTAGTCCAGTTATACCATCAAAGGCCACAAATGCATGCGTCGCCATACAAAATGTAAGGTCCAGCCTTGCAAGTGCTGCCATCACATGCAAGTACAATATCATCATCTTTAGATTTGCTCCTGTTAGCTCTTACCAGGTTTACAAAGTCTAAAATTGAGAAGTTCTGGAGCTGCCAGGGAGTTATCTGTGGTACCCATGAGCAAATATTTGTGAATCACATTTTAACACGAGTACTTCAAAGATGCTTCAGTCAACTCCCGATTTGCTGCACTTTGATGCTTTGCAAATGAGTCGCAAGGTACCAACAGCAAATCTGAGTTGCTCAGGGCATCCCTGATTTGCTGCAGTTCAAATCTTCGTGGATCAGGGCCTTAATATTTTGCTTATTCATTTAGCTATTTTTCTTGTATTGTGATTTGAAATATTAAAATGTGTGGGTATACATATGGCAGTATTTTCAATTGATAGCTAAACTCAGCAAATGAGTAAGATGGCAGCACTGTTATACTGAATAAATGCAATATACATTGACTCTCTACTTGAAAAGACGTCCAAATACATTGATAAATTCCTCTTTCCTTTTGTGGAAACGTTGCCCTTTTCCACAAAGGACACTACAGATTTCCTTAAACAAATAGACCAAATTCCTTGTAAGGCAAGCTATCTTTTAGTCACTCTTGATGTGGTTTCCCTTTACACCACAGAGAAAGCATTAAAGCAGTCAGACAGTACTTGTCCACAAGATCTCTTAGCTTTAGGGAACATTCTCAGATGTTACTTGACATATTGTCCTTTTGTCTCTCACACATCTCCTTTATGTTTGATGGTGAATACTTTAATCAAGTGTGTGGAACGGCCATGGGTACAGCTGTAGCCCCAGCATGTGCCAATCTATACATGTGGGCATGGGAAGAAAGTCTCTTTTTGGCAGATACTATGGATGTTCACACAAGCAAATTGGTATTATGGCATCAATATATCGATGATTTGTTTATTCTCTGGGATGGTACTGAAATGGAATAGTTAGCTTTCTTAAAACTTCTCAATACCAAAAATGAAAGTTTAAGATTCACAGAACATCATAACTGAACAGAGGTGGTATTTTTAGACATAAAAGTTAAAGTCATCAATGAAGGTATAACCACGGAAATCTATCGTAAAACCGCAAGCACGAATTCAGTGCTACACGCCATCAGTGCCCATCCCACCAGTTTAGAAAACAGTATACCCTATGGGAAATGTATGTGGATAAGATGCAACTGCAGTGAACAAACAGTTTATCAGCAAAATGCAAAAACTGCAGCAGCAAGATTCCATGCCAGAGGCTACCACAAGTCGATCGTCAATAAAGCATATGATCAATGCTCAAGTCAGACTTCAGATGACATTTTAAAAGTGCAAACGAGGAGATATCCAACCCCAAAAATGCAACTGAATATATCGGGTTCATCACCACATTCAATGATGGGGCTAAAGAAGTCAGGAAGATCTTGGACAAACATTGTTTTCTTCTCCTAAGGGATCCAGATATCCGGCAATGTATCCAAACAAATGACAGTGGGCCTCATTACGACCCTGGCGGAAATCGAAAAACGATGGCGGAAATGCAATACCGCCATCGAATAGCGCTCGGTGCGATCATGACCCGTCACCGCAAAGTACGATGCCATTAGCGACACCGTAGTGAACGCCAACGCTAACTGCACCAAGCACGCGCGCGCGCGCCATGCCAAACCGTAATTACCACCATGGCGCAACGGTACGCGAATTCCGACCCTAGCGGACATGCACCTAACGCCATCAAGCACAGCGGAAAGTACCATTCCGCCATGGTGAGAAGTACGGCATCGCGAATCAACCGTAAACGGCCCTACTGAGTGCTTGTACACCGCTCCCTGGCCACATTGTACAACCCCCCGTAGGTGCAATGAAGTCACACAATGCAACCAGTGAAATGTACAAGTCATCCATGCCTGCCAACGAACAAATGAATCTCAAGAGTGCCCAATGGGAGCTGCAGGGCACAGATGGCACGAATACAGAAGCTATACAAATGGACATGACCTCAGTCTCCCACCAAGAAACGCACGCAAACACAGGCACCTGTGACCAGCAATATTCCGATAACCACATCATTCCACCAATCCAACTGGCTGACCGGCATCTGTTACACAAAAGCTAATCCCCCGCCCCTGAGCATGACATCATCAAAACAGTCATAATGGCAGCCCTTATCCCTGACCTCACTGGGCTCCGTAGGCAAACGCGCCCAGCACAGTACCACGCAACTATACTCCGAAGCTGGAACCCAATGCAGATCTCCTCACAATACATCGCTCCCCAAATAGGAATATGCCACATCACTCGCAAAGAAGAACGCTACACGGTTCATATCAGAATAGAAATTTAATGCACAACAAATTCACCAAGCCCATACAGCCATTAGGCCATGAACTCCAAAATATATTTCATTATCGTGGGCTGCATCCGCAATAAATGACCAGCTACTTCTTGTGTGACGCCCTGTTCCTTCATGGTACACAGGGGCTACATTCCCGTACGAAAAGGCAACATGGAAGCGCCTAGAACCGCATGGCCGTCCCAATAGGGAGGCACTAGTCCAGCTGAAAGGCCGAAATGTTGCTCCTAGCCACTAGTACTGCGTAAGGGCATGTGGCCCATTGGCGATCGTCCCATAAGATCGTAATGCTGCTCCACTGATTAACACGAAGCAGCAGGTGTCGGGAGTAAAATCCATCTGCAGGAGTGGCATACAGATGGCAGTGGCAAAAGGGGAGGAGATACCTGTCAACCAAATGAAATGAAAAAGAATAGTATGGCCATCAGAACTACATTTGAATTACTCACTTCAATGATCACACCAAATCCACAGCCATATGCATGCTAGCCCACTCCAAAGGATCATCACCACCCAAAAACCACTTGCGAATCATAACTATCTATATCGAGGTGAAAACACTATCACAAACGAGTGTACCTGTGCATGCGTCTGTTAAAACAGAATCCATCAGATGGGATTGGTAACGTGCATAGACACAAGTGTCTGAAGGCGCGTCGAGACAGGGAGGGCTCAACAAGGCCAGATAGACGATGGCCCCACTATGGCAGCCCTGCATCACATAGCGCAGGGGAGGCGGATAGATTCCAAGAAGCCCTGTACATGGCAAACTCTGTATCAAATCATCTGTCCATGCATCCATACATCATACCCTCATCCCGTAATGAAAACGCCTGTTTCCATACTCACATAACATGTGAAATTTCCATTGAGTCTGTGCGTTATGCAGCCTGCAAAATCCACCGTGCCCCAGCCCGTTATTCCAGTGTTGTGAAGTAACATGTATTTGGGAACGTCCGGCCTCATCGCCCACGTCGCTATTGCGCATCCCATACTATTCATATCAATCATTGCATGCTCGCCATGGCCCCTGTCCCAAGGACATTGAACAATAGAACGTTATATTTGCAGTCAGACCTGTGGGCATCTCCTCGCCGCTAGCTGAAAGACGCAGATGCAGACGACTACATCTCTCTACCACGCTCGGAGCAGGAAATTACGAACACAAAAGTGGGATTCCATGCACTTGCCGGCATACCGGGTTGCATTGGTGCCATCGACTGCACCCATGTGGAATTGGTCGTCCCACATGCCATGGAGGCCCAGTACCGCAACCGAAAACAATTTCATTCCCTGAATGTACAAATGGTGTGTGACTCCAACAGGATCATTACACATTGTTGTGCCAGATTCCCTGGATCAACCCATGATTCTATGGTCTTGAGGAACTCTACTATACCACGCTACATGGAGCGACACGCAGGGAACAGATCCTGGCTACTCGGTGAGTCTCATTTCATGCATGATGATGTGGGGTATGTGATGCGGCAATGACCTGGCAGGAAGGGGGGGGGTGCGTACGTAGCAATGGCATTCCTCAATATTCCTTTCCTGTCCACATACAGGTGATGCCGGGTATCCACTGAAGAGATGGCTCCTCACACCAGTCCTTAACCCACGGGACCAGCATGAGGAGGACTACAACCATGCCCACTCACGTACCCGTGTAGTCATAGAACAGGCATTCGGCCTACTGAAGACTCGTTTCCGCTGCCTCAGCAGGTCTGGCGGGGCACTCCTGTACCGCCATGTGAAGGTTGCAAAGATGGTCATGGCATGTGTCATGCTCCACAACATGTGCGTACGTAGAAATGTGCCCATGCCCCCTGACGCAGAACTGCAAGCACCTGATGATGGTCATGATGAGGGTGGGGATGTGGCAGCACCTCAAGGAGTCTGCGAGGCACAGGAGGGCCGTGACATTCGTCAGCATCTCATAGATGCATGCTTCTAGCACTCACGCCTGGTGGCTGATACATGGACACGGGACTCGTGGCACTGTGTGTGTCTGGGACATGCACAATATGGACTGTACGCCTATAATGGCCTCGTACACAAAGATCAATGTCCACACATCTCATTGCATGATCGTGCATTGTTTATGGCATATGTGATATCATGTTAAACACCCTATCGACCTGCCACCCAAGTGAGCCCAACACACCCCCTCCACCCTCCTACCTCCCCCCCGAACACCAGTGTCCAAAGATGCTCATTGTCAGTGGGCTGTCGCTATTGCAAGCCCCCTCTGCGGGTATCAGGGGCACCCCTGCCTGTGGAGCGCAGGTTCCTCCCAGATCTACGTTGGGGGCTGCCCTGGACGGAACTTGCAACGGATGATGTCTCTGCCTGCTCACGTCCATGCATGTCCCTAAGGGTTTGTGAGAGCTCAGTGAGCACACGGCGCACTGCGGCAAGTTCGGCACATACGTCTTTGGACGTCGCATGCAGTTCCCCCCTCAGGCTCTCGGTGCTTCTCTCCATTTGTACTCTCAGGCTCTCGGTGCTACTCTCCATTTGTACTCTCAGGCTCTCCGTGCTACTCTCCATTTGTGCCCTTAGTGTCTCTGTACTTCTCTCCATTTCTGCCCTCAGTGTCTCAGTTGATGTTTCTATGTCTGCCTTAGTGCCCCCACATTCATCGGCATGGTCCTTGAGGAGCGTGGCCAGTTGCTGCTGTTGCACGATTAACTGGTCGAGGGACTGTTGCCTCTGCTGGGCCATGGCCATTTGCGGTGGTGTCACAGAGGGGCTGATCACCTCATGTTGCCTTGCCACAGGGCTTGTGGGGGATGGCCAGTCGTCGTCTTGTGGGTGCCCCTGCGTGGTATCCTCATGGTGTACGGGGTGGAACAGACAGGGGGATTGAGACAGGTCATGGATGGATCTAACTTCGACATCCCCGTTTTCTGTGTCGGAGCATGCTGCCATTAATGCAGTATCACCTATGGTGCTGCTGCCACCAGAAGCAGTGCCTACTGTGGCATCCATTGGGGGGACCTGTGGTGGTGGTGTTGTGGGCATGCTGGCTGCTGGGGTGCCTGTTGGAGTTCCCTCCTGTGTGCTGTCACTTGATTTGTGCTGCTGCCGTGTCTTGATCCGTGCAGCTGAGGTGGAGGGTCTTTGGCCGTTGGTCTTGGCCCTCTTTGCAGGTGTGCTGGTAGGGGTGTCCTGGAGCTCGTCGTTTGGATCGGACCCTGTGGTGGAGTAAAGGAGGGCGAGCGTTATTAATGGGTCTGTGGGAATTGGAATGGCAATGTATCACATGCATTGGGGTGGTACCTGAGGGTGATTTGGGTCGGGGCCTTGGAGGTGGTTTCATTTGTGTGTGGAGTGAGGGTGCAGTTGTTTGGCAGCCTGCAGTTAGGGTGTGCCTGCTGCACGTGTAGAGGGTGTTTTTAGGATTTTTAATTATTTATGTATTTGATGTGAGTTTTAAAGTGTGCTATCAGGCCTATGTATGTGGACGTTCTCCTGGACATGTGTTCCTGTTGCACTATGTGGGCACGTGGTACTTCACATGATTGGACATTGTGGTTTTGGCATTGTTTTATTTGGGACACCTACCTGAATCTTCGGATGTCTGCACTCCTTTCTCCATCCCTCCGACTCCCTCTATGCTCTCCATTCCAATGGTGGAGGCACAGATTTCTTCCCAGGGGGTCAACTTGATGGGTGATTCCGATCCTCCCCCGGTAGCTGTGGCAATGTTGCGGTTGGCAGAAAGTATGCTACGGACGCGTATCCGCAGGTCGTCCCATCGCTTTCTGCATTGCTGTGGGTTGCGGGGTGCGGTCCCCACCGCACTTACACGCTGTGCCACCAGGGCCCATATGGCCTTCTTGTTCGCAAGTGCCGTCCTGGTCATTTGCGTGGAGAAGACGACGGCAGCATTCTCCTGTAGGGTCTCCGTGAGCACCGTGAGTTCCTCACGGGAGAAGTGGACCTGCCGCTTGCGGTCGCACGCTTTCTTCGCTACTTTTCCCATTTTTCTTGGTTTCACTAGGGTGGATGACGGGTTGGGATGTGTCTCAGGGTAGTATTTTTTATGGTTGTGTGGAATTTGTGGTTTTATAGGTGTACGGCGTGATGTTTCCCGTTCCGGGACCATGCTTTTACTTCCGTTTCCGTATATTTACGGTCACCGTACTTTCCGGTTGGTGCTCACTGCGGTGTCCGCTAAGATGGGTGGCGGTATTGCACCTAGGGCGCCGTACGGCGGCGGTGTGGGCCGTTTTGGGGTCATTTCCGCCATCGCGGACTTTGCACTTCCGCCATGGCGTGGTGCTCGTGCCCGATGGGTCGGAATGAACCGCACTTTGCTCCATCGTGCAATGGCGGAAACGCTATTTACGCTATGGCGGTCCGGTCGGTTGATTTCCGCAAGGGTCGTAATGAGGGCCAGTGTGACCTTTAGGAGGGCCAAATCTATACAATCTGAATTATCACAGAGTCTCTTTTAATCTCTTCCCACACAATCTGCCTCAAACAGGCTTACCAATACACTGAAGGGCTTTCAAAAATGTGCCAAATGCTAGGCGTGCAGCTTTGGTTTAAACATGAAACAATATAAGCACCCGCGTACCGGAGTGAGTATAAATATTACAAAATACATTCCCTATTCTACCAAATTTATATTATAAGTCATTCTATTCAGTTGCAAATTATGGTACTGTTATGCACCCTAAATGGAAACTATAGGACTATTGGAGGAACCATTGATTGTTCCATTACCTTTCCTACCGTTTCTTGGGCTGCAGTCTAGTTGTTGTAGGAAAGATGGCCGCCACCGTCTGTATACCGACCCCCATGGCAGCCGCTCGGTGCGCTGCACCTTCGAATTCAGCCTCATAGGTAACACTAGTGTTTTTCCTTCCTTTGAGCTAACGCTCCATTGCCTTTTCCACTTCGGTGGTTCCTCTCTGTTTATTCAGGCGTCCCTTCGCCTGGTGGCTTCCGTTATTCTCCCGTTCGCTCGCTCTCTTGTGCGAACGCTCCTTTTCTCTTTGGGCTCACGTATCTGCTAGTTTCCCGGCTCTCATCTTTGCAAGTGTTTGCTGTATTTTCCTCCCTTTGCTTCTTTTCTATTGCCTTACTTCCTCCGTTCAGTACCTAATTTGCTCAGATCTCTCTCTCCTTCCTGTTTATATCGGATATTCTTCTTTCTATTTTTCTTATCTTTCTGTCTTCATTTTTATTGGATTAATATTTCTGCAGCCTTGCACTGTGAGCCCAGTTATTCTGCTCGACCGTTTCTTCCTTGTGATTTCTCGCTGGGAGAATTCCTTCCAATCTTCCAGAACCTGCAAGAGATTATCTACCTCTGACTCAACCAACCTTCCAGACTCTACATATCAACCCTTTAGTCTCAGAACCTATTTCTGGAATCGGCTTCTCTGTAATTCTGCAATCATCCTTTATTGAAAGACCATACCATGACTTACCAGAGTTTTTTTTAGCCAAGGGCGCTTTTTCCCTGTTTGGGCTTACCCCAGGATCAGGTGGATCATTACACCCGGCAACGTGGCCTCCAACGTAGCACGCCCATATCTACATGACAAGAAATCCAAGAACAAGCCCAGTGAAAGGAAGGAGGTTCGTAGAAGGAGGAGGACGGATACCTCGGAAAAATATTCCACAGTGGATAAAGGTGAGGAGGAAGGGGGAACATTTTTACCAGTGCTTGACAGGTACAGAGGAAGTACGAAACTTGAAGTCAAAGCCTGTATACTTACATATTTGTGAGTGATTAACAATTGTGACCCAGCATATCCTCTTGCTAAACATTTTGACGAAGTACATGGAGGAGATATCTCATCCTTCAAGTATTTTGGTATTGATACCATACTCCAACATCCCAGAGGAGGAAATCGAGGCAGAAACTGAGCAGTAGGAGAGCCAGTATATCATTGACTATAATACCAAGACCCCTAGTGGATATAACAAAGATGTGGAGCTCTATAATTTCGTGGGGGACTGAAGCAATGATTAGGAGGATAATTGGCTCTGTAAAACATTTTCATCCTTTCATATGTTTGCACTTTGACAAAAATAGACATCTAGGAGCCCGTTGGGTTCGGTCCCAATGTTTAGCAAAAAGAAAATGTTGCCTTTTATTCACTGTCACACCAATTTACCTACAAAAGAACATTATTTTTCTTTGGTGGGTTTTTAATATTCATGTTATTGATCAGGTGTATCGGTGTTCACCATTTCTAGTGCAGCATGCTAAATCGGGTGACAAACAATCTATGTCCCCCCCCTTTATATAGCCAGGACTTGTCGCTGAGGGTACATTTTTTACACACAATTCTAGTAGAAAACATTAACAGCCTGATCCACTAAAACAATTTCTGCCTCAGGCATAGCCCTTTACTATGACCCCCTTAACTGGAGTTCAGACATCATGTTCCTTAGAATTAATCAAATCCAACATTTGAGTAAGTGATATCAAATATTTTCCCATATGGGGATATTGATATCAAACAATCTAAGCTTCCCCTAGCTTGGGTAAGTTCAAATATGGAGAAATGAGAGGTAGGGCACTATGCACTTTATGATTGACATTGCACGACAAACACTTAGGAGTACATTTTTGGCTCTGTATGTTTCTTATTTCGGGGTACAATATAGGCACCGTGTAATCTTATGATGCCTTCCCCGGAAACACAAATAGCCCAACTTGTTGTCTCTAGATCCAAGGGGTATGATATGTTTTTAAGACTTAGCACTATGCACTTCATGGTCAGGGATTGCATTTTGGTATTAATCCATAGCTCTGGTCCGTTTTTGTTTTGGGGTTTCAGACTGTGAAGCAATATTCACTTTATGGCGTCTCCCTCTAAAACCTAAGCAACTTACTATAATGTCCGGGTAATCGAGGGCAAAGAGATGCATTCTGCACCTTAACGATATACCCACGGTCAGTGGTCAAGCACTATAACTTTATGCTATAGTCCCTTTAGATTCAAGCACCTCATGATGATGCCCTGAACTTCGATGGGCCAGATACGCACTCAGTACTTTAGTGATACATTTACTGTTAGTGGCCATATACAAAATTGTGAAGCACTATGCACTTTGTGGCAACATTGCTTTTAGATTGATGCACATTAAGATGATGCCCTTAATGCAAGGGACAGGATATGCACTTAGCACTTTAGTGATGTATCCACGGTTAGTGCCATTTATCAGACTGTGAAGCACTATGCACTTTATGGCAAATGTGCCGAAATAATATGAATATTTTATAAATGAGTTTGAATCTGAGGGTTTGGATATTCAATTAATATCTTGAACCAATGGCCATGCATACTCTGTAAACTGGAAGGGAATGCAGGCAATTGTGGGACTAAGAAGGTGGCGGCCAACTTTGACTTATGTCACTTTGGAGCATCCTCCATTCATGTAAATCAATACATATATATATTTTTCTTCTCTTTTAATATACAATTGGCAAATGTGTGCAAAAATATAATGCTTGCAATATGTAACACCTTTAATTGTAAGCCTATTTGCAGGTGAATACACTATGTATGCACAACATGGCGCCCACCTTCAGCCCAGCACGAACATCAGCGTGCTGCACTAGATGATAGAAATGGTAGAGGCACTACATGCCGTAAGATGTAAAAAAAACGGAAACACTCTGATCTGAACAATTTGATGAAGCCCACCAGGTTGAAACGCGTTGTTGTGTTTTTCTCTGTCCTTCCCTGTCCACCATGTATCCAATCAAGAACTTTATACAGAGAACGTAGATGTCGGTGTTGAATTTGATATTTACTGAGGAGTGCCGCCATTTGCTAACAGTGTTCAGTTTCCTGGTTATTCAAAATATATATATAAACACATGTGTTTTGGTAAGTTGTAACACTGCAAAAAAAAACAACAACAACAACATGTAACAAAATAATCCCTGCACACAAGACCAAACCGCTTTCTTAGAAAATTATTTTATTCTTTTACAAAAAACTTGTGCAACTAACACTGAAAAATAGCTTAAAAAGGGTAGGCATCTGTCCCAGGCCTCCCTTGATGGCATACAGGTTATAAAACACTCACCCCACCAGGGTGGAAACCGCCACGCGTTCCGCTTGTACACCAAGCTTCCTCAGGCTTTTTTCTCCACCTTTGTGAAAACACCTTCATATTATAAAAACAGGAAGAGAACCAGTGTCGGCATTAGGCTCCTCCCCTTTACTCTCGTCTTTACCGATCACGTGATCATGGGTGAAGCTGCCTGCCGAATGCTGATACTACAATCTCTCACCATATAAAAAATCAATCATGTGTTTATGTGCGCAAGTGCACAAAATTCATTAGTTGGTTTGGTTTCATCCTGCATGACGAAACAACAAACCAATACACCCCATGTCTTGGAGTGTTTCAAAAAAGCCAGAGTTAAGCGCAGCACATCTCCCTTTCAAAAGAGTCCTCACATTACCATATTCTGTATGCAATATACATTTAAAGGGCCTACTCCTTTATAAATGCTAGTATTATTACTCTGCATTTATCTAGGCACATCATGATGTGACAAAGATGTCTAATGAAATGCAAAGTAAGTTATCAGCAGAAAAGAGCATAGTGCATATATAGCAGCAAAATAACATGGCCTATACATTGTAATAAAGTGCAAGTGCATTATAACAAAGTCTAATATGTCTATAACGTCAAAATAGACTGTTGGTAAAAGTCCAGAATAAAGTGCAAGTGCATTTAGACTCTGGAAAGTCCTTCTAACAGACCAAGTTCTCAAAGTAGTATTCGGAACAGTCCCTAGTGTAACATATCGCAAAGCTCCCACTCTGAAAACAATTTTGTCTCTGAGCATAGTGATCACAGAAAATAGCATACCTGTGAGTCATTTTATGAAACAAGACAACGCTGGGTTTCATAAATGTGCCAACTATAAGATGTGCAATTTTGTATCTAAAAAACCCTTCATTAGCTGTAATGGTTTGAAATGGAGATACAAACATAAAATAACATGCACTACGAAGTTTGTAGTGTATGTTATCACATGCTCATGTGGGCTACATTACATTGGCTCAACTATAGGAGTCCTGAAGCTGCGTATCTTGCAACACTACAGAGCTATTAAGAATGGGGATCTAACCAACCCCCTGACAGGACATTTCATAGAAAAACATAAAGGTGATGTAAAAGAAATGTCATTTTTGGGGCTTGCTCACATCCCACTACACAAGAGACTGGGGAATCAGGAACTCAAATTGCGACAGCTAGAGGCGTCATTAATATGTACATTTGATACATTGAGACCCTTGGATCTGAACATTGACCCTCAAATGTTTGTGTTCCTACAATTAATTTGTTGAAGGTATGAACCTTTTGGACTCTAATTTGAAACTTAGAATTGCCAGGACTGGCAAGTCATTACTATTACAGATCGAATGTTATTTTTAACTTGTCTTTTATCCTTTTCTAACTTTTTATCCCGTTAATATGTTACATTGTGTAATGGTCATATGCAGCAACACAGCATCAATTGGCATACATCATCAGCCAAGATATGATATCATGCTGGGACTATTTTTGAACTTTGGCTGACTAAACTACCTTTATGTATTGGACATGGCTGGCTTCCAGAGTCTAAATGCACTTGCACTTTATTCTAGACTTTTGCGAACAGTCTATTTTGACGTTATAGACATATTAGACTTTGTTATAATGCACTTGCACTTTAATACAATGTATAGGCCATGTTATTTTGCTGCTATATATGCACTATGCACTTTTCTGCTGATAACTTGCTTTTCATTTCATTAGACATCTTTGTCACATCATGATGTGCCTAGATAAATGCAGAGTAATAATACTAGCATTTATAAAGGAGTAGGCCCTTTAAATGTATATTGCATACAGAATATGGTAATGTGAGGACTCTTTTGAAAGGGAGATGTGCTGCGCTTAACTCTGGCTTTTTTGAAACACTCCAAGCCATGGGGTGTATTGGTTTGTTGTTTCGTCATGCAGGATGAAACCAAACCAACTAATGAATTTTGCGCACTTGCGCACATAAACACATGATTGATTTTTAATATGGTGAGAGGTTGTAGTATCCGGCATTCGGCAGGCAGCTTCACCCCTGAGCCTCGTATATTCCCGGTACTGTATTTAGCAGGGCTGGGGTCAGTATTTACTCTTATTTATTGTATTATGAAACCTTTCATGGATGGCTGCCTTTTTGCACGTTAGCAATAGCAGCCACTTGCGATCACGTGATCGGTAAAGATGAAAGCAAAGGAGAGAAGCCTAATGCCGACGCTGGTTCTCTTCCTGTTTTTATAATATGAAGGTGTTTTCACGAACGTGGAGAAAAAAGCCTGAGGAAGCTTGGTGTACAAGCGGAACGCGTGGCGGTTTCCACCCTGGTGGGGTGAGTATTTTATAACCTGTATGCCATCAAGGGAGGCCTGGGACAGATGCCTACCCTTTTTAAGCTAGTATGCAGTGTTGGTTGCACAAGTTTTTTGTAATTGAATAAAATACTTTTCTAAGAAAGCGGTTTGGTCGTGTGTGCAGGGATTATTTTGTTACATGTTGTTGTTGTTTTTTTTTTGCAGTTACAATTTACCAAAACACATGTGTTTTTTGTATATTTAAAAATCTGGCCAAGATTTCTTTCCCTTGCACCAGCTACATGTAGGCAGAGCACTATTTGGCAAACGTGTTGTTTTTTCATATATATATACTACACGGCCCGCGGTAGCGGGCGTGCAGTTATGGTTAAAATGCTCAACCCATAGGAAGACCACTTTTTGGCAGGCTTATAACTTTGCTCCCCCTGGAGGAATTTTCATAAAACTATATGGGGCACTGTGAATTTTTGTTTGAAAGTTGGTTGAGGGTACGTGGCGGGGGGGCAAATTTATAGGCGGGTCCCACATTTTTTTTTCCATAGACTGAATGGGCAAAACTTTGTGCACGCCTACAGTCCAAACGGCTGGACGGATTATAACCAAATTTGCGGCAAGAGCGGGTGCTTGGTTCTGAAAGTGCACTTTTGTATGTTTGGTGGAAATCTGACCAGTACTTTTGTTGCAAAGAACTGAAATGTACTTCTAAAAAAATTAGTAATATCTGGCTTCGCTCCGCGTACCCACCTGTTTGCTCTGCGGTCAAAAGTCTCATTGGCTTGGAGTATGCCGTGATGTCGGCGAACATTGGACGCGGCCGTTGGTTGGCTGGAGGGAAGCTTACTGTGTGTCACATTTTTGGGCTACGCCGCCATGTTCTATCCGAGCACAGTGCGCCGCCGAAAGGGCCTGGCAAACATACTTTACGCCATGTGGTGGTGGGAAGTAGGGATGGAAAGGGAGGGGTTTGAGAAGGGGTTCGTCTGATATATCTCATTGGGTGGAAGAAGACGGTGGTGTGCTTGCAGTATCCGTGCATACTGTGCAATTCTCGGGGTACCTCCACAAGCGACTACCTTGTGTGGTGAATGCAGGCAGCCTTCGTTACGGCACAATAGCTTATGTGGTGACCTCTTTCCATGGTGTCTGGTGGCAGGTCAATTGCAGAAGGGGAGTGCATTGCACATGACATGCACATTTTAACATAGCGTGTCGTGTAGTTATGGTTAAGTTGTGAACCCATAGGAAGACAGCTTTTTGGCAGGCTTATAACTTCACTCCCCCACGACGTATTCTCATAAAACTATGCAAAAAAAGTATATGGCCCACAGTGAATTTTGGAAAGTTCGGTGAGGTTTCATGGAGGGGGGGGCAAAGTTATAGGGGGGGTTCTGACATTTTTTTTCTCCATAGACTTAATGGGCAAAAACTTTGCACACGCCTACAGCCCAAACGGCTGGATGGATTTTAACCAAATTTGTCGCAGGAGCTTGGTTCTGAAAGCGTGCTTTTGTATGTTTGGTGGAAATCGACCAGTACTTTTGTTGCAAAGAACTGAAATGTACGGCTCAAAACATTAGTGATATGTGCCTCCGCTCCACGGACCCATTTGCCTGTTCGTTCCGCAGTAAAAAGTCTCATTGGCTTGGAGTATGCCATCTTGTAGGCGAACATTGGACGTGGGCCGTGGTTGGCTGGAGGGAAGCGTGCTGTGCGTCACAATTTTGGGTTATGCCAACATGTTCTATCCGAGGACAGTGCAGCCCCGAAAGGGCCTGGTAAACATACTTTATGCCATGTGGTGGTGGGAAGAAGGGATGGAAAGGGTGGGGGGGCGTGAGAAGTGGTTAATCTGATATATCTCATTAGGTAGAAGAAGACAGCGGTGTGCCCGCAGTATCCATGCGTACTGCGCCAATTCGCCGCTACTTCCACAGGTGATTACCTTGTGTGGTGAATGTAGGCAGCATTTGTTACGGCACAATAGCTTGTGCAGCGACCTCTTTCCGTGGTGACTGGTGGCAGGTCTGTTGCAGAAGGGGAGTGCATTGCACATGACATGAACATTTTAACATAGCGTGTACTATGGTGTGTTGCGTGTGGTAAGCCCGTAGCCCCTTCCATGCAGACTGGAAGCCTTGCACCGACAACTATGTGCCCTGGTTGCAAGTAGGTTTGACATTGTTGCCTTGAGTGTGTGGTTTGTCAGCATTGCATACATTGCTGGTTCCATGGGTGTGGTGATTGTTAGCACATCCTACAGTGTTTGGTCCATGGCTGGAGCTGATGGAGTGTACACTCCAACAGTGTGTCAACTGGGTGCAATGTTTAAATACTGTGTGCATAGAAGTGAATAGGGTTCAACTGCATATTTTATTGGCTTGGATAGTGTCCGTACTGGTTTTGTGCACTTAATAGAGTGCTGGGAGCAGGGCCACTGGTGTGAAGATTTTGTGGTTCGGTTGGCAGTAACACCATAGTATGTGAATGAAAGTGGGTAGGGGTGCTGGAGGCTGTGTTATGTTTTTAGATTCTGCTAACTGTAGCATGTTTCCATGCATAGCTGTATTACGGTGCAGAGATTGTGTAGGTGTGCCATTGGCTGTGGTATGTTTGTGGATTGTGGTACTTGTTTGCATGCATGGCTGCATTACGTTGCGGTGGGTGTGGCCAAGGCCCAGACTCTTGGGTGCATGGCCAAAGCCCGTAGGGTGTAGGCCATGCACCCAAGAGCCTAGGGCTTGATCACACCCACAGCAGCCATGCAGTTTTCACTCTGCATCTCTCAGAGGGTGGCGACCTTTAATGAATGGTTGTGGAGCACATTTTAGTCTTGGTAGAGCACCAGAAGTGAGCTGGCATGCGTATATTGTTGGTTCCATGGGTGTGGTGACTGTTACAACATCCTACAGTTTTCGGTGTATGGCTGGAGATGCTGCAATGACAAGTCCTACAGTGTGCCCACTGGATGCAGTGTTGGAGTACTGTTAATATAGAAGAGTGTAGGGTTGAACTGGATCTTCTATGTGCTTGGGTACTCTCCTTTGTGCAGATTACTGGGAGTAGGCCCAATGTTGTGAAGATTTTGTGGTTTGGTTGGCAGTGACACAATACTTTGTAAATGGAAGTGGGTAAGGGTGCCGGAGGCTGTGGTATGTTTGTGGATTCTGCTAACTACTACATGGTTTCATGCATCGCTGTATTATGGTGCGGGGGCTAGGTAGAAGTGTCGCTAGGTATGTTACATTTGTGGATTGAGGTTCCTGGACACATGTTCACATGCATGGCCCCATTATGTTGTGCTGGGTGTGGGCGTGGCATAGACGTTTGGGTGCATGGCCAAAGTCGTGATAGGTTCCGCTCTGGATGATTTTGGATGCTGAAATCATGGATTCTTTTGCAGAATTTCTACTGGAGGTGCTTGGGAAGCACACACAACGTGTACATGGAGTGTTTAACGGTACATATGGAGTGCTGTACAGAAATCATAGTGTTGGATGCAGAGGTCTTGGATGTGATTTGTGCATGCAGTATTTCACAGTACCCAATGAGGGAGCGCTGCAAAAAGAACAGTGTAAAGGGATGAATGACTGTCCCTGCTTTACTGGGGCGTGGCCCTCGCTTTGGCTGGGAAAGCTCACGTGCCACATCCTGCACGTCTGGTCATGGTGGGCATGAAAATGGAACTGTGGGGATTATCCAATCAGGTGTTCAGGGTGTGGTTCACAGGAATGGGCGGTACTATTTTTTCCCAATACTCTGTGTAGTGAGGTTGGCAGAGATGGAGAGACGCACAGTGCTGATCGTGAGTGATACATTTATGCAAGATCTGAACAGGTATGCCGTTGTCATGATGCCTACCCCCGGGCATCCGGATCGAGTCCATCAGCCCGGGGAGCAGGCATCCCGATACTCATTGAAACCGCAACAGCCCCGGCTGGGGGCTGTTTGGATTCAGTCCTGGAGCCTTAGGCACCAGGCTCATCATAGAAATCAGTCCTGGCGCCATAGGCGCCAAGCTCATAGACTTTACTTACCTTATGCAGACCATGCTGCAAATGAGTCCAAGCCAACGTGAGGCCTGGATGGGACTATTTTATTACAGGGTCTATTTTTCACTCGAGTGTGGTTCTGGGGAACCTCTTACCTGGGACTACTTTGCAGGCTATTTAAACCACGCCCGAACAGCAGCCCATGCTTTGCGTTATTCTGATTCCAGCAGCGTGACGCTCACTGTCTCTGCAAGTCAGCATCCAGTCTTCTGCCACGCCCGCCTCCAATCCGGAGCTCCTAGACAAAAGGCAAAGAAAGGAGAAGAGGTTAGATCACAGACATTATTTGATTCCTTACCTGATTCCGGACCCAGCACATCTCCGAGCCTGGAAAGGACATTATTTCAGCACGCGTCACTTCGCCAGCAGCAGCGCCGCGTTATACTCACCAGTCCACCGCATCTTTCGACTCGGCGCTGCCTCCATCATTTTCTTTGTCGAAACCCATCACCTGGGGGGAAAACAAAAGGAATAACAAGGTACGCTGAGAAAACCAACAAGGACAATCTCTTTGCCACCGTAGGCTAACCTGCTTTATCACCGGAGGTATTATTCTTTAATCCGCTGCATCTTCCTATGCCGCACCTATAAAGGGAGAGAAAACAGCAAGGTAAACTCATGCAACTTTTAACGGACAGTGTTTGGTAATACAGACTCTTACCTGAACGCCATCAGCTGCCTCCAGGGAGTGCTGTCATGATGCCTACCCCCGGGCATCCGGATCGAGTCCATCAGCCCCGGGAGCAGGCATCCAGATACTCATTAAAACCCCAACAGCCCCGGCTGGGGGCTGTTTGGATTCAGTCCTGGCGCGTTAGGCGCCAGGCTCATCATAGAAATCAGCTCATAGACTTTACTTACCTTATGCAGACCATGCTGCAAAAGAGTCCAAGCCAACGTGAGGCCTGTATGGGACTATTTTATTACAGGGACTATTTTTCACTTGTGTGTGGTTCTGGGGAACTTCTTACTTGGGACTACTTTGCAGGCTATTTAAACCACGCCCGAACAGCAGCCCATGCTTTGCGTTATTCTGCATCCAGCAGCGTGACGCTCACCGTGTCTGCAAGTCAGCATCCAGTCTTCTGCTACCCCCGCTTCGAATCCGGAGCTCCTAGACAAAAGGCAAAGAAAGGAGAAAAGGTTAGATCACAGACATTTTTTGATTCCTTACCTGATTCCGGACCCAGTACATCTCCGAGTCTGGAAAGGACATTATTTCAGCACGCGTCGCTTCGCCAGCAGCAGCGCCGCGTTATACTCACCAGTCCACCGCATCTTTCGACTCAGCGCCACCTCCATCATATTCTTCGTCGAAACCCAGCACCTGGGGGGAAAACAAAAGGAATAACAAGGTGAGCCGAGAAAACCAACAAGGACAATCTCTTTGCCACCATAGGCTTACCTGCTTTACCATCGGAGGTATAATTCTTTAATTCGCCGCATCTTCCTATGCCGCACCTATAAAGGGAGAGAAAACAGCAAGTTAAACTCATGAAACTTTTACCAGACAGTGTTTGGGAATACAGCCTCTTACCTGAACGCCATCAGCTGCCTCCATGCAATATTCTTTTGGACCCAGCTGCAACCTAACGAGGGAATGGAACAAGAGTGAACATCGGACATATTGAACTCTTTGAACTTTATAGACAATGGAGTCAATATTCCTCCGGAACTCCTCCAGTACCTTCAACCCAGTGAAGTAACTGGTATCTACGCACCCCTGCATGCCATGCAGGATGGAGAGCTCATCATTTAAAAACATAAGGTGAGATTACCAAAAGGGAATATCGGAGGTGATTAGTGGGGAGAACGAGAACTGTTGGGGGGCCATCACTAAAGTCCACGGGTGGCTAAATCCCTTTCTCCTCTTGCAGGAGAATACTTCTATGAGTCCAGCAGACAAGATTAGGCGGGCCAGTCCAGACTGTCATCTCTTCACTACGCATCACGTTGGTGGAGACCGCAGCTGTCCGGGTCCAATCGACGCGTAACAGCCGTGCAAAGAGGCATTGATGCTAATTTCAGTTTGGTAGGAATGGAGGCTTTGTGGGGCAGTCTCTATGAATGCAGTTTCGGCGGTATGGTTCACCTTTGCAGATATGTGGCCTCTGTCGCTACTGTTCAAGTTGTCATGGTGCATTATGGAGCTCTATATTTGGGTTACATGTCGCGTGGCCGTTTGCTCCGTCACCTGAAGAAGTTGATGAATGCAGATTTTTCTCACTGCCAAGGTGGTTTTCTCATGCATACTACCAAGAGGAGTATGGGACCATGCCAGTGTAATTTGTCTCCAGCCAGAGCTCGGAAGATGTCTTATAAACAGAAGCATGTGTGAATTTAAGTGCACTGATGGGATGTTCTCCACCCACTATGAGATCATGAATTCACAAAATATGCACTGTTTCCATGCAAACGGCATTTCTTTGACCGCCATTGGCAATACTATTTTCTTTTACACTGTGCAATAAGCGTTGAACAGAATTCAGTACAAATGTAAGGAGGAGAAGAAAACAGCAAGTCATATAAAGAGAAAAAACAAAAAGGAGTCTTTGCAAGCACATAAAAAACAATTTAAAAAAACTCTTTTCAAAGCTTCCACTAAAGACGGAATCCCCTGCCCTGTTTCACATTTCTTCCCCTCCTGCTGTTCCTAGCACGATTACACGTGCCACATCCGGGCCTTTTCTGGATGGCAGGCATGGAAATGGGACTGTGGATGCTAAGGCATTGCTCAATAAGGTTTCTTGTTGTGGAGTGTATGCAAAAACGGTGGCAGAAGGTCTATTTGTACAGAGAAATGCAGAAGCCTATGGTTGAATTATGCAAGGTAAGTGGCAGGCATTCTGTTTGCATGCATGCACTGTATGTACGTGTTTTACATTGCTAAGATACGTTCAGTGCTGCTTTTGTGCAATATTTTTACAAATTTTGTTGGAAATGGGTTAGTGCGGAAAATAATTCTGTGAAGTGTGCAAGGTAAGTGGCAGGCATCCTGTTTTCATGCATACAATGTGTGTATTTGGTTTAGGTTGCTAAGATACATTCAGTGCTGCTTTTGCGCGATATATGTATGAATTATGTAGGTGATGGGTTAGTGCGGAAAAAAATGTGTAGCATTGCCGGAAGGAAAGAAAAGAGTTCATGTTTGTATATTACAATGGCTGATATGGGTAAATGAAAACGTTGAAAGCATATACCATTGAAGTGGCACTGGATGGTAGGGGATGGGAGAAAAACCGGTATGTTTTTTAAGTACGTTATGGACATTCAGTGGCAGACACCTCACTCAGAAGCACTTATAACAGAGTTGGAAACATACTGCAGAAAAAGTATTCATACCTGTACTTTGTGGTTATGGGTGCCCATTTGGATGAATGTGGATGCAATATCTAGGATAGTTTTACTGAACTTTCTACTGGATGTGCTTTAGAATCACACAACACTTGCAGTCTGAATGTGTAACGGTACAAATGAAGTGTCGTACAGAACTGACAGTGTTAGATGCTAATGTCTTAGATGTGATTGGTGGATGTGTGTGTGACTATTTAACAGTACCCAATGAGGTAGTGTTGGACAAAAAATATTGGAAAGGGAAGAAGGACTGCTCCTGCTTTACTGGGGCGTGGCCCTCGCAGTAGTTGGGGAAGCGCAAGTGCCACGTCATGCCCTTCTCAGCATGCTGGGTATGGGACTGTGGGGATTATCCAATCAGATGCAGAGGGTGTGCTTCACAGGAAGGGGCAGTAACTTTTTTTATGACTCTGCCTAGTGAGGCTGGCAGAGATGGAGAGATGCACAGTGTTGATTGTGGGTGATGCCTTTGTGCTAGATCTGCATAGATATACTGTGTAAAGAGGCTTTCATGGCAATTTAGATTTGGAGGGAGTGGAGGCTTTGTGGTGCGATGTCGATGTGCGCAGTTTTCGGCATTGTGCTTGCACGTTATAGAGAAGTGGCCACTTTTGCTACTGTTCATGTTGTGGTGGTGCACTATGGAGGCTTGCATTTGGGTCTGTTGCCTTGTTCACATGTGTTCCATGAACTGAAGAAGTTGATGAAAGCAGTGAAGCACATTTTTCCCACTGCAAAGGTGCTTTTCTCATGCATACCACCAAGAAAAGTATGTGACTATTCCAATGTATTTTGTCGCCAGCCAGAGGTCAGAAGGTGTCTTATTAACTGAAGCATGTGTGATTTTTTTGAGTGCTGCTGGGATGTTCTCCTGTGACAATGAGATAATTGGTTCTCGAAATGTTCACCTTTTCAATGCAAATGGCATTTCTTTGTCCACCGGTGGCAATGCTACTTTGTTTTACAATCTACAGGCTGCATTGAAGACATTATTGTAAGAAGGAGTATGAGGAGGTGGGCAAAACAAAAACCCCTATAAAAACCAAAAAAAATGTGTTTCTTTGTAAGCACCTAACAAAAAAAAGGTTCTTTTCAAAGCCACCACTAAAAACGAAATCCCCTACCCTGATTGAAATGTATTCACCCACTCCTGCACACACCGCATGAAAAGTCTGCGGACTCTGCGGTAGTTCCAAGATTACACGTGCCACATCCAGCCCTTTTGAGGATGGCGGGCATGGAAAATGGACTGTGGAGGCTAATGGATTGCTCAATAACGTTTTTGGGTGTGGTGTATACGCACAGACTGTGGTAGAAGGTGTATTTGTAGAGAGGAATACAGAAGCGTACGGTTATGGCTGTCTGTTTCAGGAGTCAGACGGTATGAATTTTGGGGGTGTCCTAGATACATTGGTTGAAAGTGAATGCAAAACACTGTGCAGTGGCTGTTCATTTTGGATTCTATCATGTGGATGTGCACTGGTATGGAGTACGTGCAATAAAATGGCTGAGTGTGGCTCAAGTTTAGGACATGTTACCGGACATTCTATGCAGTTTGGGATGAAGGACGCACTTGGCCAGGTCATGGGTATGTTCCAAAACTGCTGCATCATTTTTTGTAGCATTACACAGGCACTGATGTGGCTGCGTTCTTCTTCATTTGGTCAGCAAATGGAGAAAGCGAGGCACATTGTCAAGAAGCCTATTTGTGCCTTTTTCCAACAAGTGACCATGTCCTACTTCCACAATGGAAATTTTACGTTTCATAGCACAAAGATTTTTCACACCAATGGCAATCATCTCACTGATCCTGGCAATCAGGTTTTTCTGCAACCTATCCAAAATGCATTGCTGCCCTTTTCGGAAGTATGGCAATCATTTCTCTAGTAGGCCTTGCGCACTTCAACCCTTTGAAACGCAAACAAACACAAGAAGAAGCCTCTTTTTACAGCCAGCCCTTTATACCCAAACTGACTGTAATGTTTTTCACTGAGCCACGCCTCCCAATATTTGCTGCGCAATGTGTGGAGCATATAGACTGCGCGGCAGCCTGCATCCTTTCATTGGCAATTCAATTTTTTACCTCTGAAAGCAGATTTATTTTTACTTTTTTACTTTTTCCATTGTTTTGTATGTTTCTTGGTCTTCTAACACATGACACAGAAGTAAAGGAAGGAAAGGGAGGGTACGGAAGGGCCACCACTCACAAAGATAAAATAGGGCAAGTGCACAGAGAGGAAGATGTTGGGTGGCCTTCACTTAAGTAGGCGGCAGTCATTGACATGCTCCCGGACCGAACATTCCCAAGCACTTCGAAGTTGCTCCCTTCTGCACAGTACCACGTCACAGTACTCGCACAATACAATGACCTTTGACAGGTAAGGGTCTGCTGCACAGCATATGGTCTGCAAGGGTGCTTTAGGGCTCTGCTGCCTACAGGAGTGTCCCTGGTGTTGGCAGGAGCAGATGCAGAGAATGGTGTAGAGGAAAGTAACCTACTGCATTGTTGTAAGGGCAGTACCCTACGCACTGCTGCCTTGTTTTTCGATTTGAGGTGTTGTTGCATGGAATATGGTCACTTGATGGTACAGCATTAGCCGTAGCACCAGCATTCATGGAGTTGAGTAAATTGTTAAATACAAGAATGCATTCAACAAGGAAAACACAGCTTTATTATGTGGAGCAAGAACATCATTATTTTGGTAGCCCCGCGCAGCCACAGCACCTTTGACACCACCACTGATATTCATTGAGATCCGAAGGTTCTGCTGTTTACTTAGTTGTCCTTACATTTAGTTGTATGGGAGTAACCAAGCAGCAACAGCGATTCCCTTTTCCAGACTGACTATAGACTTTTACACTTGCAGTGAAATTCGTCCTCTAACTGTATAAACAGCAGACGAGAACTTGACACTTTCCCTCACGGTGCTCAGTGCAGAGACGCTGTGTTTGTTTCACGGGTCATGGAAGGGCAAGCAGCACATTAATCAAATTAATGGCCCAATTAACACACCCACCATACACTAGAGGATGCTGTTCCTTGCTCCCACTGGGCCTCAGGCAGCCAGGCCTGCTTCAGCCATAAATCTTTATGTTTGGACAGCAAAATACGCAGGCGGTACGACTGCTTTCAATGCGGTAGCCTACCGCATGAATCGGTAGGATTGGCGACAGGGGCGGTGTTACCATGACACAGAGGATGAAATACATATGCGCATAGCTGTGGAATGGAGAGACGTGTGCTCCCACAACTAATTAAAAGTGCATTAGAAGATGCGGACATGCAGCCAGTACTCGAGTCCTACGGATACATGCATTGTGATTGCACATACGCCGGGCAGGTGCAGTCTCCCTAGGAAAACTCCCATTTTGCTTAGCTGCTGCCATCTCGGACAGTATTGTGCACCACAGACTCACCATGCAATTTTAACACAAAAGGAAAAGCCACTTACACACTCATCAACACTTTATACATGTACATGTTTAATTTGTACGATACATAGACCCCACTAGGAAAGGGAAGGGGTATCACAAATGAATATATACACAGGGGAATTTTGGATTTTAAAAAGTTCGTCTTGAGGGGAGCCAAGAAGTGAGGTCGTATCGTAACATCTCTGCTCACTGGGATGTTGTTGGGGATGGTGGGCTGGGAAAGGGTAGACATGAAGGTAGGGCAATGGTATTTCATTTCTTCAATAATATGTCCTTGTACAACATTTTAAGGGGGGTAAATTGTTTAGCAATTGTTCTATTTTGACGTGCATGCTGAATAGGTTGCCTTCCAAAGTGTTTCCTTCATTTCCTGTGGCCATATGCTGTTGTGCAAGAGGTGCCGCTTCTGATGCATTGCTTTCATTTCCAGTAAGTCCTGTTAAAGATAAAAATATCTGTTAGGTGTATATGAAGCAATACATATTAACTGTCTTACTTTCCAGACTGTGCTACGTACCAGTGGCATTACTATCGTTACTCATTTAGTTAAGAGGGAAATTCTCTTCCAGCCATTTTAGGGTGCTTTGCATTGCTTCGTACAAAAAAAACTATCATGTTTTTTCACAGTTGTACACTGCACAAGCTGTGCAATTATAGGAGAAACTTTAGTGTACTTACCACATTGTAGTGACGTTCTGCTCTCAATACCTTGTAGTCCTTACACTGGCATTTCCTTCTTCGTTTCTATGTAAAGCAGGAGTGCAGTAATATTGTTGGACGCAGACGTCACTTCGCCTATTGGTGCATTCCATTATAGTGTACACTCTATGCTTTTGCTCTGTTTGTTTTACGAGTACAGAGTTTGCAGGCCTACTCCATTTTTCCTTGCAATGCACATACATGGTGCTCTTTGTACATGTGCCTTCTCTTTGCTGGATGCTACCACTATGTAAGAGAACCCTTGCCTTTTTAAGCAATTTTGAATGCTAGCCGCTTTCCGTGAGAGACGCACAGTCCGCATTTAGTGTGCCCATCGGCATGCAGACATCCATTTGGTATGCGGTATGGTACATCTATACAAACTAAGGGTATCCTGGTAAAAACCTATGAAATTCAGTGAAAGAATGTTAAGGGACGTTATGGTTAAGTTGTGCTACTAAAAACCTATGAAATTTAGTGAAAAAAACATTGTTAAAGGGACGTTATGGTTCAGTTGCCCTAAGAAAAACCTATCAAATTATGTGCAAAATGTTTTTAAAGGGACATTGCAGTTACTCTGTAGTAATACCAACCTATCCATATTATGGCTACACGTAAAACCGAAAAACCCCAGAAATCCGCTTGTTATGGTAAGCTAACCAACCATAACTTGCGCCCGCCCCCACTGTGCACTGCTAAGACTAACACCCATGACATGAAAGATGACATCACGCATGTCATCGAAGACATCAATGAATCTCAAAATTATCGTGTGAGACTCCCGAATCATTTGTGACCTTCTCCTGAATGCTGCACCGGTGCTATTACCTGTAGGTTTTGACATCCTTGTAAGTCGTGAAGACCTGAACAACAGTAACCCAGCGAAACAGCATATCCCAATAAAGGTCCCGGTTTTACCGCAAAAACACAAGATTAAAGAAAAACATCTTGAATTTAAAACAGTACCTGCAAATTAATACTTATGTGACAATAATGGAGATTGGGCGGCTTCCAACATAAATGATAATCCCCTACAAGATGCCCAAGTTGGTGAGAGAATCAAAATCACCTTCAAGCCCAATAACAAGTGCATGAAGCCTGTCTCAATTCTGAGTAACGAGCAAAACAGAACAGCAAAAGTGGATAACTGGAATTGGCTCGCAGAGACATTAAGTGGGTACAACCACAGCTAATGCCATAAGGTTAAAGAAGAAGCAACTTGTAACATCGGCTCGTGGAATACTAGGGGTTTTACCCATTTATTTAGGGATACTGGAGAATGGCTTCACTCATTGGATATCTTGGGTTTACAAGAAATATGGCTGGACGTCTACCCAATTGCAGACGAGTTTGAAATAACCATTAATCCTGCAATCAAGAGACAGACAGGTCGGCCAGCGGCTGGTCTATTAACACTCATAAGAAAGTCGTCAGGATTCCGAGTTATTAGCACCAAAAATCATAGTCCATTCATACAAACCACAGTCCTTGATCGTAAAGAAAAAATTAAAGGGGAAAACCACAAAATGTACGTGATCAACCTTTACTAGCAACATAAGGTGGCAGGCACTATTAGGTTCATGGATGATGTGACTGAGCTCATCGATGAAATGAACACAAATTAAGATCTCCCAAGAATAAACTTGTGTGGAGATCTGAATTTAAATTGTGTAAACATGAAGCAAGATGGTAACAGTACATTTAAAAAAGCAAAGAAATTGGCTATCAGATGGTGTGATGAAATGGAGGGAAGGAACTTAATGATGATGAATGGAAACACCAATGGCGACATTCCTGCATGACCCACCTGGGTGAGAGAATCAAAATCACCTTCAAGCCTGATAACAAGTGCATGAAGCCTGTCTCAATTCTGAGTAACGAGCAAAACAAAACAGCAAAAGTGGATAACTGGAACTGGCTCGCAGAGACATTAAGTGGGTACAACCACAGCTAATGCCATAAGGTTAAAGAAGAAGCAACTTGTAATATCGGCTCGTGGAATACTAGGGGTTTTACCCATTTATTTAGGGATACTGGAGAATGGCTTCACTCATTGGATATCTTGTGTTTACAAGAAATATGGCTGGACGTCTGCCCAATTGCAGACGAGTTTGAAATAACCATTAATCCTGCAATCAAGAGACAGACAGGTCGGCCATCGGCTGGTCTATTAACACTCATAACAAAGTCGTCAGGATTCCGAGTTATTAACTCCAAAAATCATAGTCCATTCACACAAACCACAGTCCTTGATCGTAAAGAAAAAATTAAAGGGGAAAACCACAAAATGTACGTGTTCACCCTTTACTGGCAACATAAGGTGGCAGGCATTATAAGGTTCATGGATGATGTGACTGAGCTCATAGATGAAATGAACACAAATTAAGATCTCCCAAGAATAAACTTGTGTGGAGATCTGAATTTAAATTGTGTAAACACGAAGCAAGATGGTAACAGTACATTTAAAAAAGCAAAGAAATTGGCTATCAGATGGTGTGATGAAATGGAGGGAAGGAACTTAATGATGATGAATGGAAACACCAATGGCGACATTCCTGCATGACCCACGTGGAGGCGCAATTCTCAAGAGTCAACTTTAGGCTCATTTTTTGTGTCACGTGAGATGGAACGCTGTTTCAAAACTCTACAAGTGATCAACAATACACAAAGTGATCACAGCTTGTTAAAGTTGTCAATTATGATACAAGTAAATGGGAAGGAACATAAGTGGGCCCATGAGATACAGGTTCATTCAAGTAGAATCCGTCTTCGATTGAAAGAGCAAGACATATGCTCAATCACAGAAGCTTACTGCACAGAACTAGCGCTTAATCCACAGAATAAAGTTGAATACATTCACTTGCTGAGACAATCCTCGGAAAAAGTCCAAGGTCTCAGACATTATGCATTTAAACCAAGGCACGCATATGACTTTGAGATTGTCAAAAAAAGCACCAGCTAAGGAAAGAACTTAGACATTAAGTATCTCAGAATAAAGGAGCCCAATTGGCCTTACAAAAAGCAAGCAAACAAAAATACAAAAATTGGTTGATATCCCATAGAGCCATTTTGGAACAACATGACACGGAAATAATGATGGCTAGCTTGACCAATAAAAACTCACAAGAGTTTTGGAGGATAATCAACGATGAGAGCTGTCAGAAACCATCAATTCAGGAAAACATGGTCACCGAAAACCAATGGGTTTTGCATTTTCAAGAGCTTTACGGAAAACTGGGCCAATCCAAAGATCCAAAATAACCATCTTTAACTAAATGGGATCGTCAGTTCGACAAAGAGGATATCCTCAATAACATTAAGCTTATTAGTTGATCACGGGCCCCCGACCCTGATGGGTTTACTCATTTTATCTTGAAGCAAAATCCAGGCTGAATTCTGCGCGATCTTGTTCCCCAAAGTAGCTCTTGAACGTACAACACTGTCCACATGGAAAAGCGCGATAGTGGTTCCCATTTTTAAAAAGGGCAACAGAGCAGACCCCAAAGATTACCCGCCCATCGCTCTCCTGGATGTGCTGGGCAAAATATATGCCACACAGCTCCAAAAACACCTGACTGCGTGGATTGCATCCAGTAACCACTTGGACCCGAGACAATCAGGGTGTGTTAGAGGAGTGAGCTGTGTCCTGAATCTCTTGATACTTAATCTTCTAAAAATGGAAGCAATAAAATCTGGACGGATGATATATCTGGTGTTTGTAGATTTATCCCAGGTGTTTGACAGCATTGACCGGGAAATCTTAGATGAAGGCATGGAACTGTCCTTCAAGTCTTCTTATGGCTGTAAAAGACCTTCATACAAACAATGAAACTAAAGTCAAACTGGACCGAAAGGGAACGCTATCTACTCCAATAAAAACCTATCGTGGAGTCAAACAAGGTTGTCCCTTAGCTTGGATCATTTTCAATCTGTTTATTTCAGACAATGGTGAACATCTTGAATCCATCCCTACGTTTCCACCCAAAATCAATGGAAACCATCTAAATTGGATCTTGTATGCAGATGACCTAGTCCTTGTTGAGATGACACCAATAGGTCTTCAATGTAAATTACACGCTTTAGAGAATTACGTTAAATCAAATGGCCTATGTATTCATCCAAACAAGTCAGAAATTCTGACATTACAAGATCTAAGGAAAAAGAAAGGGTCTAGAAAAACAAGTTTCAATGGCGCTTGGAGGAAAAAGCCATTAGATCTGTAATGTATACATGTTATCTTGGGATGTGTATAAGCTCCAGTTTGAATGACGCGCCATGGTCCGAAAAAATAAAGGCCAAATGTAAACAACTATCCATACAAGCAGCTGTGTTAAATAACAAATTCAGGAAATTTTCATTGATGCCGTTCTGGATTTTTATAAACAAAATGCGGTTCCTGCTATGTTACACAGTGCTGAGTGTGTGTTAGGATGCAATGCCGCTCTCTGGTCGATGCTAGAAAACATCTTTTGGACAAAAGTATTGTGGCTGCCGAAAGGGGTTCCTACGGCAAGCATTAGATACAAATTAAGTACGGTATCTATAAGCGCAAGAATAACTTGGAATACACTAATCTTGTACCGTAAAGTGATTATGGAACCATTGAGCCCTCAATTCAGAATCTTTCAGGATTCAGGTGCCAGCTCCAAAGATTATATTCTTGCTCTATGGTCTGAGCGTTGTGAACGAACCTTGGGAGAGCTTGAGACCAACAACCACATCCTGCAAAAGGGTCCAAACAGCATCAAGCTGAAGTTATGGAGACTGGATTGGATTGATACTGGTCATCAACGAAGTAAGCACAAAGTCATGCAACATGTCCCGAGTGAAGCGAAAGGTCAGAACACAATCCAAAAGTATTTGGAGAAGTTCCCGGACAGACATAGAAGGTTGATATTCATGAAAGTTCGTCTAAACCTATTTAAGACCAGAGAAGTCTTAAGTTGTTGGGCAAGTGGTGAAACAATAGAAATAGACTGCAGACTGTGTAAAAAGCAAGATGAGACTCTGAAGCATTTAACTCTGTTTTGCCTGGCTTTAAGCGGTGAAATATAAAAACACTTGGGTTGTTTCATAAGAGAAAGAGCGACACTGAATGCTGAGGAATGGTGGCACGCATGTTTTAATGAAAGTGATCGAAAATTAACAATCGCATTGACATTCTTCATAGAGGAAATCATGAAGATGTTAATAGAATAGGAAATATAATGGTGATTGGAAGGATGAAATAACGATTTGAAGTAAATTCTGATAAATTGAAACTGATAAAATGTGAGATACAAAGCTTGTATATATTTTAAAGATTTGTAGTAAACCAATAAAATAATTTAAAAAAGAAAAAACATACAAATCAATAAACAAACAAACAAACCATAACGTTCCATTAACCACGTTTTTTCAGTGAATTTCATATCTTTTTATTAGTGCAACTTAACCATAACGTCCCTTTAACACCTTAATTTGCTACAACTTACTAATATCATACTTACCCCAATATAGCAAAATGTTTCTCCAATTTAGAAGGTTTCACCTTAAGACGCTGCCATTCCCTACCTTCTAGCATAATTTTTAACACTTCTATACACTTTTTGCAACTTTTTCCACAGTTTTTGTGTTTGTTGACGTTCGCGAACCTCTGACACCATCGCAGGTCTTCTGAAGAGTGTCACGTGACCACACGCGTGCGCGTCATGATGAGGTGTTTGCGAGCGCATCTGCACTTCGCAAACGGGTCCGTACTTCGCAAACAGTTCAGAACTGCATTTTTAAGCTCAACTAGGAACATTGAAGCTCACAATTTACCCTTGCACAACTTCTACACCTATTCTTACTCATTATTTATTAACAATCTAGCGCACAGCACATACTTGGAAGAATATTAGGCAAACTGCTATTTATATTAAAAATGGCATCAGCTAGTGCCATCCCTCCACCCCAAGAGCCACCACCACCACCAGCTGGAGGACCTACACAATGAAAGAAGCACGCTACTTCAAAAGACAATCAAGAAGACTAGGAAGAAGAGTTAGAAGAAGTGCCTACCTTTAGCACCCACAGAGAATCATGGGTGTTGCAGTTCTTTGCCACTGTTGGAAATGCACCGAAGGCTAAAGCTACCAAAGTACAATGCACTGAGTGCAACATTGTACTCAGTCGCAGAAAACCTGCGGTGGGGGGAAGTCTGGAAAACACATTTGGGATTATTTGGTAGTGGAAAGAGGGGCTGGGAAGGGTGGGAAATGGAAAAAAGATGACATGGGCTATTTTTGTAGGTTGAAAAAGGTCTGGCAGGTGTCGTAGCTGTTCACGGACATTGTGGTAGTTCGCGGACAGCACCGTGACAGACAGCTTGAGGAAGACATTTGGGGTTATTTGATGGCTCAAAAGAGGGCGTAGAAATGGTAGAGAAGTGGAATGAAGAAAATGTGTAGCTGTTATTAAAGGTGAAAAAAGGGTTTGGAAATACTGCTGAGTCCGCGGTCAAGTTTGCTGTCCGCTGACATTATTTCGATTGCAGCGGGGTCAGGAGTTTTATTAATTGATGGTGTATGGTACGTACTTGTTGTATAGTTAATTGTATTGTGGTGGTTGTGGCCAGTGGCCAGATTCTGGGTGGCATCGTCGCAGGCCATTCCTCCCAGAATCTGGCCACTGGCTCTGGCCACCACAGTAATAATATGTGCATACTAATTGCTATGTTACTTAGTTTTATAGCGTTATGAAGCTGGAATTTCTGGTTTATTTTCTGTGGAAAAAAACAGTACATTTTGCTAAGCAGGATAGTTTAAAAGCTGTAGTTGTATACAATTTTACATTTAAAAAAATGTGTATACCCTCATAAACAGTAAATTCTAAGTGCTATGTTTGGTACAACATTAGTGTACATTAGTGCAACACTGCTGTTGTTTTGACATTAAATCATTAAATCATTGGGTCATTGGGAAAAAGAAATCTGTAATGAATTAAAAAACCCAATTGCAGTTAAGTGAGTGTAAGAGTGATAGTATGCTTGTTTGAAGCATGTTGTGATTTAGGGAATGCTTGAATATCTGTTGGCATATTCTAACTACATTAGAGGTTAGAAGATGTTTTGTCATATAAGAATTGAGATAGCGTATTTGAAGTGTTTTGGAATTAAGGGTATTTTTCAAGTAGTTAGATACCTTTTGGCCTATTATAACTAGATTGACATTCAAAAGTACTATTGTAGTATTATGGATGTATTTAGATACCTGCTGGCGTATTCTAACTGTTATTTGTGCTACACTTTAGTGACTACATTTAGGTTGATGGAATATTAAGTAGGCATTTGTTAAATTGGCTTGTAACCTATGTTTTGGAGTAACAGGGGTATTGTTACATTCAAAACAACCACTTCTTTTTTTGACATATGCAGTTTAGTGCCCTGAAGTGGTTGTGGTACCAGTTTGGTATACTATACCTACTGTTGCGAAGGGTTTCTTTCCATGAGATACTTGGCCGTGTGTGAATCCTGTAAGCTTACAGTTATTTTTGGTATCATCTGCATTGTACCATAGAAGGTATGACATATTGTGAATTGATTGGTATGGTCGAAAGATTGTATGAATTGCAAAAAGGGCATAATATGCATGATTTGCATTCTGCAGAAGCTGGTGAAATGCAGTGGATTCAAAATTTGGTATGATACATATACAAAACGTTCATTAGGGATGTGCTCTTGAGAAATATGGATGCAGTGAGTGCATGTATGTTTGCACATGTATGAAATTTAGAAAATTTCTTGTGGATCTTCTTGTATGTTTATGGTAAATGATACCATTCCTGCACAGTATTTCAGTTGTTTCTTTATACCCGAGACACTGTAAGTGTAGTCAGGATTGTTTGTGGCATTTGTATGAAGGCCAAGCATTTGCAAACATAATTGGTCCAAGTCGTTTAAGTAAATGTTGTGAACAATTGTTGACAATTGAAAGAGAAGATTCATTGTTACAGTAGTATAACAATTTACTCCATTTGTGTTACTAATTTTAAATGGACCAGAGAATCCTGTTTGCGGATCACAAAACACAGGTGCTTTCAATACATTGAATGAAGAGGTACTTAATACATGAAAACAATGCTGTACATTTTACAAGGTAGAGCAAATAAAAATAATGCAATTATTGCCTTCATTCCAGTAATGTTTGTCTGTACCTGTTACAAAGGTGGAGCAGGTTTGAAGCATATCCTGCGTTTACATGGTGGATGCATGGAAGACTCAGATTTTGTGTCCGAAGAGTAAAAACTGCTTGGGTGGTTCGAGCCATTATTGATGAATTCCTCAGTGACAACGGACAATACCGTGGATTGATGCAGCCAGTATATCAACCGCAGCAGTATAATTTGTAGTGTCATTGATATTCACCTTACCAAACTAAATGCAAATATTAAAAATCATTCAAGTTAACAGTTGTGAGAAAGTTTTGTAAGTGCACTACACGTTCAAATATATAAGAGTATCATTGTGGAATGTGTTTCCAAAAACATAACTGACTCAGGCATGCTGTGAACGCTACATGAAGGGTCTCATTGTTATGTGTCCTTGAATACACGGCACTAAGAATTTGAAGGACTAAATGTGTCGAAAATCCACAAAGAAATGATAAGATTCACTATATTGAAAGCTAACGTCAGAAAATAAAGTTTCTATTTCAGAAAACTGTGTTTTGAAGCTGTTGATCCTCGGCTACATCAGAAGAATGGATTTGCAAAACGCAATGTAAGCAAGATTTGAAATAAATATTATTGAAGTGTGGATTGAAAGTGTGCTGTGTGCCACATGATGAACGTTCTGACGGATTCATGTTCAATTTCATGCAAAGAAAAGACATTGTGCGTGTTAATTATAACTTAAATGCATAGCCAAAATAAGAATGTACTGTGTATATTTAACTATAAAAAGGTTACTGAAATATGTTTTTGCATTCTCGATTTTACATAGTTGTATAGTCCCAATGAGCGCATGTCATGGGTGCAGTCTACCAGCTGACGACTTCTTCAACAGTATTTGGACAATAATTATCAACAACGGATATGGGATAAAAATCATCTGGGACAATCACCAGACAACAATCTGTCCTTTTGCGGTTGAAGTAACAAGGTGCAACATGGGAGCGTATAGTTTCCAGAAATGTGCGGATATGAAAGTGTTGCATTTATTTAAATTTTAAAGCACTCATTTCTCCTCTGTAATGGAGCGCGATGTGCGTAGATTACTCGTCAGTCATGGAAGATAATTTTTGGTTAGGAATGCAAAGACTTGCATTAATCAATCGATGATCGGAGTAGAAGATCACTGTTGACAGTTTCAATAAAAATGAGAACGATGCGAAGTTCAGTAGCTAACAACTGTGCTTGAAAAAGTTAACCAAGTTTTTGTGGACTTAATTTAAGGCTTTCATCGTGTGAGAAAATGAAAAGTACTTGTAACAGTCCCAACTATTGCTGTTTTCTTCAAAATAAAATGTTTGTATCAATTTTGTAAAAAGAAACAAATGTTTTGCGTTTGTTGTTGATGCGTGTTTCAGTTTATCATTCTGTGTTAGATAACCTTATGACGTTGGTGATAACAGGGTACATTTGGTACGCTGTCCACTAATGTCATTGAAAAAGGTGCTGCTAATTTTGAGTGTATAGCGATGTTAGCGTTAGGGATGGGGGATAGTAATCTGTGCCACGAGGGCCTTTGAAGTTAGGGTGATAGAATTTTATTGAGTCTATCTACTTTATTGAGAAATGTAAAGTAAATGGAGTCTATAAGATTATTCTTTTTATTTCTTTTAACTGTGAAAGGTGGTTCCTAAAGGAACTTTTTTTTGTTGGTTTTTTATTTTGTTTTGCAGGAGAGTTCAGAAAGTAAGGTGGGGAGGGTAATGAGGGAAGAGGCAGCAAACACAAATATGGAGGGAAAGGTGGAACGGGGAAGATGTTGCGCGTGTGTTACATCTAAGGTAGAGGGCAGTGTTTCTCATGCTCTTTGATTACAGCTTCAAAAGCAGTTTGAAAATGCTCCCCGCTGCAGAATGGTGGGTTGCAGTATATACAGAGCACTGTTGTCTTAGAAAGATATGGATCTACAGCCTCGTTTATCGCTTGCAAGGTCACTGGTTGTATTTTGTGTCCCACTGAAGTAGGCTGTGTGGTTACAGTATTGGTTGAGGAAGATGAGATGGAGGAAGACAGCCTACTACTTCCTAATAAAGGAACAACCTTTCTGAGAGCATTGCAGTGGTTGGATTGTGTGTGGCGGCACTATGGTAGCTTTAGCCATTGGTACATTCCCAACAGTGGTAAAGAACTGCCACACCCATGATTCTCTCTGGGTGCTACAGGTAGGCACTTCCTCTACCTCATCCTCTTGGTCCTCTTCATTGTCTTTTGAAGTACTGTGCTTTTTTTGTTGTGTAGATCCTCAAGCTAGGATAAATAGCAGTTGTGCCAATATTCTCCTAAGTATGTGCTCTGTGCTAGATTGTTAATGGACAATGGGTATGAATAGATGTAGGAGCTTTGCAAGGGTACATTTTTATGTTCAGAGATCCTAGATCAGCAGAAAACGCAGTTCTGAGCCGTTCAGGAAGCATGGACCCGTTTGAGAAGTGCAGACTTGTTCACGGACACGCGAGCGCGTAATCATGTGACACTCTCCGGTAAGTCTGCGATGACGTCAAACATTCGCAAACATCGAGGAACCCAAAACCAGTGGAAAAAGTAGAAAAAAAGTATAGTAGTGTTAAAAATTATGCTAGAAGATGGGGAATGGGTGAAACTTTGTAAATTGGACAAAACTGTTGCTATATTGGGGTAAGTATTATATTACTAAATTGTAGGAAATTAAGGGTGCACTGGTAAAAATCCATGTAATTCACTGAAATAATGTTGTTAAAGGGACTTTATGGTTAAGTTGCACTAATATAAACCTATGAAATTCAATGAAAAAATCTTGTTAAAGGCATGTTATGGTTACAAGTAAAACCGAAAAAACCCAAGGAATTCACTGGTTATAGTAAGCTAAGCAACCATAACTCGTGCCACCACTGTGCACTGCTAAGACTAACACCCAGGACATGAAAGATGACATCACAAATGTCATTGATGACATCACTGATTACATCACATTAGGCCCTACAAGGGGTTGAGTTTATAATGTTGGAAACAAGATGTTAGGGGTAATTGGGAGACCTATCATGAACTACCTAATGTATTAAAGAATGTACTCATGTAAACAAATCATTATATTCTAGTGTTGTTGTTAGTAGTGGAACCTAATCATACTTAAGCAATATGCCCTGAGCGGCGGGGGCATTACCTACTCAGGTAATGCCCCGGGTCTCATAGTTATAGGCCACGAGCAAAGTGAGGGCCTTAACGAAGGCCCCGGGGCATTACCAGAGTCGGTAATGCCCCCGCGGCGAGGGGGATATAGATATTAGTACCCCAGCCTGCAAAAACTGCATGACCGGGGCACTAAAACCTTTATTTTTTTTCCGAAATGCTGCAGCGTTTCGGGGAGAAAAAAAAAGACGTCAAAGAAAATGGCCACCATGGAAAGGGAAAACTGAGTCTGTTTTCCCTTTCCATGGTGGCCATCAGGAGCGGACACGCTGGAAACAGAAGCTTTTCCAGCGCATCCGCTCCCAAAAAAAAAGGAGGTAAGTCGGGTTGGGAGGGCGGAAGGGAGGGGAAAGGGAAAAAAAAAGAAAAAAAAAACGTACCTGGGTCCCCGGCGGGGGACGATGGAAGTCTCCAGCCGTGTGGAGGCTCGGAGCGAGGATGGCCCCACTCTGAGTCTTCACATGGCTGGAGGCTTTCATTGTCCCTCGCCGGGGACCAAGGCATAGAAGGTAAATGGGATGGGGATGGCAGGGAGGTGGGAGGAGGGTGTTAAGAAAAAAATAAAGCCTTACCTCTGTCCCCGGTAGCCTCTCAGCCTTGGGGATGCTCGGAGCGGGGATGGCCCTGCTTCGAGCCTCCTCATTGGCTGAGGGGCTGCCACGCCCCCGCCGGGGACAAAGGCCGTGGAATCCCGACGGAGGGATAACAACTTGGCGAGGGCCAATCAGAATGGCTCTTTCATTCTGATTGTACCCTTGCCAGGTACTAATTACAAATAGGAAATGGTTGCAGCATGCACCGTAGAGGTACAATATATATATATATTTTTTTATTTTGTTTTTATTAGTTTTAAAGTAGGGGTTTCGACATTCAATTACAAACATTTTCCACAAAAAGTTGTATAAAAGGAAATATACAAAACATTGCATATAACATTTGGTATCGTTGTGAAGCTTATAATTTTCTCAATAGCATTCTCAAAAGCTGTCTACCCACTTCCCCCCCTCCCCTCTTTCCCTCATAATACCAAGAGGAGGGTTAGTACAATTCAACTTTCCACATCGGGATCATTATTAGAACCATAACACTAAGCAGAGGAACATAATAATACTTTTTTGGATTTGATGTAGCAGACATTGTCAACTGTTTTATAGGATGTCTATGGGCCTCATTACACGGAAGGCGGAAACCATGGCGCTATTAGCACCATGGTTGCCGCCGGTAATTTACTGATTCCACCATGGTGAATGGCGGATAGCGCCCCATTCCAAGGTTGGCGGGGCGGGAATTCCCCATTCACCATTGGCCCTTCCCCACTCCCATTTGAGCCCCCATATGGCTCAATGGGAATGGGGAATGTAGTAATTACGTTACCGCAAATTGCGGTACCGTAATTACCTCCAAGGTCCCTTTGTGGGTCCTGTCCTTAACGGCTGGTAAAACCAGCCATTAAGGTAGGGACCCGCGAAGGGACCTCGTAGTAAGGCGGTAAGGGATTACCGGTACCCATGAAGGGCTGCAGTCAGATTGTCCATTCTATAAATGTTTCGGGTGACACCTATCCATTCTGTTTTGGTAGGGAGCGTATCCCTCTTCCACACCATAGTGAGACAAGCTCTTGCGGCCATCAGTAGGCCTTGTATCATTTTGCGTGCTTTAATGGTCGTCTCTTCTGTTTTGATCACGCCAAATAGAATCAACAATGGTTGTTTCTTCCTTTCTTCATCATCTAACTCTTTGATCCAACTGAGAACTTCTGACCAGTAAGCTTGGACCGCCCCACATCCCCACCACATATGCCAATAGTCAGCTTGCCTTCCACAGTCCGTCCAGCAGTATGGGCTTACTCCTTGATACATTTTATCTAATCTAAGTGGGTCGTATTGCCATCTGTATATTAGCTTGATGGCATGTAGCTTGTATTGGCAGGATATGGATGATTTCGCTGTTCTCCTACATATTTGTAACCATAGCTTCTGCGAGATGTGTCTACCCATATCTGCTTCCCATTTGCTCCTCAGCGTGAGGGATGGTGTGATGGAAACCTCAATCAGCGCCAAATACATTGCGCTTATTAGGCCTTTAGAGCTCATACAGGTATCAAGAATTCTTTCGAACGGGGTGAGGTCCCTTTGTAGTTGGCTCTTCCATATGGCCCTTGTCATAACCCCCTTGAGTCTCAAGTATAAGAACACCGAGAGTGGGCCTATACCAAGTACCTCTTGTAGCTCCTGAATGGTGATAAAGGTATTATTCATCTACAGCTGCCCAGCTCTTTCTAGTCCCACTGATACCAGTCCTCAAAGCTCCCGGGGTCCGGGATCGCGTCTCTGATTCCCAGTGCCCACAGGTGTCCCAGAGGGGAGGGCCAAGTCCCTCCATTTTCTTGCCAGGGTTCCACAGTGACCATATTGTTCCAATGATGGGGTGCATTTTAATGCTGTTTCCTAATTGGGGCCCTGGGACCCAAAGCCATTCACCTAGGATGAATGGGCGAAGATGGTAATTGTCTAGGGCTATCCATTGCGGGTCCGACTGTTGCCTGAAGTGCGGAATTAATATGCGCAATTGGGTCGCTCTGTAATACGTTTCTATATCTGGAAGGCCTACCCCTGCATTGTCCTTTTGTAGTTGGAGCAAGGATCTGGAGACTCTGGGCTTTTGATTTTGCCATAGGAAGTTTAACAGGGACTTCCTAGTGTCAATGAAGTATTCTTTGGGCATTATAATGGGCAGCATTTGAAACAAGTAGAGTATTTTGGGAAGTATAACCATTTTTATAGCGTTTAGGCGGCCATACCAGGAGACGGTGAGTCTGGACCACCTTTCGATATCTTTCTGGAGGGTAAGTGATAGCGGGGGGAAATTAGCTTGATATAAAGAGCCTAACTCTCGGGTAACATTAATGCCCAGATATCTGAGTGCGGAGAGGCTGACCTTCACCCCTAGCGGAGTGAATCGTTTCACTTCGGAGTCCTTGCTTTTATCAATTGGGAGGAGGATCGATTTTCCTGTATTAATTTTGAGGCCGGCTAATTCGCCATATTCATCAATTATGCATAGTGCAGCTGGGACTGAGTTTAATGGATCAGTTAGGTGTAGGAGAATATCGTCAGCATAAAGGCCCAGTTTATATTCTCGTTCTCCCACTTTAATTCCTTTAACCCTGTCATCGTGTCTTAGTTTCTGCGCCAGCGGTTCGAGGGACAGCACAAACAGTATTGCGTACAGTGGACAGCCTTGTCCCGTTCAGAACCACCTTGAGTAGCCTCCGTTCACTGATCTCCAGTGCCCAGCTACGATTTTACCGTGATCTCATCATCTGATGCTGGTTATATAGACACAAATGGACAAATGGGAGGGGAGATCAATGTTCCATCTCTTGAGAGTTATTCATTCTCCTGAATCTTTCACCTCGACCCCTTGGTGTGCCATTCTCTGTCCTCATCTTTCTGTCCGCCCGATGATGTTCCTTCTCCCTGTGCACCCAGTAAGTCCGATATGCAGCTGGCGATCCCTTTTTCAGAGGTGATTTTCATTGTAGATCCTTCCCACTCAAATGTGAGTGAGAAAGGATAGCCCCATCGATATCTTATACCTATGTCCTTGAGCATTCTTGTGATCGGTAAGCACTTTTTTCTCAATGCCAGTGTGAGGGAGGATAAGTCTTGATAAATAGAAATGTCTGAATCTCCCAGTGCTAGCTGCGGTGTGTGTCTGGCCTTCTCCAGAATTCACGTCCTATCCGAGTAATTGTGGAATCGAGCTAATACTGATCTTGGGCCACCTGGTCTGCCACCAGCTCTGTGAATGCTGTCGGTTTTGGGTTCATCCACTGAATCATCTTTAAAGAGGAGCTTCAAAATGGTGTGTAAGCTCTGTTTAAGATCGAGCTCGGTTTCGCCTTCTTTTTCCGGAATGCCAAACACACGTATGTTGTTGCGGCGTTCCCTGTTTTCGAGATCGTCGACCTTTAAGAGAATTTCCTCTTCTTTGTGTTCAATCTCTGCTATCCGAAGGTCCATCTATGTTTCCAAGGTGTTCCGGGAGGTTTGGTTATGTTCGACTTCTTCCAACCTGTCCTCCATTTTATCCATCCTGTGTGTGATTTTGTCTATCTTGTTTTCGATGTTGGCTCTCATGCTCCTCATTTCGGTAAGTAAGTCAGCAACGTCCGACTTAGTCGCAGCTGCGTCGGATCCCGTTGCCGACATTTTGCTAGCGCCGGATGACTGCAGGGATTCGTGAGGTGGAGAGAATTTATATTTCGCCAATTTATTTTTAATGTCCATGAGCAGCGTGCCGTCAGTAGTGAGATGAGCAGTTGTCCGCTGCACACGGTGGAGGCTAATGATACCTCAGGTAGGGGAAGATTAGAGGATCTGAGGGGGGCCACACCCTGTACCACAGGGGTCTGGCTCACAATTCCACGTTGCGACGACAAGTTCTTGAGGTGCCCCCTGAACTCAGACACGGAGCGTTCCTAGGTGTGTTGAAGTCCCTTGCCGTGGTTGTGTAGTATTCAACAGGTTGGAGAGGATTTCTGTGGCCCTTGGTGTGGGGATCGGAGGAGGTACATGGTGCGTCCAAGGAGGGCCCACGCCCCAGACCATGGGGGCCCAACCCTCAGGTACACGTGCCAATATGTCACCTTTTGCGATGTCCTGGGATGTATGGCACAGTCATGGACAGAGATTCTTATGCGTCGGTATATGGCAGAGTACCTCTGATCTGCGACCCCTGTGGTTGGGCAATTGTGGGATTCTGGTTATGTTGACCTACGCGGCCGTGGAGGTCCGGACCCTGGGGGGCGGGGCTGAAGATTGTTGAATTAGATGTTCCGGGCCCCAAATGTGGAGGCCTGCGTTTGCCCCCTCTTTGACTGTAGTCTTGCCTCCCTGGTGTAACAGCCACCTGGTGTTTTCCAGGTTTAAGTTGATGGCAGTGTGAGGGCCCCCGCGTCAATCAATCAGGACCTACGCCTACGTGAGTCCGTCAGGGGCTGGGGGGCCAAGTTGAGGCGAGCCATGTTGGTGCTCTGTCGGGAAGTGGGCCCAGTGATTGGGAGGGTTGGGGTTGCGATTACCTGAGCTCCGCGGGGCCTTCTCCGGTGTTCCGCTCCTTTGTAGATCAGGGCGGGCAGCTCTGGCGCAGGTATGTTGGATGCATTGGAACTCTTAACAGGCAGATCGGGTGTCCATGCCACTTGCCTGCGGGGGTGCTCCGAGTGCGGGTGTCACCAGCTGGGGTTCATTCATGCAAGGCCGCAGGACAGTGATGGCGTCTCCTCCCCTGGTGCAGCAGTTCGTTCGCGTGCGGCCGGGATCCCAGGCATCGCGGGGAGCTGCGTTTGTGGGCCTAATACACAGCGGATTACCAGCGTTCTCGATCGAGTTTTCTCGGCAAAGATCACTCCGATTTTCGTCGGGTTTTCTCTGGGGGGGTGCCCGGCTCCTTCAGGCATCCAAGTTTAGTAGTTGATAGGCCGGGCGGGGTCTCCAGGTGGGGGCTCAGTCCACGTTAACAGACCCAGGCACGGAGCTCACATGAAGGATGTCTCCATTCACGCGCCCCCTGGTGGCCAGTCCAGGTACAATATTTTTAATCTGGTAATTTCTGATAGTAAAATAATAAATGCTATGTTATGAGAGTTTTGAGTAATGTCAAACATGTAATAAATAGGAAACAATTGAAAACTTACCACACACTTGTGTTAATAGGAAAATACATGTAAAAATGCACAATGCATACAAAGTAGAGGCACATAGAGGGAAACTAAAGTAAGGAAGAAAGAAACAACAGCACCATAAAATGACAATAACAGAGTTACTCATCATGTACTCACATTCATTCTGTGTTTAAGGCGTGCTTATTGACCTATGTATGTGTATTATAAACTCAGATTAAACCCTAAGGAAAGTCATTTAAGGACATATAAAAAGGTTAATGTGTAGATATATAGCACCTTTTACATTTTGGGAATTCTCATTGTCAGTAAATACAAAAAACTAGCCTAATTATGTCCATAAACAAAAGGAAGTGGCGCAATATGTGAGCTCACCAGTGATGTCATCAGTGACATTTGTGATGTCATCTTTCATGTCCTGGGTGTTATTCTTAGCAGTGCACAGTGGTGGTGCGAGTTATGGTTGCTTAGCTTACCATAACTCTTACATTTCTTGGGTTTTTCGGTTTTACTTCAAACAATAACGTCCCTTTAAGAAAATGTTTTCATTGAATTTCATAGGTTTGTATTAGTGCAACTTAACCATAACGTCCCTTTCACAATGTTTTTTCAGTGAATATATATGTCCAGAAGTGGTGTGCCCCCAATTACCTCTGCCTCAATGCCAGTAAGACTGAGATTCTCTTCATCGGCACACCCGCTCCCTCCTTTCCTGTCACTCTCTGGTCGGCCTCTCTTGGCCCTCTTCTGGCTCCCACCTGCGGGCACAGACGTTTTTATGGGAGTGCAAAAGGGGCAATTGCCCAGGGCCCCCACCTTGGAGGGGGCCCCCACAAGGCTGTCTGATCTAAAGAAGTAAGATTCCATTCTTCACCAGACTTATATAGCACATGCCAGGAGATTTTATGTCATGCTGCTGAGGCTCTAAACCTATTGCCTGTCTGTTTTGACAAGTACATTCTGCCTTGATCAATTAATCGTGTAATGCTTTCTGTGTTCACTGTGGAATACATAGTTTGTGTACTTCGTACGCCACAACTCCTGTAGCATTCTTTCCTTCCTTTAGTAATTATGTTGATCATGTGCAATAGCCAAAGTTGAAATGCATATTAACAAATTGAGTGCCACAATGGTTCAGAAGTTAACTCAGTGTGCTAAGCACTCATTGCAGAGATATGTGTTCATGTGAATGATTACAAGAGAATATTCCAGCAAGGCTGGCTGAACCTTTCTTATGTCTGAAGTTTATAAACCTAGCTGTATAAGTACTTGGTTTTGCAGCATAACAGGTGCTATTATCAACAATTTACCTTCACCAGATAGGGGTTGCTATAAAAATGAACATGTCATTCGTACGGTGAAGGGCTAGAAATTGGTTTGTTCAGATGAGGCGTTCTAAAACCTAGGCAATCCCCTCCAAAGATGAGCATAAACTATTAGTCCAACAGGTGAATACGTATCCAAATTCAAGACTGTGGAACCAAAGTGTTCCTGGTCAAATCATCTAATATCTCTTGCATTACTGTGCTGTCTTCTGTGAGGTTTGCCTTCTTGCATGCTGGTGGCATTGTTGGCATCTCGTTACTTGATCTATATTCTTATGTAGGCCATTTGAGTGGAAGGGGTGGTAGACAGGAGAGAGCGGACCAGATGTTGTAGGCCTTGGGCAAGCATATTTTAGCGTCTGCTCGTTTGACACAAAAAACGGTTTGCTTTTTGTATAAAAGTCAAAGGTTTTTCTGCATGTTTATGAATGACAATTTCACAAGCCATTGTTTTGGAAGTATTTAAAGCTTACAAGTACAAAAGACATACCTATATTAAATCTGTTAAATCACATTGATTGGTATTCTGGTACTTATATACTCCCCTTGATGATGAAGAGAATGAAGCTAAAATCATTCCCATTTTGCGTAACCCCCTTCTATAATATTTTGGTTTTACAAATTGTCAGGTTTGGAACTATGATTTGTGTACTTTGCAAGTCCATTTTATAAAATGAGATTGTTTTAGTACATGGTAAGAGCTGGAAAAGAGAGTTTTGAAATGCAGACATTGCAGAGTTGGCACAAATCCCAGCAATGTGTGATCCTGGGCATCTCATTTAATTTTGTATTGCCTAACCTCTCAGAATTGCCAGTCCCTAAACCTTTCAAAATTGTCACCCCTTCAGAATGATTTCCTTCTCAGGTTATGATCTTCATAAAAGCCTCACTCATGATGTCACTGGCTATAGGGTTGCTTCCACTATAATAGTGAGCATTGATATACTGCACACCACAGGCACTTGTTCCCTCTCTAATGGCAACACTATTTGAAAACCATGCCCCACTTCTAATCTCAGCCTGCCTGCATAGGGACACCTTCCTGGTAGCTTCTAATCTGCATCCACTATCCATACTATGCCATGTGTAGCTTTCACCTTCCTTACAATTGGTCTCCTCTATCCATGCTTAAGCACCTTTGCATTGTCTGAGGCAGCTAATGTGAGTTCTCTGCCTATTCTGGGTTACATGTACCTTTTACATACAGTCCTGCATTAATACTACAGGCTGCATACCTTCCCGGATGCTATTGATAAAATGTAACATGTTCCTATACTAGAAGAGAAGTAACCTCTTCGTAGATTGCTAATGTTGGCCTTCAAATGCTACTTGTTTATCATTCTGATTAGAGCAAGAATGAAGAGGGTAAGGGGACTTAAAGGGAGTAAACATGATTATTTTGAATGCTGCGAGCTAGCATATCAAGCTATAGGTTAGGATCACAAAGGGGGTGAGGGGGGAGGGTGCCAACAGATATTCTTGATCACTTAATTCCGTTGAATTGGTGGAGGGGGGCCCTAAAGATGTCCCTGCCCAGGGCCCCAAAAATGCTTAAGATGGCTCTGCCTGTGAGGCTAAAAACCTCAGGGTCATCTTCGGCTCCACACTCTCCTTCTCTCCTCACACCTCTGACATCTCTAAGAAGTCACACTGCCAGCTGCACCTCCTCAGAGGTATTCTTCCCTTCCTCTACTTCCCCCAGAAGCTCACTGTCTCCAGAGCTCTGGTTCTCTCTATGCTGGACTATTGCAACAGCCTCTTTCGAAATCTTCCTGCTTCCACTCTCCGCCCCCTCTGCAACTCATACAGAATAGGACTGCGAGACATGTCCTTGGCCTCAAGCCCAGGGATCTTATCTCTCCATGACTGAAATCTCTACACTGGTTCCCAGTGGCTGCGAGGATGAAGTTTAAAACCCTCTGTATTGTCCACAAGGCCTTCTGGTGCCTGGGGCCTCAATACCTTCAACTCTCTCTTCCTAAATATCTTCCTGCTCGAGCTCTTCACTCATCCGCCTCCAACTCCCTCAGGATCAGGCGCTTCTCCAAGCGGCGAGTTGGTGGTAGATCGCTTTCCTCGGCTGGGGCCTCCCTCTGGAACAGCCTCCCTGCCTCCCCGAAACTTGAGGAGAACCATCTCTGGTTCCGAAGCACCTCAAGACCTTCCTCTTTGCTTCTGCTTTCTCTCCTCTTCTCCCCGGCTGAACTCCTGGTTGAAACTGCACTGGTCACCTGGCCACCCTATGATCTCGGGCTCAGGTCGCCTCCCCCGCCAGTTCACACACTGGAACTGACGTCCTGGCAACCCCTGCACTTGCGGACTGTTTTCTGTATCCCTACAGTCCCCCACCAGCACTTGACACCTAATGTCTGCACTTACCCTTACACTTGCCATCATCTGGCCCTACTTCTCGTATTGTTATTTATTCTATTACACCATGTACTGCACTGTCCCCACCACCCCTCTCACGCCGCACTTTTCCTCATCCCCGTTCCCCTGCACTTGCGCGATCTGAATGACACTTGGCGTGGTAGGATTGCTGTCTCTATCTTCCCTCTGTTCCCCCTCCCTTGCCGTGTCGCGCCTTGAAACACTTGTGTATAGGCGCATTATAAATGCCATATCATATAATAACGTATCATATCATATATATATATATATATATTCAAGGAAAACTCTTTAGTTGCAGGCACATTAAGGTGAGAACTTAACGCAACAAAACCCCTGAAATTCAGCCAAAGCCACCTTAACTTTGTGTCCCCGGTTGTGCAGTCTATGACCACAATGATGACATCACAGATCACTACCAAAACACTATCCATGGCCTCTGGCCATGGCCGGTTGGCACGGCCACTCTATATTTTAAAAAATTGCAACCCATCGCTCAAAGACGTACATCAATAATAAACTGATTTTGTCCTGTTTTGACAGTGGATTGTTATGTATAAAAGATAGAAGGCTTTGAGAACACACAATGGGCCTCATTATGAGTTTGGAGGTAGCCATGTCATCATTACCGGCATGACTACCTTCAAACGCGTGTCCGGGTCCTGAAAAAAGGGAATTACCGGGCCATTCCGACTTTTGCGAGCCCGGTAATTCTCATTTTCGGGACCCGGTACATCCTCATTCCCATTTGAGCCCTCACAGGGCTCAATGGGAATGGGGAGGATGCTAACAACTGACCCGTTAATGACGAGTCCGTTGTTAGCATCCTGGTCTGCTCGCAGGTGCCGGTATGCACTTCTGGCCAGACCACCCACGAGGAAACTCGTAATGTGGCGGCCCTGAATGAACGGTGCCGGTACCTTACCGGCACAGTTCATACCGCAGCCGCCAGGGTTGTAATGAGGCCCAATGTTTTAGGCAATGCGCAGTGAGATTAAATAATTTGCCATGGACCACACACTTTGGTTAAGCAGCGTGCTCCAAGCCCCTTGTTTCATGGCCTGTCTCTTGGTGACTGTTGAGATACATCGCACAACCCCAACTAACCACATTCAAGCATCATGGAAATGGGAAATAAATGACTGGCAGCAAGAATAACACATGTCCAGGTACTTTCTGCACCCATAGCAAAAATCAAAAGCTGGCACCCATGAATGTGCGCACACTAAGTGAACATATATCTTAAAGTGAAATATACAAATGTAGGTCATTTGACCTTCCCCATAAAAGAAAGTGTGCAAGAAAAATATTATTGGACTTTTTTTTAAAGAAATGAACACCAGAAAAATAATGTTCCAATAAATATGCTGGCAAAGTATAAAAGGTGCTCACCTTTTAAACCCACCTGTCTGTCGTGAACTATTCTCTGGTAAACAAAATCCCAAAATGAAACAACCCACTATAGCTGAAAACATATCTATTTTTTTTTATTATGTATAACAGATTGCAGGCTTTGAGAACTCACAATATTTTAGGCCAATGCGCAGTGAGATTACCGGTACATTATTTTTCGAGGATCACACACTTTGGTTAAGCAGCATGCTACAAGCCCCATGTTTTATGTCTTGTCTCTTGGGGACTGTTGTGATACATTGCACAACCCCAACTAACTGCATTTTAAGCAGAAGGGAAAAGGGTAGAAAATGATCAGCTGCAAGAATAACATATGCCCAGGTAGTTTTGCCCCCATAGCAAAAATCAAAAGCCATGAATTTACATAAATAAGGGGGGTTCTGGGAGATTCTCTCTACCGGCCTATATCACGGGTTTGAGACTCAAACAGTCTTTAGCTCATTATCCTTTCATAGAAGAGAAATTCACACTACATAGTCTTTGTCCTGCCCAAGGGCAGTCCAGCACTGGAATGCCAGGCAATTCTCTTCTGAGCAAGAGTACCAACAGCAACGCCAGACACGCGTTTCGGCCTGGTTGGGCCTCGTCAGTGAGGTGGAGCTGTGTGTCTCTAAGACCAGTGAGCAAGGGTTCCACGTCTGGAATACTCTAGTAACTTTGGGTGAAAAGCCAAATAAACAACCCTCTGAGATACTTTGCTACATTAGGAGACTTCTTCTGAATCTTCTAATCTTCTTTTAAATCTCCTATGTTATGTTTTTTTACAGTGGGTTTCACAATTGGTTTTGTGCTACTCAAAAATTAAGGTACTGGTTGAACAATATATACAAAGAGCAATGATACAGGTGAGATCCGTTTGGACTCTGCATCTTATGGTAGGAAAGAAAATTCGTCACAAAAAACCTAAATGCTAATATACACAGCTAAACATTAGTTTGTACAAATATGATATGCCTTATTCATGATATGGAGATAAGTGTTGAAAACCCAATCATGTTCTGGTCTTTCCTCATAAGTGTTAGATCTTCATCAGAGGAAAAGACGTTGGGAGTGGGCGATTCAACAAACAGCATATTAAAAATGTGAACTTTATTCTTGCACTCTTGGTCGACATTATTTTGACCACTTTCTTTTATTAATGGGGAGTCCTCCCGAACCCCATCTCTGGCCCACGCACCCACTCCCTTATCTCCCACCCACATACACACACACACATAGCTCTCAACCATTTGTGTTGCAAAGGCGGGTGAAAACACTCGATTTTATTTTTGTCGGGTGAGAGGCCCATTAAAACGAATGGGCGTGCAGGAGCCATGGCGAGTGAGTCAGCTGTTTACAAGGCGGGTGACACCCGCCAAAAGCATGTGAGTTGAGAGCTATGCACACACACACACACATTAACATATACATAAAAAGATATGTAATTGGTCGAATTGGCGGAAAAGTGCACAAAAAGGTGGACACTAAAGTGCTGTTGAAACGTATCGCGCTTAAAATACGAGTCGAGCCCCACTCAAAGTCCTACTTTGGTTTTATTTAAAAACCATCTGAGGAGTTGAAAGGCCTAAAGTGGCTATATTCAAATAAATTTAAAATATGCACAGTTGTATGTTTTTGATTAATGCTACTACGGTTTCGGTTAAATGGTCCTCTCCAACCAGGCAGAAATGCATTGGGAGATTGACTATAACAAGGTAATTATCCTTGTGGAAAAGTTATTTTAAAAAGATAGAGTTTAATGTGCCAGTTGTGAGCAGAACATGCTGAAAGAGAAGAATGAATCATTTCAACAATCACTAACATGCATAAATAATGGCACAAATAAAAAAAAAATCTTAACTCCATGATGAGGTTTTATTACAATTCAAGTGTTACACTCAAAATGACATTTGGCTTATTTCATCATTGAGAGGTAATTTTGTAGATTGTTAAATTGCAAAACATAAGCAGAATCAACAAATGTAGTTTGTTTGTTTATTTATTTTATATAGCACTCCAGACCAAGGAGTAAAAGGGCGCTTAAGGACAGGTTACAGAAGTACAATATATGTAAATTTTGCAATTATTCATTTGTAGAGGCAATATGCAATATACAGTATATACAAACAATGGTAGTTAAAGCATGTGGTTAAACATTTGTATGGTATGTACAATATATACAGTATGTACTGGTTTTTAGTCTGACATGGGATTGGTTTTATCCAGTAGCCAGCCAATGACTAATTTCCTGAACAGTTGGAAGGATTTGGTCGATTTGATGTTCAACGGCAGGGTGTTCCAAAGTTGGGGGGCAAGGACCGTGAAACTCGAGCCACCGGCTCTTTTAGTGGTGAATCTGGGCACAGTGAGGCAGAGAGTATTAGAAGATCTAGTAATTCTGGTGCTCGGCTTCAAAGTGAGTTTGTTAGTGAGATGGGGGGGCTAGGTGGTTTAAGGCTTTGTAGGTGAGGCAGAGGGTTTTTGAGTCCATTTTTTGTTGAATGGAGAGCCATTTGCAGGATATTCTTATGTGGGAGATGTGCTTTCGCCTGGGAATGTTTAGTGCTGCTCGCAGTGCATTGTTTTGGAGAACCTGAAGTTTATTGATTATAGCTTGGTTGGCACCTAGGTAGAGGCTATTGCAGTAGTCAAGCTTCGATTGTATGAGATCCTTGGCCAGTGTGAGGCAGCTATTAGTGGATAGAAAAGGTCTGCAGGCCCTAATTAGTTTCCCAGTGTAGTCGGTGGCTGAGACGGTCATGTTGACTTGTTTGGAGAGGTTGGTATTGGCGTCATGGTAAAAACCTACAGTTTTCACGTTTTTAACGACTGGGATGGTGTTACCATCGATGATGATGTTGGTGTAGTCAAGGCTGAGTTTCTGTAGGTTGTTGGGTGATCCGACTAGGAGGAGCTCGGTCTTCTCATCATTCAGGCAGAGGCCATGTGTGGCCATCCATGCCTGAATGATGAAGAAGATTTCGTTGATCCTAGCGACGTCGACATTGTAGTTGCCAGTGATGGTGAGGAGTATCTGGGTGTCATCTGCGTAGTTGGTGTAGGTGACACCCAGACGGTCCAGTTTGTCAAAGAGAGGCTTTGTAACAATGTTATGTAGGGTGGGGGAGACACAAGATCCTTGTGGGACACCGCAGGTAATGGGGATAGGGGCTGCTGCAGCCGCAGATGAAAAGACCATCATGGTTCTGTTGGCTAAGAAGGATTGTATCCACATGACAGCAGAGGGTGAAAATTGGGCAGCAGATGAGAGGTGGTTGCAGAGTATTTTGTGGTTGACCAGGTCGAAGGCTGCTGAGAGATCTAGAAGGAGTAGGATAGCTGCTTTGCCTTTGTCCTTGATGTCATCAATCTGACCTTTGAGGTCAACAAGGGCAGTTTCTGTTCCATGTTGAGGTCGAAAGCCAGATTGATGCAAGCCTAGCAGTTGATTGGACTCTAAGTAATCTTGAATTTGCAAGTAGGCAAGTCTATCAAGGATTTTTAGCAGGAAGGGGACCGTGGTGATAGGCCTGTAATTAGTGGGAATGGCAGGGTCAAGGGATTGGTTTTTTAGAAGAGTGAGAACCCATGAGTGTTTCAAGTTGTTAGGTACAGAATTGGTCGAGAAGGATAGGTTTATTAGTTTGGAGATGAAGGGGGATCGGTCTCTCGCTGCATCTTTGATGATCTGGGCGGGGCAGATATCCCCTTTGCAACTAGAGGGTTTGAGGGATGCTATAATTTTTTGGACTTTGGGTATAGTGACCTTTTTGAATGTGAAGCCAGGTGTAGTATTGGTAGGGGTGGATATGCTAGGTGTGGAGGCGTTACTGTTGTAAAGTTGTAGTCGTTTGGCCTTGATTTTGGTTTGAAGACCAGTGATTTTGTTGGCAATGGCATTTTGTATGCTAGGGCACCATGGTTTGTCTTTCACACAGGTGTCCATCGGTGGGTTAGGATTTTCTAATTCCTTCAGAATGGTGAAGAGTTCTTTAGCAGAGGATTGTGCATTGTTTATTCTAACATTGTAAGCTTCCTTCTTGGTGCGGATTATCTCTTTTTTGTAATGGGAGGAGATGGTCGTGAGGCTAGTTTTGTTCTCAGCTGATGGAGTTATTTTCCATAAGGTTTCCATCGTGGCTTTCTTTTTTCTAAGTATTCTGAGTTCAGGTGTGTACCAAGAGTTCAGATGAACTCTGGGTTTACCTCTGCCTAACTTTAGTGGGGCAACAGTGTCAATGGCGTTAGTCATGGCGTCATTGTAAGTGCTGACTAGAAGGTTGAGGTCAGCAGTGGCTGGGAGCGTGTTTAGGAGGGGGAGAACCAGTGGTGTAAGGGTCTCCGCAGTAATGTTGCGCTTGTTTCTAGTCAGACAGGCTGGTGCGTGGGGGCACTGCTTAGGGTTCAGGTTGTTAATGCTAATGTCAAATGGTATGAGGGAATGGTCAGTCCATACAAGAGATTTTGGGGCTTTGCAGGTGGTATTGCAGTTATGGGCTGCGACCCAATCAATAGTTCTGCCTTTCTGATGGGTGGGTAGTGTAATGACTTGAGTAAAGTCATGCTCAGATAAGGCGTTAGCCAGGGAGGCGGAAGGAGTGTCGTTAGGGTCATTGTACCCTCAATTAAAGTCTTTGCATATGTTCATTAAGGTCAGTCCGGTGGCTTTCTGTTTTGAAAATACCGGTAACCCTTTGTTCAAGGTTCAGGAGTTTATCGTCTTTACTGTCAGTATTATAATAATAAATACTACTGACTGTTTGTGACCCGTCTGGGTAAAGTGGGTATTAAAGGTAGCTATACATATGCTGATCTGGACAGAACGCGATATGCAGTTATCCACATTTCCTCAACCCAAATTGTTTTATCTATGTAAATCGTATTACATGAGCAGAAAATCACATAGATGATATGAGTAGTGTTCCATACGGCTAGTGAACCTTTTTTGTTTAAATCTTCAAATTGAGCACGTTAGATTGTCAATAATTGATGGCAAACACCAGTTTTGTTATGATGGGTTGCCTTTCTCTCTGGAGTGAATATGTTTGTCCAGTCCGTGTATGCTTGTATATTTTCTTGAAGGCAAACGAGGGTCTAGGATAATGGAATGGTCTTTCTCCTGCAAACTCCTGCGCTTGAGAATGTGATTTTTTTTTGTATTCTTTTTATTCTTTTATTGTGTGTTCAGTCACATGAAGACCTTTTACACATGTTTTCAATCAATTAACAATCAGCATATAAAAGGACAGAAAGAAAATTACATTCAGCATAAAAACACTTTTGTTCCACATATGGAGAGAAACAGATAGTATAATAAAATTTGAATTTCATCTAGACTACAGTATCATACAATTTGGATGAAATGCAATTTCCACAATTACTGTGATATATCATGGTGATATATTAGTTGCTTGGGAAATGTTGGCTTTCTCTTATTGTTTTTAAGATATTGGTTCGCTTTAAGTAACAGTTTGGTGGGATAACCCTTTTGTTTTAATTTGATTGTTGGCGTACGAGCTGTCATCTCTGTGTATTGTTTTTATGAAGCACAAGAATTGACCGTGCTGTGTTTGCTTGTGCAGAGACTGTAAATGGAAGTTGCAAACTGAAGAATTGAATTGCTGTGCGACAGTTTTGTGTAAAAATGGACCTTCAGACCTCCACTGGATGCAAAAATTGTAACGTCAAGAACCATGATGTCTGTCTTACGCAGGACACATGTACATTTAAAATGAGGATCTTGAGTGCTCAACCAGGCAATTAATGTAGCCTTTTGAAACTCATCCCATTCAAAAATTATGATAATATCATTATTAAACTGTTGCCATAGTGTTGGGTATCATACAAATCTGGTGTACGGTATTGATGATGTGGAACTTGTTGTTTAGAGAAATAGCCTATTTGATAAAGGTTTGAGTGCTGAGTCAATCGCTGAAACAATGGGATGATCTGAAGCTGAGTCAAATTCTTGTGAATCTTGGGGACTGTATCAACCACACAATATCTGCTACAATTCCCATTGTAACCACTTTCATGATGCTGAGCCTACAATATATTGCAGCATTCCCACAGTAAACCTCTATCATGCGGCTGCATTCACAGTAAATGCCAACATTCTCACTGTAAAGCCCTTTCATGATAATGCACTCGCTTCGTATGCATGAGGCAGTGTGGTCACTCCTCCCTCACTTAAAAACCCTAACAAACACATGCATGCATCATGCACACACACACTAGGACATATGCATACATTCAAACTCTTGCCTACTGTGATAAAGTCACCTGCTTGTCTCTGGGGCTGAATGGTGTGGGAGCCATGAGGTCCGGAGGCTCCCAACTGTTAAATGCTGCTGGACCTGAGGGAGGTGTGGGCAGGATCCCTAGACTCAAGCCACCTCGCCCAGCTCATACGGCTGGGATTTGTCACACTGTGCTTAAACGGAGAGGGTGTCCCTTTAAGGGAACTTGCTGAGGTAAAATTGCTTGTGCACACTAGCATTCTCCCTATCAACCCTAAACCCAAGCTCAGAATTGGTCATTCAATGATTCAACCCCCTTCTGTCCCTGGTGAGCTTCTACGTACTCTTAGCAAAGAGCTACAACCAGATCCAGGATCAGAAATGCTTCACAAATACAGAAAAGAGTTTGACTTGAAAGATCATATGTTTGTGCTAATGAAAGCTCTGTGAGGCAATTCCAGGCTTGTGGATGCACAGTTTCCTCTGCATATGCAAAAGGCACAGATTCCAGATGGTGGCAAGCCCATTTATCGGTTCACACCGGTAAGCATGCACCAGATTAGGTGGTGTCCAGAACTCAAAGGGAAGGTTGCAGTACAGGAAAGTTTAACCAATAGTGCTGCAGAGAGGGAGTGTCAGTACATTTAAATTCTTTTTGTCAACAGAAATCCTTGGAGGTAGGGATAAGCTGCTGTTTTAGGCATAGGGTCTGGCAGAATCATGTGGCCAGTTGGAGAGTGTTACAACATGGTGCAAGAGGCTGGAGGAAAGCGGTAAAGTGGGAAAGGAGTAGTTGGAAAGTAGAGCAGAAGGCAGGAGAGAGAAGGATAGGAGGTTTGAGAGGGTTGACAAGGGATGGAATGGCTAGAGAAACCCAGAAAGGAAGTGGGCAGAATAAGAGAGATTGGAGAGAGGAAACAGTTATGTTATGCTTACCACTCTTAAAGAGTGCAGGTACACCTGAGGACATCTTGGCGCTGGCATACTCAGGACATTGCACAGGACTAGGCTCGAAAGGAAACACTTTAAGACAGGCGGAATTGGAGATGGTTCTCCACACTCCGTAGAGCAACTGGGAGTTCATTCCAGAGAGTGCCGGCTGCAATGGAAAAAGCCTGGTGATGCACCCGTGCCAGACGGAATTTCAGGATGACCACTAGATGGACTGATTTGAAGAGCAAAGTCCGACCCGGGGGTGTAGTACGAGAATTAGTCTTTCAAATACTCTGCCCCCTGAAGGTAGTAGGCTGATGCACAAGGCAAAGGGCCTTGAATTTAATCACTCAGCTGTCGGCAGTCAATGGAGGAATCGGGGGGGACAGGATCCCGTAGCAGCCCTTGCCGCCATATTCTGTAGGCACTGCAGCCTCTGGACAAGACCCTTTGGCTGGGCCAAGTACAATGCATTGCAATAATTAATGCAGCTAATGATCAAGACGGACATGACTTGGGGGTGGAGAGCCGTTGGGAGACAACAAAGTATTTTACAGAGTACCTTCAAAGAATAGAAACTCATCTTACAAACTGCACTCACCTGTGCTGACATTGACAGAGAGGAAGAGAACACCCAAGATCTTGACCGTGTAGACCGGGATGGGGGAATTACCCTGGGTAGATGGCCAAAAAGAAGGGGTCCAGGATGTGGCCTTAAGAGAAAAAGCAACCAGTACCTCTGTCTTATCCGTGTTCAGCCAACGCCAGTTGCGATCCATCCAGCCCCTCATAGCCAACAAACACCCGCACAGGCACAACGACACAGGCACAACGACACCTCCGACAGGCCAAGATCTAGTCGGACCAAAATCTGGGTGTCATCAGCATACATGTAGCATCTGAACCTGCAGGTGCAGATGAGGGCAACAAGTGGCTGAACATATATGTTTAAAAGCATTGGGGACAGGGCAGAGCCTTGGGGGATGCCACAAAATAAAGAGTGAGATGTGGAAAGAAAAGGAGGAAGGGAAAGTGACTGGCCCTGATCAGATAGAAAAGAGGCAAACCAGTCCAAGGCGGTCCCTGAGATGCCCGCCCCCGTCAGTCGAGACCGGAGGAGAGCATGGTCCACCATATCGGAAGCTGCTGATAGATCGAGCAATATAAGGGCTCTCACCCCTCCCTGGTTGACTAGCATGGTTAGGTCTAGCGTGACAGTAACTTGCTTTGGACTTTTTCCCATCAGGGAAGAGCCTGTTACTGCATAAGGTGTTTGTCAGGATTTACTCAGGCAGTCATAGCGGGTGGCAAAACCCCTGCTCATTTCTCCCACAGGTCTACCCTGCTGTCTCACACAAGCCCCATACTCTTTTCAAACAGGACACACAGCCACTGGCTAAAAGCAAATTCCCCCTAAACTGCCATGAATCATTTAAGTGCTGAGGATGCACCAGGGCTTAGGTTTCCAAATGATGCTAAAATATATAAAAAAGATAGAAGGTGGAGGGTGAATTTCTCAAAATACCCCAAGATCCTGGGTGCATGATCCCTTGGCCTCAAGGGACGGTAGATGCAGGAAAGTAGCGAGAAGCATTATTGCAGTAAAAGAAAGGGTGTTTGGATTGGGTGTCGGATGGACAGTGCAATAACAATGCAATCTTGAGTTTACAGTTTCTCTGGCCCTTTCTAGTTAGGAATTGTAATTACAATGCTGGGTAAGTCCACCACAATACTTCAAATAAATACAGGCAGCTTGTATACAGAAAGGAAAATGCAACCTGCCTCCTGTTGTCTCACTATTGTTTTCATTCCTAAAATAATAGCTAACTTAGTTTTCATAATCACACTAACATCCATAAAAATAAAAACAAATATGAAGGACTATTTTAGACAATGGACTTGAATACTTCACAGTGTAAACAGGCGTACTGACATTGCTTGGCTTAACTTTTGTCAAATCATCCATATACAATAAAGAATTATTTCACTACTGAAACCTCCTCCCCTGAAATTGAAAGGATAAGCAGTCTGCAGAAAAGAGCTTGACATTAAATAATTGATTTCACTTTCTCTGAAACCATTAATTGATATGTGTATCACAGAAATGTGTTGCTCTAAAATGGTTTATTGGTCTGATTTTAATCTAAAATGTTGGACGCTATGCCTAACAAACAACTGGTTCCTAACTTGGGCATAGAAACAATGTACCTAATTTTGTCTGAAACCATTACCAGGTATTGGTATCAGAGAAATGTGTTGCTCTATTATAGTTCACCGTTTCTTGGACCGATTTAAATCTATAATGTTCGACACTACCAGTAACAAACTATTGGTTCCTAACTTGGGCATGAATATTATTGTATACCTTTTGTGATGTTGGTTTGGTTGCAAATAATTGTAAACACTTGGGTTTCTAAGTCTTTCTTTTTCGTTTGGAATGCTGGGTCACTATTTAAAGGATTTCCTGTTTATTAAGGAATAGATTTCAATCATTTTATTGACAATGACACTACATTAACAAGTATTTGTATCAGCAGAGAAATGTGTTGCTCTAATATAGTTAATCGATTCTGCAACTGATTCAAATCTATGATGCTGGGCACGATCCATAACACACTATTAGTACTTTACTTGGGCGTATCTACTATTTGATACCTTTTGCAATGTTGGATTAGTTGCAAATAATGTTAAAGGCTTTGATTGCTCAGGCTTTCTGTTTCTTTTGGAACACCCTGCTTTCAGGAGTTTAGAATAGATTTCAATGACTTTATTAACTATGCAGACACCAATCGAAGGACCTGTCACTCCACATTTTAATCTGAGATGTCTACATAGATTCCACATTGGATGAGAAAATCCTTTTTATGATAACACTACCTAGGGTGTCGATTTTAATTATCGATCACAAAGCACTTACACCTTGCACTATATTCCAATTTCAAACAGGGCTCCCAAAATAGTTGTACATGCTATCTGGAACTTAATTAATTCTCAGGAGACTTGTCTAAATAATCAGAGGCTTGAATACTCACTTGTCTGTCTTTGAAAGGCCCAAGACAGATAAAGACACTGACTGGCCTCACACAACTTTGCCAGGTAAGCACCTCCTTTCAGTCTGTGTAACTGCTCCCAAAATCCCTCTCTAGTCCTGCCTTGGCAAAGGTGTCTTTATTCAGTCCAGTGTGGGGAAAGGCCATCTAAGGAGATTTCCCCATCAGTTGCATACAATTGGTACCCAATTTCCTTCACTCCTGTGAGATGTTGCTTCTCTGTTTTTGCCAAAAACTCTCTCTTCTGTCTATGTTTTATTAGTTTAAATACCCAGCAGTCTCCACCCATGCAGCATCATTTGACACATCACTCCTTTATGAACAAGATGATCTCACCGATATTTTGGATAAAGGTCCTCAGACTGTCCTGTTTTGCCCTTCCATATGGCATTACAAAAAAGAGTGGCTAGAAACTGCGAAACTCTGGAGGCCAATCCGGCAGTTAATAAGAATCTGACAAAAAATACTGCCCCTCCAGTAGTGACCCAGACTACCTGTCGAAACACCCCACGCTGGAGAGTCTGGTGGTGCAAGCGGCTACAGCTACTTCAAAACATGCAGCGTACCCTACCATCCCTCCTGATAGGGACGACAAGCGTGTAGATGGATAGGCAAGAAAGGTATTTTCTGCAGGGAGCATGGCACTGAAATCTGCCAACTCCACTTGTGCCCTGGAAAAATGTTTGTATACCCTGTGGGATTGCATTTCCATGGCAGCAGAGCACATTTCCGAGGGGGAAGAAAGAGATGGCTTTCTAGCTATTGTTAAGAACGGCAAGGAAGCTAATTGTGAATCCCTTCAATCAGGACTGAATACTGCAGATAGCATCAGCAAATGCATGGCTACCAGCACTGTCATGCGCAGATTTGCGTGGTTGAGGAAGTCAGTTTTGCACCAGATGTGTAGTCTAGACTTCTCAACATGCCTTTTGACGGGTCTCATCTTTTTGACAGCAAAGCTGACAAGAACCTTCAGAAGTTCCAGCCCTTGAAGGCAGCAGCCATATCTTTAGGCGCCGCTATTAGGCAACCTCAACCTTTTTGTCCTAGTGGACAACCTTAGAGGGTCAGATCTTTTCGCTACTACTCCTCAGTTGGAAGGGTGAGAGGAATGGCTGGTCAAAGAGACCAGAGAAGATTTCCTTGAGATGGAGGAGGTAGAGGTGCAAAGCCAGCTTGAGCAGCAGCCTCCTTACCATCAGCCTCTGCAGCAGCCGCCACAAAACCCCTCTGAGGTCTTGAGTCACAGTTCACCAGTGGGGGGCAGACTGTCTCTGCATCTATAATAATGGCGAGACATTACTTCGAATGCTTGGGCTCTGGAAACAGTAGCCCACGGTTACTGACTTCCTTTTATAAAAAGACCTCAGAACAATCCACTCGGGAACCGCTCTTTGATGATTCTAGATCCGCTCCTTGTGCAGGAAGTTTTATCCCTGCTAAAGAAAGGTGCTATCGAACCGGTACCTGTAGCAGAAAGGAACAAGGGATGGTACACCCCATATTTTATGATCCCCAAACCCCAAAAAGGACGGAGGACTGAGACCCATCTTGGACTTGAGATCCTTAAACAAGTTCCTCAGGAAGGACAAGTTCAAGATGGTCACACTTTCTCAGATCCTTCAGGCCCTCCAACTCAGGATTGGTTGGTGTCATTGGACCTTCACGATGCTTATTTTCATGTGCGAATCCATCTCAAGCAAAGAAAATACCTGAGGTTTGCAGTTGGCGGTTCTTATTATCAGTTTCGAGTTCTGACTTTCGGGCTGACCTCCGCCCGAGAGTTTTCACCAAATTGATGGCAGAAGTGGCAGCGAATCTCAGGAGAGGGGGGATTCATGTCTTACCCTACCTGGACAATTGGCTGATCACAGCGTGTTCTCCCGAACAAGTCTTGGATCATCTCAAAATCTCCTGCCACTCTCTCCACAGACTGGCTTCTCCCTCAATTCCAAGTGGTCACACATGACACCTTCTCAACAGCTCCAGTACATTAGAGTTGTACTAGACACATCCTTGGGAAATAGCTCGCCACCCAAGGTGAATGCTCAAGAAATTCCTCAGATGGTTACCAAATATCAGAGTGCACCGAATCTAGAAGGAGCACACCTGGGTTCATTGGATTGGTATATGGGAGAGAAAAGATAGTAAATAATTTTAGGTGCAGGGGAGGAAAAATGGCCCTGGTACAGAGCCACCAAAATATACTAGAACAAGGAAAAGAGGATCCGTATATGGAACCCACCCGTCCCCTGCACACCTTACAATCCCGTTGACAGACGGTTAAATCATTTGTTAATGAAAGAAGTTTGAACAATGTTTTATGTTGTCTAGTATATCAATAAAGAGGGACACATATTAAATTTTACTGTGATACACAGAAGTGTATAGTAATTTAATGCACAAGAACACACAAGACAGAGAAAGTTCAGTTCAACATAAAATGGCTGACGGGTTTCGAGAATAGTAATCTCTTCTTCTAGAGCCACATGGGGTTTCTGAACTGTAGATCAAAGCTATAGGAGAGAAACAATAAGGATATATTGAATAGATATGTAACTGAGAAATGATTGTAACAGAAGTATAGTGCATCCCAGTATTGTCATATTTACATAAGATTGGTTATCAAAAAACTTATCAGAAGTCACCACAAACGGTCTGCCTCGAGAATCTCTATGGTAAGTACTGCAGTGATATGGTAAAACTCAGCCTAAGTGTTAGCTGGCATATAGTCACACCTCCATTTTGTGTGAGTAACAATACTAATACCCACATTTGACTACTAGTTAAACTGAAAAAAATAGGGAATAGAGTGCTGGATTTATCACTCACCAAATCCCAAGAAGTGGGCCGGTGAGTGCGTTCTGTAGCTCAACGAGCTAGTGAATGGCAGGGCCAAGGCATCTCTATGTGAAGTTTTCCCTTGCAGTCAAATCTGTGATTCAGTGGAAATGTAGCAAAATCAGTGGATCTAAAACCGAATGTCAAATGAACAAAATGTAAAAGGAATAATTTCTGAATACTGAAATGGTGCTGTTAAATAGGACATTAAAGTATGTCACTCTCCGCTGGAAAAATCTTGAGTCAAGTGCGCGTGTCATGTAGTAAACTGTCATGAGGGTCGAACGCTGTGCATTAATGCTGGCATCAAAGGGCGGTGCAGAGTGTTACATCGAAAACTGTCAGGGGAATGAAGAATGGATCAAAAAGAGTTTGGAAGAAGAGATCAAGTATACATCAGAAGTCGTGTTAGTACATTGTGTGCACTGCAGGGAAAGTAACTTACACTCTGGTCAAGTGTTAAGAGAAACAGCCGGTGGAAATGATCGTCTGGGGACGAAAGTGCAGAGGCAATCTCCTCTGTGAGGTGGGCATCTTCGGGAGTACCCACTGGAGACCGTTGCTAGGGGAAAGACGCCGGCTCCCGAGTGCGTGCCCCTCGCATTCACTGCGTGATGAATGCATGAACAGTAAACACTAACACAAACATGCAGAAGCACCTTTCAATTACATTTTGTTCATCACGAAACAGAACCATAGTACGTTTTGGTAGAAACAATGACTGGTGAATTTTGTTTATACTTTTGAAGCTGTAAAAAGTATAAACAAAATTACTAAGCTGTAAGTTGTCTTATAAAAATGTGCCCGGTTACCCCTGGGTTTGGTGCGCAATACAAGTAATAAAAACAAACAAATAAACAAGCAAACAATAACATCTTTTAAACATTAATCATTTGTTTTTTAAGGGTAAAACCCTCAGTGTTCATGGTTGATAGCCAGGTCTATATGTCTGGGTGTTCGGTGTTGTTGACGAGTAGTAATTCGGTCTTGGAGGGGTTGAGCTTCAAGTATGCACTGGACATCCAAGACTGGATCTGCGAGAGGCAGGTTTTGCCTATGGATGTCCTTGATGGAGCCGATTTTGAGGTATAGCTGTGTGTCATCGGCATATTGGTGGATGTTGATTTGTGTGTGGCTATGGGGGCTCTGTGCGGGTCCATGTACAGATTGAAGATCACTCGGGAGAGGATGGAACCCTGCAGGACTCCACAGGTGATGGGTAGCATTGGTGATCTAGAGGAGTCCATCTGAACAAACTGCTTGTGGTTGGCGAGGTAGGACTTGAACCAGCATAGGACAAGATTGATGATCCCCATGCACCGATGTACGATGTCCATAAGCGCATGGTGGTCTACTGTGTCGAGTGACTCAGAGGTTGAGTAGAACCAGCAGGCAGGGGTGGTGGTGGTCAAGGATGTTGAGGGCGTCTTGGACCACCTGTATGGTTACTGTCTCTGTGCTGCATCTGGGTCTGAATCCTGATTGGTAGGTTTGGAGGTGTTTGCTGGTGTCGATGTGTTGCTGCAGTTATGCGGCGGCCGCTTTCTCAATGATCTTACCTAGGAAGGGAAGATGGGTGTTGGGGCGATGGTTACCTAAGTTGTCAGGATCCAGAGTGGGTTTCTTTAGTAGAGGGAGGATTTGTTCTGTTTTAGCATTGATGGGAAAGTACCTTAAGTTCGGGAGCTGTTGATGATCTCCAGGAGAAGGAGAGCTTCTGCGGGGAGGGTCTTGAGGATGAATGGTGGGAAGATGTCATCTGTATAAGATGTGGCTTTGAGGGTGGCCAGGATTTCTACCAGGTCCTCTGTCGAGAGTGTCTTGAATGTTGTCCAGGATGTGGAGATTTTGTGAGGAGGGACATTTGATCAGTCTGTGGATGCAGAGCTGGCGTAAATGTGCTGGCGAATCTTGCTGAATTTGACGATGGTGGTGGATTTTTCGATGTAGTGCGGTATTGCAGGGTTGGGTAGAAGGTTGTTGCACTGCTTGACCGCTTTGAAGAGGGCTCTGCTTTTGTTGTCACCTTCTACTATTGTATTCTGATAGTTAACACCCAGCTCTAACTTGGCTCCTCATAGAATTTGGCTTCACCTCATGGCACTTAGGCACTTAGGCCAAGTGAGTTGACAAACATGAGAGGATTTGGGATTAATAGACTGTCTTAAATGGCCAGTAACCTTGGATGGCACATTGTGTTAAGTCCCTGTCACGTGGAGAGGGTAGGGTGGGGTAGACCAAGGGATCGTCCCCACACCACTACTGGGTCACATAGAGGGTGGTGGTAACCATCCCCATAATTACCCTATCCCTGCCCCTTTTATTTGTGCAGGGAAGCTCATCACGGGTCACATGTCTTGATTGCCAGTCACGCTATGTACTTTTGTGTGCTGCAGTTGAATGAATGGAATTGCTTTTAGGCTTTCCAATGAGTAGTTTATACCATGTCAACAGGGTCGGACTGTGCGTTGTCTCAGTTCCTGTGGCTGTCACCTACATTCTCGAGAGGCAAATTTGTAAGGCACCTTAATCCCCACCCAGGATGCTTACCTGCCTATTTCTCTGCAACCTCCAGCCATATCCCTTTACTGCCAACTGTTTGAAGTTCTTCCAGCTGACATGAAACCGTACGCTATGTCAAATATTGCAAGTTACGTTCCTTATGAACATCCCTAGACACTGTGCCTCATTACAAGTTTGCCGGTATTTTGTAGGTGATTCCATGGTTCTGGCAGCCGCAACCACGGAATCACCGGCAGATCACAACTTCGTCGGAGCACGCACTCCGGCCTGCCGGTAACGGTGCGACCGGCATGACGGAAACATTGGGCCTCATTACGTGTCCGGCGGTAACCGAGGCGGTAAAACTGCATGGTTACCGCCGGACTCGTATTACCATTCCGCCTCCGTGATTCCTGGAAATACCGTGGCATTACAACCCCGGTTTTCCGGGAATCACGGAGGCGGAATGGTGTTAATCCCCATTCCCATTGAGTCCTATGCGACTCGATGGGAATGGGGATCATGGAAACACCGGCAGCATCTCGTAATGCTGCCGGTGTTTCCTCGTCCGCCTGCAGGCGGGCGGTGTTAAACCCGCCAGGTCAGACCTGGCGGAACATCACCTCCCGCATGCAGGAGTCGGGATCAGGCGGTCCGGAAACAACAGTGGCGGCGGGTTTACCGCCACCGTTATTTCCGGACCGCCTGAGTTATAATGAGGCCCATTGTCATCCACCATCCAAATCAGTGGCATCACCACCAAAAATGCCGGTGGCACCGATAATGATGTGTCCCTCACAGAAACACCAGCAACAGAAACACAGGCACTGGAAATAACGTCATCGCCGGAACTGGAAGCTCACCTGTGGCCATTTTGGAAAACACAATCCACTTAAAATCACCCACTTCCAGTTGCCATCCAGACATGTACACACCAGCATCTCCTCAGCAGGCATGTCATATCGGGTCCCTGAAGTGCTGAAGCCACGTTTCTTAGAGCAGGAACTGAACATACTGACACCATAGTGGAACATGCCGGTGAGCTGTTTGCCACAGACCATCATCACAGCACACAACTGAGGAAAAATGCCATCTGGAAGTAGGTGGCGCAGAAGGTGCCAGCAATGGGAGCTGTGCCACACACAGTATGTGACTGCCATAAGCGGTGGGATGACCACCGCCTGAGGGTTCGCAAACTTCTGTCAGCCCACAGGAAGGAATGCCTGGCCACAGGCAGTGGGATGGCCTCACCGATAAAGTTCATGCCATGTGAAGAGAAATGCAGCAGTGTGCTGCACCTCGAAGGGATCAAAGGAGTGGGAGCGGCGGAGGCCAGTGCCGGGACACATGGAAAGGGCAGTGAATATAATGTGCCACACCAATACACCAATACACAGTCGGGAAGGAAAATGCAGCACACACTACACGGAGACATGTCCAACTGTATGCCACCAAACTTCATCAAACCCATAGATTGTCCAACGAACCATGGCCGTTGGCCAAGGCTACCCGAGCATTGCCCCCCAAAACATCCAAACGCACATATGCCCACAAGAGTACTGGTCATGTGCACAAAGTGACAACATGACCAATTCAACAACAAAGACACATGCCAAACTTCACAAAAATCTGCTCAGAGAGATTTAAGTCAGACTTAAATAACATATTCAGAATTGACTAGCACCGCGCATTATTTGTAAAGAAGAATATACCTGCCTTCATTGCCCTACTCCCAAGATACCTGCACTGTACCCATTGGACAAGACTCACAAATCAGAACCATTACCACCATGAAGTCCCATAGCTTTGTGAATAGGGTCACTTACCAAACACATATTCGTCAGGAATATGTGCCAGCACTGCCATCGTGTTGCAGGGACACTCTGGAAATTCTAACTTGCATAGCCCATATACACTGGCCACCCAAATTCGTCAGACTGTTCATCATCTCACTGTATAAGTCCATCCATCACCAAGCAGGCATCCAAGAAGTTAGGACTTTGATTTTGCTTGATTCTCTTTTATATAAGACCTCCTTCAAACTATTAAGCAAAGTAAGATTGCATTATAGTTAAATGTCAGACGATAGGAGTATCATTGGACCTTCATATCCAGTACCTTCATTAAGAAGCAACATAGCTTTCTGCTATTTTGCTCCAAGACCTATGCCAATATTGGCACATGCTTATATAATAAATTCACTCGCCGTCAGTTAGCCTAGAAGGAGATACCTAAGAATATTTTGGGTGTTTGGGGTATTTCAGTGTTAATGAAATAACATGAAGGGACTCAAAGAAGATTATTGATGCGTATATGTGTTTATACATTTGATGTAAGTAATTTTGACAACAATACAGTATTTCAGATGTTGTTTGAAGTAGCTTGTGATTGTGTGTTTTACTTGTAGGATTACAGCTGCTCTGCTAAAGAAGAGTCTGTAGAGTACTTGAAAAATGGGGACTATTGATAGAAATGTCTAATGCCATTTAAAATTATGTCGAGACATCTTCTGTTAAAGTAAAGAAATTCAAACAAACGGACATAGTAAGCAACTTACAATTTTGGTTGGACTTGTGTATTCCTTGGAAGAAAGTACATAATAGCTCTTTCAAAACTTGGAGCTACATTATTCTCTAGAACTGGAGGATTACCATTAATGCAAAACTGGCCAAGTGAGAAGTCGTGAACTTTGCAAGAAGGATCACCATTAGATGTATTGACTTTAACTTTGTGGTATGGCACAGCCTTCTGTGGTACAATAACACTTTCAAGCTGGCAAATCATGATTCTTATTGGCTGGGATGACAGAAGAAAGGTATGCACGTTGCAAGGAAGGATCTGTAAAGAGGTGGGCCTTGAGGCTTTCCAAATTCTTGAAAAGGAATACAGCTTCTGTAGTGCTGGTCTTTTGTGTTACAACTTTTTGTAGCTTTCCTCTAGATCATAAAGGGAGGATTCAGTGAGGGTATGGCACTTTATGGTAGCATTGGAAGCGTTGTTGAAACATTGTACTGCTAGTATCACAGAACACAAATATCACCAGAAATAAATATGTAAGGCAAAGATAATCACTGATGACAGATATTAGCACTGTAGTGATGAAACTGGCTATTTAAAACTTAGGCTGTTTACATGCCTAATGGTTAACAGTTTCTGATTGGAGATTTTGATGGCCAGAGAGGAAATGCTGCTTATCTCTGAGACAGGATACTATCGTACTTGGGTTTGGTAATTGCACATATTGAAGTAAGAGAGTATTGATCTATTGAATATCATTGTTAAGTGTCCATTATAGACAATTGCTGGGAATGCAGGAATATCTAATATGTGAGATTTTGGAGCTCAATAGATAATACTCAAAGAATGGAAATATCTGAAGTAAATATTCCAAAAGATCTCAGGAAATTCAATTCCTCTTGGGCAGCCGTGGGGTTCTACATTAGCACTATAGTGAGAGCACACATACCCAAACCACCTTGCCCTGTGTCACAGGTCACTGAATATGCCCACACTTAATGTTGTGCTCTCTGATTCTTCAGTAAGTTGTCTGGATGGCATTTTTTTGTTCACCTTCCCTGCCACACAATACCCCGACCCCTGGGTTTTCACCTACTCCACCATTAAATAATGGGATTCTCTTAAGTCTTTGATGCAATTTGGATGTGACAAATGTTTCTAAACATGCTGTTACTCCAATGTGATACTTGTTTTTGTTTTTTTGGTATCCAAAGGCTTATGTGTGCATTTCAGTCTTTATTCGTTTGCTGTACTCACTTGCCTTTCATTTCCGTACTTATCATTGGGTTTGTATTCACTAGGAGAAATGTATACAATTTGTTCACTTATTGAGTGCCTTGTGATGTTAACAGGGCTCATCATAACTCTTTAGGCGACCATGTGCAAACATTTCAACTCCGTTTTGACGGTTCCATGTAATTTCATGGTGGGATGTTTTTTCGCGGGGTTTTTTATCGCAAATTTTTTTATGAAAAAAAACCATCACATTTTTTTAACAATATTTTGGGGGGGTTCCGTCCAAACCCCCATTCCCTTTCATTTTTTGTCTATTCCCAAACACTCACATCCCATATATCTAATTTTCTAACCCCTCCCCAAAAAAATTTGATGGGTTTTTTCATTATAAATTTGCGGTAAAAAAACCCACAAAAAAACGTCCTGCGATAAAAGGAAGTTGTACTGTTTTGACAACTTTTCGGCACACATCAGGAGCTAGATTCATACTGGTTGAGATCACCGTCCAGCCTTACCCTGAAAAAAGGTCTTTCCTGCGATGACCACATGTTGTACGTACCCCCTTTTGTAGTGCTCTAAGGTGGCCAAAAGGCAGCGTGTAGGATGCTCCATCTATCCAAAAGAAAATACAATTGATAATAGCATCATGCTTATTTTGTTTGCCTTAGAGGATATAATATTTGTATTTCTTTCATTTCCACAGGCCTTTGATTGCCAAGAAGAATCCAAAAATACCAATGTCCAAGATGATGACAGTGCTCGGAGCCAAATGGCGCGAGTTCAGTGCCAATAACCCGCTGAAGGGGAGTTCGGCAGCAGCGGCGGCTGCTGCTGTTGCTGCTGCTGTGGAGACTGTCACGATTGCATCTCCAATTTCTTCGAACCTACACCAGTCTAACCAGGCAACGCCCATCCGAAAAGCGAAAACAAAGGAGGGAAAAGGTACAGTTAATGAAATAACCACCGAGCTTACCTGTTCATAAAATATAAGGACATATACACTTGTGAATGTTCTGATGAGCGGACACGTATATAGAAAACTTGTGCTGTTCTGAAATGGGAGGTTCACATTTTGGTTAGGCTAACTTCATTTTATGGACTAAAAAAAAAACAACACATTTCATCCTTTTTACCAAGTTTAATTCAATACACATTCACCTGTCAAAGGAGTAACCGCATAGCTTCTTGAAACAAGCTTTGCCAAAACTAACGGTTTTGGCTTTTGTGTAGGCATGGCCAAGGGATTTGCCAGGCACTCCAATAATGGCAGCCATACAATGGCAACAACTGGAAAATAAAGTGATAAGTAGGGCATATGATAGCAGTGCCTGGCACATGCCTATCAAATTTCTTTTTTTTGTTTTTGTTTGGCTGATAGAATCATCCTTTCAAATGCAGTGACACATAAACGTTAACATTATGTGAACTTTGCCAATTTCATGTACACATTTTTCACGATTAATTCATAAAACACATATATCATCACATTATTAAACATTAAAAAATATGATTGCTCCAAGACCCAAGTACCGAAGTGATTAGTTTGTTAGATAAATAATTACTCAATTTCATTATAAACATTTGGTAAAACGGCACTTAGGCATTGTGTTATTGAAACTCTAATTGCTAATTTCGTACTTCTCAATAATTTGATCCATATTTCATTTTCGTGAATTGGGGTAAACACACATAACAAGTCAGTAAAATAAGTTTTCCTCATTGATGTTAAAGCTGGACAGCTCACTATCAAATGCTGCAATGTTTCACAAAAGTTCACATTTTGACAAAATCGACAGTGGTTTGATTCTTTCGGTACAATGCCTCTCCTTGCCATTATTTCCATTGTCGGTAGAAGATTAAACCTGAACCGCAGATATTGATGTCTAATATGCGGCGAGGGGAATTTAACCAGATAATCTGCCATTGTTCGTAATCTTTTTGGCCCAAACCACTGTTCATTGAAATCTTTATAAGTGCAGCATTTGGCAATATTGCATATCCAGTCATACTGGAATAACTTTAACTTAGCTCAATCAGGGTTTGTTAGCAAGGTTTCAAGAGATATAGATGCGTCGGCCAAAGCATTCAATACACAAATTCGCCATTTAGAGGCGAAGAGATTTCGTGAGCCCACAAGGTGATGCGCAACTGTGCTTAAGATGTTGTTCTTTGCCAGTCCTAATAGACATTTTCTAAATAAAGCACACATCTTCCATAATAGTTGTGCAAAAAGCGAAACCAAACCCATTTCAAAGCGAATCATGGTGAGTGGAGTACATTTTGGGAGTTTTAATATGGACTTCCAGAATCGAGCTTCACATAAATCCCATATATCACTCTTCATCGGCAGTTTAGTATCGACTCACAATAAAATCGGCACCACTTTTGCTTGATAAAATGACATAATATGGCTATATGAAAATTTACCACACTTGTACACTAATATGTTAGCCTGAGATTTCAACGTTTCCAGTTTTAAATTCAATGAAACAATATAGGCATTTTCACTTGTGGTGTTATAAATGGTCGGACCTAGATATTTGTAGTTTTCGACATTCAGCAGTGCAACATTATGTAGATGCCACTTATATTTTTTTTTCCTGGGATGCGTTTTTGGTCTTATGACAAATAACAACCTGTGTGTTTTTTCTAGATTAATGATGAGATTATTTACTAATGAATATGCAGATAATTTGTCCAGTAGGTTTTGCAGCCCACTGGGGGTCTGTGACAGGAGGACCAGATCATCCGCATATAACATCCAAGTTATACGTTGATGACCCAATTTTGGTGCATCACTTATGATATCTGCAAAAGATTCTCCAAGATCAAGGATAAACAAATTAACCAAAAATGATGCCAGGATACAACCCTGCTTGAGTCCTCGCCCAGTATGGATCAGTTTGGAGAGTAACCCTTCCATTGTAAGCCGGACTTGTATCGATGTGTTGGTATGAAGTTGTTTAATTATAGAAATAAGAGAGGAGGGACAAGCAAAATAAGTTAATTTCTTGTAAAGTAAATCATGATCAACTGAATCAAAAGCAACCCGGAAGTCAATAAATGCCAGATATAATGGTTGACTCCGGGCTGCACACTGGGTTTTTAACATATTCAAAGTCATGATGTTTGGTGATGTCCCTAGCCCAGACACAAAACCAACTTGAAAGGGATCTCTTTTTCTTAAACTTGATGCCCAGTTATTCAAGTCTCTAAGCACAATACGATTACATTTTTTTCCTGGGGCATCCAACAAGGCGATGGGCCTATAACTCGCTGGATCAGATCTACTGCCTTTCTTGTAAACTGGGAGAATGATTGAATGTTTCCATTATTCGGGTATTAATTGTGTCTGAATAATGTTTGAGAAGATATTGTATAATATTTCAGACCAAATTTCCAGATGTTGCTTTAACGTAAAGTTCGATAGCCCATCGGGACCCCTGCTCGCGATGGACTTGCCTTGTTTATGAAGAATAAAATATCTTCTTTGTCAAATGTTAAAGAAAATGTTTCTGCTAGTTGCAACGAGCTTCGTGAGCATAAACTCGAACATGGCAGATATAGGTTCGAGAAGTGTTTCAGCCAGGCCTGTTCTGACACATTATTCGCTTGATAAGTAATTTGGTGACCTGCAGTTGTTTGATTGATAACCGCCCAAATTTGTGATGTATTCTTTCCCGCTAACACGCTTAACATTTTTGAGCTGTCATTTTGATATAAGACTGCTTTGTGTGTTCTTAACCAGTTCTTGTACTTTGTCCTTAACTGATTTAAGATCATGTATCTTATGTTTAACATGAGTCTCAAGGCTTGGCGTTTTTTTGAACGAAGCGTTCTTTTTGCGGCTTCCACTTCCTTATCAAATACATGTAAGGTTTGTGTCTTGGCTACCTTAGATTTATTTATTTTGTGTTGGAATAATTGCATTGAGTCATGATAAGAAATTTGTTGATGCTGATCTGCATTCGTATTAGTCAGTTGCCTTGAGTAAAATTGATTAAATCTTTTCAAAGATGTTTCATTCCAACATAGTCTATTACCTCCAGGGTTAACTGTTATGACGTCTAAGGTGCTTTTAACTATGGGATTATTTACCAGTTCTGTTACATTCCAATGAATTGAAATGCTGTTGTGGTCACTCAAAGTTGTAGGATTTATTTTAAAATTGAAGACTTCTGAAATGAGAGATTTGGTTCACGTAAATGTAATCAATTATTGCCGAGGTGTTACCTCTATACCACGTTGTTTGAGGCGGCATGTCGTCTGCAAATGAACCATTTAACATTTGAAAATTATGTGTTTCAATGAAATGGTTCCATAGTGTCAGTCTGTTACTGTGCTTGTTTGGATCGAAGCAATGCAGGTTTAAATCTCCTGTTATGATTACATAAATAACAGTCTTATCAAGACACACTAGATCCATTAGAGAATTCATGTCTCTCATGAATATATGGTCGGAAATACCAGCAGGGTTCCAATATACATTTATCAAGGCGTACGATGTATTGGCAACTTTAAGCTTTATCATCTGGGAAAAGGGATTCGGAAATGACCAATTTTCAGATTTAAATAACGGATCTTGTTTGACAGCTATAAGGAGCCCTGAAGTTGGTCTCCCATGATTTAATTTTTCGGCTAGATTCAAATGTATATTATATTTATCCCAAGTTGGGACAGTAGTGAGCCATGTTTCTTGAAATGTGGCTATATCAATATTGTCAAGGCTTGGGTTAAAGTTATTTAGAAGATGATGGAACCCTCTTGTATTCCAACTAATCAGGGAGACATGAGTTCGCTTCAAAGATTGGCCTAGTTAGTGCATATTCCGATTCAGGTGACAATTACAGGATTTTTCAGAGCGTTCTTCAGGGGCCTGGTTAGCACATGCCTATCTAATGCGCAAACACATGCTTACACGCCTGGCTTTTTTCAATTCTTGTTTTCAATAGATGGGGCAAGGAACAAATATAAATAGTGACTTTGTGGCAGCAATCAAGTCATTAACTCTGAGCAGACTGCTTAGAAATAATACTAGCTGGCCAAAGTTTTGTGTTACGGCTTCATAGAGCTAGCTCAAAGAGATCTGAGGAGGATGTGTTTTGGGCAAGGAGGGGCAGGTAGTGGGTGGGAATGGGTTTGGGATTAGTATGGACATGGGCAGTCACTGGGTGGGTAAATAACTAAAGGACAAGCTGTTTGTTGCTCCTCACTCCATCTCTCTCCTATTTGAACTCCAATGCAATAGTTTTGAGCTATGGGTGGCACTTAAATGCCACCCACTAGCTAAAACTAAAAAAAACACCATGTTCAAGCCATGGGATGTATTTAAACGAAAATTGCATTCTGGTACATAGTGGGCAGTTGGTTTCCCTGTAAACGAAGACTACATTTTACAGAATAAATGTGTTTGTTAATTGGGAGCGGAGGACTGACGACGTACTGTGATCATTTTTTTTGCACATGTTAAAATCACATCTGTGTTACATTTGTAACATTGTGGAAAGGAAATTCAGTGGCAAATATGCCCCATAATGAGCTATTTCTACTTCAGTTTTGTAAGACTACATGTGCTTTTTTAACCTTTTTAAAACGCTGCTGCCCGCACTCCAATTTTTAAAATCAGTTGAAACCCTGCACAGTTTCAGTGTCCGATGAGCAACAAGTGAGCAGAATGGAGCCTGAGGATGACATCCTGGGGTAATAGTTCCGAGTCGAAGAGGCACTCCCCAACTATGCATACATGGCACTGTCCAGAGGCTCCCTTGTCATCGCTACTACTATGCCTGCAGGGAGAGGCCGGGATCTCTATGGACTCACTCTGATTTTTAACGCTCACTAATAGCAGACACAGCCTGTTGGGATGCGCATGCAGCAATGGCGGCAGCCATGTTTTTTCACTGCACTACCATGGCAGGTCTTTGCTTTATGCGCATGTGTGCATGGCAGAGAACCAGTCAGATTTACCACATGGGGGAGTAAACAGGCATGGGAACCCAGGCTTAACGTGTATTCATACCTGCCTACTTTTGAAAATCAAAAACCCTATGATGTATGCCCCGCCCACAGTCACAAAAGGCTCCGCCCATTTGCACACAGCCCGCCCACCTGTCAAAAAGGTAAACTCGGCGGTTGTAGCCTTCATTAGAAACACTTTTGCAGTTTGCACTTTACAGTGGAATGCACTAAATGTGAATGTCCAAGGTAATGCATAAGCACCCAAATTGCATAGGACGAATGGCATTCACCTTCCATAAAAGCAATACACACATAAAACCAAGAAAGGATATTTTCTTCAAATAATGTTTTTGAAAACGTTAACATATGTGCATGTTTTAAACTCCAAAAACCAATACAAAGGTTTTCCCTGGAACTTGCAGTACCGAAATTGGACATTTCACCTTAGTTTGTTATTTTTCATGAGGTTATATGGTGCGGTGGTGAGGTGTTCAGCCTGCAAACCTGATGGCTGGTGTTCAATCCCTGAGGTCGGCTAATTCATGAATTCAAAGAGAACCTTCAATGTTTCTAATTTTAGCTGGGGTGGGACCGAGTCCACCCTCTGAAAAAAGTGGGTGGACTCCATCCACCCCCGTGTACGCTCAACTTGAGCCCTGGCAAACTGGCCAAAAAGAATGGAAGCTGAAGGAATACTGCTTTCAATCATTGAAAGCAGTATTCCACGTTTTTTTTGTTGTTTCAGCTTTCATTCTTTTTGGCCAGTTTGCCTTATGTTTTGGTCGCCCTTCAATTTAAGGCGATAAAAACATAAGTCAAACTGGCCAAAAAGAATTAAAGTTTAAGCAAAATAAATGCAGTAATACTGCATTTGCGCCGTTTCTGGGTCCCGTCCAATCCTCCATCCGATTGGCTGCAAAAGACTGCTGCCAGTAGCCAATCGGATGGAGGATTTGACAGGACCCAAAAACCCGGAGACTCCAGGGTCTTCCCTGGAGACCCGGAGAAATGGCTAAAAACCCAGAGTCTCAGAGGAAAACTTGGAGGTTAGGCAGGTACGACCACAAAAGTGATGGGTGGAAGGTTTTGAATGAATCTGTACCACTGGCGTTGCTCTGGGCAACCTTCCACACCACCGTTTTTTAGCCCGTCTGCACCATTGCAAAAGGGGTCCAGCCATATGCAAATCAGTCTGGTACTGTCACCAATGGTAGCAGCCCAGCCCGAACTGCTAGGCCAGGTCCCCTCTGCAGGGAAACACAAGCAACCCCAGACATGTTTCGGCCTTGTTGGGCCTCCTCAGTGAGGTGCAGCTTGGTTCCCTATGGCGCAGCAAGCAAGGGACCCACGTCTGGGCATACCCTCTCTCACATAGTGAGACAAACTGTGACCACAAAAGTGATGGGAAGGTGCTTGCTGGGCCTAGAGACCCAAGCTACTCCTCACTGATGAGGCCCAACAAGGCCGAAACATGTTTGGGGATGCTTGTGGTCTCGTGCAGAAGGGATGTGACCTAGCAGTTCGGGCTGGACTGCCCCTTTTGGGGTGGGACCAAGCCTGATTTGCATATGGTCTTTCCCCTTCTGTAATGGCTTGGCAGGCGAAGAACGATGGTCTGGAGGGTGCCCAGAGCAATGCCAGTGGTTAAGATGAATTCTAAACCTTCCACCCATCACCTCTTTGTTTTTGCTTTGTCACCCCGAGTGGGACGGGTATGCCCAGACGTGGGTCCCGTGCCTGCTGGGCCTAGAGACCCAAGCTACTCCTCACTGATGAGGCCCCACAAGGCAGAAACATGTTTGGGGATGCTTGTGGTCTCGTGCAGAAGGGATGTGACCTAGTAGTTCGGGCTGGACTGCCCCTTTTGGGGTGGGACCAAGCCTGATTTGCATATGGTCTTTTCCCTTCTGTAATAGCTTGCCAGGCGAAGAACGATGGTCTGGAGGGTGCCCAGAGCAATGCCAGTGGTTAAGATTCATTCTAAACCTTCCAGCCATCACCTCTTTGTTTTTGGTTAGGCAGGTATGCCTGTATTCCTGTTTACTCAGCATGCAGATATTTACAAGAATTTACCAGGGAGGCTTCGCACCGTGGAGGTGGAAGAGGTAGGGCACTCTGTGCTGGATTCTCCTCTTCGAGCAAAATGAGGCCATTAGTGGTGCTTTTTCAAAGCAAAGATGTTCATAGCGTACAATGGTTTGGGATACAAGTTATTACCAACGGACCTATTCCTAATGCATATTCTTGCACTTCCCACATTAGAGATACAATAGCTTGTCTACATAACCTTGTGAAGGAACTCGAAATGAATCATTTAAGAGCGTGAATTTATTGCAACTTTTGTCAATAAGTGTTTTTTGGTTTGGCATCAAATGGTTTCCTCAGTTTCTTGACCCCCCCACCCACCTTGGCCCCTCCAAGTGAGACACTGTCACTAGGCTAATTTCCAATTCCATACACTTGTGAACTGTTGATCTCTAGCTAGCAACCCTTTCATTCCAGTGATCCTCCACTATGCTCTCAGTTGCTCCAGAAAAGCAGGCCACGCTTCAAATGTAATTGATATTTTTACAGTTAAGATCAATAACCGGTTTATGCCAAATCCCCTTCCACACAAAATGTACTCACAAACATGATTATCCCAAATGTCTACAACGCTGCCGTTTCCATGTCTCTTCATCACTAGATTTCAGTAAGCCTTTAATTAACATTTTGGAATTGGCCTGCCCCTTGCCACACAACCCTATTCTTACAATTGTTTTGGGTTTAGAACTTTTGTCATTGTCCTGAACTTGTGTCTGACACACTTGTGCTCCCCTCTGGGATATTACTTTCACATTTTGTAGTTAGATAGAACATACAGTATATCTCACAAGGAGTGTTTGTTAAATATATTTTCTTCAGCCTTGTAAGCAAGTCTTTCTTTCCATTCCAGGCCCGGGCATCAAGAAGAAAAACAAATGCTCCAAGGAGGTGAAGAAGAAACCAAGAGGAAAAAAGATGGCCAGCCTAAAATTCCGTTTTGGAGGAATGGCCAATAAAAGGAAAAAAGGATCCTCTGTAAGCCACTTTTTATTCTGTGTTTTTTTGTTATGTTTAAAAACCCTCACCACATAGGCAAGAGTATTGCTTGTAACCTACCCCTAAAATCAGACTCTGCAGAGTTGCAATTGTTGTCCTTGCCAATTTCCTATTCACTTGGCTCTACCCAAACCCAAACCACGCTCAGATCATTGAGCCATGTTATGTAAAAAGGTAATCCCCACTGTCCAGGCGTAAGCATTGCTGCCTTCTGGAGGTAAAGATTACCCATTGTGGTAGCTCATCAGGGACGGCTTGAGGCCCCAGCCAAGAGAGAAATTCCTTCTCCTGGTAACCTCTGTCTTTCACTGTGCTCCGACGGTGGATAGACACCAGACAGGCAGGGCACTGTCGGCATTTGTGGCATGCTCCATGCAAATAAGACCCCACCCTCAGTGTCTGACAGCTCTGAATACCAAATTGTTACAATGGGGCAGATAAGAACTGAGAGGAGTGGGTGCCCAAGTAATGCTCTCCCACCCTAAGGAGGATGCCATTGAGGGACAATGGAGTCATTTCTTCTCTGGTGGCCTGTGGATCTCCTGACATGAATGGCGGGTGGATGAGAAATTGGCAGTTTGACACATTTGCACACTCACTTGGAAGGAGTGAGATTACTTATTATCTTATTATCTTTAATCCCACTCTGATTGGGCATTACCAAACACAAATAGATTTACAGCCTACCAATTATACAGTTCGAGAGAGGGTTCACCATGCTTTTTCATGCAACTACTTTTATTATTAATTTGTCAGTCAAATGCCTGCATTAGAATTGAATCTAGATAATCAACCAGAGTTATGTCTTTATTTTATTTATTTTTTTTATTCATTGTTTATAGAACTCGTTTGGAAGAAAAAAATATATTTTTTGAAGCAGCTTGTTGAACACTAAACAATAAATGTATAGACAGAAACTATGAATAAGTCATCCGATATATACTTTTGCGTAAAGAAAGAAAGCCAGGATAAATCAAATGAACTTGCGAATCCTGGGAGCCAATCAGGATTCAGGACCTTGGCCAATACTTGACGATGTAGCCATCGATCGTGGTGGCTATCAGGATTTTGGGCGCCACCGTGCAAGCAGTATCTATCCTCTCCCAATCTTTCCCCATCCGCTCCATGTTCCAAATACCTCTCCTGTGTACCTTTGCACTCCTCTCACCGCCCACCAGTCCTTTCTCCTCACCCAGCCACCTCTGCTAGTCCTGTGGCACAGATATGAAAAATGGACTTACACCCTCAGGCCACAGAGCACCCTATGCTCAGCAGCCATTACTTTATTTTTCAATGGCTGGGTAACAATAACAATATTGCCTGTGGCTGCAGGGTAATACAGCTACTTATTTAGCCCCCCTCATGCATCCTGACTTCATCTGGCCTATAATTCTGGTTTGACGGCTGTATTTCTCTCTTCTGCCATCAACACGGTCAACCATATCATCCTGCTCAACCATCTCCATGATAACCTAGGTATCACTGGTCAGGCTCTGGCCTGGCGGACCTCTTTCCTCTCTGATCGACCCTCCGAGTTCCAACTTGGGTCCTTCCTATCATCTATCTTCCTCTCTACGTGTGGTGTTCTCCAGGGGTCTAACCTCTCGCCCTGGCTTTTCAACCAATACCTGGCAACTCTCGCCCACTGCATTGCCCTTTTCTGCTAAAATTTCCAGTGCTATGCTGACGACATTCAACTCATTTTCTGGCTGCACTCGGCCACATCCTCTCCCTCTCTCATTTCTGATTGCCTAACTGCCATTCAAGATGGGTGTGCCGCCAATGATCTTTGTCTGAATGCCAGCAAGACGGAGATCCTCCTCATCGGCACACCTTCACCATCCTTTCCCCTCACTCCCTGGCCGGCCTCCCTTGGCCCTCCTCCTACCCCCACCTGCGAGTCTAAGAACCTCACAGTCATCTTTGACTCCACACTTTCCTTCTCCACCCACACCTCTGATGTCTCTAAAAAGTAAAACTTCCTACTGCACCTCCTCAGAGATACTCTGCCTTTCCTCTCCTTCCCCAGAAGCTCAAGGTCTCCCAAGCTCTGGTTCTCTCTAGGTTGGACTATTGTAACAACCTCTTTCTAAATCTACCTGCCTCTACTCTCTGCCCTCTGCAACTAATCCAGAACAGGACTGCAAGACTTGTTCTTGGCCTCATGCCCAGGGATCGTATCTCTACAGCTCTGAAATCTCTCCATTGGCTCCCAGAGAATGCAAGGATTACATTCAAAACCCTCTGCATTGTCCACAAGGCTTTCTGGGGCATGGGTCCAAAATACCTTCAACTATCCCTCCGCAATTACCTCCCCTCTCGAGCTCTTCGCTCCTCTACCTCTAACTCCCTCAGGGTCAGTCGTTTTTCAAAGAAACAAGCTGGGGGTAGATCTCTGTCTTCAGCTGGGGCCTCCCTCTGGAACAGCTTCCCTGCCACTCTAAAACTTGAGGAGAACTATCTCTGGTTCCGGAAGCACCTCAAGACCTTCCTCTTTGCTTCTACCTTCGCTCCCCCTCTCCCCTGCTGATCTGTTCTCACTTGGCACCGTGCACCTGGCCATCCTCTGTCCTCTGGGCCCAAGTACCTGCTCACTTTGCCATCCTCCCGCACTGCCTCCAGGCTACCCCTTGCACTGGGGTCTGTATCTGTACCCATACTGTCCCCCTCCCCTTTTTTCTTCCTGCACTTATCAGACCTACCCTGTCTGCTGCCTTAAACCCAGCACTTGCCAATTGCTGGCTGCACTACCACTTTTTGTTGCCTTTATTATTTATTTATTATTATTTATTTCTCCTTTGCTCCACACTCTCCACTTCACCCCCTTCCATGCACTCCCCCCCCTTCTCCCATGCACGTGCACATTTTCAATGTCACTGGGCCTTGTAAGATCGTTGTTTTGTTCTCCCCTGTTTCTCTCCCTTGCCTTGTCATGTTCTGAAACACTTGTGTACGAGCGCAATAGAAATAAAATATCAATATCAATATCAGCCACAGGCAATTCCTTAATACACACATAAGGACCAGTTCACATAGTTTCATCTCCTGATGTCAAGTTAGCTAACACCTGAAAAAAGTAATAACTTACACATTCGTAAATTGCACACTCTTAGTAATGCAACCGACGAACAGTTCACAAAACCAGCTATGTCCATCAAATGCATCGTTATTTTAGTTAGCTCAGTTGATTATCAAAGCTGAAAGCAAAATGTGGATGCTGGTGAACACTAGCCAGCTCGTAACTTACAATGTTTGTACACAACTATTTTCAAATGCATCTCCCACATTTAATTGCACAAGTAGTTTACACCGCAGTGATCCAAGTTTAAGTGGCCCAATAAGTGTGGGAAAAAGCACCAATTGCTGTGACAATAGCAGCGTTTTTGTAGAAAGTTACTTGTCCCCAAGAGCAACAACCATTAGTAAAGCCAATATTTTTTTCGTTGCATTTTACGTTTATAGGCATGCATTTGTGTTGATCCCATAAAAAATGGGCATAGCTGAAAGAAAATACAAGATGAAGTATAGGTGATCATGTCACTGATATTAGGTGAGCTGTTAGCCTCTTCTGGCTAGTTGAATACTTCTAACATTTTAAACCAGCAGCTGAGACAAAGCCTGCAGCTTAAATAGCCTGGTTCAACGGTCCATAATATACTTTTGATCTCTGTACTATCTACCATGGTATCATCAATATTACAATACACATTCAATTAACCATGTTGTAAACAATGTGCATTGGAACGGTGCAATCTTTAACAATATACCGATCCTTTTAATACAGGGACTAAATATTGGGCTGTACCACTTCGAAATTAAATACAGAAATTAAATACAGAAATGCATGCTAAGTATTTGAAGACATGTACTGCTTGATAGGTATTGCTTGTCGAAATATCATAATATTCCCATTACACGTTTTCCAGTTATGCCCATGCAAAGAGCATCACTATTCATGTAAATATGTTAGTTATAACTGATGAAAGGAAGATCCAATAGTGTGACGGCCACATATGCCTTTAAGGCTGAGAAATATTTGAGCAGCATTCATGCATTACCATTTACCTCTAAGACAACTGAATCTGCTGCTATAATCAGCCCTTGCTTGCAAGTCTCATGCTTAATGACAGAATGGAATTTCCAAGCACACATGAAATCCTCCACCCAAGCGTGGCCCCAAGCTGCAAAAAGTACAAATATTAAAAACAGATCCATATACAAGATTGAGGGGGGGTATTGATTTAGCATAAGAGAGCAACATTCGCATACATTAAACTGCATTTTATGCTTTCAGAATTCAGCCAATTTACAATCTCTCCAGTCTTTAATTGTTTTCCAGCCTTTTCTCCCAGTGAAATAAAGGCAATGAGCGAGCAACATATATGGAGATCTGAAAGTGGCTTTTGACTATGCAAATAGGAGTTTTTGTGGGAGTCGCTGAGGTGGGCAGACTTGAGGGAAGTGTACATGAATATACGTGTGGCCCTTCATGATGGTAATGTGGCAAGAATCAGATAATGGCCTCAATCTAAAACTGAAGTGGCAATCGTGTGTAGGGGTGTGTGTCAGACAGGCAAGTGTGCTGGCTCCCACCATATTTAGCGTTTTCTGGAATTATGTAGGAGTTTCTGGTTGGCCTGCAACCGGATGTGCCCACGGTGGGAGGCGAGGACATTCTGCTCCAATTTGTAGACAATGACATAATACTAACCCGCACATGAATAGCAGTGCATAAACTACTAGAAAACCTTTGTAATTACTGAGTTTCCAAGAGGTTTGTCATTTACATGTGCAAAACAAAGGCAATGTTGATTGACCCAGCGAAATTGCAGAAGAGGAGTTTTTGTGGGATATCTCACTTTGACTACTTGGGTATCGACTTTGATAATAAAGGAAGGTTATGTGCGACAGGTAGAAAGTAGATGGAATAAATTGGGCATGTCTGCAGACTAGCCGCTTTGTTTCAAAAGGAAGATCAGGGCACTTCCCTTGCACAGGCTCTTGATGTCTATCAATGATGTCTGTCTCTGGTGCAATGTTTATTGCCGAGATCTTTTGCTGTACACAATGTGCTACAGTGAATGTGGATACAAATTCCTTTCCTCAAAGCCTCTTCTCATCATCAAAGGGAGCTTCAACTTGACCCCTGAGTTTAGATACCAGAGTGTGCCCTATTGCTGACCATATAGCTCCCTTACCAACTGCATATTAAGCCTAACGGGTGACCCAGAAGGTGATGTACATTGAAAGACATTTGAAACTTAGATATCTGATTGTTTGAAGATCCTGTGGCTAGCCCGGGCTACAGAAAGTGTTGTATGCATTGAGCATGGGAAACCTGTGGAAGGGTCTAACTTCAAATACTAGTGATTCCCTTAAGGAAGTGAGAGAGGGATTCTGGAATGTAGCAAGTGCTGCAATGCTGGGTAATCCAGATAAAATCTCCAAGCTGTCATAATGTTCGAAACATAAGGATATATGGGTGATGAAGTCTTATGTGGTCTCAATTATACAAAAGGAGGCCAGGGATACATCTATGTAGTTTATATTGTTTGCCTTCAGCTGGGCTATCTAACTGATAAGGACGGCACAACACCTAGGGATTGACTCTCTAAATGTGATAACAAGACCACTGAGTCTGTCGTGCACATCTTACTCCTGTGTCTGCATTTTCCCACAGAGGGACAGAAGGTGCATATCCCTCATTTTACCAAACAATTTTAAAACGTGTATGGAAGCAGTGGAATAAAGTTCATACTCTAAGGATGAGAAAATTATGGAAATAATGGCCTGCTTTCTCACTGCAGTAGTGCCCTGGATAACTAGATTTCCCTACATGCTAGGAATGTGTTGTTTTTCAAGTGTCTTAGTATAATTATACGGTTATAGTCTACTTAATGGATTGTGGTGTACCCATTATATTGTTGTTGTATATTTCTGTGGTGATATTGTATAGTGTTATATAATGTATTTTGCTGCACAATAAATGGATGATGATGGATATATTGATGATGATGGTGATGTCATAAATCGATTAAAAGCAATAGAAAAAGGGCAGAGAGAAAGTGGGCAATGGAGAAAGTAGGCATGTGGAAGAGAAAAAAGAAATGGTAGATGAATGGATACAGGGGGGCAGAGAGAGTAAGACCATGACTCACTGAGAGTCTGTGCCCCAGACAGTCAGATTAGGATTAGCGTGAAGAATATTACAAAGGAAGGCTGTGCCTAAGGAGAAGGACTATGGGGAAGGAGGAAGTCTGTGAAGAAGGACTGTGATGAAGGAGAAGGACTGTGATAGAGAAAAAGATTGAAGATGAAAGAGGACTGTGATGAAGGAATATTGCAAACGGGAAAACCGTGATAAAGGACTGCGACAATGGAAACAGAATGTGATGAAGAAAATGGAGTGAGGAAGATCTGGGAGGAAGGAGAAGGATTATGTTGAAGGATTGTGAGGAATGTGTAGGACAGTGATGAAAGAGGAGTGTGATGAAGAACTGTGGCAATGGAGAATTACTGTGATGAAGAAAAATCTTAATGAAGGAGAAGTATAAGAACTCTGGCAAAGGGCTCTGAAAAAGGAGAATGACTATGACAAGACAAAATGATGTTGATAAAGATGGAGTATGACAAAGAAGGACTGTCATGAAGGAGAACTATTATGATGACATGGACTGATGATGGAGAAGGACTGTGGTGAATGAGAAGAAATGAAGAAGAATAAGTATGTAAGAATTGGACTTTGATGAAGGAGAAGGACTGTGACAAACTAGGACTCTGATGCAAGAGAAATACCATTACAAACTATAACTGTGCCTAAACAGAAGGACTGTGACATACGGAAAGGACTGTGACACAGGACTGATGAAATAGAAGGACTGTGATGAATGACTGATGAAGGAGTGAGACTATGAAGGACTTTGATGAAGGAAAAGAGATGGAATAGAATACGCACTGTGGCAAATGAGAAGGACTGTGGCATGGGAGAAGGGCTTTGCCAAACGAGTATTGAAGGAAAGGACTATGATGTATGTCTAATGAAGGAGGAGTGATGCAAGGAAAGACTGTGATGAAGGAGATGAAATGATGAAGACAAGCACTGTGACAAAAGAAAGAACTGTGACAAAGGACTGTGAAGGTAGAGAAGGACTTCAACAAAGAATTATGATACAGGAGAAGGACTGCCAATGAAGGACTAGGACGATGAGGAAGGACTGTGGTGAAATGGAAGACTGTGATGCAGGGAAATGACTGTGAAGAAGGAAAGAAACTGTGACAAAGGGCTCTGAAATGAACGAGAAGGACTATGATGAAGGAAATAGACTATGAGAAGGATTACGATGAAGAAGGACTGTTAATGAAGGAAAAGTACTGTGGCAAAGAACTTTGATGAAGGAAGGACAAAGATGAAGAACTATGATGAGGAAGAAGGACTGTCAAAATACAAGGACTGTGACTGTAATGACTGGAGGAGAGTGTATGTGATACTACCCACAATATGATTGGGGTAGATTCACAGAGGCACTCCAGCCAATTCTCTCAAATGGTAGCAATGGATGAGCAACAAAGGCTGAAACTCAATGGAAGTGATGCAGGCTGGTGCCTAGGTACAGTGAATCCCCAAGCTACCCACAATGGAATGTCCACATATGCCTCTGGGAAAACTCCAAGATTCTGACACAGGACGATTCCAAGCTTCTGACAAAGGAGGATCCCAAGCTTCTGACACAGAGGTAAGTGGGGGGTCTTCCTATATACACAAATCCCCCCATTCACTTAGGCTGAGCTAGGCTCAGTCAGCCAATCACACACTAGTGCATTCACCATGCAGCACCCAATCAGGCTCACAATCATTCAGGTCATTCACCCAAAACAACGCACTCAAAATAGTAGATGTGTATTAGGGGCAACTCCCAGCCTTTCAGACACACCCTGCATTCACTTCAGATTCAGACAGGGCTGGCTCAGGCAGACCACAGGCATTGTGACACACAACCAAAGCCAGAGACCCACAGCACAGAATGTGAATTGACTCCACTGTCCATTCAATGAGGTCCCACCCCTAAATTGTATCCAAAACAAACAGTCCCAGTGAAGTCTCCCACCAGTCTAGCAGGGGCAACCCCAGAGCCATATACAGTTCTTCCACCCAACATCCAATCAGAGGAAGGGGAAACAGAGCCAGGGTTTCTCAGGACTTTGAGACACAAGAGGGAACAGCAGAAAGCCATGTGGCTTACAGTGGTCGTCGGGACTTTCTTCGGGAATCCATTGATTCATATGGCAGGACCTTGGTATCCAAAAATGGAGGAAACCCAGAGGCACTGCAGAGTTAGCATGTAGCTGCCACCAGCCCATACCCTGGTCTGTGGGCAACACACGGGTGCCCAAAACACACACTGGGAGTACCAAGGGGTACCCCTACCCATGGGTGCCATAGGGTAGCCCATGGATATTTTTTACCAAATCATGAAGATGAAGAGCTGCACTGACAGAGGTCCAGACAGGACTCCTGTTGCAGAAGAACACACATAAAAACACCAACAGGGAAGTAGTGGGACAAGGACGAGGAGGCCCTGTCCCTCCAAAGTATTTCCAGCATCACATTAACAAAGCAGTAATGTAGGCGAAGGACTGTGATGAAGGACTAATGAAGAAGAAGGAAATGAGACAAATAATGACTGAACAAGGAGAAGAAATGACAAATAACAATGACCATGACAAAAGAGAAGGACTGAAAATGAAGAAGGGCTGTGATGAGAAAGAGGGACTGTGATAAAGGACTGTGATGAAGGAGAAGGAAAGTGATGTAGGATAACACCTGTGATGTAGGGGGAGAACTATGATAATGGAGAACGACTCTGACTAAGGCGAAGGACTATGATGAAAGGGAAATGCTGTGAGAAAGGAGTATGACTACAATGAAGAAGTACTTGATGAAGGACCATGGTAAAAATGAAGTACTTTTATTAAGATGAAGGTCTGTGATTAAGTATTGTCAGGAAGGTGGGCGTTGTGATGAAGGAGAATGACTGTGATGAAGGAGGACTATACCAAAGCAGACTAAATGTGACAAAAAAGGATTGTTGTTAGGGAGAAGGACTATGATGAAGGAGGAGTGTGTATTAGGTAAAAGAATTATGGAGCCGGTAAGATAGATCAGCGGTATGAGACCTGAAGAAGGAGAAGGACTAATAAAGGAAAAGGACGCTGAGAAAGGAGAAGGACTGGGATGAAAGACAAGGACTGTGATGAAAGAGAAGGACTGGGACAAGGGGTAAGAACTGATAATAAGAAGGACTGTGATGATGATCTGAGAAGAAAGTGTAGGTCTGTAACGAAAGAGGACTATGACAAAAGTCTGTGTTGCAGGGAAAGAGCTCTGATGAAGGAGAATTAATTTTTCAAAGGATGACTTTGCTGAAGGAGGGTAACTGTGGCAATGCAAGACTGTGATGAATGAGGATTATGACAAAGGAATGTGATGAAGGAGAAGAACTGTGATGAAGCAGAGGATTATGATGCGGGAGAAGGACCATGACAAATATATTTGACGAAGGAGAAAAACTGTGATGATAGAGAAGGACTGTAACAAAGGAGGAATGTGATGAAGAAAGACTTTGATGAAGGAGAACTTTGGCCGAGGACAGTTGCAAGGCACTTTAATTTAGCTGAAGGACTTGATGAAGGAGGACTGTAGGGTTGAAGAAGGAATATGGCAAAGATCTATGATGAATTTGGAGTGACTGTGGCAAAGTAGAAGAAATATGGTAAAGGAGAAGTACTCTGAAGAAGAAAGACTGTGGTAAAAAAAAAAGGACTCTGACAATGGAGAAGGATGTGACAAAGGCATGTAACAAATGAGAATGTCAGTGATGAAGGCTAAGCACTTTGCCTAGGGATGGATGAAGAAGTGCTGGGATGAAGGACTGACACAGAAAATATCTATGATGAGCAACTGTTACGAAGGAGAAGTATTGATAAAGGACAAGCACTGTGGCAAAGGCAAAGAAGTGATGAAGGTGAAAGACTGACAAAGAAGAAGGAAAGTGCAAGGACTGCAACAAAGTTGAAAGAATGACAAAGAACATTCACTATGACACATTACTGTGATGAAAGAGAAGGAATGTTGCCCACAAACTATGATTACGGAGTAGAACTGACAATGAAGAAGCCATTTGATGAAGGAGAAGAATTATGATGAAGAACTGTGATGAAGGAGAAGAACTGTGATGAAGCATCATTATAATAAAAAAAAGTCTATGACAAGAAGTAGTGCTGTGCTAACGGAGAAGTATTGTGAAACAAGACTGTTAAAGGAGAAGTACTGTAATGAAGGTGAAGGACTGTGATGAAGGAGAACGAAAATTATGAATGCGATTCAAAATGATGAAGGAGAAAGACTATGATGATGGAGAAGTACTGTGATAAAAGAAAACTGTGATTAAGGAGAAGGATTGTGCTGAAGGAGGAGTGTGAATATGAGAATTGTGTCAAAAGACAGAAGAAGGAGAATGACTGTAATGAAGAACTGACTTGCTTGGATGATTCAGGTGTACCCTCCCATGACCCTTTCTCACCTCTGTCTTCTAAAGAGTGGTTTAGAGTCTTGGATGATGTCTGGTGTCGTAGCCTCTGTGGCTCTTTCACCTTCTCAAGCTTCTTTTTCTTCTTGATGTGAAGGTAAGGTCTGGCTCCCACGGAGGCCACTTTGGCCGGATCTGAAGTGCTAGCCAAAGGGAACCCAGGGAGCCAACCGCAACTTGCAGGGAAAAAGCTTGCTGGCACCAAAAGACCCTGCTGATGAATAATCCTTGAGATTTGGAGATGCACTGTAGTTGTAGTTCCACTCTGTGAATTAAAGTCTAAAGTTTGTGAACAGCCAGTAAGTGAGGAGTTCTCTAATGAAGTTACAGAAGCTATGGGTGAACAGGAAGAAGTAACCGTAGTTAGGTAGACAAGCAGAAGCGCACAGATGGAACAAAGTAACAGAACGAATACCAGAATGGTAAAAGGTTGTACAGAAGTACAGAAAAGTAACTACAAACTGTAGCATAGAAGCGGAAAGGAGCGAAGAAGAAACGGTGAGCCGGGACAGGAGGAGAGGTAACTGCAAGGCAAACACGGCTTGCCGTGAAAATAAGATAGAAAAAAGGATCCGAAAGAAAAGGAATAAGTTGAAGGTGAAGGCAGAAAAGAGCACAACTGAAGCAGAAGGTAGAGGAATCGAAAAAGGAAGCAATGCTGGAAGCCTGGAATCTGCAGAGAGCAGCAGCGAATACCCAGAAGGAAGACAGATACAACGCACTACGTAGACCGCATACTGTGTTGATAGAGTGACGTCGGGTGGCCATCTTGGATGAAGTCTAGACTGTCACTATGACCAATTGCAACGTATCGTACAGCTCTGTATTGATGCCTCCAACATTGCCAAATGCGCCACTGCGGGCGCATGACAGTATGCCCTCTTCCTCCAGGCACCCCCCTGGTTTTGCTGGATACAGTCGATGGTATCGCTGTAATAGTTGGGGTGCATGAACATGATTCTTGGGTTCCCATGTTCGCTCAGAAGTCGAATAACCTTTCCAATGGATATGGTACTGTAATAAACCCTTTCGGTACCTAGAGTCAACAATCCATGAAACTTCATATTCTTTAGGCTCTTCAAGGGCTTTGGTCACAAATCTCTTCTTCCTTCTTTGGTAAGGATCCAAAATATATTCCTTAAGAAGGCACGTTTGGAAGACAGGGTGAACCCTCTGCAGACACTTTGGTAGTCTGAGTTTATAGGCCACTAGGTTGGTTTAAGCTGGGATGGGGTAAGAACCAAGGAATCTGGGAGAAAACTTTCCTATATGTACCCATCTGTGTAGGTGTTTGCTCGACAACCATACCAATGTGTCTGGACCCCAATCTGGATTGGCTCTTCTCTGTAGATCTGCCAAGCTCTTATATCCCTTCCTGCTCTCTTCCAAGGATGCTCTGGCACCTTATGGGCTCTTTGGATGCTATGAAGTAATTGATCCACCGAAGGTGTGTTTGTGGCGGTCAATCCTTCTTTTTTACCACTTAGCAAGCCACGCCCACCTGGTGCCTTCCTGCTTGCTGCTCTGTTTCCCTACTTAAGGAGCCCTCCAGCTTCTTTTCCTTAGCAGATGGGGAGCAGGTGCAAGTGGATCTAGGTCACCTGGCCTAAGCCCCACCCACCTGGTGCCTTCCTTCCTGCCTGCTGCTCCTTTTCACCAATTAGCAAGCCCCGTCCACCTGGTGCCTTCCTGCTTCCTGCTCTTTTTCACCACTTAGCAAGCCACGCCCACCTGGTGCCTTCCTGCTTGCCACTCTGTTTCCCTACTAAGGAGCCCTCCAGCTTCTTTTCCTTTGCAGATGGGGAGCAGGTGCAAGTGGATCTAGGTCAAGGTCACCTGGCCTAAGCCCCGCCCACCTGGTACCTTCCTGCCTGCCACTCTTTTTCACCACTTAGCAAGCGCCACCCAACTGGTGCTTTCCTGCTTGCCGCCCTTTTTCACCACTTAGCAAGCCCCGCCCACCTGGTGCCTTCCTGCTTCCCGCTCTTTTTCACCACTTAGCAAGCCACGCCCACCTGGTGCCTTCCTGCTTCCCGCTCTTTTTCACCACTTAGCAAGCCACACCCACTTGGTGCCTTCCTGCTTGCCGCTCTGTTTCCCTACTTAAGGAGCCCTCCAGCTTCTTTTCCTTTGCAGATGGGGAGCAGGTGCAAGTGGATCTAGGTCACCTGGCCTAAGCCCCACCCACCTGGTGCCTTCCTTCCTGCCGCTCTTTTTCACCACTTAGCAAGTCCCGCCCACCTGGTGCCTTCCTGCTTCCCGCTCTTTTTCACCACTTAGCAAGCCCCGCCCACCTGGTGCCTTCCTGCTTACCGCTCTGTTTCCCTACTTAAGGAGCCCTCCAGCTTTTCCTTTGCAGATGGGGAGCAGGTGCAAGTGGATCTAGGTCACCTGGCCTAAGCCCCGTCCACCTGGTGCCTTCCTGCCTGCTGCTCTTTTTCACCACTTAGCAAGTCCCGCCCAACTGGTGCCTTCCTGCTTGTTGCTCTTTTTCACCACTTAGCAAGCCCCGCCCACCTGGTGCCTTCCTGCTTCCTGCTCTTTTTCACCACTTAGCAAGCCACGCCCACCTGGTGCCTTCCTGCTTGCCGCTCTGTTTCCCTACTTAAGGAGCCCTCCAGCTTTTCCTTTGCAGATGGGGAGCAGGTGCAAGTGGATCTAGGTCACCTGGCATTAGCCCCGCCCACCTGGTGCCTTCCTGCCTGCTGCTCTTTTTCACCACTTAGTAAGCCCCGCCCACCTGGTGCCTTCCTTCACCATCACCGTCTTGTGGCCAATGCTGGATTTTACTTTTATGGACTTCATTCATTCACAGTGCGTCACTCTTTCTCAACTCTCTTGCTGGACTTCCTTTGCATCTTGTACTCATGGTGGCCCTGAATCATGCTATTCCCATCTTCAGCTTGTATCCTGGCTTGCAACATTATGTGTTACTACTGACTTCTGCAATTGTATTCGTTCTCCACTCTTGCTTCTCCACTCTTTTTAACTGCTTACTCTCTGATCTCTCCTCCTTTCCCTTCTCCCTTTTCCTATCTCCTCCCCTTACTTTCTTCTATGCACTTACTCTATCAGAATTGTCCCTGGACCTAATATGATAGCAACCTCGTCTGTTTCCTCCACCCTCCATTTCCGGTTTTTTTCCTCCCCACCACCCCTCCAGCACTATCTGAAATGTCGTCAGGCCTAGTATGATAGCCGCTTGTTTTGTTCCTCGCCTCCCTTTCTGCACCCCTCTCCTTCACCTTTTGTTTTTCTCCGGCTCTACCAGAAATGTCGTCAGGCCTAGTACGGTAGTCACCTGTCTGTTTCCATTTCCTTCCCACTCTCCCCCTCCCTTCCTTATCTACGTCTTAGCTCTTGCACTATCTGAAATGTCGTCAGGCCGAGTACGATAGTTAATTTCACATCCTTACTGTTCATGGCCTGTAAGAATGTGGTTGTATTTTCCCTTGTTCCCTCCCATGCCTTGAAGCGCTTTGAAACAAATTGTGTATAGGCGCTATATAAATAAACTATCATATCATGGAAGATGTTGGGGGTGATAGCCAAAGGTGCACATAAAAGGACTCATGCGAATGGGGTATGGTAAGCATTGTTGTATGAGAATTCTGCTAATGGTAGTAATGATGACCAATTGTCTGGTTCACGATTGCAAAAACAGCGTAAATACTGCTCGATGGTGGCCTTGAGACGCTCAGTCTGGCCGTTACTTTGAGGATGGAATCCCAAGGAGAGGGCCTGCTGGATTCCCAATTGGTTACATAAGGCTGCCCAGAATTTCAAGGTGAATTGGGATCCTCTATCTGAAACCAGAATCTTTGGAATGCCATGTAAACGGACTATGAGGTCGATTCATGGAATTAATGTGCGCCGAAAATTCCCGCGCAGAGGTGCCAAAACGTGTGATTAGGAGTAAAAGTGCGAAAATCGCAGTGCAAGTGCGAAAATCGCAGGGAAACCAGCGCACATCGATTCATGGAAGTCCGTGCGCGAGAAAAATATTGGATGTGCGCTGAAAAAGTGCGCCGCGCACGCCGGCGCCAGGTCATCCAACAGCGTGCGCCACGGCCACTGCGAAATCGCACATAGCGCAGTGCACATCACAAAAGTAGGCGGAACACGGGGCGTAACACTCGGAAGGGGGAACAACGCGTGAAAATATAGGCGTCACAGGGGAAGTACAGGAGGCAAGTGCGCGGAACGCCCACACGCTCGCCTACAACCCGTATTCATGGAATTGAATCGGGCAAACCAGTGCACGGTGAAAGACGCGCACAGGGCCAAACAAGTACGCCACAAGAAATCAGGCGGTAGCGTCCCTGCGCCTGAAATAAATGTGCGCCAAAATGTGCGCTAACAAAAAGCACCCATATACAGCCATGATGAATGGTCCATACAGTGGCCCTCTAGGACAAATGAGGTGCAAAAGGGTACCGACAAACACGGACAACCACTGTGTGAAAAATAGCGTGTGTGTGTGTTTCTGGGTGCGCGGGAAGTTCCACACGCGATTGGCCTGGGTATGTGTACTTCGGGGTGCGCGGGAAGTTCCACACGCGATTGGCCTGGGTACGTGTACTTCGGGGTGCGCGGGAAGTTCTACACGCGATTAGCCTGGGTACATGTACTTCGGGGTGCGCGGGAAGTTCCACACGCGATTAGCCTGGGTACGTGTGTTTCGGGGTGCACGGGAAGTTCCACACGCAATTGGCCTGGGTACGTGTACTTCGGGATGCGCAGGAAGTTCCACACGCGGTTGGCCTGGGTACGTGTACTTCGGGTGCGCGGGAAGTTCCACACGCGATTGGCCTGGGTACGTGTATTCCGAGGTGCACGGGAAGATTCACACGCGATTTCAGCAGGGTACGTGTATTTCGGTGGTGCTGGGGAATGCTACACGTGATTTGGCCGTGTGGGTCCTCCCAGGTGTTCCCTCTACACCCTCCACAGCCCCTGCATGCAGCCCACACCACAGGGGACTACCCTGCACCCCTGCTCATGTCCCACAGGCAACCCATCCACCATGGCCATGCCCCTCAGCACACCCACATGTCACCTTGCACTACTGATCACCAACACATGTCTCCCAGCACCCCCGCCCCCCAGCACTGTGGGGCACCCTCCACCAGGCCCCCACTCATGTCTCCCATCACCCCCACCCCCCAGCAGTGCAGGGCACCCTCCACCAGCCCCCCACTCTTGTCCAACTCATGTGTCCCATCACCCCCACCCACCAGCATCCAGGGGCACCCTCCACCAGGCCCCCACTCATGTCTCCCACCACCCCCACCCCCCAGCAGTGCAGGTCACCTTCCACCAGGCCCCCACTCATGTCTACCAGCACCCCCACCCCCCAGCACTGTGGGGCACCCTCCACCAGGCCCCCACTCATGTCTCCCACCACCCCCACCCCCCAGCAGTGCAGGGGCACCCTCCACCAGGCCCCCACTCATGTCTCCCACCACCCCCACCCCCCAGCAGTGGAGGGCACCCTCCACCAGGCCCCCACTCATGTCTCCCATCACCCCCACCCCCCAGCAGTGCAGGGGCAGCCTCCACCAGGCCCTCACTCATGTCTCCCACCACCCCCACCCCCCAGCATTCAGGGGCACCCTCCACCAGGCCCCCACTCATGTCTCCCACCACCCCCACCTCCCAGCAGTGCAGGGCACCCTCCACCAGGCCCCCACTCATGTCCAACCATGTCCCCCAGCACCCCCACCCACCAGCATCCAGGGGAACCCTCCACCAGGCCCCCACACATGTCCCCCTGCACCCCACCCCCCAGCATCCAGGGGCACCCTCCACGAGGCCCCCACTCATGTCCAACTCATGTCCCCCTGCACCCCCACCCCCCAGCATCCAGGGGCACCATCCACCAGGCCCCCACTCATGTCTCCCACCACCCCCACCCCCAGCAGTGCAGGGCACCCTCCACCAGGCCCCCACTCATGTCCAACTCATGTCCCCCTGCACCCCACCCACCAGAATCCAGGGGCACCCTCCAACAGGCCCCCACTCATGTCTCCCACCACCCCCACCCCCCAGCAGTGCAGGGTCACCCTCCACCAGGCCCCCACTCATGTCTCCCACTACCCCCACCCCCCAGCAGTGCAGGGCACCCTCCACCAGGCCCCCACTCATGTCCAACTCATGTCCCCCTGCACCCCCACCCACCAGCATCCAGGGGCACCCTCCACCAGGACCCCACTCATGTCTCCCACCACCCCCACCCCCCCAGCAGTGCAGGGCACCCTCCACCAGGCCCCAACTCATGTCTCCCATCACCCCCAACCCCCAGCAGTGCAGGGGGAGCCTCCACCAGGCCCCCACTCATGTCTCCCACCACCCCCACCCCCCAGCATCCAGGGGCACTCTCCACCAGGCCTCCACTCATGTCTCCCACCACCCCCACCCCCCAGCAGTGCAGGGCACCCTCCACCAGGCCCCCACCCATGTCCAACTCATGTCCCCAAGCACCCCCACCCACCAGCATCCAGGGGCACCCTCCACCAGGCCCCCACTCATGTCTCCCACCACCCCCACCCCCAGCAGTGCAGGGGCAGCCTCCACCAGGCCCCCACTCATGTCTCCCACCACCCCACCCCCCAGCATCCAGGGGCACCCTACACCAGGCCCCCACTCATGTCCAACTCATGTCCCCCAGCACCCCCACCCACCAGCATCCAGGGGCACCCTCTACCAGGCCCGCACTCATGTCTCCCATCACCCCCACCCCCCAGCAGTGCAGGTGCAGCCTCCACCAGGCCCCCACTCATGTCTCCCACCACCCCCACCCCCCAGCATCCAGGGGCACCCTCCACCAGGCCCCCACTCATGTCCAACTCATGTCCCCCAGCACCCCCACCCACCAGCATCTAGGGGCACCCTCCACCAGGCCCCCACTCATGTCTCCCATCACCCCACCCCCCAGCAGTGCAGGGGCAGCCTCCACCAGGCCCCCACTGATGTCTCCCACCACCCCCACCCCCCAGCATCCAGGGGCACCCTCCACCAGGCCTCCACTCATGTCCCCCTGCACCCCCACCCACCAGCATCCAGGGGCACCCTCCACCAGGCCCCCACTCATGTCTCCCACCACCCCCACCCCCCCAGCAGTGCAGAGCACCCTCCACCAGGCCCCCACTCATGTCTAACTCATGTCCCCCTGCACCCCCACCCACCAGCATCCAGGGGCACCCTCCACCAGGCCCCCACTCATGTCTCCCACCCCCCCACCCCCCCCAGCAGTGCAGGGGCACCCTCCACCAGGCCCCCACTCATGTCTCCCATCACCCCACCCCCCAGCAGTGCAGGGGCAGCCTCCACCAGGCCCCCACTCATGTCTCCCATCACCCCCACCCCCCAGCAGTGCAGGGTCACCCTCCACCAGGCCCCCACTCATGTCTCCCACCACCCCCACCCCCCAGCAGTGCAGGGCACCCTCCACCAGACCCCCACTCATGTCCAACTCATGTCCCCCTGCACCCCCACCCACCAGCATCCAGGGGCACCCTCCACCAGGCCCCCACTCATGTCTCCCACCCCCCCGGCAGTGCAGGGGCACCCTCCACCAGGCCCCCACTCATGTCTCCCATCACCCCCACCCCCCAGCAGTGCAGGGGCAGCCTCCACCAGGCCCCCACTCATGTCTCCCACCAACCCCACACCCCAGCATCCAGGGGCACCCTCCACCAGGCCCCCACTCATGTCTCCCACCACCCCCACCCCCCAGCAGTGCAGGGCACCCTCCACCAGGCCCCCACTCATGTCCAACTCATGTCCCCCAGCACCCCCACCCACCAGCATCCAGGGGCACCCTCCACCAGGCCCCCACTCATGTCTCCCACCACCCCCACCCCCCAGCAGTGCAGGGGCAGCCTCCACCAGGCCCCCACTCATGTCTCCGACCACCCCCACCCCCCAGCATCCAGGGGCACCCTACACCAGGCCCCCACTCATGTCCACCTCATGTCCCCCAGCACCCCCACCCACCAGCATCCAGGGGCACCCTCCACCAGGCCCCCACTCATGTCTCCCATCACCCCCACCCCCCAGCAGTGCAGGGGCAGCCTCCACCAGGCCCCCACTCATGTCTCCCACCACCCCCACCCCCCAGCATCCAGAGGCACCCTCCACCAGGTACCCACTCATGTCCAACTCATGTCCCCCAGCCCCCCTACCCACCAGCATCCAGGGGCACCCTCCACCAGGCACCCACTCATGTCTCCCATCACCCCCACCCCCCAGCAGTGCAGGGGCAGCCTCCACCAGGCCCCCACTCATGTCTCCCACCACCCCCAGCATCCAGGGGCACCCTCCACCAGGCCCCCACTCATGTCTCCCACCACCCCACCCCCCAGCAGTGCAGGGCACCCTCCACCAGGCCCCCACTCATGTCCAACTCATCTCCCCCTGCACCCCCACCCACCAGCATCCAGGTGCACCCTCCACCAGGTCCCCACTCATGTCTCCCACCACCCCCAGCAGTGCAGGGCACTCTCCACCAGGCCCCCACTCATGTCCAACTCATGTCCCCTGCACCCCCACCCACCAGCATCCAGGGGCATCCTCCACCAGGCCCCCACTCATGTCTCCCAGCACCCCCACCCGCCAGCACTGTGGAGCACCCTCCACCAGGCCCCCACTCATGTCTCCCACTGCCCCCACCCCCCAGCAGTGCAGGGGCACCCTCCACCAGGCCCCCACTCATGTCTCCCACCACCCCCACCCCCAGCAGTGCAGGGCACCCTCCACCAGGCCCCCACTCATGTCTCCCATCACCCCCACCCCCCAACAGTGCAGGGGCAGCCTCCACCAGGCCCCCACTCATGTCTGCCACCACCCCCACCCCCCAGCATCCAGGGGCAACCTCCACCAGGCCCCCACTCATGTCTCCCACCACCCCCACCCCCCGGCAGTGCAGGGCACCCTCCACCAGGCTCCCACTCATGTCCAACTCATGTCCCCCTGCACCCCCACCCACCAGCATCCAGGGGCACCCTCCACCAGGCCCCCACTCATGTCTCCCAGCACCCCCACCCCCCAGCACTTTGGGGCACCCCCCACCAGGCCCCCACTCATGTCTTCCAACACCCCCACCCCCCAGCAGTGCAGGGGCATCCTCCACCAGGCCCCCACACATGTCTCCCACCACCCCCATCCCCCAGCAGTGCAGCGCACCCTCCACCAGGCCCCCACTCATGTCTCCCATCACCCCCACCCCCCAGCAGTGCAGGGGCAGCCTCCACCAGGCCCCCACTCATGTCTCCCACCACCCCCACCCCCCAGCATCCAGGGGCACCCTCCACCAGGCCCCCACTCATGTCTCCCACCACCCCCACCCCCCAGCAGTGCAGGGCACCCTCCACCAGGCCCCCACTCATGTCCAACTCATGTCCCCCAGCACCCCCACCCACGCACCCTTCACCAGGCCCCCACTCATGTCTCCCACCACCCCCACCCCCCAGCAGTGCAGGGCACCCTCCACCAGGCCCCCACTCATGTCCAACTCATGTCCCCCTGCACCCCACCCACCAACATCCAGGGGCACCCTCCACCAGGCCCCCACTCATGTCCCCCTGCACTCCCACCCCCCAGCATCCAGGGGGAACCCTCCACCAGGCCCCCACACATGTCTCCCTGCACCCCCACCCCCCAGCATCCAGGGGCACCCTCCACCAGGCCCCCACTCATGTCTCCCACCACCCCCACCCCCCAGCAGTGCAGGGCACCCTCCACCAGGCCCCCACTCATGTCCAACTCATATCCCCCTGCATCCCCACCCACCAGCATCCAGGGGCACCCTCCACCAGGCCCCCACTCATGTCTCCCACCACCCCCACCCCCCAGCAGTGCAGGGTCACCCTCCACCAGGCCCGCACTCATGTCTCCCACCACCCCCACCCCTCAGCAGTGCAGGGCACCCTCCACCAGGCCCCCACTCATGTCCAACTCATGTCCCCCTGCACCCCCACCCACCAGCATCCAGGGGCACCCTCCACCAGGACCCCACTCATGTCTCCCACCACCCCCACCCCCCAGCAGTGCAGGGTACCCTCCACCAGGCCCCCACCCATGTCTCCCATCACCCCCACCCCCCAGCAGTGCAGGGGCAGCCTCCACCAGGCCCCCACTCATGTCTCCAACCACCCCCACCCCCCAGCATCCAGCGGCACCCTCCACCAAGCCCCCACTCATGTCTCCCACCACCCCCACCCCCCAGCAGTGCAGGGCACCCTCCACCAGGCCCCCACTCATTTCCAACTCATGTCCCCAAGCACCCCCACCCACCAGCATCCAGGGGCACCCTTCACCAGGCCCCCACTCATGTCTCCCACCACCCCCACCCCCAGCAGTGCAGGGGCAGCCTCCACCAGGCCCCCACTCATGTCTCCCAGCACCCCCAACCCCCAGCATCCAGGGGCACCCTCCACCAGGCCCCCACTCATGTCCAACTCATGTCCCCCAGCACCCCCACCCACCAGCATCCAGGGGCACCCTCCACCAGGCCCCCACTCATGTCTCCCATCACCTCCACCCCCCAGCAGTGCAGGTGCAGCCTCCACCAGGCCCCCACTCATGTCTCCCACCACCCCCACCCCCCAGCATCCAGGGGCACCCTCCACCAGGCCCCCACTCATGTCCAACTCATGTCCCCCAGCACCCCCACCCCCCAGCATCCAGGGGCACCCTCCACCAGGCCCCAACTCATGTCTCCCACCACCCCACCCCCCAGCAGTGCCGGGCACCCTCCACCAGGCCCCCACTCATGTCCAACTCATCTCCCCCTGCACCCCCACCCACCAGCATCCAGGTGCACCCTCCACCAGGTCCCCACTTATGTCTCCCACCACCCCCCAGCAGTGCAGGGCACCCTCCACCAGGCCCCGACTCATGTCCAACTCATGTCCCCCTGCACCCCCACCCACCAGTATCCAGGGGCACCCTCCACCAGGCCCCCACTCATGTCTCCCAGCACCCCCACCCGCCAGCACTGTGGGGCACGCTCCACCAGGCCCCCACTCATGTCTCCCACCGCCCCCACCCCCCAGCAGTGCAGGGGCACCCTCCACCAGGCCCCCACTCATGTCTCCCACCACCCCCACCCCCCAGCAGTGCAGGGAACCCTCCACCAGGCCCCCACTCATGTCTCCCATCACCCCCACCCCCCAACAGTGCAGGGGCAGCTTCCACCAGGCCCCCACTCATGTCTCCCACCACCCCCACCCCCCAGCATCCAGGGGCACCCTCCACCAGGCCCCCACTCATGTCTCCCACCACCCCCACCCCCCAGCAGTGCAGGGCACCCTCCACCAGGCTCCCACTCATGTCCAACTCATGTCCCCCTGCACCCCCACCCACCAGCATCCAGGGGCACCCTCCACCAGGCCCCACTCATGTCTCCCAGCACCCCCACCCCCCAGCACTTTGGGGCACCCCCCACCAGGCCCCCACTCATGTCTTCCAACACCCCCACCCCCCAGCAGTGCAGGGGCACCCTCCACCAGGCCCCCACTCATGTCTCCCACCACCCCCACCCCCCAGCAGTGCAGCACACCCTCCACCAGGTCCCCATTCATGTCTCCCATCACCCCCACCCCCCAGCAGTGCAGGGGCAGCCTCCACTAGGCCCCCACTCATGTCTCCCACCACCCCCACCCCCCAGCATCCAGGGGCACCCTCCACCAGGCCCCCACTCATGTCTCCCATCACCCCCACCCCCCAGCATCCAGGGGCACCCTCCACCAGGCCCCCACACATGTCCCCCTGCACCCCCACCCCCCAGCATCCAGGGGCACCCTCCAACAGGCCCCCACTCATGTCTCCCACCACCCCCACCCCCCAGCAGTGCAGGGCACCCTCCACCAGGCCCCCACTCATGTCCAACTCATGTCCCCCTGCACCCACACCCACCAGCATCCAGGGGCACCCTCCACCAGGCCCCCACTCATGTCTCCCACCACCCCCACCCCCCAGCAGTGCAGGGCACCCTCCACCAGGCCCCCACTCATGTCCAACTCATGTCCCCCTGCACCCACACCCACCAGCATCCAGGGGCACCCTCCACCAGGCCCCCACTCATGTCTCCCACCACCCCCACCCCCCAGCAGTGCAGGGGTACCCTCCACCAGGCCCCCACACATGTCCCCCTGCACCCCCACCCCCCAGCATCCAGGGGCACCCTCCACCAGGCCGCCACTTTTGTCTCCCATCCCCACACCCCCCAGCAGTGCAGGGCACCCTCCACCAGGCCCCCACTCATGTCTTCCAACACCCCCACCCCCCAGCAGTGCAGGGGCATCCTCCACCAGGCCCCCACACATGTCTCCCACCACCCCCATCCCCCAGCAGTGCAGCGCACCCTCCACCAGGCCCCCACTCATGTCTCCCATCACCCCCACCCCCCAGCAGTGCAGGGGCAGCCTCCACCAGGCCCCCACTCATGTCTCCCACCACCCCCACCCCCCAGCATCCAGGGGCACCCTCCACCAGGCCCCCACTCATGTCTCCCACCACCCCCACCCCCCAGCAGTGCAGGGCACCCTCCACCAGGCCCCCACTCATGTCCAACTCATGTCCCCCAGCACCCCCACCCACGCACCCTTCACCAGGCCCCCACTCATGTCTCCCACCACCCCCACCCCCCAGCAGTGCAGGGCACCCTCCACAAGGCCCCCACTCATGTCCAACTCATGTCCCCCTGCACCCCACCCACCAACATCCAGGGGCACCCTCCACCAGGCCCCCACTCATGTCCCCCTGCACTCCCACCCCCCAGCATCCAGGGGGAACCCTCCACCAGGCCCCACACATGTCTCCCTGCACCCCCACCCCCCAGCATCCAGGGGCACCCTCCACCAGGCCCCCACTCATGTCTCCCACCACCCCCACCCCCCAGCAGTGCAGGGCACCCTCCACCAGGCCCCCACTCATGTCCAACTCATATCCCCCTGCATCCCCACCCACCAGCATCCAGGGGCACCCTCCACCAGGCCCCCACTCATGTCTCCCACCACCCCCACCCCCCAGCAGTGCAGGGTCACCCTCCACCAGGCCCGCACTCATGTCTCCCACCACCCCCACCCCTCAGCAGTGCAGGGCACCCTCCACCAGGCCCCCACTCATGTCCAACTCATGTCCCCCTGCACCCCACCCACCAGCATCCAGGGGCACCCTCCACCAGGACCCCACTCATGTCTCCCACCACCCCCACCCCCCAGCAGTGCAGGGTACCCTCCACCAGGCCCCCACCCATGTCTCCCATCACCCCCACCCCCCAGCAGTGCAGGGGCAGCCTCCACCAGGCCCCCACTCATGTCTCCCACCACCCCCACCCCCAGCATCCAGCGGCACCCTCCACCAAGCCCCCACTCATGTCTCCCACCACCCCCACCCCCCAGCAGTGCAGGGCACCCTCCACCAGGCCCCCACTCATTTCCAACTCATGTCCCCAAGCACCCCCACCCACCAGCATCCAGGGGCACCCTTCACCAGGCCCCCACTCATGTCTCCCACCACCCCCACCCCCAGCAGTGCAGGGGCAGCCTCCACCAGGCCCCCACTCATGTCTCCCAGCACCCCCAACCCCCAGCATCCAGGGGCACCCTCCACCAGGCCCCCACTCATGTCCAACTCATGTCCCCCAGCACCCCCACCCACCAGCATCCAGGGGCACCCTCCACCAGGCCCCCACTCATGTCTCCCATCACCTCCACCCCCCAGCAGTGCAGGTGCAGCCTCCACCAGGCCCCCACTCATGTCTCCCACCACCCCCACCCCCCAGCATCCAGGGGCACCCTCCACCAGGCCCCCACTCATGTCCAACTCATGTCCCCCAGCACCCCCACCCCCCAGCATCCAGGGGCACCCTCCACCAGGCCCCCACTCATGTCTCCCACCACCCCACCCCCCAGCAGTGCCGGGCACCCTCCACCAGGCCCCCACTCATGTCCAACTCATCTCCCCCTGCACCCCCACCCACCAGCATCCAGGTGCACCCTCCACCAGGTCCCCACTTATGTCTCCCACCACCCCCCAGCAGTGCAGGGCACCCTCCACCAGGCCCCGACTCATGTCCAACTCATGTCCCCCTGCACCCCCACCCACCAGTATCCAGGGGCACCCTCCACCAGGCCCCCACTCATGTCTCCCAGCACCCCCACCCGCCAGCACTGTGGGGCACCCTCCACCAGGCCCCCACTCATGTCTCCCACCGCCCCCACCCCCCAGCAGTGCAGGGGCACCCTCCACCAGGCCCCCACTCATGTCTCCCACCACCCCCACCCCCCAGCAGTGCAGGGAACCCTCCACCAGGCCCTCACTCATGTCTCCCATCACCCCCACCCCCCAACAGTGCAGGAGCAGCTTCCACCAGGCCCCCACTCATGTCTCCCACCACCCCCACCCCCCAGCATCCAGGGGCACCCTCCACCAGGCCCCCACTCATGTCTCCCACCACCCCCACCCCCCAGCAGTGCAGGGCACCCTCCACCAGGCTCCCACTCATGTCCAACTCATGTCCCCCTGCACCCCCACCCACCAGCATCCAGGGGCACCCTCCACCAGGCCCCACTCATGTCTCCCAGCACCCCCACCCCCCAGCACTTTGGGGCACCCCCCACCAGGCCCCCACTCATGTCTTCCAACACCCCCACCCCCCAGCAGTGCAGGGGCACCCTCCACCAGGCCCCCACTCATGTCTCCCACCACCCCCACCCCCCAGCAGTGCAGCACACCCTCCACCAGGTCCCCATTCATGTCTCCCATCACCCCCACACCCCAGCAGTGCAGGGGCAGCCTCCACTAGGCCCCCACTCATGTCTCCCACCACCCCCACCCCCCAGCATCCAGGGGCACCCTCCACCAGGCCCCCACTCATGTCTCCCATCACCCCCACCCCCCAGCATCCAGGGGCACCCTCCACCAGGCCCCCACACATGTCCCCCTGCACCCCCACCCCCCAGCATCCAGGGGCACCCTCCAACAGGCCCCCACTCATGTCTCCCACCACCCCCACCCCCCAGCAGTGCAGGGCACCCTCCACCAGGCCCCCACTCATGTCCAACTCATGTCCCCCTGCACCCACACCCACCAGCATCCAGGGGCACCCTCCACCAGGCCCCCACTCATGTCTCCCACCACCCCCACCCCCCAGCAGTGCAGGGCACCCTCCACCAGGCCCCCACTCATGTCCAACTCATGTCCCCCTGCACCCACACCCACCAGCATCCAGGGGCACCCTCCACCAGGCCCCCACTCATGTCTCCCACCACCCCCACCCCCCAGCAGTGCAGGGGTACCCTCCACCAGGCCCCCACACATGTCCCCCTGCACCCCCACCCCCAGCATCCAGGGGCACCCTCCACCAGGCCGCCACTTTTGTCTCCCATCCCCACACCCCCCAGCAGTGCAGGGCACCCTCCACCAGGCCCCCACTCATGTCTCCCATCACCCCCACCCCCCAGCAGTGCAGGGGCAGCCTCCACCAGGCCCCCACTCATGTCTCCCACCACACCCACCCCCCAGCAGTGCAGGGCACCCTCCACCAGGCACCCACTCATGTCTCCCATCACCCCCACCCCCCAGCAGTGCAGGGGCAGCCTCCACCAGGCCCTCACTCATGTGTCCCACCACCCCCACCCCCCAGCATTCAGGGGCACCCTCCACCAGGCCCCCACTCATGTCTCCCACCACCCCCACCTCCCAGCAGTGCAGGGCACCCTCCACCAGGCCCGCACTCATGTCTCCCACCACCCCCCAGCAGTGCAGGGCACCCTCCACCAGGCCCCGACTCATGTCCAACTCATGTCCCCCTGCACCCCCACCCACCAGTATCCAGGGGCACCCTCCACCAGGCCCCCACTCATGTCTCCCAGCACCCCCACCCGCCAGCACTGTGGGGCACCCTCCACCAGGCCCCCACTCATGTCTCCCACCGCCCCCACCCCCCAGCAGTGCAGGGGCACCCTCCACCAGGCCCCCACTCATGTCTCCCACCACCCCCACCCCCCAGCAGTGCAGGGAACCCTCCACCAGGCCCCCACTCATGTCTCCCATCACCCCCACCCCCCAACAGTGCAGGGGCAGCTTCCACCAGGCCCCCACTCATGTCTCCCACCACCCCCACCCCCCAGCAACCAGGGGCACCCTCCACCAGGCCCCCACTCATGTCTCCCACCACCCCCACCCCCCAGCAGTGCAGGGCACCCTCCACCAGGCTCCCACTCATGTCCAACTCATGTCCCCCTGCACCCCCACCCACCAGCATCCAGGGGCACCCTCCACCAGGCCCCCACTCATGTCTCCCAGCACCCCCACCCCCCAGCACTTTGGGGCACCCCCCACCAGGCCCCCACTCATGTCTTCCAACACCCCCACCCCCCAGCAGTGCAGGGGCACCCTCCACCAGGCCCCCACTCATGTCTCCCACCACCCCCACCCCCCAGCAGTGCAGTGCAACCCTCCACCAGGCCCCCATTCATGTCTCCCATCACCCCCACCCCCCAGCAGTGCAGGGGCAGCCTCCACCAGGCCCCCACTCATGTCTCCCACCACCCCCACCCCCCAGCATCCAGGGGCACCCTCCACCAGGCCCCCACTCATGTCTCCCATCACCCCCACCCCCCAGCATCCAGGGGCACCCTCCACCAGGCCCCCACACATGTCCCCCTGCACCCCCACCCCCCAGCACCCAGGGGCACCCTCCAACAGGCCCCCACTCATGTCTCCCACCATCCCCACCCCCCAGCAGTGCAGGGCACCCTCCACCAGGCCCCCACTCATGTCCAACTCATGTCCCCCTGCACCCACACCCACCAGCATCCAGGGGCACCCTCCACCAGGCCCCCACTCATGTCTCCCACCACCCCCACCCCCCAGCAGTGCAGGGCACCCTCCACCAGGCCCCCACTCATGTCCAACTCATGTCCCCCTGCACCCACACCCACCAGCATCCAGGGGCACCCTCCACCAGGCCCCCACTCATGTCTCGCACCACCCCCACCCCCCAGCAGTGCAGGGGTACGCTCCACCAGGCCCCCACACATGTCCCCCTGCACCCCCACCCCCCAGCATCCAGGGGCACCCTCCACCAGGCCGCCACTTTTGTCTCCCATCCCCACAACCCCCAGCAGTGCAGGGCACCCTCCACCAGGCCCCCACTCATGTCTCCCATCACCCCCACCCCCCAGCAGTGCAGGGGCAGCCTCCACCAGGCCCCCACTCATGTCTCCCACCACACCCACCCCCCAGCAGTGCAGGGCACCCTCCACCAGGCACCCACTCATGTCTCCCATCACCCCCACCCCCCAGCAGTGCAGGGGCAGCCTCCACCAGGCCCTCACTCATGTCTCCCACCACCCCCACCCCCCAGCATTCAGGGGCACCCTCCACCAGGCCCCCACTCATGTCCAACTCATGTCCCCCAGCACCCCCACCCACCAGCATCCAGGGGCACCCTCCACCAGGCCCCCACTCATGTCTCCCACCACCCCCACCCCCCAGCAGTGCAGGGCACCCTCCACCAGGCCCCCACTCATGTCTCCCACCACCCCCACCTCCCAGCAGTGCAGGGCACCCTCCACCAGGCCCCCACTCATGTCCAACCATGTCCCTCAGCACCCCCACCCACCAGCATCCAGGGGCACCCTCCACCAGGCCCCCACACATGTCCCCCTGCACCCCACCCCCCAGCATCCAGGGGCACCCTCCAAGAGGCCCCCACTCATGTCCAACTCATGTCCCCCTGCACCCCCACCCACCAGCATCCAGGGGCACCCTCCACCAGGACCCCACTCATGTCTCCCCACCACCCCCACCCCCCAGCAGTGCAGGGCACCCTCCACCAGGCCCCCACTCATGTCTCCCATCACCCCCACCCCCCAGCAGTGCAGGGGCACCCTCCACCAGGCCCCCACTCATGTCTCCCATCACACCCACCCCCCAGCAGTGCAGGGCACCCTCCACCAGGCACCCACTAATGTCTCCCATCACCCCCACCCCCCAGCAGTGCAGGGGCAGCCTCCACCAGGCCCTCACTCATGTCTCCCACCACCCCCACCCCCCAGCATTCAGGGGCACCCTCCACCAGGCCCCCACTCATGTCTCCCACCACCCCCACCTCCCAGCAGTGCAGGGCACCCTCAACCAGGCCCCCACTCATGTCCAACCATGTCCCTCAGCACCCCCACCCACCAGCATCCAGGGGCACCCTCCACCAGGCCCCCACACATGTCCCCCTGCACCCCACCCCCCAGCATCCAGGGGCACCCTCCACGAGGCCCCCACTCATGTCCAACTCATGTCCCCCTGCACCCCCACCCCCCAGCATCCAGGGGCACCCTCCACCAGGCCCCCACTCATGTCTCCCACCACCCCCACCCCCCAGCAGTGCAGGGCACCCTCCACCAGGCCCCCACTCATGTCCAACTCATGTCCCCCTGCACCCCACCCACCAGCATCCAGGGGCACCCTCCAACAGGCCCCCACTCATGTCTCCCACCACCCCCACCCCCCAGAATCCAGGGGCACCCTCCACCAGGCCCCCACTCATGTCTCCCACCACCCCACCCCCCAGCAGTGCAGGGCACCCTCCACCAGGCCCCCACTCATGTCCAACTCATGTCCCCAAGCACCCCCACCCACCAGCATCCAGGGGCACCCTCCACCAGGCCCCCACTCATGTCTCCCACCACCCCCACCCTCCAGCATCCAGGGGCACCCTCCACCAGGCCCCCACTCATGTCCAACTCATGTCGACCAGCACCCCCACCCACCAGCATCCAGGGGCACCCTCCACCAGGCCCCCACTCATGTCTCCCATCGCCCCCACCCCCCAGCAGTGCAGGTGCAGCCTCCACCAGGCCCCCACTCATGTCTCCCACCACCCCCACCGCCCAGCATCCAGGGGCACCCTCCACCAGGCCCCCACTCATGTCCAACTCATGTCCCCCATCACCCCCACCCACCAGCATCCAGGGGCACCCTCCACCAGGCCCCCACTCATGTCTCCCATCACCCCCACCCCCCAGCAGTGCAGGGGCAGCCTCCACCAGGCCCCCACTCATGTCTCCCACCACCCCCACCCCCCAGCATCCAGGGGCACCCTCCACCAGGCCTCCACTCATGTCCCCCTGCACCCCCACCCCCCAGCATCCAGGGGCACCCTCCAACAGGCCCCCACTCATGTCTCCCACCACCCCCACCCCCCAGCAGTGCAGGGCACCCTCCACCAGGCCCCCACTCATGTCCAACTCATGTCCCCCTGCACCCACACCCACCAGCATCCAGGGGCACCCTCCACCAGGCCCCCACTCATGTCTCCCACCACCCCCACACCCCAGCAGTGCAGGGCACCCTCCACCAGGCCCCCACTCATGTCCAACTCATGTCCCCCTGCACCCACACCCGCCAGCATCCAGGGGCACCCTCCACCAGGCCCCCACTCATGTCTCCCACCACCCCCACCCCCCAGCAGTGCAGGGGTACGCTCCACCAGGCCCCCACACATGTCCCCCTGCACCCCCACCCCCCAGCATCCAGGGGCACCCTCCACCAGGCCACCACTTTTGTCTCCCATCCCCACAACCCCCAGCAGTGCAGGGCACCCTCCACCAGGCCCCCACTCATGTCTCCCATCACCCCCACCCCCCAGCAGTGCAGGGGCAGCCTCCACCAGGCCCCCACTCATGTCTCCCACCACACCCACCCCCCAGCAGTGCAGTTCACCCTCCACCAGGCACCCACTCATGTCTCCCATCACCCCCACCCCCCAGCAGTGCAGGGGCAGCCTCCACCAGGCCCTCACTCATGTCTCCCACCACCCCCACCCCCAGCATTCAGGGGCACCCTCCACCAGGCCCCCACTCATGTCTCCCACCACCCCCACCTCCCAGCAGTGCAGGGCACCCTCAACCAGGCCCCCACTCATGTCCAACCATGTCCCTCAGCACCCCCACCCACCAGCATCCAGGGGCACCCTCCACCAGGCCCCCACACATGTCCCCCTGCACCCCACCTCCCAGCATCCAGGGGCACCCTCCACGAGGCCCCCACTCATGTCCAACTCATGTCCCCCTGCACCCCCACCCCCCAGCATCCAGGGGCACCCTCCACCAGGCCCCCACTCATGTCTCCCACCACCCCCACCCCCCAGCAGTGCAGGGCACCCTCCACCAGGCCCCCACTCATGTCCAACTCATGTCCCCCTGCACCCCACCCACCAGCATCCAGGGGCACCCTCCAACAGGCCCCCACTCATGTCTCCCACCACCCCCACCCCCCAGAATCCAGGGGCACCCTCCACCAGGCCCCCACTCATGTCTCCCACCACCCCACCCCCCAGCAGTGCAGGGCACCCTCCACCAGGCCCCCACTCATGTCCAACTCATGTCCCCAAGCACCCCCACCCACCAGCATCCAGGGGCACCCTCCACCAGGCCCCCACTCATGTCTCCCCACCACCCCACCCTCCAGCATCCAGGGCACCCTCCACCAGGCCCCCACTCATGTCCAACTCATGTCGACCAGCACCCCACCCACCAGCATCCAGGGGCACCCTCCACCAGGCCCCCACTCATGTCTCCCATCGCCCCCACCCCCCAGCAGTGCAGGTGCAGCCTCCACCAGGCCCCACTCATGTCTCCCACCACCCCCACCGCCCAGCATCCAGGGGCACCCTCCCACCAGGCCCCCACTCATGTCCAACTCATGTCCCCCAGCACCCCCACCCACCAGCATCCAGGGGCACCCTCCACCAGCCCCCACTCATGTCTCCCATCACCCCCACCCCCCAGCAGTGCAGGGGCAGCCTCCACCAGGCCCCCACTCATGTCTCCCACCACCCCCACCCCCCAGCATCCAGGGGCACCCTCCACCAGGCCTCCACTCATGTCCCCCTGCACCCACCACCCACCAGCATCCAGGGGCACCCTCCACCAGGCCCCGACTCATGTCTCCCACCACCCCCACCCCCCAGCAGTGCAGAGCACCCTCCACCAGGCCCCCACTCATGTCTAACTCATGTCCCCCTGCACCCCCACCCACCAGCATCCAGGGGCACCCTCCACCAGGCCCCCACTCATGTCTCCCACCCCCCCCACCCCCCCAGCAGTGCAGGGCACCCTCCACCAGGCCCCCACTCATGTCTCCCATCACCCCACCCCCCAGCAGTGCAGGGGCAGCCTCCACCAGGCCCCCACTCATGTCTCCCATCACCCCCACCCCCCAGCAGTGCAGGGTCAGCCTCCACCAGGCCCCCACTCATGTCTCCCACCACCCCCACCCCCCAGCAGTGCAGGGCACCCTCCACCAGGCCCCCACTCATGTCCAACTCATGTCCCCCTGCACCCCCACCCACCAGCATCCAGGGGCACCCTCCACCAGGCCCCTACTCATGTCTCCCACCACTCCCACCCCCCCAGCAGTGCAGGGGCACCCTCCACCAGGCCCCCACTCATGTCTCCCACCACCCCCACCCCCCAGCAGTGCAGGGCACCCTCCACCAGGCCCCACTCATGTCTCCCATCACCCCCACCCCCAGCAGTGCAGGGGCAGCCTCCACCAGGCCCCCACTCATGTCTCCCACCACCCCCACCCCCAGCAGTGCAGGGCACCCTCCACCAGGCCCCCACTCATGTCCAACTCATGTCCCCCAGCACCCCCACCCACCAGCATCCAGGGGCACCCTCCACCAGGCACCCACTCATGTCTCCCATCACCCCCACCCCCCAGCAGTGCAGGGCAGCCTCCACCAGGCCCCCACTCATGTCTCCACCACCCCCACCCCCCAGCATCCAGGGGCACCCTCCACCAGGCCCCCACTCATGTCTCCACCACCCCACCCCCCAGCAGTGCCGGGCACCCTCCACCAGGCCCCCACTCATGTCCAACTCATCTCCCCCTGTACCCCCACCCACCAGCATCCCAGGTGCACCCTCCACCAGGTCCCCACTCATGTCTCCCACCACCCCCATCAGTGCAGGGCACCCTCCACCAGGCCCCCACTCAAGTCCAACTCATGTCCCCCTGCACCCCCACCCACCAGCATCCAGGGGCACCCTCCACAGGCCCCCACTCATGTCTCCAGCACCCCCACCCGCCAGCACTGTGGGGCACCCTCCACCAGGCCCCCACTCATGTCCCCCACCGCCCCCACCCCCAGCAGTGCAGGGGCACCCTCCACCAGGGCCCCACTCATGTCTCCCACCACCCCCACCCCCCAGCAGTGCAGGGCACCCTCCACCAGGCCCCCACTCATGTCTCCCATCACCCCCACCCCCCAACAGTGCAGGGGCAGCCTCCACCAGGCCCCCACTCATGTCTCCCACCACCCCCACCCCCCCAGCATCCAGGGGCACCCTCCACCAGGCCCCCACTCATGTCTCCCACACCCCACCCCCAGCAGTGCAAGGCACCCTCCACCAGGCTCCCACTCATGTCCAACTCATGTCCCCCTGCACCCCCACCCACCAGCATCCAGGGGCACCCTCCACCAGGCCCCCACTCATGTCTCCCAGCACCCCCACCCCCCAGCACTTTGGGGCACCCCCCACCAGCCCCCACTCATGTCTTCCAACACCCCCACCCCCAGCAGTGCAGGGCACCCTCCACCAGGCCCCACTCATGTCTCCCACCACCCCCACCCCCCAGCAGTGCAGCGCATCCTCCACCAGGCCCCTACTCATGTCTCCCATCACCCCCACCCCCAGCAGTGCAGGGGCAGCCTCCACCAGGCCCCCACTCATGTCTCCCACCATCCCCACCCCCCAGCATCCAGGGGCACCCTCCACCAGGCCCCACTCATGTCTCCCACCACCCCCACCCCCCAGCAGTGCAGGGCACCCTCCACCAGGCCCCCACTCATGTCCAACTCATGTCCCCCAGCACCCCCCACCCACCAGCATCCAGGGGCACCCTTCACCAGGCCCCCACTCATGTCTCCCACCACCCCCCACCCACCAGCAGTGCAGGGCACCCTCCACCAGGCCCCCACTCATGTCCAACTCATGTTCATGTCCAACTCATGTCCCCCTGCACCCCCACCCACCCAGCGTCCAGGGGCACCCTCCACCAGGCCCCCACTCATGTCCCCCTGCACTCCCACCCCCCAGCATCCAGGGGCACCCTCCACCAGGCCCCCACACATGTCCCCCTGCACCCCCACCCCCAGCATCCAGGGGCACCCTCCACCAGTCCCCCACTCATGTCTCCCATCACCCCCACCCCCCAGCATCCAGGGGCACCCTCCACCAGGCCCCCAAACATGTCCCCCTGCACCCCCACCCCCCAGCATCCAGGGGCACCCTCCAACAGGCCCCCACTCATGTCTCCCACCATCTCCACCCCCCAGCAGTGCAGGGCACCCTCCACCAGGCCCCCACTCATGTCCAACTCATGTCCCCCTGCACCCCCACCCACCAGCATCCAGGGCACCCTCCCACCAGGCCCCCACTCATGTCTCCCACCACCCCCACCCCCCAGCATCCAGGGGCACCCTCCAACAGGCCCCCACTCATGTCTCCCACCACCCCCACCCCCCAGCAGTGCAGGGCACCCTCCACCAGGCCCCCACTCATGTCCAACTCATGTCCCCTTGCGCCCCCACCCACCAGCATCCAGGGACACCTCCACCAGGCCCCCACTCATGTCTCCCACCACCCCCACCCACCAGCATCCAGGGGCACCCTCCACCAGGACCCCACTCATGTCTCCCACCACCCCCACCCCCCAGCAGTGCAGGGCACCCTCCACCAGGCCCCCACTCATGTCTCCCATCACCCCCACCCCCCAGCAGTGCAGGGGCAACCTCCACCAGGCCCCCACTCATGTCTCCGACCACCCCCACCCCCCAGCATCCAGGGCACCCTCCACCAGGCCCCCACTCATGTCTCCCACCACCCCCACCCCCCAGCAGTGCAGGGCACCCTCCAACAGGCCCCCACTCATGTCCAACTCATGTCCCCAAGCACCCCCACCCACCAGCATCCAGGGGCACCCTCCACCAGGCCCCCACTCATGCCTCCCACCACCCCCACCCCCCAGCAGTGCAGTGCACCCTCCACCAGGCCCCCATTCATGTCCAACTCATGTCCCCCAGCACCCCCACCCACCAGCATGCAGGGGCACCCTTCACCAGGCCCCCACTCATGTCCAACTCATTTCCCCCAGCACCCCCACCCACCAGCATCCAGGGGCACCCTCCACCAGGCCCCCACTCATGTCTCCCATCACCCCCACCCCCCAGCAGTGCAGGTGCAGCCTCCACCAGGCCCCCACTCATGTCTCCCACCACCCCCACCCCCCAACATCCAGGGGCACCCTCCACCGGGCCCCCACTCATGTCCAACTCATGTCCCCCAGCACCCCCACCCCCCAGCATCCAGGGGCACCCTCCACCAGGCCCCCACTCATGTCTCCCACCACCCCACCCACCAGCAGTGCCGGGCACCCTCCACCAGGCCCCCACTCATGTCCAACTCATCTCCCCCTGCACCCCCACCCACCAGCATCCAGGTGCACCCTCCACCAGGTCCCCACTCATGTCTCCAACCACCCCCCAGCAGTGCAGGGCACCCTCCACCAGGCCCCCACTCATGTCCAACTCATGTCCCCCTGCACCCCCACCCACCAGCATCCAGGGGCACCCTCCACCAGGCCCCCACTCATGTCTCCCAGCACCCCCACCCGCCAGCATGTTGGGCACCCTCCACCAGGCCCCCACTCATGTCTCCCACCCCCCCACCCCCCAGCAGTGCAGGGGCACCCTCCACCAGCCCCCCACTCATGTCTCCCACCACCCCCACCCCCCAGCAGTGCAGGGCACCCTCCACCAGGCCCCCACTCATGTCTCCGACCACCCCCACCCCCCAGCATCCAGGGGCACCCTCCATCAGGCCCCCACTCATGTCTCCCACCCCCCACCCCCCAGCAGTGCAGGGCACCCTCCAACAGGCCCCCACTCATGTCCAACTCATGTCCCCAAGCACCCCCACCCACCAGCATCCAGGGGCACCCTCCACCAGGCCCCCACTCATGTCTCCCACCACCCCCACCCCCCAGCAGTGCAGTGCACCCTCCACCAGGCCCCCACTCATGTCCAACTCATGTCCCCCAGCACCCCCACCCACCAGCATCCAGGGGCACCCTTCACCAGGCCCCCACTCATGTCTCCCAGCAGTGCAGGGCACCCTCCACCAGGCCCCCACTCATGTCCAACTCATGTCCCCCTGCACCCCCACCCACCAGCATCCAGGGGCAGCCTCCACCAGGCCCCCACTCATGTCCCCCTGCCCTTCCACCCCCACCATCCAGGGGCACCCGCCACCAGGCCCCCACTCATGTCTCCCACCACCCCCACCCCCAGCATCCAGGGGCACCCTCCACCAGGCCCCCACTCATGTCCAACTCATGTCCCCCAGCACCCCCACCCACCAGCATCCAGGGGCACCCTCCACCAGGCCCCCACTCATGTCTCCCATCACCTCCACCCCCAGCAGTGCAGGTGCAGCCTCCACCAGGCCCCCACTCATGTCTCCCACCACCCCCACCCCCCAGCATCCCAGGGGCACCCTCCACCAGGCCCCCACTCATGTCCAACTCATGTCCCCCAGCACCCCCACCCCCCAGCATCCAGGGGCACCCTCCACCAGGCCCCCACTCATGTCTCCCACCACCCCACCCCCCAGCAGTGCCGGGCACCCTCCACCAGGCCCCCACTCATGTCCAACTCATCTCCCCCTGCACCCCCACCCACCAGCATCCAGGTGCACCCTCCACCAGGTCCCCACTCATGTCTCCCACCACCCCCCAGCAGTGCAGGGCACCCTCCACCAGGCCCCCACTCATGTCCAACTCATGTCCCCCTGCACCCCCACCCACCAGCATCCAGGGGCAGCCTCCACCAGGCCCCACTCATGTCTCCCAGCACCCCCACCCGCCAGCACTGTGGGGCACCCTCCACCAGGCCCCCACTCATGTCTCCCACCACCCCCACCCCCCAGCAGTGCAGGGCACCCTCCACCAGGCTCCCACTCATGTCCCAACTCATGTCCCCCTGCACCCCCACCCACTAGCATCCACGGGCACCCTCCACCAGGCCCCCACTCATGTCTCCCAGCACCCCCACCCCCCAGCACTTTGGGGCACCCCCCACCAGGCCCCCACTCATGTCTTCCAACACCCCCACCCCCAGCAGTGCAGGGGCACCCTCCACCAGGCCCCCACTCATGTCTCCCACCACCCCCACCCCCCAGCAGTGCAGCGCACCCTCCACCAGGCCCCCACTCATGTCTCCCATCACCCCCACCCCCCAGCAGTGCAGGGGCAGCCTCCACCAGGCCCCCACTCATGTCTCCCACCACCCCCACCCCCCAGCATCCAGGGGCACCCCCCACCAGGCCCCCCACTCATGTCTCCCACCACCCCCACCCCCCAGCAGTGCAGGGCACCCTCCACCAGGCCCCCACTCATGTCCAACTCATGTCCCCCAGCACCCCCACCCACCAGCATCCAGGGGCACCCTTCAGGCCCCCACTCATGTCTCCCACCACCCCCACCCCCCAGCAGTGCAGGGCACCCTCCACCAGGCCCCCACTCATGTCCAACTCATGTCCCCCTGCACCCCCACCTACCAGCATCCAGGGGCACCCTCCACCAGGCCCCCACTCATGTCCCCCTGCACTCCCACCCCCCAGCATCCAGGGGCACCCTCCACCAGGCCCCCACACATGTCCCCCTGCACCCCCACCCCCCAGCATCCAGGGGCACCCTCCACCAGGCCCCCACTCATGTCTCCCATCACCCCCACCCCCCAGCATCCAGGGGCACCCTCCACCAGGCCCCCACACATGTCCCCCTGCACCCCCACCCCCCAGCATCCAGGGGCACCCTCCAACAGGCCCCCACTCATGTCTCCCACCACCCCCACCTCCAGCAGTGCAGGGGCAGCCTCCACCAGGCCCCCACTCATGTCTCCTATCACCCCCACCCCCAACAGTGCAGGGGCAGCCTCCACCAGGCCCCCACTCATGTCTCCCACCACCCCCAGCATCCAGGGGCACCCTCCACCAGGCCCCCACCTCATGTCTCCCACCACCCCCACCCCCCAGCAGTGCAGGGCACCCTCCACCAGGCTCCCACTCATGTCCAACTCATGTCCCCCTGCACCCCCACCCACCAGCATCCAGGGGCACCCTCCACCAGGCCCCCACTCATGTCTCCCACCTCCCCCACCCCCAGCAGTGCAGGGGTACCCTCCACCAGGCCCCCACACATGTCCCCCTGCACCCCCACCCCCCAGCATCCAGGGGCACCCTCCACCAGGCCGCCACTTTTGTCTCCCATCCCCACACCCCCCAGCAGTGCAGTGCACCCTCCACCAGGCCCTCACTCATGTCTCCCATCACCCCACCCCCCAGCAGTGCAGGGGCAGCCTCCACCAGGCCCCCACTCATGTCTCCCAGCACCCCCACCCACCAGCATCCAGGGGCACCCTCCCACCAGACCCCCACTCATGTCTCCCACCACACCCTCCCCCCAGCAGTGCAGGGCACACTCCACCAGGCCCCCACTCATGTCCAACTCATGACCCCCTGCATCCCCACCCCCCAGCCGTGCAATTTGCCTGGGTACGTGTATTCCTGGGGTGCGCGGGTAGTCTCCCATGCAATACCATCAGGGTACATATATAATGGGTCCGCGTGAACTTCCACACGCGATACCAGCAGGCTACGTGTATTACGGGGTTCGTGGGAAGTTCCACGCGCGATTGCCCTGGGTACGTGTATTTTGGGGTGCGTGTGAAGTTTCACATGCGATTTTGCAGGGTACCTGTATTTCGGTGTGCGCGTGAACTTCCACACGCGACTGGGCCTGTAAGAGTGGGGTACGTGTATTCCAGGGGTGGGCGGGAATATTTACTCGCGACTGGGCCTGGGAGAGCGTGTTACGTGTATTCCTGGGGTGGGCGGGAAGATTCACACGGTCGCCTACAACGCGCCGAAAAATAAATGGTCCAATCCTGACACACGTACGCCAGCATGAAGCAGGCGTACGTCGACTCGCGCAGCATAAAAGTGCGCGCAAGAAACAAACAAGCTCAGACGCCAGGATGAATATACCATTCCTAGCAGCAGTGGCCGTGGGTTACCAAAGGAGGAGGAGGAGGATAGTGAGGGCCTGAATTTTCACTCCCAGAACCAGCCTTTTTGGGATGCCTGATGACCAGGTGTATGGGAGGTACAGGTTTCCACCACACATAATACTGGACCTGGTCAGTGAGTGGGAGGATGACCTCACATCACCCACCCTGTGCTCCCAAGCACTCAGCCCCCTGGAGAAGGTCCTTAATGTACTGCACTTCTTGGCCACAGGATCATTTCAGCAGACAAGTGCCATAGTGGGTGGGGTGTCACAGGCCACGCAGTCACGCTGCCTACACCAGGTCTTGAACATCATCACTGCACGCCCATCAGTCCGCAGGCACATATACCTGCCCAGGACACCTGCAGAAAGGCAGGCTGCCGCCCTTGATTTCTACGGTATGGCACAATTCCCCAAAGTGCTAGGTGCCATTGACTGCACCCATGTGGCACTACGTCCCCCCAGAGCATCTGAGCACATCTATAGGAACCGCAAGCACTGGCATTCCATCAACGTGCAGGTAGTATGTAATGCCAAGGGAATCATCACCTCAGTATATGCCAGCTATCCAGGGTCCATCCACGACAGCTTCATTTACCGAATGTCTACCCTAAGCCGGGACCTAGAAGCTGGGCAGCATGGCGATACATGGCTGCTTGGTGAGTATGAATGCCACTGCACATGCATGCATGTCAGATGCAGAGTTATGTCACTACCCCACTAATGATACCCATCACCTCCTCACCAGGGACAGTGCCTACCCTCTGAGCACCCACATGACGCCAATTCGGAACCCCATCACGCCTCCCGAGGTAAGATACAACACAGCCCATATTGCAACCTGGGGCATAGTGGAGCGCACATTCGGAGTGCTCAAGTCACGCTTTCGCTCCCTTGACCGTTCTGGCGGGCAGCTGTTATATGCGCCCCCAGTAGTGTGCAGGATCATAGTGGCAGCATGTGTCCTGCACAATGTTGCAACACGCTGGGGCCTGGCTGTGGACATGGTGGTGCCCCCACATCCCCAACCACATGCACGCCCGCTGCGCATGGGAGGGGAAAGGGCACGGGGTGAGGCAGCCCGTACGCAGCTGGTGGCTAATTACTTCACATAGAAATCACACCCCTGTGGAGTGCACACAGCCCTGGCACATACCATCTGATAAGCAATGATGACTCGACCTGACAATTATGACGAACAAAGGGACAGTCAACTGTCAGAACCATAGCAGCCTGAGATTGTTCATGCGGAAGTGTCAGAATGTGTGCATCCCTACCTACACAAACACCACCAATGCAGTGTCATCAAAAGACACACTTCCATGCTGCAGAAATGAATACCCACTTGCAAAATACTACATGAGAACAGTGCCATGTCACCCAACCCCTCCCCGGCACGCCCACAAAACACACCATGGCATGTCATGCAATGTGAGAGCAAACAAATTAATCCCCACAACATGCCCCAAGTGTCACCAACTACAGTGTCCCTAATGGAAACATGGCCACACATGAAATGCTCACAGTAATGCAGGACCTACAACACACATTACCAAATACTTACCAAGAATACCAATCACCTACACAACCTCCAACCTACCTTAAACATGACATTACAGACTTAAAAAATTGGTAGCCTCACTACCTGATAATGCCAGCACTTCAAACACTTCCAAGTATACAGTGTTAGCGCCACGCAAGAGTGTAGGTGCACTGCTTACAACATGGACTCCAGTTCCAAGGTGGACCGCCTTGTGAAGACATGAGAAATGGACCTGCAAATTAGGAGGATGAGATGGATGCAGAGGCACATATCAATACACCATGCAGTGTACAATACAACAACAATATGCACTATGAATGTATACACAGTATTGACTACAGACATCGAATGGGAGTCCAACGTCACCATGTACGTCAATGTCACTTGGGCACACCCTTTGCAAGCCCATGGAAACGGGAAGCGGGGGGGTGTGTGTCACACAAACCCAAGCATCTGAACCAAATTCATGACAAGCCTGCATGTGCCCAGCCACAATACAGCGTATGCCCACGGGAGCCACACAAGGCAACACACTGTCCAAAAACAAAAAATTAAAAAAAAAATCAAAAAAGCCCATTAATGGGCCCGGGGGGGGGTGGGGGAGGCCACCCAGGAGGTCCGAGGACAGGGTGCACACCAAAACCAACCTGTGTGGATCTTGCAAAAAAAAACACCTCCATGGGCTCATGGCCTGCACGGCTACCCTATTGTGAAAGAATCACTGCTGTCGCTCTCCTCACCCTCTGCAGCTGCATCAGGAGGTGGTGGCACTATGGGAGGCAGCCCACGCAAAGCCCTAGTCTGTTCCTCCATGGCAGCAAGCATGCGGGTGTGGTAGGTCTCGTTCTGGAGGATAAGCGTACGTGTGAGACGCTCCAGCTGCTGTTCTGTCCTTCTGTTTGTTGAAGCCTCAAGCTCAACAAGAGTCGTCCTGAGGTGAAGGAGTTCCACACTCAGGGCTTCCCTGTGGCCCTGGGACTCTATGGAAATGGCTTCCCGCAGAGTCGCCATTCCCACCCGCCTGTCCCTGTCGGACGCCAACATGTCCTCCCTGTGTGACTGGCAGATGGAGTCTGTTGCCTGCTGTAGTCGCTCCATCAGCCTTTCGGGGGGGACAATGGAAGTGGCCACCCTATCCATGGCCTGAGCCATCATCTCTGATGATGCTGCCTATTGGGTTGCCATGCCGTATATGGATTGCTCCCATGCGGTATTGCTAGGTGGCGTACGGCCACCACGTCGGCTGGCAACACACCTGTCTGGGGCAAGGCGAACTGCGCCTTGCTGTGCTGGCACTGCCTGAGGCTGCAGGACTGCATTCCCCCTCTGATCTGCTGGCCAGGAACAGGATCAGATGTTGCGGTGTGTGACCCTGCATCTGTATCCACCAAAGGCGTACCTGCCAACACTGACATCCCCATTGAGGGTTCTAACCCTGGTGCAGGTGGGTCGGACAGAACAGAATCCCTCCCAGGAAAACTCACCTGCGACGGCACATAGGTCTCATCATCCAAATCGACACCTGAATACAGCTCGGGGGAGGTGCAGACAGAGACACCCCTTGAGAGCACGACCTGCAGCAGTTGTGGGTTCTCACCCACCACCACACCACATCCCTCACTGGTGGTCGGTCGGGCCTGAGACCCCTCCTGGGTCTGCACCATCTCCACAACCCCAGCAGTATCAAGTGCGTCATCCCCTGCAAAGACATAAAAGAAAACAAATGGAAACAGGCATTAGCACTATGGCACACAATTAAGGCTGAGAAGCTACAGAAACAGTATGTCCCACATGACTAAAACCCTCCCATGCATGCACCGTCACTGCGTGTGAAGGGTAGGCAGATGGCACACAATGATGACACCAAGGTGGAAGATGAACACATTTGATGCATGCTGCCTAGCAGTGGCATCACACATTGGCCTGTGATTGGCAGGTCAAATACACATGCCATCACACAGATGGCATGTACCCTAGCCATAAAGTGAAGAGGGAGAGGAGGGCACCAATTGTTCATTCAGTCCAGTTTGCTCATGAAATTGATTTTTTCATTGAAATGGTTCAAATGTTTAACCTGGAGCTGCCAGTCCAAAATGGTCCTATAGCACAGGGACATGTCTAAACAAATCATGTCCAGGAAACAAAGCCAGTCCACTGTACCATAGCCATGTCAGACATGTGACAATAGGACTGAGAAATGCCTAGTAAAAGTGGTGGTATGCAAACAATCTGCCTGAATAAACAGAGGAAAATAAGCAACAATGTTGTGGCAAGATGACACTTCAAGGGCAACGGGCATGGTGTTGGGCTGGATGTCTAATGTTGGCAGAAGGGATACTGCTATACCCAAATGATGGTGCGCAGAATGTATTGGATGAGGCACATGGGTGACCCAAACCACTCAGGCACACACACCCTCAGCTGGCACCCAAACAGAAGCCCTCACACACACACCATGCACATGGATGACACACACATGCATGTGCACTCACCGGACAATGCCTCGTAATCTGCCAGTTCTCCCACGCCTTGGATCTGTTCCTCTGTGACGTAGGTCCCAGCAACCTGCTCATGTGGAGTGAGTTCTATGTCCTCTGCTGGAGACCCACCTCCAGTCACTAGAGTAGCGGCATGACTTGAGGCCAGCTTATTCTTTGCCCTGCGCTTCAGGTCATTCCAGCGCTTGTAGCATTCAGTAGCTGTGCGCCTCACGATTCCAAGGGCACTTATGATGTCCGTGATGGTCTGCCAGTGTGCCTGACGTTGTGCAGGTGTGGTCTTGGATCCTGCAACAATCACCATTTCGCGGTCATGTGCGGACACATACTCTACAAGTTCATTCAGTTCGGCCTCATTGAAGCTGGGCTTCCTTGACGGGCCGGACTGTGTAGCCGTGTCTGGGGCATCAGCCTCTACTGGACGAGCACTCTTCCTCTTCCGCTTGGAAGGTGGTGGGGATCCTGAGTGTCCTACGCCGCTCTGGACACTAGGGGCAGGAGCCCCGGTGGACTCTGTACTAGGAGTGTGGGATTGCACACTCAGCATGGGAGTTGGTGCACGCATTAGCTCAAGTGTGATGGTGTCAGGGGGAATGTCAGCAGGATGGACTTGGACCAACACTGTCCTGGCTGGGTGTGTGAGAGGTGGGGTGGATGGAGCCGCAGCTGCCTCTGCAGCCTCCCCAGCCTGCCTACGCGGGGCAGCAGATGACCTAGCTGCCCCTGATCCACGTGGCCTGATGACACCAACGTGCACCGGCGCACGTGGCCTAGACCTGCTGACCTGGAAGTCAGCCATGGAGTCACCCTGTGCCAGGTCTGGTTCCACAGTGGGCTGGTCCAACAAGGGCTGAGCATGGATGGTGTCAGCCACGTTACCCTCAACCAGGGGGGGGGCATGGGTGTCCCTGACTGCTGCTCCACACATGGGGGGCTAGGGGCACCCTGCAAGTCACGGCCACATCCCCTACCGGATCCACCACGGCCACCACTTGGGGCTCGGCCACCTTTGCCACCTTTACGGCTTGTTCGCCTCCCAGCCATGGCACTCATGTTATTGTGCGTATGGGAGTCGATGTGAACTATTATCCTGGGCAATTGGGGGTCAAAGGGGTTGGGTACCAGATGGTAATCGTACCCTAGTGCTCTAGCAAGGCTGTATGTTACCCCTGGGGAAAGATGACGGGTCACGCAATGCACAGGCACCCCAAAAAAGGGAAGTAAGGTGCACGAAACCCCTCCTAGACCACGTGTGTGGAAAAATAAACCTGCACTACGCTGTGGCACCCAGAAACACAAAAATGAACGTATGCGTGTCACACGCAGCCTAGAATGACCTCTGAAGGGGTATGCGACACACGGGGCAAGCACAGATGTTAAATACGTGCGTGACTCACCGTCTGCCAGGAACAAAAGCGTGAAAAATATGCGCGTTGGCAACACCCCCGCCAAAAGAAGAATTGTACGCTGTCTGAGGAGACAGGACAACAGTAGAAGGGAACGCTGTTTGAGGAAACAGGCCCAGGAAAAAGAGGAAAAGAGAAAAAGCTGTCAGAGGTAACAGGGAGTATGAACTTGAAACGCTGTGAAGTAAATCGCGTGTGATCCGACAAGAAGTACAGATTTCACCCACTCGCTCTCCACGAAAAGCATGTACAAGGAAATGGCGTTCTACACGTACCTTTTATACACACGTCAAAGACGCGCATGCGCGATGAGGCCATTTCCACCAATTACACGCTTTGACACTCGGACGTGTATCTTTTTTTTTACACGCGCCATTCTCTACGGCCATGCGCGTGACGTCATAGCTGCGCATGGGGGCCTTTGGGCCAATGAAATCGCGTATGCGTGTAGACGCGCTTACGCACTAAGGGCCTTTCCTCGAATTATATGCAGGATTTTCACGTGCCAAATCACTCCGTATTAAGCTGGCCACGCATAAGCACACGGAAGACCATGCTCCTGCCCAGAAAGCCGATTTACTGCCCCCCAGAGCCCCGAGCACGCTCCCACCTGCCATCTGCTGCTGCCTGACTGCCTGCTGCCCACGTGCCCTGCCATTTGCTGCCTGCACATCAGCCAGGGGTGCTGTTGCTGTGACCACCCCTGCTGGAACCGAAGACTCCCGACTGGGATTCCATCGCTCCACAGCCCAGCCCCAGGACCCAGTTGCCCACCCACTCCTGCCTCTGGGGTTTTCATGTCGGGCACTGCAACATCTGGCACCACTGACAACCCCCGGCCAGAGAGGCAGAGGGGCACCAGCTTCAGTGCCAGGGAAGTTGGTGTCCTGGTGGAGCAAGTCCTGGGGCAGTATGATGCCCTCTTCGGAAGTGTGCGCGCCGACAAAGAAGGACGGACTTGGATCTGGACGGACATCGTGACTGCCATCAATGCGGAGGGGGTGGCAGTCCGCGACTTCCAACATGTCAAGAAGCGCTGGGAGGACTTCAGGTCCAGGACCCTGAACAAGGCCCGGCGCCTCTTGAAGGCAGCGGATGCTAAGGGGCGCCGGGGCCACTTGTCGGAAGATCAGATAAGGGTCCTGGAACGCATATCCCCAGCACTCCACGTCCAGGTCCTTGAGAGGCAGACCCGTCTGGAGTCGAGCGGTAAGTGTACATGCATCATGATTGTAAGCTGTGCGTGTGGTGATGTGCCAGTAGTGTGCCGGTTGCACATCTGTTTGTATGGGGCCAAGTATGGGTGGGGGTGTACAAGGCCGTGAGGCTAACACATGCAAGGGCTGTCATGTGTGAGACATGGATGGTGCTTGTGTGTGTAGGCTTGCATGCCAAATGCAGTTGTGTGGGCACACATGTTTGGATGAATGTGTATGTAAGTAGGCATGTTCGTGATGTCACGCATGTATGTTGTTTTCAGCTGCATGTATCAGCACTGTGTACATGTGCATGTGTGTGTATTTGACAAGGGTGCAACAGTGATGCAACATGGATGCATGTGACAGCGGGATGTGGAAGCCGGATTGGCAGATGTGACATGGATGCCCATCTGAACACTGCGACAGTTGGCTGAGGTGTACACATGCATGCAAGTGTGGTGGTGTGCGTGCATGTGTAGTGCACTCCCTGTGTTCCATGTGATGTCTGGCTCACCTTTGCCTGCTCATGCTGTTGTATGTGTATGGCTGGTGCTGGCAGTTGCGATGTGGCTGTGGTATGGCTCATGTGTGCAAGTTGAAATGACATGTGTGTTGCCAATTGTGATGCCATGTCTGAGGTTTGCCAATGCCACTCATGTGCAACTGTCATGTGTGTATGTGTCCATTGTACAGTGCCCTGATGCCTGTGTTTTATTTCTCCCTGTCTGTAGCGTCAACTGATGAAGAGGGCGGAGAAGGTGCTGTGGAGCACAGCGGCGGGGATCGCACCGCCAGCCAGAGACGCAAGGCCCGGCTCCCCTCTCAGGTTGTGATCTCGTCGGGGAGTGAGGAGTCTGATGCCGCGTCCCAGGCCGCAGCTGCTGGGGTGAGGTCCAAGAGGCGGAGGTCGGAGTTGGACTCCTCGGCAGCAGAAGGGGCAGCTGGGACCCCACAGGGCCCAACGGGGGAAGATGGCACGAAGTCATCCAGATTGGTGGGGGGTTTGGTGGAGGAGGAGGCCGTGCAAGCAACAGAGATGGGGTCTGGTGGTGGGGATTCCACTGGTGCTAGTGGTGCAGTGCAGGACCAGGGACAGGAGGCAGCACAGGTCACCGCGGAGGTGCCTGTGTGCAATCCTGTCCCTGATCCTGTCACTGCATCATCTTGCACAAGCAGGGATGCCTACGTCCAGACCCGTTTTCAGGCAGGGGATGAGCTCACGACAACTGGCCTTCCTCTGCCTGTGGACGTGGCTATCCGGGTCCGGGTTGAGCCTGTCCTGACTGGTGTGGCGTTGCGTCAACGGCCATGCGAGGTGACCTGCAGTCTTTTCATGAGGAGACTGCACGTCATCTCGAATGGCTCGTTGACCGCGTCGGCCTACTGGGACAGGTCACCCAGGCCGGATTCCTCCGTTTGATGGGGCTTGCTACGACCCCCTCCTCAACTGAACTCCCTATGCGCCAGTCGTCCTCCGTGCCATCTTCCCACCCATCAGTCACCTGGGTGCCCTGTGGAGCTGCCTCTGACGGTGCGGCCAGGCTGGTGGAGGAGGCATCCCTGCCACAGTCGGGAATCGGACGTCCAGCAGGGGTGGCCACATCAACGACTGCACCCCAGCCAGCGGAGGATGTGCAGGCAGCAGGAGGCAGTGCACAAGCAGAGGCACAGCAGCAGCAACGTGGTGGGAGCCATGATGGCTCGGGGCCTTCGACATCGGAGGGGCAGGCATCGGCCAGAGGGCAGGAGGACCCAGGATGGGAAGTGTCTTCCGTGTGGCAGCGGTTGGGCCACGCCATAGATGCGGAGCGGCAGCGGGCAGAAGAGGCACGGCTCATGATGGTCAGGGCGGAGAACTCCATGCGGAGGGACCTGAGGCGGGCCAAGTGCCTCGAGGCAATCCGCAGGGAGTTTGGGGTGAACATGTGGACTGCCCTGCGGACCCTCGGGGCCATGGACGAGGACCGCCTCCGGGACATTGAGCAGGAGTTCGATGATGCCCTGGCCCGGAACATCCCGAAGTGAGCCGTCGGACTAGCCGGCTACCCTTGTAAATAGTTCTGTAGTTAGTGTTAGGTTTCCTTTGGTTTTGCATTTTTTTTGGACCTTTTGGACAATGGGCCACATTTTTGTATATAGTTTTTTTTTTTAGGTAGTGTTATTAGATAGGTTTCATTTCTTCAGTTGGGATCATGGACCCTGGATTGTTTATCTGTATATAGTTGACTTTTGGATTTTCATTTTTTTTTATGATTTACCCATGGAGCAATGGTTTTCGATTTTCATTTTTCATTGGATTTACTTTTGTGGACTGTGACTTTGGACACCTTTCCTTTGGATTATGATTTGTGGTTTTGCATTATTTCACGGACCTGCTGGTTTATTTTTTTTAAATTTCAATTATTGTTTGTTTATTTTTGATTCAATTTATGTTGCTTTTAATACATATTTTTTCTTCAAACTTCAATGTGTAGTATCATCTCATTGGTTTCATGCATATCATGATATGGGTTTTGACATTCACTGACACCCATTGGATGTATGTGAGGGACATGTGTTCATTTCCAAACTTGCAATTGGGGTTCTATCATGTTATTGCCATTTCTAAGTGGGTGGATGCAATACTCAGGTGGGTGTTTGGCATTTGGAGGCTGACCATAAGGGCCAGGGATCTAGATTGTGATGACATGTTGGCTGGGGGACATGAGTGGGGGCCTGGTGGAGGGTGCCCCTGGATGCTGGGGGGTGGGGTGGTGGGAGACATGAGTGGGGGCCTGGTGGAGGGTGCCCTGCACTGCTGGGGGTTGGGGGTGCAGGGAGACATGAGTAGGGGCCTGGTGGAGGGTGCCCCTGGATGCTGGGGGGTGGGGGTGCAGGGAGACATGAGTTGGACATGAGTGGGGGCCTGGTGGAGGGTGCCCCTGCACTGCTGGGGGGTGGGGGTGATAGGAGACATGAGTGGGGGCCTGGTGGAGGGTGCCCCTGGATGCTGGGGGGTGGGGTGGTGGGAGACATGAGTGGGGGCCTGGTGGAGGGTGCCCTGCACTGCTGGGGGTTGGGGGTGCAGGGAGACATGAGTGGGGGCCTGGTGGAGGGTGCCCCTGCACTGCTGGGGGGTGGGGGTGATGGGAGACATGAGTGGGGGCCTGGTGGAGGGTGCCCCTGGATGCTGGGGGGTGGGGGTGCAGGGGGACATGAGTGGGGGCCTAGTGGAGGGTGCCCCTGGACTGCTGGGCCGTGGGGGTGGTGGGAGACATGAGTGGGGGCCTGGTGGAGGGTGCCCCTGGATGCTGGGGTGTGGGGGTGCAGGGAGACATGAGTTGGACTTGAGTGGGGGCCTGGTGGAGGCTGCCCCTGCACTGCTGGGGGGTGGGGGTGATGGGAGACATGAGTGGGGGCCTGGTGGAGGGTGCCCCTCGATGCTGGGGGGTGGGGGTGCAGGGGGACATGAGTGGGGGCCTGGTGGAGGGTGCCCTGCACTGCTGGGGGGTGGGGGTGATGGGAGACATGAGTTGGACATGAGTGGGGGCCTGGTGGAGGGTGCCCTGCACTGCTGGGGGCTGGGGGTGCAGGGAGACATGAGTGGGCGCCTGGTGGAGGGTGCCCCTGGATGCTGGGGGGTGGGGGTGCAGGGAGACATGAGTGGGGGCTGGTGGAGAGTGCCCTGCACTGCTGGGGGTGGGGGTGATGGGAGACATGAGTGGGGGCCTGGTGGAGGGTACCCTGCACTGCTGGGGGGTGGGGGTGATGGGAGACATGAGTGGGGGCCTGGTGGAGGCTGCCCCTGCACTGCTGGGGCGTGGGGGTGATGGGAGACATGAGTGGGGGCCTGGTGGAGGCTGCCCCTGCACTGCTGGGGGGTGGGGGTGAATAGAGACATGAGTGGGGGCCTGGTGGAGGGTGCCCTGCACTGCTCGGGGGTGGGGGTGATGGGAGACATGAGTGGGGGCCTGGTGGAGGCTTCCCCTGCACTGCTGGGGGCTGGGGGTGATGGGAGACATGAGTGGGGGCCTGGTGGAGGGTGCCCTGCACTGCTGGGGGGTGGGGATGGTGGGAGACATGAGTGGGGGCCTGGTGGAGGGTGCCCCTGGATGCTGGGGGGTGGGGGTGCAGGGAGACATGAGTTGGACATGAGTGGGGGCCTGGTGGAGTGTGCCCTGCAATGCTGGGGGGTGGGGGTGATGGGAGACATGAGTTGGACATGAGTGGGGGCCTGGTGGAGGGTGCCCCTGGATGCTGGGTGGGTGGGGGTGCAGGGAGACATGAGTTGGACATGAGTGGGGGCCTGGTGGAGGGTGCCCTGCACTGCTGGGGGGTGGGGCTGATGGGAGACATGAGTTGGACATGAGTGGGGGCCTGGTGGAGGGTGCCCTGCACTGCTGGGGGTTGGGGGTGCAGGGAGACATGAGTGGAGGCCTGGTGGAGGGTGCCCCTGGATGCTGGGGGGTGGGGGTGCAGGGAGACATGAGTTGGACTTGAGTGGGGGCCTGGTGGAGGGTGCCCCTGCACTGCTGGGGGTTGAGGGTGATGGGAGACATGAGTGGGGGCCTGGTGGAGGGTGCCCCTGGATGCTGGGAGGTGGGGGTGCAGGGGGACATGAGTGGGGGCCTGGTGGAGGGTGCCCCTGCACTGCTGGGGGGGTGGGGGTGGTGGGAGACATGAGTGGGGGCCTGGTGGAGGGTGCCCCTGGATGCTGGGGGGTGGGGGTGCAGGGAGACATGAGTTGGACATGAGTGTGGGCCTGGTGGAGGGTGCCCCTGGATGCTGGGGGGTGGGGGTGCAGGGAGACATGAGTTGGACATGTGTGGGGGCCTGGTGGAGGGTGCCCCTGCACTGCTGGGGGGTGGGGGTGATTGGAGACATGAGTGAGGGCCTGGTGGAGGCTGCCCCTGCACTGCTGGGGGGTGGGGGTGGTGGGAGACATGAGTGGGGGCCTGGTGGAGGGTGCCCTGCACTGCTGGGTGTTGGGGGTGCAGGGAGACATGAGTGGGGGCCTGGTGGAGGGTGCCCCTGGATGCTGAGGGGTGGGGGTGCAGGGAGACATGAGTTGGACATGAGTGGGGGCCTGGTGGAGGGTGCCCCTGCACTGCTGGGGGGTGGGGGTGATGGGAGACATGAGTTGGACATGAGTGGGGGCCTGGTGGAGGCTGCCCCTGCACTGCTGGGGGGTTGGGGTGGTGGGAGACATGAGTGGGGGCCTGGTGGAGGTTGCCCTGCACTGCTGGGGGGTGGGGGTGATGGGAGACATGAGTGGGGGCCTGGTGGAGGCTGCCCCTGCACTGCTAGGGGGTGGGGGTGATGGGAGACATGAGTGGGGGCCTGGTGGAGGCTGCCCCTGCACTGCTGGGGGGTGGGGGTGATGGGAGACATGAGTGGGGGCCTGGTGGAGGGTGCCCTGCACTGCTGGGGGGTGGGGGTGATGGGAGACATGAGCGGGGGCCTGGTGGAGGCTGCCCCTGCACTGCTGGGGGGTGGGGGTGGTAGGAGACATGAGTGGGGGCCTGGTGGAGGGTGCCCCTGGATGCTGGGGGATGGGGGTGCAGGGAGACATGCGTTGGACATGAGTGGGGGCCTGGTGGAGAGTGCCCTGCACTGCTGGGGGGTGGGGGTGATGGGAGACATGAGCTGGACATGAGTGGGGGCCTGGTGGAGGGTGCCCTGCACTGCTGGGGGTTGGGTGTGCAGGGAGACATGAGTGGGGGCCTGGTGGAGGGTGCCCCTGGATGCTGGGGGGTGGGGGTGCAGGGAGACATGAGTTGGACATGAGTGGGGGCCTGGTGGAGGGTGCCCCTGCACTGCTGGGGGTTGGTGGTGATGGGAGACATGCGTGGTGGCCTGGTCGAGGGTGCCCCTGGATGCTGGGGTGTGGGGGTGCAGGGGGACATGAGTGGGGGCCTGGTGGAGGGTGCCCCTGCACTGCTGGGGGGTGGGGGTGATGGGAGACATGAGTGAGGGCCTGATGGAGGGTGCCCCTGGATGCTGGGGGGTGTCGGTGCAGGGAGACATGAGTTGGACATGAGTGGGGGCCTGGTGGAAGGTGCTCCTGGATGCTGGGGGGTGGGGGTGCAGGGAGACATGAGTTGGACATGAGTGGGGGCCTGGTGGAGGGTGCCCCTGCACTGCTGGGGGGTGGGGGTGATGGGAGACATGAGTGGGGGCCTGGTGGAGGCTGCCCCTGCACTGCTGAGGGGTCGGGGTGGTGGGAGACATGAGTGGGGGCCTGGTGGAGGGTGCCCTGCACTGCTGGGGGTTGGGGGTGCAGGGAGACATGAGTGGGGGCCTGGTGGAGGCTGCCCCTGCACTGCTGGGGGGTGGGGGTGATGGGAGACATGAGTGGGGGCCTGGTGGAGGGTGCCCTGCACTGCTGGGGGGTGGGGGTGGTGGGAGACATGAGTGGGGGCCTGGTGGAGGGTGCCCCTGGATGCTGGGGGGTGGGGGTGATGGGAGACATGAGTGGGGGCCTGGTGGAGGGTGCCCCTGGGGGCTGGGGGTGCAGGGGGACATGCATTGGTGGGCAGTAGTGCAAGGTGACATGTGGGCTGCCTGCGGGACATGTGCAGGGTAGGCCCCTGTGGTGTGGGCCGCCTGCAGGGGCCGTGGAGGGTGTAGAGGGAACACCTGGGAGGACCCACACGTGCAATTCACGTGTGGTGCTCCCCGTGCACCCCTGGAATACACGTACCCTGATGGAATCGCGTATTCCTGCGCACCCCTGAAATACACGTACCTTGCTGCTTTTGTGTGTGATACTTCCCGCGCACCCCTGGAATACACGTACCCTGCTGCTTTTGCGTGTGATACTTCCCGCGCACCCCTGGAATACACGTACCCTGATGGAATCGCGTGTGATACTTCCTGCGCACCCCTGAAATACACGTACCCTGCCGCTTTTGCGTGTAATAGTTCCCGCGCACCCCTGGAATACACGTACCCTGCTGCTTTTGCGTGTGATACTTCCCGCGCACCCCTGGAATACACGTACCCTGATGGAATCGCGTGTGATACTTCCCGCGCACCCCTGAAATGCACGTACCCTGCTGTTTTTGCGTGTGATACTTCCCGCGCACCCCTGGAATACACGTGCCCTGATGGAATCGCGTGTGTTACTTCCCATGCACCCCTGATGTACACGTACCCAGGACAATTGCGTGTGAAACTTCCCGCGAACCACTGAAATACACGTTCCCCGCTTGGCGTTTGCTGTTTGGCAGCCCTGTGAACTGGTCCAGGGTTAGCGCAGCCCTTTGCGATGATTTGGGAATTTTGAAGGCTTTTGCGCGAGGGTGTTCTTGGGGGCGTAACTCGCGCTGCTGCAGGGTCGGCTGGTTTCGGAGGCTAAAATCCATGAATACGCTGTGCGATGAAAATGATTTTTTCGCACGCGGCTGGCGCAGTGTATCGCACAGGGACACTGTGCGCCAGCCGCGTGCGCCACTTTTGTGCGAATTTCTATGAATTACCCTGCATGTCTCTGAGGAAGACAGATGCCATTTCTGGAGCTGACAGTAAGCCGGGTAAGGCAGAGAAAAGGGCCAGTTTGCTGTAGGAATCGACAGTAACTATTATGGCCCGATTTCCTTCTGAGAACGGAAGGTCCACAATAAAGTCATTTTGAACATGCTCCTAGGGATGAGATGGCAAAGGTGTTGTAGCTGACCAATGGGGCGACCTGTGGCCACCTTGCTAGTGGCACAGATAGAACATGATGAAACGCATGGCATAACATCCTTACTTACAGTAGGCCACCAGAAATGTCTTCTTACCATGAAAGGGGCCCCTAGGGGTCCCTCGCGTTATGGAAACAAGGCAAGTCACCACACACGATAGATACGCCAGACACGAGGTTGTATTCCCAAAGCTAGAGTTTATTGCAAAGCAAATAGTCTCAGTTGGCCAACTCGGTCTCACGCCCCGCGACGTGTATCTCTAGACCTCGAGGGACGCAAGAGAGCAAATTACGTACATCAGTTACATATATACAAAATGCATATCATACAATCAGCTGTGACATGTTTAACACCCCCCCCTTTATTGGGTTTCTTTGAACTCGGTTTAATGATGGACAATTTCGACGAATATGACACCTTCAAATATCTATTCTAGCAACAATATGCAACCTTGCAAGTGTGGAGACATCTTTTCTTTGTTGAACAGAACACAGTGCTTCTGTTCTTGTAAGCGAGCTACATACGGGGGAAGAGTCACATTCCAGACCTTGCTATCTATGAGGTGCTGTTCGTGTCCTGGAAGCCGACATGCTCTACAGGGCTCGGAAAAGGGGGGCCGTAAGAAGAGCATAATTCAAGCCTTTAGCTGCTTTATTCTAACATATTCTACCACATAACGAGACTGGCTGGCAGCTGTGAAATGATTAAATGCCCTACGGCTCTCCTTCAAGGCTACATTCGGGAGGGAGCCGGGCATTCCTCTCCGGAGCTGCCTACGTTGTGTTTCAACAAACTCTTATTAGCCTTGCGGCCTTGCGGCCTTGTCCTTTCACGTTCAGACAACAATGTTAACAGTTGAGCAGAGTAAGCAGAAATGTGCTGCGAAGCAGTTTGAACAGAAAGCAATGAGCAATCGTTAGAAAACAAAATGGCGTTCCTTGTTACATCAAAATGGCTGCTCATTGGTCAAACTCGGAAACCTGTATTTCTATCGTTATGTACATGAGACGGTTGGCCTTCGGCCACCAAAATACGTTTGCCGTCAATCGTGACAGGTGTCCATTTTTCTAGACCGACAAACCCTCCTTTTGGCCGTATGCCAAACATCTCAGTCATTCATTGTATCCTCCTCTGATGATGATAAGTCTGAAGTACCTATGTCTGAATTTTGCATGCTATTATAAGCATCATCATCGTCATTAATATCTATAGCCATTAATTCTTTCACTGTTTTCATTTCATTCGTGTCTCTGTCATCCCGGTCATAAGTTTGTTTTCTTTTTGTTATCATATGCATACATCCCTCAGTTATCTCAGTGCTAACTATCAGTAGGCAGTGTATGCAACAACAGCACATTATGAATATTGCAAACACTACTACTAATATCGCAATCAACTTCCATCCCCAAGAACGCAGTATTCCCCAAAACCAGAACCCTATTCCCGTAGGGAGTTAGGAACTTAGGACATGCATTTTTTTTATTGCTTCAAAAATCATAGGGGAGTAGTCATCTACGAATACGCAGCACGCTGATCCCACAATCTTGCAAATTCCCCCCACGATCAACCAGGATTACATCGAGAGCCATTCTATTTTGCGGCGTCATTAACCTAATTCCTTTTTCTTCCAACGTCATGTTAAATAGTATATCTGTCGTTGTGTTTATCGTATCCTTTAGTATTCTGGACAGCTGCCTTATGTTATAGGAGTTCACTATCTGGGACAAGAATGGTATGAATGATTTTGCTACGTCCTTCGCTATCAAAACACCTTCGCTACTCCTTCGGTTTCTAGATCTGGATAGCCTGGCCATGTCTACTGTTTCTAAGAGGAACACTCCCGGGAACAGTAGACCTAGGTAACATGTACCTCCCCAGTTTCTGGGCAACCAAGGATATGCTTTTTCTCCACATATAAAATAGACAGGATCTCCCACATATACTGGTTCTATTTCCCATTTTAGTACCGCTGTATTCATGCATCCAGTAAATGTTCCTACTGAATAGGAGCCTTTCTTTTTTAGACAAAAAGGGACAGTTCTCGGGTTGTAATTCACAGTGTAAGAAGGGGGGATTGCATCTTTGTTTCCGTCTGTCCTTACACGAAACGTCATCACAGATGTTTTAACTGGCGGGGACAATCTATCTTGTCTATTTTGTCGTGTTATTTTTCGCGTACTTTTAGGCGTAGGTTCTGGGATCATCACTTGCGCTTTATGGAATATGGAACAACCCACAGGCCTCATAATTATATCCTCAAACTCATTCATGTTTGTTCTATCTAATTGACCCGTATTATTCCACTTCCCATAAAACATTGCACTTAAAGATGCACTGCATGCAGAACTTAATGGTAATGGTTGTACATACCAGCCTATTCTTTTCCCCGCATGCTGCAGTAAATGGGCACACACCCAACAATTATTTTTCTTTAGAATTGCATGCGTCATGTTCACGATGAGTAATAGCGTATTATTCCCATGCCCTTCTCTGTGTCTCTCTTCCATTGGGGACAAGGTATAAGTAATCACCTGAACCGGTCTTTTAGTAGTGGACATATTAACTATTGGTAAAAACATTCCCAATGGGTGTATAAACTCCACATACCATAACACAAAGGCTGTCGTTGTTGGTGCTACCACACTCATGAAGCTCATGATTATTGTCAAAGCCAGCATACAATTTTTTTTACCATGCGTTTTCCCTAAGTTTATAGCCTTTAGAACTAACTCATTCTCAGCAGTGGTGCAGGTGGAGGCTGAAACCGATCCCGACATTTTTCTCACTGTCCTTCTTCCTGACAATGTTTGTCGTGGATATCTCTCTTCGTTGCACTTGTCCGGATGTCAATAAGTTCAAAGGAATTGTCAACAGTTTAGTCTGCCAGCCCTTTGCAGCCTGGATTGCTTATTCGTTCTAGGCAAGATCACTTGTCCTCTCTCACACTGCTCAGAGGACTTCTGAACAGTTCTCTATTGCCTTTGTACCATGAGCGCCCAGCTTGTCCGCTCTGGTTCAGGACACATGTACTTTTTATGATCGCACCGAGGAGCCGCAAGTCTTGAATTGTCCGACTTGCACAAATCTCACGCTTCGCTCCTCTACACCTCTAGTTCCTTCTCCGTCCATGAGCGGAACCAGAGGTTAGCATAAACACTGACTGTGGATCACTCTGTCTTTCGAGGCCGCAAATCATATTGCCTCACTCCTGGTATTGTGTGATCCGTGAACAGTGCCAGTGCGCTTCCAGATCCAGGCTCAGAGTCAGCCTGTGGCACAATGGCAGATGCTGGAGTGCGCCGTGATAGTGATGCGGATTCGGTCTTTGGCTCTGGCGCAATAGAAAGTGCTGGTGGGAGCCAAAGGGGTACACATTTAGTGTCTGCCGTTATTTGCAATGCAGATTTCGTGTCGGCCAACAGTGATGTAGGTTCTGCTGGGAAACGTTGGGGCACTCTTTGCCCTTCCCCCTTTTTGGCAATCTTTTCAGGCTTTGTTTCGAGTTTCACTTCTCGCTCGGACAGATTTAGTGGCAGTGGACTGGCAGCAGTTTCTTTCGTTTCTGGCACCGCTGTCACTTTCCGGTCGTCTGGATTGGGCAAGTCTTTCAGTGAAGATGGGACCTTTTTGGCATGGGTGGCATGGATCCACGCCTTCCTCCCATCCACCCGTATTGCCGTCTGCATTGCCAGAAGCACTTGATAGGGGCCACGCCACCTGGGTGCTAACGATGATTTTTTTCTCTCAAAGCTCTTAAGCAGCACCCAGTCTCCTGGCTCCAGCGCATGCCCCGGACCAGTATATCTTACGGGTAGAGCCTCCTGCACCTGCTGATGAATCAAACGCAATTTCTGCATTAAAAGGCCACAATAAGTGCTAAGTACAGGATGCTCCACTTCAGTCAGTCGCTTTGGCTGAGGTGCGCACCAAACATTTGCCGGCCTCCCCATCACAATCTCATACGGGGAGAGCCCAGTTCTAGCCTGTACAGACATACACATGCACAATAGCGCTATCGGTAATGCATCCACCCAACTCAACTTGCCCCCTGCACATATCTTGCTAATTTTTGACTTGAGGATTCCGTTGTGCCTCTCAACAAGACCGGCCGAACTCGGATGCCTCGAACTATGAAATCTCTTATCAATCTGAAGACCTGCACATATCTGTAATACTACTGCGCCCACAAAATGTGGACCATTATCTGACCATATGACACGGGGCAAGCCAAAACGGGAAAAGTATTCTTTAAGCATTACTTTTGCCGTACTCATTGCTGTGCAGTCTTTTAAGGAATATGCCTCCACCCACTTGCTGAATGCACAGATCACCACTAAGACATATTTCAAGTTTTGGCACCTCTCCATCTCTATGAAATCAAAATGGATTACCTCAAAAGTCATAGAGGGCTGGCCAAAACTCACTGTTCCCTTTCCTACATTGTGTTGTAAACACGTAATGCAGTTCTGCACCAACCTCTCTGCATTCTTCTTTATATTTACATTCTTCCATACCGTAGATAGGTGCTGTATTATTTTCTTGGCACAGATGTGGGTAGGGCTGTGAGCCATTGTGACCATTGCAGTTACATAGGAATTTGGCAACATCCAGTTTTTAGTTACCTTGTCCACCCAACAACCCTCTAAATCTAAATCAGCAGATCCCTCTGCCCACCCTTGTATCTCATCAGCCCTGGCTTCGGCCTGCATTTCTTTGACAGTGGCAATTCCATCTTCTATCATACAGGGTACTTCCTCAGTCTGGACTTTCATCATTTTATTATTCAAATCAGTGGCAGTTTGTTTTGCAATTCTGTCTGCAAATGCGTTTCCCTCTCTCACTTTGCATGTTACCTTTTTATGTGCCTCGCCTTTCACTATTGATAGGCGCTTTGGAAACGTAAATGCAGACAGCAATCGTACAATCAAAGGGCCATGCTGAATTCTGGCCCCATGCAATGTCAAGAAACCCCTCTCAGCCCAGAGTCGACCAAAGTTATGAAACACCCCAAAAGCAAACTGACTATCAGTATAGATATTCACGTTCAAATTTTCAGAAATCTCACAGGCTCTGGTCAATGCTATTATTTCCGCGGCTTGTGCCGAGTTGTAGGGGATTCTTTTGCTTTCTACAACACTCTCTAGGGTAGTGATAGCGTAAGCGGCAGTTGACATGCCATCAGGTAGTTTAAAACAAGAGCCGTCACAAAATAACTCTCCATCTGGCTCCTTTTGTGGGATGTCACTTAAATCAACTCTCCCCTTCGTTTCTTCCTCAGTGACCATTAAGCAATCATGGGGTGGTGATTCGTTGTCACCAATTTCTTCTGTGGGTAGTGGCATTAATTCTGCAGGATTCAAAGCGCTACACCTCATAATTTGGATATGGGGCGCAAATAAGATAATTGAATATCTTGTCAGTCTAGCAGAGGTGAGGTGTTGCGTCTGTGTCCTATTTAATAGGACATCTATGGCATGTGGCACCATCAGAATTAAAGTATGCCCCAATACCATCCCTCCCGTTTGTTTCACCGACGCAGCAGCCGCCGCGACAGATCGCAAACATCGTGGTAGTGTGTGCGCTACAGGGTCCAGCGCAGAAAAAAATAGCCGCACGGCCTATTTCTTCCACCTTGTTCCTGTGTCAAAACAGCAAATGCACATCCTTCATTCTCACATATAATCTAAAAACGTTTTCATAATTCGGTGTGCCCAAAACTGGAGCAGAACATAATGCAGTTTTCAATTGATCAACGCTTTCTGACATTCTTCATTCCACTGCAAAGGTATCACCGCATCCTTCTTAGTTAATAGCACCATTGGCTTCACAATCAACGCAAAATTACCGATCCACTGCCGGCAATAAGAAGCCATGCCTATTATGGCTCTGACTCCTTTCTGTGTCTTTGGAATAGGCATACAAGAAATACTTTCTATGCGTTCTGGCGTTAGCCTTCTCCCTTCTTTCGAAAGTAGGTAGCCCAAATAAGCTACCTCCTTTCAATTATATTGAAACTTCTTCAAACTAGCTTTATGGGCATGTGCCGCTAGGTTTGACAGTAGTAATATGGTGCTCTTTTTACAAATCTCTTCTGTATCAGCAGCGATCAACAGATCATCTATGTATTGCAATAGTACACACCCCACTGGTAATTCTAGCATGTCTAGCTGCTCTTTTAACGCTCTATTGTAAATACTCAGACTTTCCGTATATCTTTGTGGAATGCACATGAATGTAAATGATCGTCCCCCTAATGTGAACGCGAACAAATATCTACTGTCCTTGTCCACCGGAATGCTAAAGAAAGCATTTTTTAGATCAATTACACTAAAGTATTCTGCTGAGGCAGGTATCATTGTCAATATTGTAGAGACGTCTGGGACCAAAGGAAATTGTGGATCTACTACTTTGTTTAGCACACGCAAATCAATTATGAAACGATATGGTACTTCATTGCCTCCTTTCTTATACACTGGAAGAATCGGGCTGTTACATGTACTGCCTGTAATTTCTTCAATTACCCCTAATTTCACCAAATCTGAAACAATACTTTTCAATCCTCTCTCTCCGTTAGCTGAAATTTTATACTGGGGAATTTGCGGCAGTGTAACTCCTTCTTTCAAAATGATCCTCACTGGCTCTATCTTCAAGCATCCTACATCGTTGTCATGCATCGTCCATATACAGGTTGGCACTTTTCTTAACTCTCCTGGCAAAGTTTCAGACATTAATTCTGACACAGGGGCATCTTGTGGCCAAATCTTCAGAAACACCCCGTCTGACATACAATGTGTAATCGCACCTAGCTTTTTCAACAAGCTTAATCCCAACAGGTTCTCCCCACAATTTTCTGTTAGGAGAAAGGGACAATGTTCAGTGAATGGTCCTATAGTAACTGGGACTGGTTGGGACACTGAGTTTATGACTGGTGTACCTGCAAACCCTACAGAAACATTCTTTTGCCCTGACAGTGGTATATCCGGAACCAAGTGATGGTCTATTGAACACTTTTGCGCTCCTGTATCTACAAGGAAGCGGTGCTCCTCATTCCCGACTTTCATTTCTACATAGGGACCTCTCTGATTCACGAGAATAGACACTGGTTCCAACCCCTGTCCTGGGCTGTCCTATTGGGGAAATAACACATCATCTGATGTGTAGTCACTACTATTACTGTAATACGTATTTGGCTGTGTATTGAAAATGTTCCCATTCTTTCCTCTATTTCCCCCACTCTGATTCCCATACTGTTGGTTTTGCTGACCCTGACTCTGGTTAGGAGCACTTTGGTTTTGGGCTTGGCTTTGATTACCTTCATTATTGTGGTGCTGCTGCATACTATTCCTATTTGGTATATTCGCTCCTTGGTGCCCTCTTTGCTGTCTTCGCTGGCCGGTTCCATTTCTATTCTGTAAATGTGGGCATTGCGCTCGCCAGTGTCCTTCCTCCTTACAGTATGCAGACTGATTTGGTCCCAATGGCCCCCCATGCATATTCAAATTACTCCTCCCTTGTGCGTTGCCTCTTCCTCTATTATGTCCTGCTACTTGCTGCAGTAACACCCTTGTTTTCAGTATGCATTCTTTCAAGTCTTCCCCCACCTGTTTTAACAACAATAATTTGTCCACCATCGCCTTTCACCCCGGCGATGGTAACTGTTGCCGTCGATTGTGTGGCCCTAGCACTTCCTTCCTATCTCTCCCGATATCCTTACCCCTGTACCCAGTTGCAGTAAACATTTCAGCATAATCATTATCCAATTCCTTTTTGAGCTCAAAAAGTCCATATATATGTTCCCTTACTTCTTCATCTCTTTCTCTACAGCGTGCTAATGCATTCAAATCTAACAATCACTGTGGTGGTAATTTCCCAATTAACTGTTTCCATCTCTCCACCAAATATTCACCCATGCATTCCAACACTACCTGTCTTTCGTTGCTTCTTCGGAAGTCATACATCGAAGCCAATGCTGCCGTCCCATCATTCCCGTCTATATACATCTCTGCCTGTTGCTGCAATTCCACCTTCCTTTCTTTGCTGATTGCACTGCGAGTTACCCTTGTGCATCTACTTTGTTCAGTCCCGCCTCTCACCCCCGTGGCTTCAACTTCAACCCCTAGAGGGACGGACGATACCGATTCTGTATCTAGGGCGGGAGGTGCGGATGGGACAATAGGAACGGGGAGTGTCTGCTGTGGGCCTGGTTGGCTAATAGGAAGTATTTTGTGAGCGGTCTGTGGCTGTGGGAGGGCTTGAGCTACGGGAGGGAGAGTTTGGGCTACGGGAGGGGCTTGAGCAATAGTTACTGACGTGTTTGGCCTCACGTCTGATCTTGGGCCTTGTTTTGTATGGATCAATATGTTTTCCATCACTTCATCTGCTATGTGCAATTCCCGTTGTGGGCATATTTTTTCTATGTTCAACTGGTCACGTCTACCTCACCTCCTTAGACTCTCCGTCCACTCCTCCTCCTCCTCCTTTTCTTCCGCTACTTCATCTTTCGATTTATGCCTGCGCGCATGCTTCACTCTACTTCTAAATCGGAGCATTGCTTCCCTTCTCCAGTCCTTAACGATATCAAATGCTACGGGACGCGCTTTCTTTCTTATCAACACCCTTTCCAGGTTATCTATTCTCGCTTTCTCAAAACTACCATTTATCGGCCACTGCTGGTCTTGTTGCTTTCTGGTTTGCCTATGCCAAGTCTCACAGAATATTATCGCTCCCACACCATATTTCGCATACATCTCCTACGCCGGCGTTCCCCCAGGTGGTGCAATTTGGCCATCTTCCAAAGATTGTCTACCACAGCGGAAAAACACTGCTAGGGTGGACAATACCCCAGGCATGTTTCAACCTCCCCTTGGTTAATCAACCTTACCCAGGGCGTTTGATTTTGCAAAGTCAACTCTCAACCAATATCAGGGTTATTTTGAATCGGGGTATGACTCACCTGATAAATCAAGTTGTCCTCCAGGACACAATTCGTCTGTATACTGACGCAACCAATGACGTTGTGTCTGCGTTTCTTGGCTTCTGCCTCGTTTCGGGACCCTCGCCTCCTTGTTCTCTGGCCAGATACGTCGATCAGGGATCAGATGTGTGCAGATCTGCAAAGGAATCTCTCATCACTTCTACAGGGCGCCCCGAACACCTATTGATCCCGGCTCGATCGTCCCGTCCTCGTCGTTCTCCGCCTTTACTCAATTACAACGTACACGATGGAACAAGTGGGGGAGGGTCCCTATTCGGGCGTCATCTTGAAAGGGGCCCCTAGGGGTCCCTTGCATTATGGAAACAAGGCAAGTCACCACACACGATAGATACGCCAGACACGAGGTTGTATTCCCAAAGCTAGGGTTTATTGGAAAGCAAATAGTCTCAGTTGGCCAACTCGGTCTCACGCCCCGCGACGTGTATCTCTAGACCTCGAGGGACGCAAGAGAGCAAATTACGTACATCAGTTACATATATACAAAATGCATATCGTACAATCAGCTGTGACATGTTTAACACCCCCCCTTTATTGGGTTTCTTTGAACTCGGTTTGATGATGGACAATTTCGACGGAAATGACACCTTCGAATATCTATTCTAGCAACAATATGCAACCTTGCAAGTGTGGAGACATCTTTTCTTTGTTGAACAGAACACAGTGCTTCTGTACTTGTAAGCCAGCTACATACGGGGGAAGAGTCACATTCCAGACCTTGCTATCTATGAGGTGCTATTCGTGTCCTGGGAGCCGACACGCTCTACAGGGCTCGGAAAAGGGGGGCCGTAAGAAGAGCATAATTCAAGCCTTTAGCTGCTTTATTCTAACATATTCTACCATATAACGAGACTGGCTGGCAGCTGTGAAATGATTAAATGCCCTGTGGCTCTCCTTCAAGGCTTCATTCGGGAGGGAGCCGGGCATTCCTCTCCAGAGCTGCCTACGTTGTGTTTCAACAAACTCTTATTAGCCTTGCGGCCTTGCGGCCTTGTCCTTTCAAGTTCAGACAACAATGTTAACAGTTAAGCAGAGTAAGCAGAAATGTGCTGCGAAGCAGTTTGAACAGAAAGCAATGAGCAATCGTTAGAAAACAAAATAACGATCCTTGTTACATCAAAATGGCCGCTCATTGGTCAAACTCGGAAACCTGTATTTCTATCGTTATGTACATGAGACGGTTGGCCTTCGGCCACCAAAATACGTTTGCCGTCAATCGTGAGAGGTGTCCATTTTTCTAGACCGACAACCAGATCTAGCGTACCCTTTTGCCCCTTATGTCCTGCTAAGGGAGACTCATGACACCAGGAGAGAACAGTCTCTTGCAAAGGTTTGCTTGGAAGATATAATGCAGAATCATGAAACAGTAATCCATCCCTTCGGATCAGCCTGAGTGAGGTCGTGTCATGAAGGAAAAAGAAAGACGAATCGGAGCGTATCCTTACATCAGTCCGAAAGCCCATATACACAGGAATACTATGCTGTTGTCAACTGTCATCTAAAACTATAATGGAATTCAAAACATACAATTAGATTCGTTTTCTTTTACATTTTGTGGAAATTCAATGCATAGCATTGGCATTTTCTACAATTTGGCCAGGGACATGTATGAAGCCTCTGAAGCTTGAGGTGAGAATTTGCACAATTGCGGAGGTCAGGTGATGACCTTGTTGTTCTTGTTCTGGACCCACATTTGTGTGAACCTTTATGCATGATTGTTTAGATCCTATATCAATGAGGTAAGAACCCTGCATAATGCCCGTAATATCTCTTGGTTTGACTATATCTAGCAGCAATTCAGATATTTAGATATAGATTACTCAAAGGATGCTGCAGAAAGTGTCCGAAAGCGATTATTCAACTCCTTAAGAGTTTGTTCTGGGCATCCAAAAAGGCCTTCCAACTTGAGACGATGAGAGCCACAACCCTAGTTGCTGTCTATTAGAGGCCAAAACCTTATTTGTGATGAAGGTTATTTTGATGAGATGGCACCAGTCAGGTTCAGGGCTTTATATCCCCAATTTGGGATGGAACAGCTTAAGGCAGTTATAGCCTGCTGGATGTGTTTGGCAAGTTCACTTCACTGTGTTGGAGACACCCTAGCTTTTGAAACTCTGATTCGATTGTTTCTTCTATTTGTATAATTATTGTAAGTCCAGGTAACTAAAACTTGCTCTGAGGCAGCTAGAGGCGAGATCAATTAGGAAGGTGTGTATATAACTATAGGTGCTACGGGTGACATGGTCCTTCAGAATGCAGTATCTCAGTTACTTTGGAATGCATGGGGAGAGTGAGTAAGGACGGATGTTGGCGGACAAGCACATTCAAATTAATACATTTTAGCAAAGAGATTCTAATGTTTTGGCTTTTTTAATATGTCGTTATTGTTGTTAATTGGACATGATTTAATATATCATGTATTTCATTTGGTTGTTTTTATGTTTGTACTGTTGAAATGGATATGCCTGCAATACAAATCAATAAAATAAAATAAAATAGTACATTACACACAGGCAAGTCCACATTACAAGGTAAATGTGTGTTTTCTTTGTTTTTTTTCTTTGTGGATATGGCAATTGCACATTCACGATTCCATTGGCATAATTTTCTATGCCTTTGACATTATTATTTGTGACTACGATGTCAATATCTAAGTTATGACAACACCTGTGCATAACATACAACAGTGAATATTTAAATATGCAATTGATTGTCTTTGTGCCTCTGATCTAATATGTTTAGGCTGCTTTATCTTTGTGAATTGGATTCTATTTTTCGAGGTCACTCAAATATTATGTGTGTGTTTCTTTTATTCAAGTACATAATGTGTAATGCTTGTCTACATATAATTATTTTATCTCAAGGACGCCTAATCACTGAATAATGTTCATGTTTCTCGAGTAATTGATTACTCTATCAATCATCTTATTAATCATCTAACAATTTGTATGCATACATTTACATACTGAATCATGCATAATGCATATGCTCAATATGTGTCACTTTAAATGCATTAATGCCATTCGTTTGGCAAAATTAGGGAGATTATTTGTGTGGGGAGTAGGTATAAAAAGATTTGCTTTACAATGGATTAAAAGTGTATGAGATTTTTCTGTTTGATTTGTTTCGATTTAATATTGAGTTTCAATAGAATAGCAAACTCAGTTAGTGCCCCTCAAAGTTAACTGCAAATTCAGTTTTAGCTGCCAAATTATTGACTTTTTTTATTCATTTGCATTTTTCAAACGCTGTTATGTTTTTATCAAGGCAGATCATTACATTGGAAACTTAATGAAATCAACTGTGTAAGATTGTTTTAACACCAAAGTCTAACAACACATTTTATTTTAAAGCATAACAACTAGATGCTCATTTTCAGGAAACTCATTGGGAAATTTGCATTTTGTATGCATTAAATAGATTTGATTCAACAAATCTTTATGCTTATACATCGATACAATAAAACAAGTTTACTAGTTGAAATAGTTGTCAGTAAAAATAATTAAGTGATGATGAATACAATTTGCATTTATCTCATGCAGCCTCAGTGCACACTATTTTTGTCCCCTTTTTCAAACTAACCATTTTAATTGGCTCCCGGTTGAAGGTCTCTCAACTTTATTGGTTTTGTTTAGTGAGATTCTGGATTCTAAATGCCACATTTATCTTCAGTACATTTTACAAGTATGAAACTGCATGTATTTCCTAGCCCGATAGGATTTCGAGGACCAGGCCTTCCGCTTATGGGTGGCCTCAGTTTCAAAGATCTCATTCTCCAGGGCAGTGCGGCCACACGTCTCTGTTTGTGGTAAACTGCACCCTGAGTAATCAGTTCCCCTCTCAGCACAGCCTTCATGGCGTCCCAGGTGTTGGCTGGGACCGTGTCCTCATTGCAGTTTTCTGTGAAGAAATGTTTAATTGATCTAGCAATGGAGTCCCTTACCACCATGTCATTTAAGATGGGATCATACAAGTTCCATCGGCGGTGGGGAGGAGGATCAGGATCATGTGCTTGCAGGGTCAGCGAGACTGGAGCGTGATCAGAGAGGACCCTGGGGTCAATGGTGATGTCATCTGTGAAAGCTAGGACTTGGGGGGAGGCCAGCAGCAAGTCAATCCGGGAGAAGGTTCGATGCACATACGAGTAAACTGTAAAGTCTTTCTCCTCGGGATAGATTACCCTCCAGGTGTCCACGACCTCTAGGGTCCGAAAGAGGTGAAGCAGGCTTGTTGCCAGCCTCAGGTCTCCGATGATGACTTGCCCCTCTCTGAATGGAAGGAGAGCCTCTTCTGAGTCACGGTAGAACCCCTCCTGGTTCTCATTAGGAGCGAAAGCTGAGACGAGGGAGTAGAGTTTGCTGAAGATAAGTTATTTGACTGCGATGAAGTAGCCCTCCGGGCAGCGTAGTGAGTCCAGGATTTGCGGTTTGAGATCTTTCTTAAAGAGGATTGCTGTGCCCCCGTTCTTAGTGCTGTTAGAGGCCAGGAGTTGCAAGGGAAAAAGTCTACTACGAAGGCGGGAGAAGTCAGTTGGGATGAAGGGAGTCTCTTGCAAAAAGGCCACTGATGCCTCCCCATCGTATAGCCGTTGAAGGGTGGATTTCCTTTTCGGGGGGAGTTTAAGCCTCTGACGTTTAAGGTGACAAATTTTAGTTTCTGATGTAGGGGCAGGGCCTCTGGGGTCGGAGTAGGTCCCAGGGATAGGGGTTGGGGGGAGCCGAAGTCAGCCATAGTTGAGAGGTGTGTTCTTAACCAGATCATCCTGTGGCTGTTTTTTTTTAGGGTGTCTCCAATGGGAGGAAGGGTGTTCCAACATTGACATGCAACAGGGGGCCAGAACCTGAACTTGGGGGACCGATTGCATCTCATCGGAAATCCCCATAGCCAAAAGGGCTATAGCCAGCCAGGAGGGTTGGATTTCACTCCAAAGGAAATACGGTGACATGCACCTTGGAGTCGGGTATGGGCCGCACGGGGGCCGCAGCAGCGATTAGTGATTCGTGTTCCAGTACTTTATGTTCCTCAGGGATGCTTCCAGACAATATTTCATTTTCCAATTTGTTTGCACTCTTGACCAGGGTGCCCGTCTGGGTTTTGGGGAAGATCTGCCCGGTCCTGTCTCCGCAGGGTTGGTGGGGAAGAGTCTTTGCGACGAATGGAAGGAGAGCCTCTTCTGAGCCTTGGTAGAACCCCTCCTGGTTCTCATTAGGAGCGTAAGCTAAGATGAGGGAGTAGAGTTGGCTGAGGAAAAGGTATTCGACTGCGATGAAGTGGCTCTCTGGGCAGTGTAGTGAGTCCAGGATTTGCGGTCTGAGATCTTTCGCAAAGAGGATTGGTGTGCCCCCTTCTTAGTGCTGTTAGAGGCCAGGAGTTGTAAGGGAAAAAGTCTACTACGAAGGCGGGAGAAGTCAGTTGGGATCAAGTGAGTCTCTTGCAAAAAAGGCCACTGATGCCTCCCTATCCTATAGCCGTTGGAGGGTGGATTTTCTTTTCGGGGGGGAGGGAGTTTAAGCCTCTGACGTTTAAGGTGACAAATTTTAGTTTCTGATGTGGGGGCAGGGCCTCTGGGGTCGGAGTAGGTCCCAGGGATAGGGGTTGGGAGGAGCCGAAGTCAGCAATAGTCGAGAGGTGTGTTCTTAACCAGATCATCCTGTGGCTGTTTTTTTTTTTTAGGTTGCCTTCAATGGGAGGAAGGGTGTTCCAAAATTGACCTGCAACAGGGGGCCAGAACCTGAACTTGGGGCACCGATTGCATCTCATCGGAAATCCCCATATCCAACAAGGCTATAGCCAACCAGGAGGGTTGGATTTCACTCCAAGGGAAATACGGTGACATGCACCTTGGAGTCGGGCATGGGCTGCACGGGGGCCGCAGCAGCGATTAGTGATTCATGTTCCAGTACTTTGTTTCTTAGGGACGCTTCCAGACATTACTTCATTTTCCAATTGCCTGCCTGGGTTTGCGGGAAGATATGCCCGGTCCTGTCTCCGCAGGGTCGGTGAGGGAGAGTCTTTGTGCCCCTAGGAGAACCTGGGTGTAAGATTGTAGCTGCTTCGTCGAGGTGGCTAATCGTTCGGGAGTTCCATTGTGAGAAAACTGCAGAGCCATTGGAAATAGCCACTGGTAGCGAATCGGATGGTTTTGGAGAAAAAGGGTGAGCGGTCGAAAGGCCCTACGCTTCTGCAGCATCAGGAGTGAGAGATCCTGGAAGATTTGAAGTGGGGAGCCCTGGAATGTTAGTTTGTTGCGCGAACAGTCTATTGCAGAGATGGCTTCCTGTGGACTCTCGTGATCACGTCCGGGGGGAAGTCTGAATTCGTTCCTCGACGTGGGCGCAGTCTAAGGGTGCGATATAGTAAGAGCTGGGACTTGTCCAAGTGCGGCAACAGCAACTGAAAAAAGTCGCCCACATACTCAGCTTGGTCCTTATAGGGGAATGAAGAGGGGACCCCTTCGAATCCACAGGTTTTTGCAGCGAGCTCTGTTTTAGAGATCTTCTTGCTTGAATTTGAGGATCTCGGTATTGTCCATCAAGACTTGAATTGTGCACTGCGAGGTTAGAAGAGTGCTCCTGGGCTAGATCCTGGGTCTCCCCCAACCTGTGCTCGACATCCGAGACCCTCTGGTCCGTCTGCTCCAGTTGAGCTGTTAGCCTCTTCTGGCTAGTTGAATACTTCTAACATTTTAAACCAGCAGCTGAGACGCAAAGCCTGCAGCTTACATAGCCTGCTTCAACGGTCCATAATATACTTTTGATCTCTGTACTATCTACCATGGTATCATCAAGATTACAATACACATTCAATTAACCATGTTGTAAACAATGTGCATTAGGACAGTGCAATCTTTAACAATATACCGATCCTTTTAATACAGGGACACAATATTGGGCTGTACCACTTCGAAATTAAATACAGAAATTAAATACAGAAATACATGCTAAGTATTTGAAGGCATGTACTGCTTGATAGCTATTGCTTGTAGAAATATCACAATATTCTCATTACACGTTTTCCAGTTATGCCCATGCAAAGAGCATCAATATTCATGTAAATATGTTAGTTATAACTGATGTAAGGAAGATCCAATAGTGTGACGGCCACATATGCCTTTAAGGCTGGGAAATATTTGAGCAGCATTCATGCATTACCATTTACCTCTAAGACAACTGAATCTGCTGCTGTAATCAGCCCTTGATTGCAAGTCTCATGCTTAATAACAGAATGGAATTTCCAAGCACGCATGAAATCCTCCACCCAAGCGTGGCCCCAAGCTGCAAAAAGTAGAAATATTAAAAACAGATCCATATACAGGATTGAGGGGGGATTAATTTAGCATAAGAGAGCAATATTCGCATACATTAAACTGCATTTTATGCTTTCAGAATTCAGCCCAATTACAATCTCTCCAGTCTTTAATTATTTTCCAGCCTTCTCTCCCAGTGAAATAAAGGCAATGAGCGAGCAACATATATGGAGATCTGAAAGTGGCTGTTGACTATGTGAATATGAGTTTTTGTGGGAGTCGCTGAGGTGGGAAGACCTGAGGGAAGTGTACATGAATATACTTGTGGCCCTTCATGATGGTAATGTGGCAAGAGTCAGATAATGGCCTCAATCTAAAACTGAAGCAGCAATCTTGTGTAGGGGTGTGTGTCAGACAGGCAAGTGTGCTGGCTCCCACCATATTTAGCATTTTCTGGAATTATGTAGGAGTTTCTGGTTGGCCTGCAACCGGATGTGCCCACTGTGGGAGGCGAGGACATTCTGCTCCAATTTGCCGACAATGACATAATACTAACCCGCACATGAATAGCAGTGCATAAACTACTAGAAAACCTTTGTAATTACTGAGTTTCCAAGAGGTTTGTCATTTACATGTGCAAAACAAAGGCAATGTTGATTGACCCAGCGAAATTGCAGAGGAGGAGTTTTTGTGGGATATCTCACTTTGACTACTTGGGTATCGACTTTGATAATAAAGCAGGGTATGTGCGACAGGTAGAAAGTAGATGGAATAAATTGGGCATATCTGCAGACTAGCCTCTTTGTTTCAAAAGGAAGATCAGGGCACTTCCCTTGCACAGGCTCTTGATGTCTATCAATGATGTCTGTCTCTGGTGCAATGTTTATTGCCGAGATCTTTTGCTGTATGCAATCTGCTACAGTGAATGTGGATACAAATTCCTTTCCTCAAAGCCTCTTCTCATCATCAAAGGGAGCTTCAACTTGACCCCTGAGTTTAGATACCAGAGTGTGCCCTATTGCTGACCATATAGCTCCCTTACCAACTGCATATTAAGCCTAACGGGTGACCCAGAAGCTGATGTACATTGAAAGACATCTGAAACTTAGATATCTGATTGTTTGAAGATCCTGTGGCTAGCCCGGGCTACAAAAAGTGTTGTATGCATTGAGCATGGGAAACCTGTGGAAGTTTCTAACTTCAAATACAAGTGACTCCCTTAGGGAAGTGAGGGAGGGGTTCTGGAATGTAGCAAGTGCTGCAATGCTGGGTAATCCAGATAAAATCTCCAAGCTGTCATAATGTTCGAAACATAAAGATATATGGGTGATTAAGTCTTATGTGGCCTCAAGTATACAAAAGGAGGCCAGGGATGCATTGATGTAGATTACATTGTTTGCCTTCAGCTGGGCTATCTAACTGATAAGGACGGCACAGCACCTAGGGATTGACTCTCTAAATGTGATAACAAGACCACTTAGTCTGTCGTGAATGAGAGAATTATGGAAGTAGTGGCATGCTTTCTCACTGCAGTAGTGCCCTGGATATCTAGATGTGCCTACATGCTAGGAATGTGTTATTTGTTTTTCAAGTGTCTTAGTATAATTATATGGTTATATTCTACTTAATGGATTGTGTTGTACCCATTATATTGTTGTTGTATATTTCTGTGGTGATATTGTATAGTGTTATATAATGTATTTTGCTGCACAATAAATGGATGATGATGACATAAATGGATTCAAAGCAATAGAAAAAGGGCAGGGAGAAAGTGGGAAATGGAGAAAGTAGGCATGTGGAAGAGAAAAAATAAATGGTAGATGAATGGATACAGGGGGGCAGAGAGAGTAAAACCAAGACTCACTGAGAGTCTGTGCCTCAGACAGTCAGACTAGGATTAACGTGAAGAATATTACAAAGGAAGGCTGTGCCTAAGGAGAAGGACTATGGGGAAGGAGGAAGACTGTGAAGAAGGACTGTGATGAAGGAGAAGGACTGTGATAGAGAAAAAGACTGAAATGTACTGTGATGAAAGAGGTCTGTGATGAAGGAATATTGCAAAGGCGAGAACCGTGATAAAGGACTGCAACAATGGAAACAGAATGTGATGAAGAAAATGGAGTGAAGAAGATCTGGGAGGAAGGAGAAGGATTATGTTGAAGGATTGTGATGAATGTGTAGGAAGTGATGAAAGAGGAGTGTGATGAAGAACTGTGGCAATGGAGAATTACTGTGACGAAGAAGAATCTTAATGATGGAGAAGGATAAGGACATTGACAAAGGGCTCTGACAAAGGAGAATGACTATGACAAGAGAAATTAATGTTGATAAAGGAGTGGACTGTGATGAAGGAGAACTATTATGATAAAATAGAAAGTCTGTGACCTAGAGGAAGGACTGTGACAAGGACTGATGATGGAGAAGGACTGTGGTGAATGAGAAGAAATGAAGAAGAATAAGTATGTAAGAAATTGACTTTGATGAAGGAGAAGGATTGTGACAAACGAGGAGTGTGATGCAAGAGAAATACCATTACGAACTATAACTGTGCCTAAACAGAAGGGCCGTGACATACGGAAAGGACTGTGACACAGGACTGATGAAATAGTAGGACTGTGATGAATGACTGATGAAGGAGTGAGACTATGAAGCACTGTGATGAAGGAAAAGAGATGGAATAGAATACGCATTGTGACAAATGGAAAGGACTGTGGCATGGGAGAAGGGCTTTGCCAAATGAGTAATGAAAGAAAGGACTATGATGTATGTCGGATGAAGGAGGAGTGGTGCAAGGAAAGACTGTGATGAAGGAGATGAAATTATGAAGAACAAGCACTATGACAAAAGAAAAGGACTGCGACAAAGGACTGTGAAGAAAGAGAAGGACTTCAACAAAGAATTATGATACAGGAGAAGGACTGCCAATGAAGGAGTGGGATTGTGAGGAAGGACTGTGGTGAAATGAAAGACTGTGATGCAGGGAAATGACTGTGAAGAAGGAAAGAAACTGTGACAAAGGGCTCAGAAAATGAACGAGAAGAACTATGATGAAGGACTATGAAAAGGATTATGATGAAGAAGGACTGTGAATGAAGGAAAAGTATTGTGGCAAAGAACTTTGATGAAGGAAGGAAAAAGATGAAGAACTGTGATGAGGAAGAAGGACTGTCAAAATACAAGGACTGTGACTGTAATGACTGGAGGAGGGTGTATGTGATACTACCCACAATATGATTGGGTAGATTCACAGAGGCACTGCAGCTAATTCTCTCAAATGGTAGCAATGGATGAGCAACAAAGGCTGAAACTCAATGGAAGTGATGCAGGCTGGTTCTTAGGTACAGTGAATCCACAAGCCGCCCACAATGGAATGTCCACATATACCTCTGGGAAAACTCTGAGATTCTGACACAGGACGATTCCAAGATTCTGACAAAGGAGGATCCCAAGCTTCTGACACAGAGGTAAGCGGGGGTCTTCCTATATACACAAACCAACCCATTCACTCAGGCTGAGTAAGGCTCAGTCATCCAATAACACACTAGTGCATTCATCATGCAGCACCCAATCAGGCCACAATCATTCAGGTCCTTCACCCAAAACAAGTCACTCAAAATAGTGGTTGTGTATTGGGGGCAACTCCCAGCCTTTCAGACACACGCTGCATTCACTCCAGATTCAGACATGGCTGGCTCAGGCAGACCACAGTCATTGTGACACACAACCAAAACCAGAGACACACACCACAGAATGTGAATTGACTCCACTGTCCATTCAGTGAGGTCCCACCCCTAAATTGTATCCAAAACAGACAGTCCCAGGGAAGGCTTGTACCAGTCTAGCAGGGGCATCCCCAGAGGCAAATACAGTTCTTCCACCCAACATCCAATCAGGGGAAGGGGAAACAGAGCCAGGGTTTCTCAGGAAAGAGACACAAGAGGGAACAGCAGAAAGCCATGTGACTTACAGTGGTCGTTGGGCCTTTGTTCAGGAATCCATTGATTCATATGCAGGACCTTGGTATCAAAAAATTGAGGAAACCCAGAGGCACTGCAGAGTTAGCATGTAGCTGCCACCAGCCCATACCCTGGTCTGTGGGCAACACTCGGGTGCCCAAAACACACATTAGGGGTGCCAAGGATATTTTTTACCAAATCATGAAGATGAAGAGCTGCACTGACAGAGGTCCAGACAGGACTCCTGTTGCAGAAATACACACATAAAAACCCCAACAGGGAAGTAGTGGGACAAGGACGAGGGGGTTTTTATCACATTAACAAAGCAGTAATGTAGGAGAAGGACTGTGATGAAGGATTAATGAAGAAGAAGGAAATGAGACAAATAATGACTGAACAAGGAGAAGAAATGACAAAGAACAATGACCATGACAAAAGAGAAGGACTGAAAATGAAGAAGGGCTGTGATGAGAAAGAGGGACTCTGATGAAGGACCGTGAGGAAGGAGAAGGAAAGTGATGTAGGATAACACCTGTGATGTAGGGGAAGAACTATGATAATGGAGAACGACTATGGCTGCGGCAAAGGACTATGATGAAGGGGAAATGCTGTGATAAAGGAGTATGACTACAATGAAGAAGTAATTGATGAAGGACCATGGTAAAAATGAAGTACTTTAATTAAGATGAAGGTCTGTGATGACGTATTGTCATGAAGGTGAGGGTTGTGATGAAGGAGAATGACTGTGATGAAGGAGGACTATAACAAAGCAGAGTAAATGTGACAAAAAAGGATTGTTGTTAGGGAGAAGGACTATGATTAGGGAGGAGTGTGAATTAGGTAAAAGAATTATGGAGCCAGTAAGATAGATCAGCGGTTTGAGCGCTTGCTGCTGTGATCTGTGTGTGATCTACAGATCACAGGTTCAAATCGTGGCAAGGCTAACTCTGCCTTTCATGCTTCCAAGGTTGATAAATGAGTACCAACTCTGGTTGGGTGATATTGTATGTATATGTGTTCTATGTAACTCGCTTAGGCGTAAGGGCTATATAAATAACACATCATTAATTATGAGACCTGAAGAAGGAGAGGGACTAATAAAGGAGAAGGATGCTGAGAAAGGAGAAGAACTGGGATGAATGACAAGGACTTTGATGAAAGAGAAGGACTGGTACAAGGGGTAAGAACTGATAATAAGAAGGACTGTGATGATGATCTGAGAAGAAAGTGTAGGTCTGTAATGAAAGAAGACTATGACAAAAGTCTGTGTTGCAGGGAAAGAGCTCTGATGAAGGAGAATTCATTTTTCAAAGGATGACTTTGCTCAAGGAGGATAACTGTGGCAATGCAAGACTGTGATGAAGGAGGATTGTGACAAAGGACTGTGATGAAGGAGAAAAACTGTGATGAAGCAGAGGATTATGATGCGGGAGAAGGACCATGACAAATATATGTGGCGAAGGAGAAAAACTGTGATGATAGAGAAGGACTGTAATAAAGGAGGAATGTGAAGAAGAAAGACTGCGATGAAGGAGAACTTTGGCCGAGGACAGTTGTAAGGCACTTTAATTTAGCTGAAGGACCGTGATGAAGGAGGACTGTAAGGTCGAAGAAGGAATGTGACAAAGATCTAAGATGAATTTGGAGGACTGTGGCAAAGTAGAATAAATATGGTAAAGGAGAAGTACTCTGAAGAAGAAAGACTCTGGTAAAAAAGGACTCTGACAGGGGAGAAGGATGTGACAAAGGCATGTAACAAATGAGAATGTCTGTTATGAAGGCTAAGCACTTTGACTAGGGATGGATGAAGAAGTGCTGGGATGAAGGACTGACATAGAAAATATCTATGATGAACAATTGTTACGAAGGAGAAGTATTGACAAAGGACAAGCACTGCAGCAAAGGCAAAGAACTGATGAAGGTGAAAGACTGACAAAGAAGAAGGAATGATCAGGTGCAAGGACTGTGACGAAGGAGAAAGAATGACAAAGAACATTGACTATGACACATTACTGTGATGAAAGAGAAGGAATGTTGCCCACAAACTATGATTACGGAGGAGAACTGACAATGAAGAAGCCATTTGATGAAGGAGAAGGATTGTGATGAAGAACTGTGATGAAGGAGAAGAACTGTGATGAAGCATAATTATAATTAAAAAAAGACTATGACAAGAAGTAGTGCTGTGCTAACAGAGAAGTATTGTGAAACAAGACTGTTAAAGGAGAAGTACTGTAATGAAGGTGAAGGACTGTGATGAAGGAGAACGAATGTTATGAATGTGATTCAAAATGATGAAGGAGAAAGACTATGATGAAGGAGAAGTACTGTGATGAAAGAAAACTGTGATTAAGGAGAAGGAGGAGTGTGAATATGAGAATTGTGTCAGAAGACAGAAGAAAGAGAATGACTGTAATGAAGAACTGACTTGCTTGGATGATTCAGGTGTACCCTCCCTTGACCTTTTCTCACCTCTTTCTTCTAAAGAGTGGTTTAGAGTCTCAGATGACGTCTGGTGTCATAGCCTCTGTAGCTCTTTCACCTTCTCAAGCTTCTTTTTATTCTTGGTGTGAAGGTAAGATCTGGCTCCCCCGGAGGCCACCTTGGCAGGATCTGAAGTCGTAGCCAAAGGGAACCCAGGGAGCCAACCCCAATTTGCAGGGAAAAAGCTTGCTGGCACTAAAAAACCCTGCTTATGAATAATCCTTGAAATTTGGAGAGGCACTGTACTTGAAGTTCCACTCTGTGAATTCAAGTCCAAAGTTTGTGAACAACCAGTAAGTGAGGAGTTCTCTAATGAAGTTACAGAAGCTATGGGTGAACAGGAAGAAGTAACCCTAGGTAGGTAGACAAGCAGAAGTGCACAGATGGAACAAAGTAAGTAACAGAACGAATACCAGAATGGTAACAGGTTGTACAGAAGTACAGAAAAGTAACTACAAACTGTAGCATAGAAGCGGAAAGGAGCAAAGAAGAAACGGTGAGCCGGGACTGGAGGAGAGGTAACTGCAAGGCAAACTCAGCTTGCCATGAAAATAAGAAGGAAAAAAGGATCCTAAAGAAAAGGAATAAGCTGAAGGGGAAGGCAAAAAAGAGCACAACTGAAGCAGAACGTAGAGGAATCGAACAAGGAAGCAATGCTGGAAGCCTGGAATCTGCAGAGTGCAACAGCGCATACCCAGATGGAAGACAGATACAATGTACTACGTAGACCGCGTACTGTGTTGATATAGTGACGTCGGGTGGCCATCGTGGATGAAGTCTAGACTGTCACTATGACTTCTATGACCAATTCCAACGTATCGTACAGTTCTGTACTGATGCCTCCAACATTGCCAAATGCGCCATTGCGGGCGCATGACAGTATGCCCTCTTCCTCCAGGCACCCCCCTGGTTTTGCCGGATACAGTCGATGGTATCACTGTAATAGTTTGGGTGCATGAACAGTATACTTGGGTTCCCATCTTCGCTCAGAAGTCGAATAACCTTTCCAATGGATAAGGCACTGTAATACACCCTTTCGGTACCTAGAGTCCACAATCCATGAAACTTCATATTCTTTAGGCTCTTCAGGGGCTTTGGTCACAAATCTCTTCTTCCTTCTTTGGTAAGGATCGGAAATATATTCCTTAAGAAGGGACGTAGGGAAGACAGGGTGAACCCTCTGCAGACACTTTGGAAGTCTGAGTTTATAGGCCACTGGGTTGATTTGAGCTGTGATGGGGTAAGAACCAAGGTATCTGGGAGTAAACTTTCCTGTATGTACCCATCTGGGTAGGTGTTTGGACGACAACCATACCAATGTGCCTGGACCCCAATCTGAATTGGCTCTTCTCCGTAGATCTGACAAGCTCTTATATCCCTTCCTGCTCTCTTCCAAGGATGTTCTGGCATCATTATGGGCTCTTAGGATGCTATGAAGTAATTGATCCACCAAAGGTGTGTTTGTGGCGGTCAATCCTTCTCATAGAAGATGTTGGGGGTGATAGCCAAAGGTGCACATAAATGGACTCATGCGAATGGCGGTATGGTAAGGATTGTTGTATGAGAATTCTGCTAATGGTAGTAATGATGACCAATTATCCTGTTCACGATTGCAAAAACAGCGTAAATACTGCTCGGTGGTGGCCTTGAGACGCTCAGTCTGGCCGTTACTTTGAGGATGGAATCCCGAGGAGAGGGCCTGCTGGATTCCCAATTGGTTACATATGGCTGCCCAGAATTTCAAGGTGAATTGGGATCCTCTATCTGAAACCAGAATCTTTGGAATGCCATGTAAAAGGACTAAGTCTCTGAGGAAGACAGATGCCATTTCTGGAGCTGACGGTAAGCCGGGTAAGGCAGAGAAATGGGCCAGTTTGCTGTAGGAATCGACAGTAACCATTATGGCCCGATTTCCTTCTGAGAACGGAAGGTCCACAATAAAGTCAGTTGAAACATGTCCCCAGGGATGAGATGGCAAAGGAGGCTGTTGTAGCTGACCAATGGGACGACCTGTGGCTACCTTGCTAGAGGCACTGATAGGACATGATGAAACGCATTGTATAACATTCTTAGTTACAGTAGGCCACCAGATATTTCTTCTTACCAGATCTAGCGTACCCTTTTGCCCCTTATGTGCTGCTAAGGGATAATCATGACACCAGGAGAGAACTGTCTCTTGCGAAGGTTTGCTTGGAAGATATAATGCAGAATCATGAAACAGTAATCCATCCCTTGGGATCAGCCTGAGTGAGGACATGTCATTGTTCCAGATATTCTCCCTCACTTCCTGAAGAAACGACGATACGTGGGCTATGAATGTTTTATCTTGTAAGAGTAGTTCTCCACTCTGAACCTTCTCAATAGGTAGTCTTGGGCTTCTGACAAGAGCATCAGCCTCCTTGTTTTGAGACCCTGTTATGTAGGTGAGTTGAAAATCGTATTGAGAAAAATAATAGGCCCACCTGGCATGTCTAGCATTGGTACACTCCATTTGCTGAAGTACATTCAAATCACGGTAATCAGTTCTGATCAAAAGAGGCTTGCCAGTACCCTGCAACAAATGCCTCCACTCTTCGCAGGCTTGCTAAATCGCAAGCAGCTCTTCCTTGAGTACAGCGTAATTTAATTCACTGGCTGTGAGAGTTCTTGAGTAGTACACGATGGGGTGTTCTTGCTCATCCACCGCCCTCTGAAGTAACAATGCGTCTAGAGGCTTGTAGGTGAAAGGGTCGAGGGAAAAGATTCAAAATACAATTGTTTTGAATCAAAAGGACCGAAAACCAAAAAATCGAATGCATTTTCGAATGCCAAGCCCCCGTTTTTTGCCCAAAAAACACATTTTTTACCTATACCAAGCCCCCCAAAAAAAAACATTTAAAAAAAGGCATTCAATCCTTTTTTTTTCAATCCTTTTGAGTCAAATGTATTGTATTCGACCCTTTTTCATTCGATCCTTTGACTGGACACTGGTCTAGAGCACCATCAGAAGCATCTGTTTCCAGGATAAACTGGTGGGATTGCTCCGGTTGTACTAGGATTGGTGTAGTAGAAAACAAGGTCTTCAATGTTTGAAAGGCCTTTAAGTCATTAGAGTCCATGTGAAACACCACTCCCTTCTTACGTAAAGCTGTAATATGCAAGACAATCTCTGAAAAGCGCAGAATGAAATGTCTGTAGAAGTTGACAAGGCCTAAAAACCTTTTTACTTTCTTCACATTCTGGGTTATAGGCCATCTGCGTATGGCATCAACCTTACAGGGATCCATATGTACACCGTCCCTTGACAGAACATATGCCAAGTAAGAAACTGAAGGAACATGAAATTGGCATTTTTGTGGCTTGGCATAGAGATTGTGGTAGAGAAGACGTTGCAAGACCTCTCTGACATGGCTGTAGTGTTCCTTCTCTGAAGAAGAGAAGATCAGTATGTTGTCCAAATATATCACTACCGATCGAAACAAGAGGTCTGAAAAGATCTTATCTATAAATCTCTGAAAAATCGCAGGGGCATTTACGAGTCCAAAGGGCATTACCCTGTATTCAAAGAGACCTAAGGGGGTGCGAAAGGCGGTCTTCCATTCGTCCCCTTTCTTGATCCTTAGGAGATGGTAGGCTCCCCGAAGGTCTAGCTTGGTAAAGATCACAGAACCTTGCATGGATTCTAATATGTCCCGTATGAGTGGCATAGGGTTACAATCCCTCCTGGTGATGCTGTTGAGACCTCGGTTGTCTATACAATGTCTTATTTCTGTGGTACCTCTCTTAGAAATGAAAAAGAGTGACGCTCCTCCGAAAGATCTAGACTCAGTGATTAACCCATTCTGTAAATTGTCATCTAGGTACTCACGGAGTGCCTTCTTTTCTGGAAGGGAAAGGGGGTACATACACTGAAAAATAACAGTTGAATCCTCCAGTAAGTCTATCGAGCAATCCTCGGTTCTGTGCGGAGGCAGCAATCTAGGCTTTTTGTGCTCAAAGACTGCTGAAAATTGTAAGTAATAGGGAGGAATTGCTGATACAACAGGGTGTGTCAAAGGAACGGCCTGTCCTTGATGCGTATCTTCATGTTCTTCTTGATGTAGGCAGTGAAGAAAGCAATAAGCGGAGTCAAAGCTTAGAATTTTCTGCTTCCAGTCAATCCTGGGATTGTGCTTGCGAAGCCATGGAATTCCCAAAATCAATGGAAAGTGCGCAGCATGGATAATGTTGAACCGTAGTTCCTCCTGATGTCTTCCCATAAATAGCTGGAGGTCTTCTGTCTCCATGACTATGGGCCCGGAGGAAAGTGGAGTTCCATCAACACCTGTTACCAGAATGGACCTTTGCTTAGTGGTTAGAGGAATCTCTTGTTCTCTTACTCAGTTCACATCTATAAAGTTTCCCGCTGCCCCACAATCTAGCATGGCTAACACCTTGATCGTTCTCTTGGGGTTGATCTGTAAGCTTACAGCAAAACCATCAATCTTGTGTCTTCTTCAGGTCTGATTGTTGCAGGGATTGCAGTGGTCTCCCCCGATATTTCCCCTATATAGGATCAGGGGCTGTAGGTTACCTTTCTTCTAGGTGGTACTTCTGGGCAATTTCAAAATAAATGCTTAGCAGATCCACAATACATGCAGAGTCCTGCATCTCTTCGCTGACGTTCTTCGGGTGTCAAGGGACCCAAGGTGAGTCCGATCTGCATCGGTTCTTCAGTTGGCCGATCTGGAGGGCTGACTTCCTTAGTTGGAGGGAGAAGGCAGGTCATAGGAGTATAGGTACGACCTTTCCTTCTTTCTTGTCGATGCTCCATTAAGCGGTATTCAATTTATAAAGTTAGAGTCACTAGATCATGAAATGTTGTTGGTCTAGCCACCCTGGCTAATTCATCTTTCAAATCCTCATAGAGACTTCTCCGGAATAATGTTTGTTGGGCAGAGTCCGGCCAACCCGCCTCTACTGCAAGTTTTTGGAAACATGATACATAAGTGAGGACATCAGTTGTGCCTTGATGGATGTCAAGCATGGCTTCGTATGAAGAAAATTGAACTTCCGGTCTCTCAAATCTGGTACGGAATTGTTGTAGAAACTGATTGTAATCCTGTAGAGCTGGGTCATTGTTAGTTACCAGAGGAGTTGCCCAAGCCAGGGCATTACCTGCCAGGTTTCAAACTACAAATCCTACTCGGGACCTGGGCGTTTCATATGTCTTGGGTCGGAAAGTAAAATATACTTGACAGGCATCTATTAACTCCTTAAGAGCTCGAGGGTTACCATCATACTTTCCGAATGTTAAAGGGATATGAGGCAAGTCTCCTATGGCCTCTTCCCGATTGGCCACTTGCTGTTTCAAAACCGTGTTTTCGGCACGTGCATTTTGAATTTCTGCAGTCAGTCCTTGGATCGCGGCTACCATCTCCTGGTATTGTTCCAGGGGAGCTATCCCTGTTATTTGGCGTTGTATTCTGTCTTGCTTGGATGATTCAGGTGTACCGTCCCGTGACCCTTTCTCACCTCTTTCTTCGAAAGAGTGGTTTAGAGTCTCGGATGACATCTGGCGTTGTAGCCTCCGTGGCTCTTTCACCTTCTAAAGCTTCTTTTCCTTCATGGTGTGAAGGTAAGGTCTGGCTCCCGCAGAGGCCACCTTGGCAGGATCTGAAGTCCTAGCCAAAGGGAACCCCGGGGAGCCAACCCCAATTTGCAGGGGAAAAAGCTTGCTAGCACCAAAAAACCCTGCTGATGAATAATCCTTGAGATTTGGAGAGTCACTGCAGTTGTATTTCCATTCCGTGAATTCAAGTCCAAAGTTTGTGAACAACCGGTAAGTGAGGAGTTCTGTAATGAAGTTACAGAAGCTATGGGTGAACAGGAAGAAGTAACCGTAGGTAAATAGACAAGCAGAAGCGCACAGATGGAACAAAGTAAGTAACAGAACGAATACCAGAATGGTAACAGGTTATACAGAAGTACAGAAAAGTAACTACAAACTGTAGCGTAGAAACGGAAAGGAGCGAAGAAGAAACGGTGAGCTGGAACCGGAGGAGAGGTAACTGTAAGGCAAACACGGCTCACCGTGAAAATAAGATAGATAAAAGGATCCAAAAGAAAAGCAATAAAGCTGAAGGAGAAGGCTGAAAGAGCACAACTGAAGCAGAACGTAGAGGAATCGAACGAGGAAGCAATGCTGGAAGAGTGGAATCTGCCAAGAGCAGCAGCGAATACCCGCAAGGAAGACGGATACAACGCACTACGTAGACCGCATAGTTTGTTGATATAGTGATGTCGGGCGGCCATCTTGGATGAAGTCTAGCCCGTCACTATGACTTCTATGACCAATTCCAATGCATCGTACAGCTCTGTACTGATGCCTCCAACGTTGCTAAATGCGCCACTGCAGGCGCATGACAAGAACAAGCAAAGGAGAAGGGCTATGCTGAAGGACTGTGATGAAAAAGGATTGGCGAGTGACAACTCTGACATAGGAGGAGAGCTATGATGAAGGAGTGTGACAAAATAGAAGAACTGTGATGAAGGACTGTGATGAAAGAGAAGCACTGCAACAAAGCAAAAAGACTATTATGAGGAACTTTGATGAAGAAGAAGCACAGTGATGAAGGACTGTGATGAACTAGGACTGTGACAAAGCAGCAACTCAGATATTTAGACATAGGGCCTCATCACGACTTCGCGGTAACCCTTAAATCCGGCGTTAGCGCTATTACCGCCGGATTTAAGGGTCCGCCGAATCAGGGCTTCGGCGGATTTTGCCCCAGCTCTGAGCTGGGGGGAAATCCGCCGAAAATTTGCGCTATTACCACCGGCGGAAAATCCGCCAGCGGTATTAGCGCGAAGATTCCCCATTGAGCCCAATGGGGAATGGGGCATTCCTGAATGGGCTCAGTGGGGAATGGGGACTTACATTATCGCCGAACTCGTGATCCGGCGCTATTAGCGCCGGGGAGTTCGGCGGTAGGGCTAATACCGCCCGCACTAATAGCGTTACCGTTACCGCCCAAGTCATGATGAGGCCCATAGAGTACTCAAAGGATGCTCCAGAAAGTGTCCGAAAGCGAGTTATTCAACTCCTTAAGAGTTTGTTCTGGGGATCCAAAAAGGCCTTCCGACTTGAGACGATGAGAGCCACAACCCTAGTTCCCTTCTATCAGAGGCCAAAACCTTATTTGTGATGAAGGTTATTTTGATGAAATGGCACCAGTCAGGTTGAGGGCTTTATATCCCCAATTTGGGATGGAACAGCTTAAGGCAGTTATAGCCTGCTGGATGTGTTTGGCAAGTTCACTTCACTGTGTTGGAGACACCCTAGCCTTTGAAACTCTGATTCGATTGTTTCTTCTATTTGTATAATTATTGTAAGTCCAGGTAACTAAAACTTGCTCTAAGGCAGATAGAGGCGAGATCAATTAGGAAGGTGTGTATATAACTATAGGTGCTACGGGTGACATGGTCCTTCAGAATGCAGTATCTCAGTTACTTTGGAATGCATGGGGAGAGTGAGTAAGGACGGATGTTGGCGGACAAGCACATTCAGATTAATACATTTTAGCAAAGAGATTTTAATGTTTTGGCTTTTTAATATGTCGTTATTATTGTTAATTGGACATGATTTAATATATCATGTATTTCATATGGTTGTTTTTATGTTTGTACTGTTGAAATGGATATTCCTGCAATACAAATCAATAAAATAAAATAAAATAGTACATTCCACACAGGCAAGTCCACATTACAAGGTAAACGTGTGTTTTCTTTGTGGATATGGCAATTGCACATTCACGATTCCATTGGCATAATTTTCTATGCCTTTGACATTATTATTTGTGACTACGATGTCAATATCTAAGTTATGACAACACCTGTGCATAACATACAACAGTGAATATTTAAATATGCAATTGATTGTCTTTGTGCCTCTGATCTAATATGTTTAGGCTGCTTTATCTTTGTGAATTGGATTCTATTTTTCGAGGTCACTCAAATATTATGTGTGTGTTTCTTTTATTCAAGTACATAATGTGTAATGCTTGTCTACATATAATTATTTTATCTTAAGGACGCCTAATCACTGAATAATGTTCATGTTTCTCGAGTAATTGATTACTCTATCAATCATCTTATTAATCATCTAACAATGTGTATGCATACATTTACATACTGAATCATGCATAATGCATATGCTCAATATGTGTCACTTTAAATGCATTAATGCCATTCGTTTGGCAAAATTAGGGACATTATTTGCGTGGGGAGTAGGTATAAAAAGATTTCCTTTACAATGGATTAAAAGTGTATGAGTTTTTTCTGTTTAATTTGTTTCGATTTAATATTGAGTTTCAATAGAATAGCAAACACAGTTAGTGCCCCTCAAGGTTAACTGCAAATTCAATTTTAGCTGCCAAATTATTGACTTTTTTTATTCATTTGCATTTTTCAAACGCTGTTATGTTTTTATCAAGGCAGATCATTAGATTGGGAACTTAGTGAAATCACCTGTGCAAGATTATTTTAACACCAAAGTCTAACAACACATTGGGCCTCATTACAACCTGTCAGGTCTGGACCGCGGTGATTCCGTGACGGCGGTAACAAAGTTTCTGCATCTGCAAGGTTGCGAAAAGACCGTCCGATTACGTGCTGTCGGTCGCGCGCACCACAAGGATGCGGAAACGTTGTTACCGCCATCACGGAAAAAGCCACGGAAATGGACATAGCGCTGCCACCAGTAGCGCAAAACCCGTGTCTGCCACCGTCGCCACGGACACGGAACCGGAAATACTGTGATCGCCAAAACAGGAAACAGAGAGGCGACCATCATATAAAGCACAATCCATTGCCATCCAGAGTCAGCACAAGCAGAATCCACACTGTGAGAAGGCAAAAGGGACCACCAGCATGTCTGCCAGGATTCCAGCCTAGAGGCATCGCAAACAGCGCTTTAGTGAGGCGGAGCTAACTGTTCTGGTGGAGCACATAGTGGAGGATGCAGAGATGCTGTTCAGTGCCGATCAACGGCATGCCACACAGCAGCAGAGAAAGGAAGTGTGGGAGGAAGCAGCACGCAAGTGCACCGCTGTGGGCGTGACTGTGAGGAGTGTAAAAACTGCCACAAGCAGTGGGACGACCTCAGGCTGAGGGTTCGGAACCTGATCTACACACACCGCCAATGCAGCAGTGGGACAGGTGGAGGACCCCCTTCCCCACTGAAGCTGCAAGCATGGGAGGAGCGTTGCAGCAGTGTCCACCACCTTGAGGGCATCCATGGGATCGGGGAGGCTGAGGCAGGAGTGAGCCCACCTGCAGATGCTGGTAAGTGGAAAAACATGAATGCCATATGAGTATATGTTGATGGCATGACTGGGCCAAAGGACCCATTAACAACCCCCCCCCAGGCAGTGCATGACTGGGCCAAAGGACCCATTAACAAGCCCCCCCAGGCAGTGCATGACTGGGCCAAAGGACCCATTAACAACCCCCCAGGCAGTGCATGACTGGGCCAAAGGACCCATTAACAACCCCACCCCCCCAGGCAGTGCATGACTGGGCCAAAGGACCCATTAACAACCCCCCCAGGCAGTGCATGACTGGGCCAAAGGACCCATTAACAACCCCCCCCAGGCAGTGCATGACTGGGCCAAAGGACCCATCATGATCCATATGGCAACCAATATCACTACAATGCATACCCCCAACAAGCAGATGCATGTAACTGCCACTATTAAATGATCAACCTGTATGATGCGTGTGATGCACCCATCAGGCACCACCACATAACTAATTACATGTCCTCTGTGTCCCCACAGCCGTATCAAGTGACAGTGATACTGCACAACAGCCCAGGCAATCAGCACCGGCACGTGTCCAAGCCACCGCCCCTACACAGGAGGATGCTGCCAGCAGTTTGGCATTCCTGCCCCCAGTAGCAACTGCAACACATGTGCCGGCCATCATCACCGACATCCCCACCGTCTCCATGCTGCCCGACGCAACACAGGTGCCACGGGCACCCATCATGCCCACCCAAAGCACCACAGAAGGCAGCTGCACTGCAGAGGAGGCGGCCTGGACTGACAACAGTGCCCCGGCAGAGCAGTCTGATACTGGCCCACAGGGGGAGAGGCCCACATTGGATGACCTGGAATCCTTCCATCAGCTGGAGTTCAGCCCCACATCACTCCGAAGTCCCATGAGGTCACCCACCCCATCAATGGCAGAGCTAAATTCCTGCATGCAGCAAATGGAGGAGCAGCAGGCTACCCTCACCCAGCTTGTGGAGAGGCAGCTCGTGGAATCTAGGCTGCAGAGGGAGTGCTACAGCACATCAGTACGTCACCTCTCATGGTCCATTGGAGGCGTTGCCAGCACTATAGTCACCCTGGCACGCCATGTGCGGGAGCGCAATGACAACACCTCCAGGCTCATAGAGTCCATGTTGATTGGCCAACAGGAAAATATTGCACATATGCCATCTATTCCTGATTCTGTGCCATCCAATACCACCACCCCATCCAGCTCCACTACTGCCAGTTCAAGGAGGCGCTCGAGTCGGCTAACAGGGCTCTCGGACAAGGATGCACAGGCACAGAAGTGCACACGGAAGTGATGGCATGTGTGTGGGGCACTGCAGGACACATGTGGACTTGAAGGGTGTGAGGGGTGAGTACGTTTGGGTGGTGGGGGCGGTTGTTTGGTGGGTTAGAACATTGGGGCCTGGTTGGGGGTGGGTACGTTTGGGTGGTGGGGGAGGTTGTTTGGGGGGTTAGAACATTGGGGCCTGGTTGGGGGTGGGTACGTTTGGGTGGTGGGTGGGCACGGGTGTACAGCTTCCCTAACCATTGCACCTCCTTCCTGTTGTTAATTCATCAATATATCATCATTTAAAAACAAAACATACATGAGTGGACATCTATCATTTCATTTGCTGTACAACAATTCATTTATTGGCATCACCATATCCATGCATTGCTGTGAATGTGCTGTGTCTCAAAAGTAAATGCGAATCAGTTCATCCCGTGCTCCTTGGCCATCTAGTGGACCCTCAGGAGGAGGTGGTGCCATCCCATCCCCATCCCCATCCCCATTCCCATCCCCATCTCCATCCCCATCTTCTTCATCTGCGTCTGGGGGCATTGGGATGTTCCTGCGCAGGCAGAGATTGTGCAGCATGGCACATACGAGCGTGATTTTACCCGTCTTCACTGGACTGTACAGCAGTGATCCACCAGATCTGCTCAAACAGCGGAACCGGGCCTTCAGCAGTCCGAATGTCCTCTCAATCATGCCACGTGTGCGGACATGTGCCCTGTTGTACGTCTCTTCATGCCTGTTCATTGGCCTCCGTACAGGTGTCATCATCCATGGCGTGAGTGCATATCCAGCATCATCTACATGGGATGTAGAAGGGGGGCCATGTCATTGTTAGTGGTATCATGTCTTCATCTGATGCTGTGCTATCTTGTGTCATTGTTCATTCATGCATATGTGCCATGCAGTGGTTGGTAGTGTTTTTTGGCCCTCACAGAGGACGTTGCCAACTGGACATTGACCTACAGATTGACGTCCATGTGTACTCTGCCCTGCGGGTGAAATTTGATTGTGAGTATGGCATTGTGCAGTGATGTGCACACATGGCAGAGTCACTCCACTGTGATGAAGTAGTCGATGCAGGACGTCTCATGTACAGGCATCATGTGCATTGGGAGGGCAGTGTTCCATTTGTGGGTGGGTGATTGCAGTGGCACAAGGTGTATGGGACAGTGATAGTATCAGCTGTGTGTGTCATGTGGCAGAGTGTGTACGGGAACACTGTGGTCACCTGTCATGTGTTGCTTTGTGATGTTTAGGATCCGCTGTCTATTCAGTGGATGGCAGAGGGGGTGATGCATGAGCAGTCACAGCAGCACACTCAAATTGCTCATTGGCATGGACACACACACACCACTTCAACAGGGTCGGTGCATTGGCAGCTGTACTCACCCAATAGCCATGTGCTTTGTCCGGCATAGTGTTCCATGTACCGTGGCAGTGTGGAATTCCGCAGTACCATTGAGTCATGGGTTGAGCCTGGGAAACGTGCGCAGCAGTGTGTTATCAGTTGCGTGGCATCACATACCATCTGTACATTCAGCGAGTGATACTGTTTCCTATTGCGGAACACCATCTCAATTGCACGTGGTACTGTCAGCTCAATGTGGGTGCAGTCAACTGCACCTATGCAATTTGGCATGCCTGCTATGGCATGGAAGGCCAACTTGGTGGCAATGACCTCGGGGAGGGTACGGGGTAGGGCTATCTGTTCCGGCACTGGGCGTAACAGGGCATCCAGTACCTATACCAGGATTTTTGAGAAACAGGGCTGTGATATGCCGTGCAGCTCACCAACCATGTGTTGATAGGTGCCAGTGCCAAGGAAATGCAGTACAGACACAACCTTCAGGAGGGGGGGCGCTGGCGGTGGGGCTGCTGATGTTGTCCTCAATCATGGTGGTGATGTACAGGATTGTTGGACGGTCCAGCCTGTATAGTGTGTGGATCTGTCCTGGGGTAAGGTTCCAGGGTGAGGCCCTGATGCGTGGTATTGCAGGCTGCCTGCAGGGTTGTGCTGGCTGGACAATGGGGTTTGCCAAAGGTGCAGAGTTGGCTGGTTGCTGCCTGCGCCTCGTCCGCCTCCGCCTCCTCCTCTGCACCATTACTGTCATTGTGTGCAGTGCTGCCTGTTGGTTGAGTAGGCCCAGCCCCAGTGCTACTAGAGCTGCTGCCTGCATGGTTCTGTGTTGTGTTGGGCTGGGTGTGGCCCTTTTGTAGGCTACCGCCACCGTGATCATGGTTTTAACGCCATTTTGCAGCCGGTGTTTCCATGTCCGCGCTAGTTGTGATGCTCGCGATGTTTCGTATAGCCGGAAACGGAGGGGTTTCCGTGCAGGCGGACTTTACGGGACCCTTAACTCTGCGGTGGCGGTTGGGGGTGGTGCTATTTCCGGGGCCGCAGTTCATGATTGGGCGGATGCGGTAAAGGTGCCGGTATGGTTTTACTGGCGGCGTTAACTCCGGACCGATGTACTTGTAATGAGGCCCAATTCTTTTTAAAGCATAACAACTAGATGCTCATTTGCAGGAAACTCGTTGGGAAATTTGCCTTTTGTATACATTAAATGGATTTGATTCAACAAATCTTTATATTATACATCGATACAATAAAACAAGTTTACTTGTTGAAATAGTTGTCAGTAAAAATAATTAAGCGATGATGAATCCATCTTAAAAAGCCCATTTATCTCATGCAGGCTCAGTGCACACTATTTTTGCCCCCTTTTTCAAACTAACCATTTTAATTGGCTCCCAGTTTAAGGTCTCTCAACTTTATTGGTTTTGTTTAGTGAGATTCTGGATTCCAAATGCCACATTTATCTTCAGTACATTTTACAAGTATCAAACTGCATATATTTCCTACCACAAACCTGTGGTTGATATGTTGCTTAACTTTGTTGCTCAATCACAGCACAAACTTGGGTTTGGGGTAAACCAGGCTAGAAGAATGATAACTACTGCAAGCAGTCAAATGTGGTTCTATGCTTCCAATACCAGAACATTTTCTAAATCTAAGGCTTTATAGGATCATCTTTTTAAACTTAGAGGCATGATCCGGCCTTTCTATCCTATTCTGTTATATTATATTAGCTCCTTATCATTCCATCCCCCTCTGTATTGCGATATTAGCTACCCCTTATATGTCTGCGTTAGTCGTTGCTATTCAGCGAAATCGTAGGGCTCGTCTTAATGCCCTTGCGGCAGACAACCTCCAAATGATTGATAGAGCTATGACAGATAGGCTCGGAAGCAATGAGGAAAAGGAGCCACGGCAGACTGGGAATCTGACTCAGGCTGGCCCAAGTAGCACGGCCATTGTTACTGCACTGGAAAATGAGCCTTACTTGCTAAGTCCTACTATTCAAGGGACAGCTAGTAACCCTAACCCATGTACAAAATCCCAAGGTGATAAACTGAAATGTTGCCTGCTAAATACACGATCACTAGTGAAACACTCCATAGAAATTTCAGATTTTATCTCTGAACAAAATCTTGATGCTTAATTCCTCACAGAAACCTGGATGAACAAGGCAGCACATCACGCTTTGGCAACAGTTATGCCAACAGATTATTCCTTTCTCCAGAGTGATCGGGAGGAGGGGGGCAGGGGTTGTGGCTCTCTTTCAACAAACACTGAGGTTCTATACCTCTAGCATTCCAGAAATTGACAAATGTGAGGCAATGCTATTAAAACTCAATATTAATCCTACAAATTGTCTGAATATCGTATTACTATATCGCCTTCCTAGATCAACACCAATGTTCGAAGAACAGTTTATGGCTCTTATAATAATCCATTGGATCAAGAAGCCCTGGCTCTGAGGTTATCTCTGGAATCTATTGGCTTTATGCAGCTGGTCCTATCCGCTACCCACAGTGGGGGTAATACCTTGGGCTGGCTCCTAATAAAAAAATCTGAAAGCAACAGTTACCTCAGTTGAACATTGTGTATGGTCAGACCACTCATGTGTGTATTTCTTTTTTCAATTTATTTATTTATAGGACAGCACACGGGTGATCATATTGGTTCACAAATAAATGCAACACCAAACCTTGGCATAAGAAAGCAACATTTCCCCCATTCCTCCCAGATTACCCCAAATATTAGCTTGACTTTCAGTCCGTCTGGGCCAGACTGGGTGGCAGTTGTTTGTTGTACGAGTGCAGGGGCCTCGCAATTAGGTGCAGTTTATACGTCAGCGCCGGGTAGTTCCGATCATAGTCCAACAGTGGTTCCCATATGTTCGCACAGCGGTGGAGGGTGCCCGTCCTGGCTGCAGTAACCTTCTCGGCTATCAAAATGTCCCAAAGCTTAATCCACCAGAGCATCAATAGGGGGCCTTCTGCTGACTTCCAGGTACGGGATACAGTGATTTTTGCCTGCAGCAGGAGTTGAGTTTTAAGGGCAGCCTTTCTGCCCGTTCTCGGGTAAGAGCCCGGGACCGGGAGCCCAAGAAGGACGTTTTCAGGGTGATGTCTTTTATCGTGGCAAGGCATTTGGACCAAAATGTTCTAACCTTGCCAACATTGGAGATCTAACACCTGATGAAAATGTTGTAGGCGGAGTGGGGTTTAGTACCATCATAGGAGCAGTTTGTGTGCAAACTCCCAGTTGGTGATGCAGGGGGAGGACGCCCAGGTTCTCGGTCAAATATCTACCCAAGTCTGATCCTATATGGGATGTCCTAGGTCCGCCTCCCATTGAGACATATAAGAGGGCTTGGTGACAAAGGGGTCATCTTGCAGTAATTTATAGAGGGCAGAGATCTTCCCCCAGGCTGGCAGGTCATTCGCAGTGAGTTCTAGTGGAGTGAGAGCTCACATTGCCACCGTTCGAGTCAGCGGATGGGAACACCAATGCCGCAGTTGAGAATAGGTGAACCTGTCCGTTTCTGCTAACCAAAACGTTTCCTTGCATTGTTCAAAAGAGCACGGACCACCCTCCTCATAGAGTTGCCCTAAAGATTCGAGGCCTCCCGCCACCCAATTCCGAAAGTTCGTGGGGCAGTAGCCCAGCGAGAAGGCTGGGTTGTAAAAGATTGGAGAAGCTGGACCCAGGCCCCCCAGGGTGCCCCTATGTTTCTGGGCCCAGTCCCAAGCCTTCACCAGGTGTTTGGTAGAGGCCAGGATGGTCGGGCAGGTTCTGCGCAGTGGGGGGGGGACGTATGGAAGAAAGCAAAGAGGGAGGGGAAGTCGAGATTCTTCAATCTCCACCTACTTTGGACGCCCTGAGGCAATCCCCCAGGCCTGAAAGTGGGCTAGTTGTGCTGCTATCTGATATCTACAGAGATCAGGGACCCCCAGTCCACCCAATTTGGGACTGCCCATCATAGTTCTCTGGGGAATTTGCGGCTTTCTGCCCCCCCAGATTAAGCTAATCATCTTTCTTTGCAGATGCCGCAGGGGGTGGGGGGAGCGGGATCGAGATGGGCAAGGAGGCGCAAGCATAGAGAAACTGTGGGAGGAGATTAATCTTGCAAGCCGTAATACGGCCTAGCAGCAAAATCTCTTGTGGGAGCCAGCGGTTAAGGTCTTTTTCCAGCTCATCGAAGAGTGGGGGAAAGTTTACCTGAAAGACGTCTGTCAGACTGGCCGAATCTGTACCCCCAGGTAAGGGATCGATTTGATACTCCATTGTATTGGGCATTGCTTCTCTAGGGATTCTCTTTCCCCTTGGCCCAGCCCAAGGCCACTGACTTCTCAAAGTTGATTGCAAAACCCGCCACCCTACCGAACCTCTGAATTCCGGCTAAAGCCGGCTTCATGGAGGCTGCGATATCAGTAATGGTCAACAGCACAACGGCGGCGCAAAGGGCAATCTTGTGTTGAGTGGGGCCTACTTGTGGGCCTTTAATTCGGGGGTTCAGGCGGATGCGTTGGGCCAAGGGCCCCATAGCTAGGGCAAACAGCAGGGGGCATCGGGGGAGAGTGTTAGGGGACTGGTAATTAGCTAGGACCAGCTTTGGAATGTTGGGCCGAAATGAAAGGCTTCAAGGGCGAGGCACAGGAAAGTCCAGTCTACTCTATCAAAGGCCTTGGCTATCTAGGGTCAGCAGGGCAAGTTGTTGAGATTCTTGGCTAGCGACATCTATTAAATTCAGGGTTCGGCAGATGTTATCTCTCTTTGACCTATGAGTTTTGAAATCTGTCTGATCTGGGTCTATAATGTCAGGGAGGACAAGTGCCAAGCGATTTGCTTTAATCTTCGAGTAAATATTGGCATCAAGGTTTAGCCGGGAAATGGGCCTAGAGGAGCTATTGTCCCTAAGGTCTTTCCCGGGCTTGAGAAAGAGGACCGTGATTGACTCCTGCAGTTCTTCCCATGGTGGCAAAGGAGTTAAAGAGAAGTGTCAAAGGGGCCACCAACTGGGGGCGGAAGATTTTATAACATCAAGTGGAATATCCATCTGGGCCCGGGCTCTAGGCTTAAGGCCCTTAATGACCACATTGACTTCCTTACCTTTCATGGGATCCCCAAGATTTTACCTCACTGCTGCCTTGAGGTGTGGAAGGGTAGCACCCTGCAGGTAGTCCAGTTGTTCCTTTTGATCTCTTGGAGAAGCTGTCATTGTCTCTGAAAGGTGGGCCATCGCCAGCCGCAACTTTTCTCGTTCTGCAAAATGGACTGTGCCATGGGGGACGCGGAGGCCCAAGATGGTGTTTCTTTTCTTGGCCTTGGCGAGCTTGTCCACCAACAGTTTGTTTGCTTTATTGCTTTTGGTGTAATACCACTGTTTGGTTTTGGTCAGCAAGTGCGCCCTGGCCTCAGCATAATGTGCCTCCAACCTCTTCTGTGCCACCTGTAGAGCCGGATAGGATTTCGGGGGCCAGCCCTTCCACTTATGGGTGGCCTCAGCTTCAAGGATCTCATTCTCCAGGGCAGTGCGGGCCACATGTCTCTGTTTGTGGTAAGCTGCACCCTGAGCAATAAGTTTCCCTCTCAGCACAGCCTTCATGGCATCCCAGGTGTTGGCTGGGGCCATGTCCTCATTCCGGTTTTCTGCGAAGACATTTTTAATTGATCTAGCAATGGAGTCCCTTACCACCATGTCATTTAAGATGGGATCATACAAGTTCCATCGGCGGCGGGAGGAGGATCAGGATCATGTGCTCGCAGGGTGAGCGAGACTGGAGCGTGATCAGAGAGGACCCTGGGGTCAATGGTGATGTCATCTGTGAAAGCTACGACTTGGGGGGAGGCCAGCAGCAAGTCAATCCGGGAGAAGGTTTGATGCACATATGAGTAAAATGTAAAGTCTT